>NC_080541.1:15889434-16489434 GCF_028640845.1 Ahaetulla prasina
TCTAGCTGCTCCATTTGCCTGGGCATGGAGCCAGGGCTGGGGCCGGGGGATGCTCCCTCCTCTGCAGCCTGCTTGGGCATGGAGCCAGGGTTGGGCCCGGGAGGCATACATTCCTCCGTGTTCGGGAGCAGATAAGCAGACCCCGGCTGCGGTGAGAGCGGACAAGACACAACAGTCTGCAAGTAAACAACTAAGATCAGAAAGCACCATGGGCCCCTCATTTCAACCCTGAACTACAAATATTCTCCTTTATTCGGGGGTGAGATTCTACCGGTTCAGAACGGTTCAGGCGAACCAGAAGCTCTGACAATCAGATGGGCCCACCTGCCCGCCCGTGCTATTTTCCTACCTTTATCTTCTCAGATGATTTGCGTGGCAGAGCAGATTGCCGCGCCTCAGCTGTGTTTCTTCTCCGAATTTGAATTTGAATTTCTTCAAACTGTGCACACGCACACAGTGCACATCAGGTGCGCACACACACGATCATCAAACCAGTTGTTAAACCAGGAGGATCCTACCACTGCCTTTATTAGAATAGTTAGGATTTGCTCCTATGGAATACATGGATCAAATTGCTCACGGACTGCACACTGGCTGGCACTATGCGCACAGAATCCCAAACCAACCTCTTTGCATCAGACCCAAAGCATCGCAAACTTGCAATTGCTGATTGGTGACAAGAGAGGTCAACGAGCAAGTTGGATCTTTCAAAACTGGGTTTTGAAATTCAAAGTCACTTTTGTTTTGCTGGGAGAGGGAGAAAGAATGCAGGTGGACAGTGATTGCTTACATCTGGTTGTAAAAAAATCCTGGGGGGAAAAAAGGGGTGGGGGAGATATTAAAGAGACCTCACAGGAAGTTCAGAGACCTCGAGAGTTTGAAGCAAGGACTTTACAAAACTGGACACAGTTCAGAGGTGGTCTGTTACATATTGTAACAACCAGTTGCCCAGAACTGAACATGTGAATGTGCGCACCTTCCGCACATGCACACAGCATCGAAAACCTTATTATATAGGACGTGATAGTGCCAGGGTAGGTGGGCAGGCCCAGCTGCTGGTCGGAACTACCGGTTCTCCCGAACCGGTCTGAACCGGTAGCAGCCCACCACTGACGCAATTATCCTCTGATGAGCAAAAGCCAATACAGGAAGTCCTGAATGTATGATCACAATTGAGCCCAACATTTTTGGTGCTAAGTGACTTATTTGTTAAGTGAATTTTGTTCCATTTTTATGACCTTTCTTGTCACAGTTGTTAAGTGAATCACTGTAGTTGTTTAGTTAGTAACACGGTTGTTAAGTGAAACTGGCTTCTCCATTAACTTTGATGGTCAGACGGTCGCAAAAGAAGATCACAGGACACCAGAACACTGCAACAGTCATAAATACATACCAGTTGCCAAGTGTCTGGATTTTGATCATGTGACCATGGAAATGCTGCAACGGTCATAAGTGTGAAAAATGATCATAAGTCACTTCCATTCAACAGTCACTAAATGAACTGTTGTAAGTCAAGGACTACCTGTCCAGTCACACATTCCTACCTAGTACCATGATAGGAATTATTCAGCAGAAGGGAGATTAAGATCCAGTTCTCAAAAGTTTGCCATTCAAATGTGTTTTTGTTTTTTTGCCAGTATCTCTCCAGAAAGAGGAAAACCAGAACGGGAGGTGAGATGTTTTCTAAGAAAACATAACAAGGCTAAATCAGGACAAGAAATAAACAAGAATCCAAAGTTATGTTTCTCTTCAAGTGGGAGATAAAAGATCAGAACGATTTTTACCACACACACATGAAGGGACTTGTGTTTGTTTACTTCTTCAGAAGATTTATACCCTGCCTTTCCCTCAAATGATTTTCAAGGCTTACAAACAACAGGGACCATTAGCCTTAAACCCACAGGGAAAAACTACTGGAATTCTTATATAGGCCTGCAAAACCCCACCGACTTTAGTTTTCTTGCTGATGAAGGACCAAATGTTGTTTTAGTTCAATATTGCAGATCTACATGGGACAACTGGTAGTCAAGTTCTGTTTTTTCTAGCAAAGAAATGGGAAGCAGTTGTATTGGAATCAGAGGTGGAATTCAGCTGGTTCAGACCGGTTCGGGAAAACCGGTGGCGCTGACAATTAGTTGGCCCCGCCCACTTGCCCCCGCTTTATCCTGTCCTTTATTTCCTGCTTTGTAGTTCATCTCAATCATGCGGCATAGCTGATTCCCCCCCACCCCCTCGTTGTTCTACTTACCATTGCTGACTTGGAAGGTAAGCAGCTGAGCTTCTAAATACTCCATTTTCAATGCTGCACGCAAGCACTTTAGGTGCACACGCATTCGCCGAACCAGTTGTTAAACTGACAGCATTCCATCACTAATTGGAATGCCTCTTCTGGCCAATGCATGGGGCCAAGACGGTATTCCTCCCAGAAGACAATGGACTCAAGTACATGATAGAATTTCCTTTCTGGTTCAATCTCCAGACAGCATAAAATAAACTGTGCTGGGTCAGACAAGAATCTAGCTAGTCTACTCCCAGTTGGAACTCTCTAGATCAGGGGTCTCCAACCTTGGCAACTTTACGACTTGTGGACTTCAATTCCCAGAATTCCTCAGCCAGTGTATGCTGGCTGAGGAATTCTGGGAGTTGAAGTCCACAAGTCATAAAGTTGCCAAGGTTGGAGACCCCTGCTCTAGATCACGGGTATTAAACTCGCCATGACATATTGCCATCACGTGACATTTCAAGATGTTTTTTTCCCTTCATGGAGCTGGGGTGGGCGCGGCCTGCACGTGACACATCCAGCTTGTGGGCCACCAGTTTGACACTCCTACTGTAGATCAAGAGTCTCCAAACTTGGCAAGTTCAAGACTTGTGACCCAACTCCTAGAATTCCCTAGTCAGCATGGCTGGCTGGAAAATTCTGAGAGTTGAAGTCCACAAGTCTTGAAGTTGCCAAGTTTGGAGACCCCCGCTCTAGATTAACAGTTCTCAAATATTTTGGTCTCGGAACCCCTTAACATTCCTAAAAATGTTTGTGGGACCCTAAGGTGTGTTGCTTAAGTGTGTTGCATCTACCAATGTTTACTATATTAGGAATTAAAATGGAGACAGTTGAAATATTTATTTATTTGACTTAGTGGACTTCCTGAAAGATTCTCAGAGACCTTCAGGGGCCAACCACATCTTAAGAATTGCCGCTTTGTATGATATTGGGTTATATCTTCCATCATGCTTGACCATGTTGTTTGTGGCAATAAAAATATAGAAGAGGTCAAGAATAAAGAAGGCTACACTGGAAGCTCATAAGTAGGTTCTGAAGATCATGGTTCATCTATTGTAATATGTTCCTGTAAACAGTTGTCGAGAGATAAATTCTTCTTCTGAGGAGAAGATACAATCAGCTTTTGTGGTTGACCTTGCTCATAAATCTATTCTTCATATACAGGTAGTCCTTGACTTATAACCAGAGGTGGTATTCAGCCCGTTCAAACCGGTTCGGGCAAACTGGTAGTTCCGATGATCAGTTGGACCCACCCACCCACTCCCACTCTATCTTTTTTTTTTATTATTGAAAAAGTTTAAAAAAAACAAAAACAAAATGTTTTGGTTTTTCTATCTTGTCCTTTATTGTCGTGTCCCACTCCTCCGCTGACGGCCGGGTCAGGGAAATCCGAATCAGGCGTGCCTCTGCAGCTCTGCCAAAGTCCTAGCAAAGTTCTCAAGGCAGGCAGGAGACCAGAAAGTGACTTCAGCAAGATATGTTAGACTTTGCCTGGCTCAGAGAATGCCAGAAAGCAGATCCTTTATATAGGCCATGGGGTCTGGCTCCATGACTCAGCACTTATCCAGGCCTGCCCCTCCCTTCCTTCTGTCGCCGCCGCCTATCAATTCTTCTGAAGCGAGGGTCACTCCAGTCTGCAGCTGTTGGCAATTGACCTTCCTCAGGCTCACATGCTGTGGGGGAGGGGGGAGGGGTCTAGTTGCTCCGTTTGCCTGGGCATGGAGCCAGAGCTGGGGGCTGGAGGTACTTCTTCCTCCTCAGCCTGTCTGGGCATGGAGCCAGGGCTGGGGCCGGGAGGCATACTAGGACATTCCTCCGTGTTCGGAAGCAGATAAGAAGGCCCCGGCTGCGGTGAAAGCGGACGAGACACAACACTTTATTTCCTGCTTTATAGCTTATCTCAATCCCGTGGCACAACTGATTCCTCCCCCCTCGCTGTTATACTTACCATTGCTGACTTGGAAAGTAAGCAGCTGAGCTTCTAAGTGCTCCATTTTCAGCATTGCACACAAGCGCCTTAGGTGTGTGTGCAGGCGAAGAGTGCGCTCACCAAATTGGTTGTGAAACCGGCAGCATTCCACCACTGCTTATAATCATTCATCAAATGACTGTTTAAAGTAAATGGCACTGAAAAAAGTGACTTTTGACTGTTTTTCACACTTATGACCACTGCAATATCCACATGGTCACACGGATCAAAATTGCTTAGCAACCGTCATGTAGTCATGATGGTTGAAATGTCTCAGGGTCATGTGATTGATTCCCTTTGGTTCTGATAACCAAAGTCTATGGGAAATCCAGATTCACTTTACGACCGTGTTACTGCCTTAACGATGACAGTGGGTCTCTTAACCGGCGTGGTGAGAAAGGTCATAAAATGGGGCAAAACAACCGTCTTGCTTAGCAATGGAAAATTTGGACTCAATTGTGGTTATAAGTCAAGGACTTACCTGCATTTCTAAGTGTTCGTCCAGATCAAAACTGGGACAGTAGACTGCATTCTCTAGTGATGGCTTTTGTAGGCGTATTATCCATTGCACAAAAAATTACTGATACCATATTTAAAATCACACTTACGGAAACATTGGAAAAATTGGAAACGGGAAAAGACACCAACAGATGAAGAAGTGATAGGGAAAATTTTAGAGTGTGCCGAAATAGACAAGTTAACAAAAGAAATTAAAGAGAAAGAAGAGACAGATTATTATATAATCTGGAATAAATGGTATGAATGGCTTGAGTCTAGAAATAAAGGGGGGGAAGGGGAGAAATTAGAATGTACAGAATGTACTAGAAATGTACAATATGTAGAATAGAATAGAATAGAATTTTATTGGCCAAGTGTGATTGGACACACAAGGAATTTGTCTTGGTGCATAGGCTCTCCGTGTACATAAAAGAAAAGATACGTTCATCAAGGTACAACATTTACAACACAATTGATGGTCAATATATCAATATAAATCATAAGGATTGCCAGCAACAAGTTATAGTCATTCAGTCATAAGTGGAAAGAGATTGGTGATGGGAACTATGAAACGATTAATAGTAGTGCAGATTCAGTAAATAGTCTGACAGTGTTGAGGGAATTATTTGTTTAGCAGAGTGATGGCCTTCGGGGAAAAACTGTTCTTGTGTCTAGTTGTTCTGGTGTGCAGTGCTCTATAGCGTCGTTTTGAGGGTAGGAGTTGAAACAGTTTATGTCCAGGATGCCAGGATCTGCAAATATTTTCACGGCCTCTTCTTGATTCGTGCAGTATACAGGTCCTCAATGGAAGGCAGGTTGGTAGCAATTATTTTTTCTGCAGTTCTAATTATCCTCTGAAGTCTGTGTTTTTCTTGTTGGGTTGCAGAACCGAACCAGACAGTTATAGAGGTGCAAATGACAGACTCAATAATTCCTCTGTAGAACTGGATCAGCAGCTCCTTGGGCAGTTTGAGCTTACTGAGTTGGCGCAGAAAGAACATTCTTTGTTGTCCTTTTTTAATGATGTTTTTGATGTTAGCTGTCCATTTGAGATCTTGCGATATGATAGAACCCAGAAATTTGAAGGTTTCTACTGTTGATACTGTGTTGTCAAGTATTGTGAGAGGTGGAAGTATGGAAGGGTTTTTCCTAAAATCTACCACCATTTCTACGGTTTTGAGTGTGTTCAGTTCCAGATTGTTTTGGTTGCACCACAAGGCTAGTCGTTCGACCTCTCGTCTATATGTAAATAATAAATATATAAGAATCTAGAAAAGTAAAGCTATTAGTATTAGATAATTTAATGTAAATAAAGAAAAGGGGATAAGAAAGAAAATAAAATAACAAATTTATTTGTTGCCTGCAGAAGTTGTGAATGCTCCAACACTGGAAATTTTTAAGAAAATGTTAGATAACCATTTGTCTGAAATGGTGTAGTATTTTCTGCCTGGGCAGGGGGTTGGACTAGAAGACCTCCAAGGTCCCTTCCAACTCTGTTATTATTATTATTATTAAATGCGATATGGGGGGAAAGTATAAAAGCGAAAGAAGACGACTAAGAAACACTGTTTTGAAATAGGAAATATTTATATGTTATATGTTGTATGTTTGTCAGATGGTGTATCACATTAAAACAATAAAAATTTTTTAAAAAAATTATACTTACAGAACAAAAAAATCATGTGCCCATGATAACTGGGCAATAAAGATAATAAATAATACTAACTTAGCTGCAGTAAAACAGTTCTGGATTCTACATCATCCTAAGCGGTCACATTTTGCAATCTTCCCCAGAGTCCTTGACTCCCGCAGTTCTTTACGAATTATCCTAAATGAACGGAGTTCGATGTAAAATTGCGAACCACACAATGTTTTGCCTTTCATATAAACTATATAAAATTTGGAATACGCCCTTGCAAAAGTGCTGAAGATCAGCTTGATTTTAGCTATTACTTGTAGAGACCTCACAAAGTCCTGCTGAAAAATTCCAATAAAACTAGGAACCAGTCAGAAACAACTTAGGCTTTGATAAGAACACATCAACATTCACTAACAGGGCTGGAAAAAGAATTAAGAATTTCAAGGGGAAAAAATGCGAAATCAACAGGTTTCTTAAACTGCAAATAAATCCTAACAGATTACTTGGGCAATTAAATTCTGGAAAAGGCAGGCATGCTTGGGAAAGAATGTAAACTTTTATCAAAACGTGGAGCCAAGTTGTGGGGATTTTTCTTAGAATTCAAAAAATTGGATTAAGTCCTAAATTTTACTTGTGCAACTTTTGAGACCTGAAAGTTATCGTAACTCCTTTTCAAAATCATCTCTCACAAAACGAAACAAAGAAGTGAAAATGGAATAGTTCTGTCTTGTAGTCATATTGTCTTACACATAGTCATTGAGACCAGAATTCGGTTGTTAAGTGAAGCAGTTGTCATAATCAACAACTGTGGTTATGATCGTACTTCAGCTTTTCTTTGCTTTACAGGCCTGTGAAGGTAGAAAACGTGAGAATTGGTCATAATGTTACTTTTCAATCAACATGGTCGTTGTGAATGGTCACTAAACTAGGCCGTTAATCAACATAGGATTTGGAATACATTCGGTGGTGATTGAAAGTTAACTGAATTCCATCATGAATTCTTCTGGGAGTGAATGGAGAGATTTCATGGTCTACAGAACCACAGAAGGATGAATTACAATGTACCCTTTCTTACAAGAAGACAAATCAGTGGTTGAGGTAGCTGGAACATCTTCCTCTTCTTCCTCCCCTCCTCCTCCTCCTCCTCCGCCTCCTCCTCCTCCTCCTCCTCCTCCTCCTCCTCCTCCTCCTCCTCCTCCTCCTTCTACTCTCTTCTTTATTAATTCTTTGTTTTCTTTCCTAGGATATAGCTTCTTTTGCAAGGGGGGACGCCTGTCAGGCCTGGAAACCATACTAGGCCATAGGTTTCCAGACACTGCCACATTTCTCCCCTGAGGGGAAGAAGGGGGATTGAGGGGGATGGTAACATTCTTCAAGCGGTCAAGGTCGGATGGTGTTCACATCTGCAGGAGGAGTGGCAAGAAGAGGTTTCGAATAAAGTGGAAGAACGTTGGACCATGTGACCGGCAAAGGGGTTATGGGGGGTGGGACTCTTGGGGTTTGTATAACTGGGAAAAGAATCCGGAAGTTTCAGTTTTGGAATTTCACTCATCGTGTGCCAGTTTCCTTATGCTAGTAAAGAACTTTGAAAGACAATGGCTTCAGAGTTTTTTTTATGCAGAAGAGGTTTTTCTGGAACCCTGTCACTCCTCCTCCTCCTCCTCCTGCTCCTCCTCCTCTTCAAAAAATTTTTGAAGCCCACCCCTGTGCGTTTCCATATAAGGGACTGGGAGAAGTTGCTAACAAGAGATATTTAAGTCTTCTTCTTCTTCTTCTTCTTCTTCTTCTTCTTCTTCTTCTTCTTCTTCTTCTTCTTCTTCTTCTTCTTCTTCTTCTTCTTCTTCTTCTCTTCCTCCTCCTCCTCCTCCTCCTCCTCCTCCTCCTCCTCCTTCCTCCTTCCTCCTTCCTCCTTCCTCCTTCCTTCTTCCGCCTCTTCCTCCTCTCTGCATTTTCAACAAACAATATGCTAAACAAACAAATAAAGGCCAGTTGACCACAAAATGCCACCTGATCACATTTTGTCTCCAGGGAGTCTAAAGGGTGTATCTTTCACACTTCAAATACCACATCCCCAAGCTGTATCTGTTTTGGTCATCACACTTTGTTTATTTAGAACATTTACACGACTGCCCAATTCAAGCAAGGTGACTCTGGTTGCCCTACGGGAATCTATAAACTAAGTGCACAAGAAAAACACCACGGGCCTCTGAAACAAAATAAAATGGTTAAATCGAAACCACAAACACATTAGAACACAATAAAAATGATCAGAAACTTTAAAATTTGCTGTATCCTAAGAGGTCTGTAAGGGGCGTGCATAAGAGCACCAGCGTGCCTACCATTCCTGTCCTAATGTTCCCTTTCATTATATCCAATTAATATAGTTATTACATACCAAAGACCTACATAACCAAAGACCTACAACCAAAGACCTACATATATATTTATATTTATATTTATATTTATTTATTTTATTTGCATTTATATCCCGCCCTTCTCCGAAGACTCAGGGCGGCTTACACTATATTAGCAATAGTCTTCATTCTATTTGTATATTTATATACAAAGTCAACTTATTGCTCCCAACAATCTGGGTCCTCATTTTACCTACCTTATAAAGGATGGAAGGCTGAGTCAACCTTGGGCCTGGTGGGACTAGAACCTGCAGTAATTGCAGGCAGCTGCTGTTAATAACAGATTGCATTAGCAGCCTGAGCCACAGAGGCCCCTATATATACTACAGCCACAGAGGCCCCTATATATAGTATAAATACTATATATACTGTTGTGACAAATAAACAAATAAATAAAAAAATAAAAATAAAAAAAGAGATACCTTGTTCATCCTGACCCAAGTGCCCAGGGAAAACATTTTTTTTTAAAGGCTACACTCTGAGGAAGTGGCTCAAGTTAATTTAGGATTAAAAGCAACAACAATTCAGCAGGGGAATCAAATTTCTATGCGAAGTATATATTTTTACTTACTTACTGTTAGAGACATTCCTTTTGAAAAATTGAGCATTTGCCTTTCAAAAAAAACATTGATCACTGAAGGTTTTTAAGAAGAGGCTGGATATTTGTCCAGAATGGTATAGAGCACAGGTGTCAAACTCAAGGCCCAGGGTCCTGGTCCAGATCCGGCCTAGGGGCTGCGTAGATCTGGCCCACAGGGCTCCCTAGAAACAGTGAAGGACCAACCTACGGTGCCTCTGCCAGTGAAAATGGAGCTCAGGCGCCAGACACAAGGCCCACCTGGGCTCTGGTTTTGGCTTTGATGCAGGGGTGAAATCCATCTATTATTTTTCTTCTTCATTGGTATTGTGTTAGACTGCGCTTTTATAATCTCACTTTTCAAAATTTCCCAAGCTTCTTGAGTTGTTTTCCCCCTGAGGATTCTCATCCATTGAATCCTTCTCAAGCTCTCTCTAAGTTTATTGAAATTAGCTCTCTTAAAGTCCAAGACTCTAGTTTGACTTTGTTCTACTACTTGTATTTGCTTAATGTCGAATTCCAATATTGCGTGGTCACTTGCCCCCAAGGTTCCTGTAGCTTCAACACCTTCTATCATTTCATCTCTGTTAGTGAGAATTAAGTCCAGTAAGGCTGATCCCCTTGTTGCCTTCTCTATTTTTTGGGAAACAAAGTTGTCTGCTAGGTTTGTTAGGAACCTGTTGGATCTTCCACTTGGTGCAGAGTTTGTTTCCCAGTTGATGTCAGGGTAGTTAAAATCCCCCATTACTACTGTGATGTGCTTCCTACATACCTTAGTTAGCTGACTAGCAAAAAGTTCATCTACTTCCTCTGTTTGGTTGGGTGGCCTATAGTATAGACCTATGGCAATATCGTTTTTCACCCCTTTTATATTGACCCAAATACATTCAAGATGATTTTCATCATTGTTGTGCTCTATTTCTGTAGAGATGTAGTTATTTCTTATATATAGTGCAACTCCACCTCCTCTTTTATTTGGTCTATTTCTTTTAAATAATTTATATCCCTCTAGCTGTATGTTCCATTTGTCAGTTTCATCCCACCAAGTTTCCGTAATGGCAACAATATCATATCTGCCCTCATTTACTTGAATTTCTAATTCACCCTGTTTATTCCTCATACTCTGTGCATTGGTGTATAGACATTTGAGTCCATTTGGATTGACCTTGTGTTTACTGTCTACATAACCTGTGTTGACTGCCCCTACTTTCTTGCCACCTGTTGGTTTAGTGCACATGGTATGGCACTCACTGTTAAATGCTTGGTTTTGCTTGATAGCAGGGCTGATAGTCTTACCCATACAGACATCTATGTTACATGCACTGATAACCCTTTTAGTTTTCGATTGCTGGGGACAGAAATTTTCTGTATCAGTTAATTCTCTCTCTCTCTCTCTTTTGCAATATCTTTTCCCCAGGAGTGGGGAGGGAATGGGGATTTTGCAGTATCCTTCCCCTGCCATGCCCACCAAGCCACACCACGCCCACCAAGCCCTGCCCACAGAACCAGTAGTAAAAAAAATTCAATTCCAACACTGCTGTGATGGCCTCCTGCAGCCCTTTGCCAGCGAAAACGGAGGCCCAGGGAGGCTGCATTTCTCTGGCAGAGGGCTGCAGGAAATCTGTTGCGATCAGAAACGGAGCCTCAAGTGATGTTTTTGTTTGTTTGTTTGTTTACATTTATATCCCGCCCTTCTCCGAAGACTCAGGGCGGCTTACAGTGTGTAAGGCAATAGTTTCATTCTATTTGTATATTTACAAAGTCAACTTATTGCCCCCCCCCAACAATCTGGGTCCTCATTTTACCTACCTTATAAAGGATGGAAGGCTGAGTCAACCTTGGACCTGGTGGGACTAGAACCTGCAGTAATTGCAGGCTGCTGTGTTTTAATAACAGGCTATCTTACAGCCTGAGCCACACCGTGGCCCCCCGAGATCAAACACAACCCTGATGTGGCCCTTCATGAAATCGAGTTTGACTTCTCCTGGTATAGGGTCTCCTTCTTGAGCAGGGGGTTGAACTAGAAGACCTCTGAGGCAGTGGGTGAAATTCAAATTTTTTTACTACCGGTTCTGTGGGCGTGGCTTGGTGAGCGTGGCAGGGGAAGGATACTGCAAAATCCCCATTCCCTCCACACTTCTGGGGGAAAGCTATTGCAAAATCCCCATCCCACCCCACTCTGGGGCCAGCCAGAGGTGGTATTTGCCGGTTCTCTGAACTACTCAACATTTCCGGTACCGGTTCTCCAGAACTTGTCAGAACCTGCTGGATTTCACACCTGCTCTGAGGTCTTTTCCAACGCTGTTATTCTGTATTCCCTGACTTATAACCATTTGTTTCATGACGCTTCAAAAGTTATAACAGCAGCGAAAAAAGTGACTTATGGCCATTCTTCACACTTACAATGGTTGCAACATCCCCACAGCCATGTGATCAAAATTCAGAAGCATGGCAACTGATTCATATTTATGACATTTGCAGTGTCCTGGGCAGTGGTGAGATTCAAATAATTTAACAACCGGTTCTCTGCCCTAATGATTTCTTCCAACAACCAGTTCACCAAACTGCTCAGAAAGTTAACAACCGGTTCTCCCGAAGTGGTGCGAAGTGGCTGAATCTCACCACTGGTCCTGGGGTCATAGGATCATCTTTTGTGACCTTCCGACCCACAAAGTCAATGGGAAAATCTGATTGACTTAACAACGGTGTTACGAACTTAATAACTGTAGCGATTCACTTAACAACTGAGGCAGGAAAGGTCATAATACGGGGCAAAACCCACTTAACCACTGTCTCACTTAGCACCAGAAGTTTTGGGCTCAATTGTGGTCGTATTACCTGTCCTTCATTTTTGCAATTGTTAAGAGGGAAGAAGAGAAAAAGACGGTCGCTTTTTTTTCCCTTCCGTTTTGCAATTTGCCAAGGAATGAAATACAGGAGGGGACTCGTGAAATTTACAATGCGTTGCCCACACATAAAACCGAGCGCTAGAATCAGGCATTTCACTTAGTTAATTGTGCTTGAGTTTCATGTCCCAAATCTGCTGCCTACATTGATTTCTTCATAAATCTGGATAGAAATGGAGAGATCTGCCTGGAGTGGGGATAAAATTGGCATGCAAAATCCATCTTTTTTTTTCTCTCCCTCTAATGATTTATACAACCCCCTTGCCTGTGCAAGATAATGAAATCTTAGTTATTCATCAAAACCTAGCATTCATGCAAAAGATGTCGCCAGCTATTCTACAAAGGAAAGGAAATAAGCTCAAGTTGACATCTGAAGTGGGGATCAGTGGGTCTACATCCATCATCCAAAGTGGGGTCCCCGTACTACTTTTGTTCATTTTCCCCCCCCTTTTCTTTCCCTTCACTCCGGAGCTAAAAAGACTACCGCGGAATCTGATTTCTGGGATTTAACATTTTTATTGAATTATAAGCAGTGGTGGAATGTAAAATTTGTTACTACCGGTTCTGTGGGCGTGGCTTGGTGGTGGTGGGGGTAATGTGACTGGGTGGGTGTGGCCAACTTTTTTTTTTAACTTTTAAAAGCATTTTTTCTACAACCTCTTTGGCTGAAGAGGTTGCAAAAAATGCTTTTAAGAGGCTCTGACGATCCCAGCTGAGTTGCCTGATTGTCAGAGGCTTTTGTTTTCTTTTAAAAGCATTTTTTTTGCCTTTAAAAGAAAAAAAAAGCCTCTGGCGATCAAGCAACTCAGTCGGGATCATCAGACCCTTTTAAAAGCATTTTTTTACAACCTCTTCAGCCAAAGAGGTTGTAAAAAAATGCTTTTAAAAGACCCTGATGATCATCAGGCCCCGTGAGATCATCAGAGGTTTTTTTTTTACTTTTAAAAGCATTTTTTCGGCCAAAGACAAAGAGCAGCTCCCTGCCCCCAGCAGGTTTTTGAAATATTTAAAGTATTTAATATTTAAATATTTAAAATAATAATATTTGAAATATTTAAAGACAGAGAGCAGCTCCCTGCCCCCAGAAGATATTTGGTACCCATTAAGAAAGACTGGTTATATGTGATATGATATGATATGATATATGATATGATATGATGATATGATATGATATGATATGATATGATATGATATATGATATATGATATATGATATATGATATATGATATATGATATATGATATATGATATATGATATATGATATATGATATATGATATATGATATATGATATATGATATATGATATATGATATGATGATATATCAGGGGTAGTCAACCGTTTTATACCTACCACCCACTTTTGTATCTCTGTTAGTAGTAAAATTTTCTAACCGCCCACCGGTTCCACAGTAATGCACCATGTATCGTCGTCTGCGTATGCCTCTCGCGTGTCGTGGATTGGGTTTGGGGAAGGCGCCGGCTACCACCTCTGCTTGTCTGTTACAGCTGGGTGGTGTGGGGGGAGATGCGCGAGCTATTCTGGGACGAGGCTCTTTTGTTTGCGGTCGCACTATAGCACCATTTAGTTTCACTTATGTAACGTGAACTAAACTTATGTGCAGGTGATATAAATAGTATATTTTCAGAAATTTAAATTGTCATGGGGAATTTTATGAAAACCTAATGAAAATGTTTTAAAATAATGCTATGAAAATTTTTAAAAAATTCAATTAAATTTAAAAAAAGGAAAGTGCTTCAGAATCGGACAAAACCCCTACCGCCCACCGTGAAAGCTGGAACTCCCACTAGTGGGTGGTAGGGACCAGGTTGACTACCACTGTGATATATCATATTACACATACTGACGGCAAGTAGAATTGTGATATAGCACAGAATTGGAAACATCCAGATATCCCTCCGGACCAAATTATAATTAAAAAAATATGAATGTGCAGAAATGGACAGATTATCTATGGAAATGAAGGAGAGAGAAGTCACCAAGTAATATTTAATATGGAATAGATGGTATTCCTGGTTGGAGAATAAATATAAAACTTAAGGGAGATTTTTGTTATGAAATCGAATTGTGAATAGAAGATGGATATAAGTTTAAGAGAGAGATATAGAAGTAGAATTGGTGTATAGAGGTTAAATAGGATAGAGATACCAATGTAGAAAAACTGTTATTAGTATTGTAATTTTGATGTCTGTTTGTTTAAATATATATTTTTGTGCGTATTATGTTTCTTTTTGTACTGTGTATTTTAATGTTTGGAAATTTAATAAATATTATTTAAAAAGAAGAAAAAAAAGAAAGAAAGACTGGGCCAGCTAATCTACAAAAAGAAAAAAAAAGATCTTCCGCTCCAGGATGATGGGATTATCCTTCAGGGCAAAGTCATTCAGCCACAATAGGAATTGCTCAACAAGCCCCTTCATTGAACAGCAGACCAAGCTTCAACCAAGCTTGGCTCAAACAACCTATAAACAACTTAGCTATGACCCGTACAACAGCCAATAGAATACGTGTTCTTGCACAGGAATAGGAAGTTCAAGTGCAAAGCCCAAGAGAGGGTATAAATGCCTCTCTCTCTCTCAACTCCATGTGGTCAGCTGCACAAGGACCACGAGCTTCGTGGTTCTGCTTCACCATTAAACCTTCTTTCCAATCAGCCTCCATGTTTCCAGTATCTTTCTCCCAGCTTGAAATTTAACCAGATGGATATTTCTTCCAACGATTTGTTACCTTCCTAACATACAAGACAGCTTTAAAAAATACTTTGACAACTGTTCGGCGGGTCAGTTGCATTTGAACTAGAGGTTGCGCAGATGAGATTTAAATATAGTCTATAGATCACAAGGCAGCGGCTGCCTAAATTAAATAATCCATATTCTGGTGCTTACAGATTACAGATTACCCATAGCGAGCGCTACAACTGTCACATCTATAAGACAAAAGTTCTCTCCCGGTGCTTGGCAATACAAGTGCGAGTTCAACGGCACACTTAATGACTTCCACAAACTCCTTTGCCTTCTCAAACCTAGCAAAAATTGTAGCTCTTTGCTCATCGTAATTAATTTTAATCATATTGGCTCAGCAGTTATCAATTATTAATAGGGCTTTTTGACCTGATTAGCTGCCTCTCATGTAATTAAACAGTAGATTTCAACAGATGCCTAACACGCTGGGAGCAGTTCTTCCTGTAATTTTTAAAGTACCTTTTAAGACTTCAGCAACACGTCTTTGGGATTCGTGTTATTGTTATCAGGTTACTCTTACCTCAAAATATCAACGGCGCTAAGTTTTTGTTGCTGCTATTCCACAAGCCATTAGGATAGGATGTTCTTCAATTTGCAAAGCATTTTTTTAAAATTCTTTAAGCACTCTGAAAGCAGCTATTAGGAGACAGAATTTTTTTTTTCATTTAAACCTAGAAACAAAAACAAAAACCAACCAAGGCAGATAACTCATTTTTTTGTGAAAGGTTTTACCAAACCTTGACTGAATATAACTGTGTGTTCTTTAAAGCCCAATCACAATACTTGTTGTGGCTCCGGCCCCCGAGCCGGCCCCTGAGCCTGTCCTCATGGAGGAGAGTGACTCGGAGAGTGAAGGAGAGGAGCCAGCAAGGCCTCCCTCGCCAGGACCCTCCTCGCTGGCACCACCCCAAGTTCCAGCTGCAGGCCAGGAGGAGGAGCTGACAAGGCCTCCCTCTCCTGCACCCTCCTCCTCCTCCCTAGCAACGCCTCAAGCTCCAGCTGCTAAGGATCAATCCAGCTGCTAAGGATCAATCAAGCTGCTAAGGATCAATGGCAGGCTCAGAGAGTGCTGAATCACAGAGCCACACCTCACAGGGTATAAAAGTGGGTGGAGCTGCCATTGGGCTTTGTGACGGACAAAAAACTACCCAGTGTGTGTTGCAGCTCAGTCGATCGGGAGTTAAATGCCTTTCTTTCCTGTAATCTTGGCAACAGGACTGGGACACGAGTGCTTTTATCTCTGTCTGAGATTAAGACTTCAGAATTTGGCAGGCCTCTGCACGATCGCTGCCAAGTCTTGTGCTTCCTACAGAAAAAACAGGTCTGTGTCAATAAAAGCACTGTGAAACTCGCGTTTCTCCATGATGTGGAAGGGGGGACAGAACAATACTGTTTGCATCAAGGGTGGGTTCTACTTACCTTTACTACTGGACATATTGCCCATAGAATCTTCCTGATGACGTTCTGGTCAGTGGGCGGAGCCTCCCGCTAGTTTTACTACCGGTTCTTGCAAACCGGTCCGAACCGGGGGCAACCCACCACTGGTTTGCATGTGATGGGCTTGTTCACTTAACATTCTAGAACAGGAGTGTCAAATTCAAGGCTCGCAGGCTGGATTCAGCCCACGGGGTGCTTAGATCTGGCCCACAGGGCCACCCCTAGAAACAGCAAAGAACCGGCCCGTGGTGCCTCTGCCAGCAAAAATGGAGCTCGGGGGGGGGGCTGCGTGTGGGGGCCCCAAGTTCCATTTTTGAAGAAGGGGACGACAGAGAATGACGTGGCTGGATGGAGTCACTGAAGCAGTCAGTGTGGTCTGAAATGGACTCCAGAGCAGGGGTCTCCAACCTTGGTCCTTTTAAGACTTGTGGACTTCAACTCCCAGAGTTCCTCAGCCAGCTTTGCTGGCTGAGGGACTCTGGGAGTTGAAGTCCATAAGTCTTAAAGGGACCAAGGTTGGAGACCCCTGCTCCAGAGGATGGTAGAGGACAGGAAGGCCTGGAGGAACGTTGTCCATGGGGACATAACTTTGCAACTAACAACAACAAGAGAACATCCAACACAAAGAAAAGGATGAAAAGAAAAGTTTCAGTTAGGTTCGCCTGAAAATGTTTTCAGGGAATTGCTGTAGAACTCAAAACTATAAACCAATGATGGCGAACTGTTTTGGGACCGAGTGCCGAAAAGGGAGTGGAAGCATGCGTCTGTGCTGCAAACAGGAAGTGGAACTGCCCAGAGCGCATGTGAACACTCAAAAATGAACTTCTTTTTTCAGCTACTGAACTTCCGGTTTCAGCCAGCTACTCTTCCGGGCTTCTGGCGTGCATGCGCACGCAACGATCAGCTGGCCGGTGCCCATGCCCATGCAGGAAAATGGAAGAGCAGCTTTTTGTTTCCGGCACTGCCGCATGGAAAAAGGCTAGCTGATCATCACACGCACATGCACGTCAGAAACCCGGAAGAGGAACGGGTGACGCCGCGCGTGCCAGGCAACATGGCTCCGCGTGCCACTTTGGGCATGCATGCCATAGGTTCGCTATCATGGCTAAAAGCAAAGGCCACTTCACAGGTGATACTACATTAGTTGAAGAACAGTAGGAAGTGCTATTGATTTATACTTTCTGTTCCCGTCTCAATTTAAATCACTTTAGCAAGAGCAATCTTAATTTCCTCCCACTTTTGAAAACAGCACTTAATTTATGGAAATCTAATTCAATCCAACTCAACGACCTAGCCCAGTTCCTCTCCTACCTTTAGCTACCAAACCGTTCTGCAACTTTGGGCAATCTACATAGTACCTTAACTCTTTTGAAGTCCACTCCTGCCTCTTTCCTCCCACCCTAGACAAAAAGTAATTAAGACATGACCTTGGCCACGGCAGCAACCCCAGCAAAGCTCCTGCAGATAATAAGAAAACCCCCGCTCAGAGGAATCTTTCTTCTCTTAGGCTTCTTAAACTTCCTTGTCCAAGGGAGATGGGGGCACAACACCATTCTTCTTTTCTCCAGGTCTTCTGTGCTCCGAGGACTTGACCATTAAGACAGCGGGATTCATTTCCCTGACTAAGCCTTGCAGAATTTTGCATCGGTTGAGGTCCATCTGACGTGGACGTAACGGCACAAAGCAAACTGAAAATAAAGCAAGAGACCTTGTCCTGTTTTTAGAGGCAGAGATGCTAAGAATTGTGTACATGCAGGAGGGTACTTGTTCCCTCCCTGCCCTCTGCCCCCTGCACCCCCCTCCCAGTGTTTGAATTATGTCAATGTCCCATCTCAGAGGAGAAGCTGAATTCAAAGTAAAGAAATAAATGCTTTCTTCTCCTCCCGTCCCCTTTTTCTCTTTCTCTTTGGGCCAAGAACGAGCCAAAGAAAGTTGGCACAAAAGCTGATCAGAGAAGAACAGGTGTCCCTGCCATCTGCCACTGCCCAGCTGAGAACAAGAAATAAACACACATCACAAGGAAAGGTTGTAGCTCAAAGCTGGGCTGCTTGCACAAATATTCGCTTCCCCCCCCCACCCTTCTTTCTTGTTTGTAGCATCCCCTTTCTGCCAGTTTCATATCTGTGAGCTGTTTTCAGACCCAAACAAAGATTTACACGACAGGGTGTGCAAGGAAGGGTTGAAACGGTCCAGATGGCAGCTGTGATTGGGGAATTTCGATGTCACCATCGCAGCTACCATCTTGACTCTTTTGAACCTGCGAATGTAGACACCCTTGTCTGTGTCTTGAAGGGCTGCCACGAAGAAGAGGGAGTCAAGCTATTCTCCAAAGCACCCGAAGGCAGGACAAGAAGCAACGGGTGGAAACTAAACAAGGAGAGAAGCAACCTGGAACTAAGGAGAAGTTTCCTGACAGAACAATCAGTCAGTGGAACAGTTTGCCTCCAGAAGTTGTGGGTGGTCCAACAAGGGAGGTTTTTAAGAAGAAAATGGGTAGCCATTTGTCTGAAATGGGATAGGGGCTGCTGCTTGGGCAGGGGGTTGGTCTAGAAGACCTCCAAGGTGCCTTCCGACTCTGTTATTCTGTTGTTGTTGTTTTTTATTCACCGTTTTCTCTCAGAACCTTAACCCCAGTGTTACAGTGATCTCTGTCCATCTGTAAGTCCTAGCAAGCAGCTAAAAACAGCCATTTATGATACTGATCCCTAACGTGATTTTAATATTAGTTCAGATGAAGATGGCTTGTCTTACTCTTGGCTTAAGAAAGGATGAAGGTAATATTTTAGGGGCAGGGCAGAAAACAGACGTTGCCTGGACACCCTGCCTGGCCTCCAGAAGTTGTAAATGCTCCAACACTGGAAACTTTTAAGAAGATGTTGGATAACCATTTGTCTGAAATGCTGTAGGGTTTCCTGCCTGAGCAGGGGGTTGGACTAGACCAGGGGTCTCCAACCTTGGTCCCTTTAAGACTTGTGGACTTCAACTCCCAGAGTCCCTCAGCCAGCAAAGCTGGCTGAGGAACTCTGGAAGTTGAAGTCCACAAGTCTTAAAGGGACCAAGGTTGGAGACCCCCTGGTCTATTCTATTCTATTCTATTCTATTCTATTCTATTCTATTCTATTCTATTCTAAACTTGTGTATCACTGGGATGACATTCATTCTCCCAACCCACTTTCGTGCTGCATCATTTTATGAGCCTCATTTCAAATATGAGACTGTATTTGCTCTTTGATGGACTGATTTCATTTGATTCTTTTACTAGGCATATGTGTTCATTCTAGTCAACTGGTTCAGAGCAACTTATACATTAAGCCCTTGACTTACAATGATGATCGAGCCCAAAATTTCTGTCAGTAAGTCAGTGGTGGGTTTCAACAGGTTCTGACCAGTTCTGGAGAACTGGTAGCGGAAATTTTGAGGAGTTCGGAGAACCGGTAAATACCAGCTCTGACTGGCCCCGCCCTCATCTATTCTCTGCCTCCTGAATCGCAGCAGATTGGGAGGAAGTGGGATTTTGCAGTAACTTTCCCCTGGAGTGGGGAGGGAATGGAGATTTTACAGTATCCTTCCCCTGCCATGTCCACCAAGCCACGCCCACCAAGCCATGCCACACCCACCAAGCCACGCCCACAGAACCGGTAGTAAAAATTATTGAAACCCACCACCCACCCAACAAAAGTGTGACACTTGTTCAGTGAGTTTTGCTCCATTCTATGACCTTTCTTGCCACAGTTGTTAAACGAATCACTGCAAGTTAATAGCAATGGCAAAGCACTTAGACTTATATACCACTTCACAGTGCCTTTCCAGCCCTCTCTAAGCGGTTTACAGAGTCAGTCTATTGCCGCCAACAATCCTCACTTTACCGACCTCGGAAGGATGGAAAATTGACTCAACCTTGAGCTGGTCAGGATCGAACTGCTGGCATATTGCAATACAATACATTCTAACCACTGCGCCACCACAGCTCAGTGTTAAGTTAGTAACCTGGTTGTTAAGTGAATCTGGCTTCCCCATTGACTTTGCTAGTCAAACGGTCGCAAAAGGGGATCACATGATTTCGGAACACCGCAACGGTCATAAGTATGAACCACTTGCCAAGCATCTGAATTTTGTCACGTGATCATGGGGATGCTTCAAAGGTCATAACTGTGCAAAAAGGTCATAAGTCACTTTTCTCAGCGCTGCTGTAACTTTGAACGGTCCTTAATTGGACTGTCGTAAATTGAGGACTCCCTGTAATCTACCAGCAAAGAATAAATGATACTGAACAAGCAAAATAAGCAGACTAAGAGAGGTAATCCTCAATTTACAGTCACATTTGGGACCAAAATGTCTGATCATGGAAGGGACCTTATAGGTCATCTAGTCCAACCCCCGTGATCAGCAGTATACCCTACACCATTTCTGACAAATGGCAGTCCAATCTCTTCTTGAAAGTCTCAAGTGATGAAGCTCCCACAACTTCCGAAGGCAACTTCTATTCCATAGTTCTCACTATCAGAAAATGTCTCCTTATTTCTAGGTTGAATCTCTCCTTGGTCAGTTTCCATCCATTATTCCTTGTCGGGCCTTCAGGTGCTTTGGAAAACAGCTTGACGACCTCCTCTCTGTGGCAGCCCCCCAAATATTGGAAGACTGCTATCATCACGTGAAGATCACGTGAAGTGTTAATACCACTTTATAATGCCTTGGTAAGGCCACACTTGGAATATTGCATCCAGTTTTGGTCGCCACGATGTAAAAAAGATGTTGAGACTCTAGAAAGAGTGCAGAGAAGAGCAACAAAGATGATTAGGGGACTGGAGGCTAAAACATATGAAGAACGGTTGCAGGAACTGGGTATGTCTAGTTTAATAAAAAGAAGGACTAGGGGAGACATGATAGCAGTGTTCCAATATCTCAGGGGTTGCCACAAAGAAGAGGGAGTCGGGCTGTTCTCCAAAGCACCTGAGGGTAGAACAAGAAGCAATGGGTGGAAACTGATCAAGGAAAGAAGCAACTTAGAACTAAGGAGAAATTTCCTGACAGTTAGAACAATTAATAAGTGGAACGACTTGCCTGCAGAAGTTGTGAATGCTCCAACACTGGAAATTTTTAAGAAAATGTTGGATAACCATCTGACTGAGATGGTGTAGGGTTTCCTGCCTGGGCAGGGGGTTGGACTAGAAGGCCTCCAAGGTCCCTTCCAACTCTGTTGTTATGTTATGTTATGTTATGTTATGTCTCCCTTGGTCGTTCTCTTCACTAGACCAGCCATGCCCAGTTCCTGTAACCATTCTTCGTATGTGTTAGTCTCCAGTCTCTTAATCATATTTGTTGCTCTTCTCTGCACTCTTTCTAGAGTCTCAAGATCTTTTTTACAGTATGGTGACTAAAACTGGATGCAGTACTCTAGGTGTGGTCTTACTACAGCTTTATAGAGTGGTATTAGTTCCTCACTTGATCTTGATTGTATCCCTCTGTTAATGAAATGTTTTTGCAAATTTTATGCAAAGGAAGGAAAATGAGCCAGAGAACAGGAAGAAATGGACACCATGAGCAAATCTTCTCTTCTACCATGTCAAAATGGAAGCCTGATTGAGAAAGCAGCATTTTTTTTAGAAGATGCAAACATTACGAACCATTTTGTTAAGTTTACACACTTTTGCATCATGACAATCAAGCTCTGTAGTTGTTAATGGAAAGGACAGCTGGCCAGCACTAGCTCTCCCACTGCTATTTTTGGTATACAACGTAATCATACTTCCTTATCCTGCTGGATAATTATAAGGATTTAGTCACAGCTCAGCTACACTTGCTACCTGAGATAACCAAGAAGGTGCTCCCTCTATTCCAGTATGAAGCAGACAGGAAGTTGAATCTTAGTTCAACACGGGCTACAAAATGGTGCCTTCTGTTGCCAATAATATAGCTTAGGAGATAGAGGACAAGTTATCCATTTCCAGGGGTGGGCTGCTGGGGGTACGCAGGGGTTCGGGAGAACCTTTAGCTAAGATTCTGTGCAGTTCAGAGAACCCCCAAATCCCATTCCTGGCTGACCCCACCCATCCCACCCCACCCCTCCAAGGAATCCCCATGTGGCCCATTTTGGATGCAGGTAAGTGCAGGGTGCATGC
Source organism: Ahaetulla prasina (assembly GCF_028640845.1). NCBI lineage: Eukaryota > Metazoa > Chordata > Lepidosauria > Squamata > Colubridae > Ahaetulla > Ahaetulla prasina. The sequence continues at coordinate 15,912,035 of NC_080541.1, forward strand.
AGAGGCTTGGGAAGGGTGAAAAATGGGCCTATTGGGGTCGTTTCTAGCCTCCAGAGGGCTTCCAGAGCTTGGGAAACCCGTTTTCACGCTCCCGGAGACTCAAGAAAAGCCTCCAGAGCCCAGGGAGGGCAAGCCCCGCCCCCCATGGTGCAGGAGGCTGACTAGGCCACATCCACCATGGCCACGCCCAGCCAGCAACCAGGCAGAGAAACCCTTGCTGACATTTTTGAAACCCTCCCCTGTGCGTTTCCGTATAAGGGAATGGGTGCAGAAGTTGCTAACAAGACAAATTTAAGTCCTCCTCCTTCTCCTCCTTCTCCTCCTCCTCTTCCTCCTCCTCCTTCTCCCCCACCTCCTCCGGTTCCAACTAGTTCCCTCTAGTGTCTAATTTTCAAAGTCTCATCCCATCCTGTTTCTTCTAAAGAATTCAAAACAAAAGTATTTTCCCACAGGAAGGATTCTTATAATCAAGTATTTTCCCACAGGAAGGACTGTGTTTATAATCAATTCCAAAATCTTATTTCAGATTTTTCTGGACCCTTAGTCCCTTTTCAACTTTCTAAAATCAAAGTTTTCATCACATTTTTAGCTGTTTATCCCACACACACCCCAAAAAAATGTCAAGTTCTAAACTTGTATTTAAAATTACTTTTTACTAAGGATTGAAGGATTGAAGTTGCTATACAACTTCTTGATCTAAAGATTCCCGATAGTTAAAAAAGGCTATCTCAATTTCAGATCCTCTCCTTGTCTGGAGAAATATTATGACGAGCTGGCCTACTTATCTGTGCAGTAAATCTGAACAAAATGGAGTAAAATATTTTAACGTTCAACACAATTTTTTTTAACAATGGACCCAGAAGTTAATTTTAAGAGTGTCTACCTCTATAAATAGACTGTGTTTAAAAGATGTTATGGAAGAGTTGACTTGAAAAAGCTGAGACTGATCTTAAACTGGATTTAAAAATGACAAGCTACAAGAATGATGTGGAAAAAGGTGCTACACTGGACATACAAAGGAAACTAACAGAGTAACAGTATAACAGATTTGGAAGGGACTTTGTAGGTCATCTAGTCCAACCCCCCGCCCAAACGGGAGACCCTACACCATTTCTGACAGATGGCAGTCCAGTCTCTTCTTGAAAGCTTCCAGTGATGAAGCTCCCACAACTTCTGAAGGCAACTTCTGTTCCATTGGTTGATTGCTGTCTGCAATCTGGATGATGTCTTAATAATTAACAGAGATATTTAAATAACAGAACAAGAGAATGACCTGGATAATCTTCTTATATTGGATCTACAAAAGAGGCTTTGAAGACTCTTGTGTGAAGGGACAAAGAAAAAAATGAAATGAAATCAAGTGCTAGAGATTATTTGAATTTAATAAGAATAAGATCGTTATAAAAGGAATATACAGCTTGTTTATTTAATCAAGATTAAAATAGGTACCGTATGTTGTTATCACTGGTAACGCTTAATGGACTTTTGCTCATGAGGACTGAAATGAAGAGATTTTTAGGGATTTGTTTATAGATAAGAGATGGGCTATGGGAAGAAAAGCTCATTTGTTATTTTTTAAGAGAAGGTAATAAGTTATTAAAACTGCTTGTTTGTAATGAAGGGGGAAGTCATTTCTTCATATATTTCTTTTCTTGTTCTTATGTTTTCTTGTCTATTTTCTTTTTTATTTTATGCACCTTCTTTTTTAAGTTTACAGTTTTTTTATAGAATAGAATAGAATAGAATAGAATAGAATAGAATAGAATAGAATAGAATAGAATAGAATAGGGATGGAAGTCCAGCCCCCTGCTCAAGCAAGAACATACCATTCCAGACAAGTGGCTGTCCAGTCTTTTCTTAAAAACTTCCAGTGATGAAGCGCCCACAACTTCTGAAGGCAAGCTGTTCCACTGGTTAATTGTTTTCACTGTTAGGAAGTTTCTTTTTTAATTGCAGGTTGCTTCTCTCCTTGATTAGTTTCCATCCATTGTTTCTTGCCTTGCCTTCTGGTACTTTGCAAAATAAATTGACCCCCTCTTCTTTGTGGCAGCCCCTCAAATACTGGAATACTGCTATCATGTCACACCAAATTCTTCTTTTCTTTAGAGTAGCCGATCCCAAAACTGGCAGCCGTTCTTCGTATGATTTAGTCTCCAGGCCTTTGATCGTCTCAGTTGCTCTTCTCTGAACTTTTTCCAAAGTCTCAACCTTTTTTTTTAAGTATGGTATCCAAAATTGGTTGCAGTATTCCAAGTGTTGCAGGACTTCAGAGTGATGTACCCTGAGATATCCCCAAGAAGATTGGGAGGTCCAGCAGAATCAAAATGGCAGCCCAACTGAGCAGGGATGAAATCCTCTGAAGTCTGCTACCAGTTCTATGAGTCTGCTACCAAGCACGTGGTTCGCCTGTGGCGCGCCCACGCAGCACTAAAAAAGGAACATTTCGAAGCCTTCCAAGTCTGCAAAGGTAAGTAGAACAGCGAGGGGGGAGGAATCAGCTGTGCCACGTGATTTAGATTATCTGGAAAGCAGGAAATCCGATGATCCTAGCTAATATAAATCGCACGCCACAGCTGATCGTTGGAAGTACCAACTCGCCCGAACCGGTAGCATTTTTTTACTACTGGTTCGCCCAAACCGGTCCGAACCAGTAACATATCACCCCTGCAACTGAGGTAACCCATGCAATGGAGGTGGATTTTCAGTCATTCACTCGAAAGACATCTTCACCAATGGCTATGGATGGGGGTTTGATTGCCCTCCCTTGATCACCACCTTGCTTTTTTTGAAAGCCCCGCCCTCTTTTGGATGCCAGTGTTTGGTGGTTCTAATCTAACAAGATGCTTTCATCCTCCAAACACTGAGGATATACATACCTCAGTTCCCCCATGTTTAATCAGCCACAAAAATGGGCCTCTGGTGGCTCAGACTGTTAAGACAGTCTGTTATTAACACAGCTGCTTGCAATTACTGCAGGTTCAAGTCCCACCAGGCCCAAGGTTGACTCAGCCTTCCATCCTTTATAAGGTAGGTAAAATGAGGACCCAGATTGCTGGGGGCAATAAGTTGACTTTGTATATAATATACAAATGGATGAAGACTATTGCTTAACACAGTGTAAGCCGCCCTGAGTCTTCGGAGAAGGGCGGGATATAAATGCAAATAATAATAAAAAAAATCTCTTCGGAAATGGACACCATGGTGCGAGCATCTTCTGCTTCAAATGTTGCCATCACCGTAGACACAGATACCAATTCCCCTGTCATCAGTGGAACATCTATTGTTTTGGATAACATGTGAAGGGGACTAATCTTCTGAGTTATAAAGCCGGAAGATTCTCACTTTATTATTATTATTATTTTTAAAAAAGGCATTCTGTATATACACAAGCAAACCAAACCCCCCCACCCCCCCCAAAAAAAGAAGAAGAAAAGAAATCCCAGATAGAAAGCTATTATTATAAACCTTTCTTAGGAAAATAAGCTTCATGCGTGAAGATTTTTTCCCCCTCTCGTTCCCAAAACGACACACATTCAACCCACGTCCCTTCCCCCGGTTGTTTGTGTCGATGATTTGTATCCTGAAAATATTAAAGATCCCGCTTCCAAAATGCTGGCTAGTATAATCAAAATCAGCAGGGCCTGCCTATTAATCCTAAACCAGCTTGTTGTAATTTTGGTCTTTAACATTTACATCAATAAGCATTATGCATTCCTCCCTTTTGCGCTCTCATCCAGCCATCTGTATTCTCCTGACATCCTTCCATGTTCACAACAACACTTTTCCCCCCCCACCCCCTCCTCCCCTTTGCTTGATAGGATGGGCTTGTCTCCTCATTTGCCGGTCTAAATAATTAATACGATAATTCCCACCTCTCTCTTCTGTAATGGGATGGGAGGGAATCTCCAAACCTGGAAATGAAATTCTACCAACCAAAGCCAATAATCCGATTGGTACAGCGTGTTCGGCTGTAAAATAATAATAATAATAAAAAATAAATAAATAACAGATGCCACCCGCCCGACCTGGAAATAAACAAATGCATGTTTTAGAAAGGGGAGGGGAAGGGAAGGTTCATGTGTGTAAACACATGTATATCCATCCATGCAGACATACACACACACACACACAAAGACGTCGGTTGGTTGATTGGGAAGCCAGGGAGGGCCTTGAATGCAAGATAAAGCTTAATTTATTTAATGCCTTTCAGATTCAGAAGAATATAGGGATGTGGTCTGCCCACAAGTCGACAGCTGGATGTCTGGAACACTTTAAAGAGGGGAGAGGGGGAGTCGCTTTCAAAGGGATAAGCATCTTTTTGTTCCAGAGTCGTCTTCCTTCTTCTTTCGTTTCCCCTCCCCCCCTTTTTTTTTTAGTCTTTATTTAACCCGTCCTAAAGCCACCAAGCCTTGCTTTTTCGCAGGGAGTAAATCTGTTTGGCAGGTAATTGGCCAACCATTGACCAGCTGCTGCTTTGGCAAAGCGAGCATCTACTGTTGCCATGGAGAAAACCAGGCAGGCAAGGGACATGCTGGCCTTGGATCCTGGCCAAGGTAATCGAATGGCGCAGGCCTCCTTTAATAGAACGAGGCGAAGAAGGGAAGGCAGAGGGCCTTTCTTTGCCAATGAAAGCTGCTCTCCGAAGAGAAGCAGAGGCCTCATTAGTTGTCTCCACCAGCTGTTGGCAGGAGTGTGCCAGATCTGACAAGTGGCAGGGGCTGGATTTAACTCTTCACTTTTGTCATGTTCCAGAGAATGAGCAAATGGCTTCCTTCCTGGTGATGTCACTGGGTGTAATTATAGAATTTCCTTCTCTGGAAAGACGGGTGTTGTGGTGGGGGGGAGAAGAAAAGGGGCTTCTCTGTTCTGTTCGCTCCCCACCCCACCCCTTTCTCTCCCTCCTCGTTCTCCCTTCCTCCCTGCCGCCGCCGCCTCCCCCCCCCCCAACTTCCCTTCTGTGATTTGTAACCTTTTGTTAAGCTGCTCTATGAGTTGGTGGGTGGCTGCAACAGAGGGAGTATTGTGTGCTGGGCGAGCAGAAGGAGGGAAATGAGAAGGAAAAGAAAAGAAAAGAAAAGAAAGAAGGAAGGAAGGAAGGAAGGAAGGAAGGAAGGAAGGAAGGAAGGAAGGAAGGAAGGAAGGAAGGAAGGAAGGAAGGATAAGGGAAGGAGGAAGAGGGGGAGGAAGGAAGGAAAGGAGGAACGAAGGGATAAGGGAGGAGGAGGGGAGAGGAAAGAAGGAATAAGGGAGGGAGGGAAGGCAGAAGGAAGGAAGGAAGGAAGGAAGGAAGGAAGGAAGGAAGGATAAAAGAGGAAGGGAGAGGGAGGGAGGGAGGGATAAGGAAGGAAGGAGGAAGAGGAAAGAAGGAAGATTAAGGGAGGGAGGAGGGAGGGAGGGAGAGAAGGAGGAAGGGAAGGAGATGGAAGGAAAAAAAGAAGGAAGAAAGAAAGGAAGGAAGGAAGGAAGGAAGGAAAAAAGAAAGAAATAGGAAGGAAGGATAAAGGAGGAAGGGAGAGTGGGAGGGAGGGAGGAAAGGAGGAAGGAAGGGAGGGATAAGGAAGGAAGGGAGGAAGAGGGGAGAGGAAAGAAGGAAGGCTAAGGGAGGGAGGGAGGGAAGGAGGAAGGGAAGGAGATGGAAGGAATGAAAGAAGGAAGGGAGGGAGGGAGGGTGGGAAGGAGGAAGGAAGGAAGGAAGGAAGGAAGGAAGAAAAAAGAAAGAAAGAGGAAGGAAGGATAAGGGAGGGAGGAAGGGAGGGAGAGAGGGAGGGAGGGAGGAAGGGAGGGAGGAAGAGGGAAGAGGAAAGAAGGAAGAATAAGGGAGGGAGGGAGGAAGAAAAGGAAGGAAGAAGGGAAGGAAGGAAGGAAGGATAATTGCATGCTATTTGGCTGGTGCTGTTTTATACAACTCAAGAAACAATCACTGCAATTGCAGTAACAATGCAACACACAGCACGACAGAGCCTTTCATTGCCTTGTCCATCTGCTCCCTGTCGCTAACACAAAAGGACAACTTTGGGATTACTGCTCTCTTCCCTTATGTTCTTTTTCACCATGAAAAGGGGCTTGAACATTTCAGAAGATACCTTCAACATTGGGATCTCATGAAGCTAGAGCGTAGGGGTGGATCTCTGACCTAGATTCTTAAGAACTAATCTTGTGGCTTTATAAAGATCCATAACACACGGAGAAAATTGATCTATGTGCTAGCTAAGCATCGACAGCAACTTGATGGCCCATCACCAATAAGTCGATCAAGGATGCTCCAACTGTTTTCATTTTGAAACCGTCGGGGGAATTTTGCAAGCTCTGCAGTGCTTCTAAACTGGGTGAATGGGTCATGTTGAGAAACTCTATCTCCATAGTGACGAACGTATGGCGCGCATGCCACAGGTGGTACGCAGTGCTCTCTCTGTGGGCACGCGAGCTGTCGCCCCAGTTCAGCTCTGCCATGCAACCCACCGGCCAGCCGGTTGTTGGCTCTCTGCCACTCATGGGGGTAGGACATGTGCAGGGGCATGTCAGGGGTGAAATCCAGCAGGTTCTGACAGGTTCTGGAGAACCGGTTGCAGAAATTTTGAGCAGTTCAGAGAACCAGAAGCGGAAATTTTGAGTAGTTTGGCGAACCAGCAAATACCACCTCTGGCTGGCCCCAGAGTGGGGTGGGAATGGAGATTTTGCAGTATCTTTCCCACCAAGCCACGCCCACCAAGCCACACTATGCCCACCAAGCCACGCCCACAGAACCGGTAGTAAAAAAAAATGGATTTCACTCCGGGGCACGCACATGTTCGGGGGCAGGGGCACGCATGTTTTGGGGGACGCATGCATGTGCAAGGGGCAGGATGTGTGGGGGGCGTGCATGCATGAGACTGAGGTGTGTGTGGGGGTGAGGCGTGTGGAGGGGACACGCATGCACGAGGTGGGGCGGATGCGCGGGGGCCACACACACATTGCATTTTGGGGATTTGGGCATGCGCTTTGGGCACTTGGTCCAGAAAAGGTTAGCCATCAGTGCTCTATCCTATAGAATAGACCCCTCGCATCCTGGACATCAACTGTTTCAACCACTACCCTCAAAACGACGCTATAGAGCACTGCACACCAGAACAACTAGACACAAGAACAGTTTTTCCCCGAAGGCCATCACTCTGCTAAACAAATAATTCCCTCAACACTGTCAAACTATTTACTGAATCTGCACTCCTATTAATCTTCTCATAGTTCCCATCACCAATCTCTTTCCACTTATGACTGTATGACTATAACTTGTTGCTGGCAATCCTTATGATTTATATTGATATATTGACCATCAATTGTGTTGTAAATGTTGTACCTTGATGAAGGTATCTTTTCTTTTATGTACACTGAGAGCATATGCACCAAGACAAATTCCTTGTGTGTCCAATCAAACTTGGCCAATAAAAATTCTATTCTATTCTATTCTATTCTATTCTATTCTATTCTATTCTATTCTATTCTATTCTATTCTATTCTATTCTATTCTATTCTATTCTATTCTATTCTAGAAGGGGCTGTGTTTGTCTAGATATTTCCCCGGTGCCACCTCTGACCTTCTCAATAGTCAAATGAAGGTTTGGCAGACTTTTGAATTTAGGATTTTCTTTCAGTGCTGTTAATTTAGGGACCACGTAGTTGGAGAAGTAGAATTTGCAGCATTGCTGCAGCTTCGCCTTGTGTTGCTAGAAATGGTTGCTTCTGTTCTTGCCTTTATCTTAGCTTGGAAGCTAAGGAGGTTTGGACATGTTTCATACTTGGAAGAAAGACTGCAAAAAGAAAAAAAAGAAAGAAAGAAAAGAAAGAAATAGCCGAAATTTAAACTAAATTGGAAAGCTGAAAAAAATGTCTTGGAAGAAAAAGCAAACTACTTTGTTTCCATGTTAGGCTTCATCCCCTGGCGAGATAGAACCAGTTCGGCAAGCTCATAAAAAAAAATCTAACAATAAATATGTAGTATTTGTTGACGGAAGTAGGAAGTGCTAATCAAAGAACTAAGACTGCTGTGATTCAAGACCGTGTGTCACGTAGAGAGACATTCATTTGCTTGCCTTTTGCTTTTCCACTCGATGTCACAGGCCACCTGGTTTCCTCTTTTCAAGGTGTCAGCTTATCTCCAATTAGTGTATTTCTTTTTCCTTTAATAATGCTTTTTATTGTTTTATAATTTTAGAATCGTAAGCTGCCATGACTCAATTGGTTGAGCTGAGCGGCTCTAGAAATTGAATAAATAAATAAATTGTACATACACGCTTTCCTATTTGGGGAAGTCTGACTTTAGTCATTGTGAGTTGGATTATCCATCCATGAGGAATCCAATGAAGACCTTGGGGCGATCTAGTTTTTTTTTTCATCTGAGTCCAGGCTGTAAGTATTTTTCCATCACTTTTTTTTTAAAATTTACATTTATATCCCGCCCTTCTCCGAAGACTCAGGGCGGCTTACAGTGTGTAAGGCAATACTTTGATGGTTCAACACTGCAGTCTTTCCTGAACAACAAAAAATCCAGTTTATGCCCCAAATGTCTAGTAACTGTTGCATTTCCTGCATGTCACCTGGACATCTTTGGGGAGCTGGATTCATAAACTGTCCTTTACATTTTCCAAAGTCTACTTAGCTCTAAAAAAACTCCCTTTTTACCACCTTATAGCCCCTTAATTTGGGGTAGTCAGGGCGACAGGATGGATTTCAGTATTTACTGGCCAGATGCCCTTCCTGACACCTATGTGGAGTTCACAGCAGATATCCTTTCTTTGTGCCCTGATAGAGAAACATCTGCTGCTACCTAGGATTGTACTCTCAGCTTTTTGAATGGGAAGTGAGAGTCTTCACCACTAGGCCACCATACTGCTCAAGGTCTACCTATCTCTAAAGCACAGGTAAACAATCCACTCTCCCATTATCCTTCCATCCTGGGGTGACACTGGAGGCTTGTCAGATTATGTAATATCACCAATGCAAATGGGGTCAAAAATCTATTTTGGAAAGAAAAAGGAGACAGGGTCCATCTTGCTGAGTCTGCAACTGTCTTTCCCACCTGTTGGAAATTTTTTAGTAGAAAAATGTGTCACTCAAATATAGCTCTTGGATTGCTCTGGGGACCATAAATGGGATACCAAAGGTGGTCATATATTGAATATATTGGTGATGGGTTGTCCACCTCTATCCTAGAAGAGGTAATGTGTGGAACGTTTTATGAAAATGAAACGGCACTGATTCAGATGCTGATGAAAGTCAGCTTGGGACACTCATTTGTGTGTACAGTATATTTTATGGATAGGTAGAGATGGGATCACGTCTTTCTCTGTGTCTCAGTCTCTCTCTCTCTCTCTCTCTCTCTCTGCACCTCTCTCTCTCTCTCTCTGTGAATCCAATTCATTGGTTATAGGAGATGTGATGACTACTAAAAATGATGATTACTAAACAAACACATGAGTAACCTTTGTTTCAGCTGGAAAGGATAGCAAGTTATGAAGCAGCCAACCCTGACAAGTTCCAGCTTGCACATTGAGCACCAAACAAATGACAAGTACTGGGACAAAACTTTGCATCAAAATGCATTGCATATCAAATTCGAAGAGTTTCAAAGAAGTCAAGTACAGAGGTACCAGAGGTGGGTTTCAGCAGGTTCTGACCAGTTCTGGAGAACTGGTAGCGGAAATTTTGCGTAGTTTGGAGAACCGGTAGTAAGAATTCTGACTGGCCCCGCCCCCGTCTATTCTCTGCCTCCCAGGTCCCAGCTGATTGGGAGGAAATGGGGATTTTACAGTTACCTTCCCCTGGAGTGGGGTGGGAATGCAGATTTTACAGTATTCTTCCCCTGCCACACCCACCAAGCCACGCCCATGAAGCCACACCCACAGAACCGGTAGTAAAAATATTTGAAACCCACCACTGAGAGGTACTACTATCTACTTAAACAGGCTCAGATAATCTAGCTCTTCCCAAAATCAAATCTTGTCAAATACCTCTATTACAGTCTTTTACCAGCCTCTGAATTAAAAGAGTACAGTAAAAAAGAGAAATAGTTTAACACAACAATTTGTTATCGGAGAAGGAGGAAAAGTAATAGGACTATAAAACAACATATCTAATTAAAAGTTTTGCACAGTTGTATAACTTGGTGAGGATATTTGTTCATCTGATGTGTGAGTATGGGATCAGCAACCCTCAAAAAATAATAAACATAGAATTTATCTGTGTGGGCCCCTCTATTTGGAAATGAGTGGAGTGATCAGAGCAGGTTTGAGGGCATCATAGAAAGGGTACCATTGGAGAATATGAATGAGAGTTCACACACACACACACACACACACACACACACACACACACAGAGGATCCACAAACTCACAGTCTCTGCAAATACGGAGTCCCTTGAAATCTTCCTGCCAGTAAGGCTGATGGGAGCGCATCAAAGCAGACTCTGGAAAAGGCCTATCGATATTTGCCTCTCAATTCCTGGCAGATAGATGGGGAAGAAATGGAGGTAGTGACAGATTTTATTTTCCTGGGCTCCAAGATCACCGCAGATGGGGACTGCAGCCAACAAATTAAAAGACGCTTGCTCCTGGGGAGGAAAGCTAGGGCAAATCTAGACAGCGTACTAAAAAGCAGAGACATCACCCTGCCAACAAAAGTGCATGTAGTCAAGGTTTTTCCCAGTTGCAATGTACGGCTGTGAAAGTTGGACCATAAGAAAGTCTGAGTGCCAAAGAATGGAGGCCTTTGAACTCTGGTGCTAGAGAAGACTCCTGTTAGTCCCTTGGACTGCAAGATGATCCAACCGGTCAGTCCTAGAGGAGATCAACCCTGACTGCTCTTTAGAAGGCCAGATCCTGAAGATGGAACTGAAATACTTTGGCCACCTAATGAGAAGGAAGGACTCACTGGAGAAGAGCCTAATGCTGGGAACGATTGAGGGCAAAAGAAGAAGGGGACGACAGAGAATGAGGTGGCAGGATGGAGTCATTGAAGCAGTAGGCATGAGCTTAAATGGACTCCAGAAGATGGTAGAGGATAGGAAGGCCTGGAGGAATGTTGTCCATGGGGTTGCAATGGGTTAGACATGATTTTGCAACTAACAACAACAATATTTGCCTGGTGTCAGTGTTGGTGTTAGTAAACCAGTTTGGTCTAGTAGTGAAGGCACCAGGCTACAAACTGGGATACTGTGAGTTCTAGTCCTACCATAGGGATGAAAGCTGCCTGGGTGACTTTAGGCTGATCACCAGGAGACTGTGAGTTCTAGTCCCAATTTAGGCATGAAAGATGGCTGGGTCACTTTGGGCCAGTCACCCTCTCTCAACTCAACTCTCCACACAGCGTTGCTTTTGTGGAGAAAATAGGAGGAAGGAGCATTAGATATGCTTGCAGCCTTGAGTTGGGTATAAAAAAACATTAGAATGTTGATAGATAAATGATAGCTAGCTAGCTAGATAGGTAGGTAGTTAGGTAGGTAGATAAGTAGGCAGGCAGGCAGGCAGACAGACAGACAGACATAGTAGAGGACTTACAACTGTCTAATATTTGGCCGAATAGAATTCCGGTGCACTTGAGTTATAATTTTGATAATCAATATCCCCAATTCTGTCTTTTACTATTGATTCGGCCTTGTCCAGGAACAATTGGCCTAAATATTCAGGCGACAAACCACGACTGCAAAGAATAGAATAGAATAGAATAGAATAGAATAGAATAGAATAGAATAGAATAGAATAGAATAGAATAGAATAGAATAGAATTTTTATTGGCCAAGTGTGATTGGACACACAAGGAATTTGTCTTGGTGCATATGCTCTCAGAAGAAAAGATACATTTATCAAGGTACAACATTTACAACACAAATGATGGTCAATATATCAATATAAATCATAAGGATTGCCAGCAACAAAGTTAGTCATACAGTCATAAGTGGAAAGAGATTGGTGATGGGAACGATGAGAAGATTAATAGTAGTGCAGATTTAGTAAATATGGATGTGGAGCCAATGAGATTGGTAATTGTCTATCAGCAACAGAAGCATCAGGCCTGTAGATTCTAAAACTTGAGGTTATAATCATAGTTCAGGCCTGAACTTTAATACTTGGCATGTTAGCTTCAAGCCTCAATACTACACTGGGGGCACTGAACAAAGTCCTAAGAAAAATTGATTGAATTATCTAGTTCTCTTAACAAAATTGTGATATAACCTTGTAGCTTCTAAGAAGCATTAAAATGGAAAAATAATATTCTTTATGAAAGCAGCCTATGCAGGTTTGAGTTTTTGAATCCTTTCAAGCCAAAGCCGCCTTATAATTCTCTCCCCTTTTTTCCTTTCTGATTTATTTCCAGGTGAATCCATCAAGGAGACATCTCTTGCTGCAGATAAATTGGTCCCCATAAACATAGTCTTCCCTGAAAAAGCTTCCCTACAGAGAATCTAAAGTAGCAGAATCTTTAATTGTGCTATTGAAGTTGCTATTTTCACTAGACTGGATGTATCCAGTTCCTATTAACAGATTAACAGAGTTGGAAGGGACCTTATAGGTCATCTAGTCCAAACCCCTGCTCCAGCAGGAGACCCTACACCATTTCTGACAAATGGCTCTCCAATCTTTTCTTGAAAGTCTCAAGTGATGCAGCTCCCACAACTTCTGAAGGCAACTTCTGTTCCATTGGTTGATTGTCAGAAAGTTCCTCCTCATTTCTAGGTTGAATCTCTTCTTGGTCAGTTTCCATCCATTATTCCTTGTCTGGCCTTCAGGTACTTTGGAAAATAGCTTGACCCACTCCGCTCTGTGGCATGCCCCCAAATATTGGAAGACTGCTATCATGTCTCCCCTGGTCCTTCTCTTCAATAGACTAGCCATGCCCAGTTCATGTAACCGTTCCTCATATGTTTTTTTAACCTCTAGTCCCCTAATCATCTTTGTTGCTCTTCTCTGCACTTTTTCTAGACTCTCAAAATCTTCTTTCTATCCTGTCATCCACCTCCAGTGAACAATGTCTCTTTCAGAGCTCCAAGCCAACCTGCAAAAGGTTTTGATGCCTTTCTAGAAGGCAAAAGAGTGGCAGCAGATGTCACCCCCAATTGGTAGAAAGTTCCAAAGGATGGGGCCACAGAAGAAAAGGCCCTTCTCCTTGACCCCATCATCTAGAATTCCTTAACCAACGGGGCCCACAGTAGGCCCCCTTCTGCTGGCACAAGTGGTGTGGGCTAGTCACATTGGGGCAAGACAGCTCCTTAGATACTCTGAACCCATACCAGACAGTGGTGAGATTCAGCCGGTTCGCACTGGTTCGGGCAAACTGGTTGTTAAATTATTGTCCCCACTCCCTATCAAAGTGGATCCTGGGTGCTGGACTGCACTGCAGTGGAGAAAATGGTAATGGGAAGGTCACTTTCCCTCTTTTTTCTCCCTGCTCCTCCTCCTTCTCTCATGCCAGCTGCTCCATTGCCCATTTCTCCGTTGCAGTGCATTCCAGCAACCAGGATCAGCTTTGATAGTGGGAGGGAGTAATTTAACAACCGGTTCACTCAGGGTCAGGTTGGCCATTGCGGGAAGCTCGTCCCGCATGTGTGGCAGAGCTGGAGGATGGGGATGGGCCACGCCTCCCACGACAGTCAACAAGCTGAGTTGCTTGATTGTCAGAACCCTTTCAAAGCATTCTTTTACAGCCTCTTCAGCCAAAAAGGTTGTAGAAAAAATGCTTTTAAAGGGTTCTGACGATCCCAGCTGAGCCGCGCGATCATCAAGGGCTTTTTTTTTTTACTTTTAAAAGCATTTTTTTTGGAGGAAGAAAAATGTTTTTAAAAGTTAAAAAAAAACCTTTGATCATCACATGGCTCAGCTGGGCATCGGCAGGGGCAGGGATTTTTGCTACCGGTTCTCCGAACCACCCGCTGCCATCGCTACCGGATCGGGCAATTCAGTCCGAACTGGGAGCATTTCACTCCTGCATTGATTTATTTTATACTACCCATTTAAATGCAATGGAGCATGTTCTTTGGATTAAAGTTATGCTTTTTTAAAAAAAGTTTAATTTTCTGTTGATGTGCCACAGCAGTTTACAGTGTACTTTCTTGACTACAATAGGGAAATAAAGAGATGAAATCCTTCACTGCCATTTATCCAATGTACTGAAATCTGCCTTTCCTTTCGCAGAACAATTCTTTTGTGAAAGATGCTTCTGTTTCGGTAGCCTTTTCTCGGAGCTATGAAGATTTTTCTTTTTATAGAATAGAATAGAATTTTATTGGCCAAGTGTGATTGGACACACAAGGAATTTGTCTTGGTGCACATGCTCTCAGTGTACATAAAAGAAAAGATACGTTCATCAAGGTACAACATTTACAACACAATTGATGGTCAATATATCAATATAAATCATAAGGATTGCCAGCAACAAGTTATAGTCATACAGTCATAAGTGGAAAGAGATTGGTGATGGGAACTATGAAACGATTAATAGTAGTGCAGATTCAGTAAATAGTCTGACAGTGTTGATGGAATTATTTGTTTAGCAGAGTGATGGCCTTCGGGGAAAAACTGTTCTTGTGCCTAGTTGTTCTGGTGTGCAGTGCTCTATAGCGTTGTTTTGAGGGTAGGAGTTGAAACAATTTATGTCCAGGATGCGAGGGATCTGCAAATATTTTCACGGCCCGCTTCTTGATTCGTGCAGTATACAGGTCCTCAATGGAAGGGATCTTTTTGAATCTTATTTGCTAGTGTTAATTGTTGCAGTCAATGGAGAGTTTTATTACTTGATTTAACTCAAAATTCTCTTCCCTTTTGAAAGAAATTTTGAAACCAAATTCTCTTTCCTCAAACTGAATGAAAACCAATAAGAAAAAGGCAGGATGTCTTTCCATATGGTACTGCTTTATATGCAAAAGATGTTCAGCAATGAATTAAATCTTGCAGGCATTTTATTAACGCAGAGAAACAGACCAGGTTCTTACACAGACTGGGTCAGGAGCAAACATATAGGTCCCACTAGGTGTATTATAGCTGGTAAGCCAGATGTTTAGTCTGGATCTGGCATTTTTATCCACCTATTGAGTCCTTCCCAAGGACCTGGGACATGGAGATGTTGTCGTTTCATGGTGTTACAGGAACAATTTGCAGGATGTAAGCAGTTCCAAATAAAGCTGCCTTTTGCAATTGACTGATAGTGAGTTTGTCAGTGCCGATGGTATTCAAGTGGTGCTCCAGATGTTTTGGGATTGCACCCAAGGTACCTATTATTATGGGTGCTATCTTTGCTTTCTTTTGCCACAATAGTCCTATTTTTATTTACAGGTCTTTGCATTTTCTGATTGCAAATCAGAAAATCAGGGGTGTGCATAAGACCACAAGCGTGCCTACTGTTCCTGTCCTGTTGTTTCCTTTCATTATATCCAATTAATATAGTTATTATATACTCATGCTTATATATATGCTTATATATATAAAGGGCCTCTGGTGGTGCAACAGGCTAATGCAGCCTATTATTAACAGCAACTGCTTGCAATATTGCAGGTTCAAGTCCCACCAGGCCCAAGGTTGACTCAGCCTTCCATCCTTTATAAGGTAGGTAAAATGAGGACCCAGATTGTTGGGGGGCAATAAGTTGACTTTGTATATAGTATACAAATGGATGAAGACTATTGCTTGACATAGTGTAAGCCGCCCTGAGTCTTCGGAGAAGGGCGGGATATAAATGCAAAAAAAAAAAAAAATGGTTTAGTTATTTCATGCTTATGCTTATATATACTGTGTGACAAAATAAATAAATAAATAAAATAAATAATTTTTCTCCAGTTCCTTCTCTTTTATTTTGCTACTATCTGCTTCCTAGGGTTAAGAGGGAATGACTGGTCCAAAGTCATGCCCAGGGCGAATCTAGAACTCGTGGTCTCCCATTTTCTAGTTTGGTGTCCTGAACACTACACCAAACTGGCTTTCTTAAGGGTTGGATCCAACTGAAAATTCCAGAATTAGAATCGAAATTGCTGGACAAAGCATTAAAAAACCACCCCTGGCAAACATGGTTTCTCCAATGGTCATCAGGAGAACTGGAAGGAAAACTCCATGCTATTTGTTAGAAATGCTTCCTGCCTGATCAGGGGGTTGGACTATGTTAGGATATTAAATTTAGTAGCTGGAACACTAAAGTGTACAATGGGCCAGAAGACACAGTTGTAGTTGATTGGTTGGAGAGTGCTGACTCATACATGAGGCAATCTAAGCTCTGATTGGTTGTTGTAGATGTAAAGGGGGAGTTTCCTTCCCCCCCGCCTTTTTCTTCTGGGTGCTCTATATCAGGGGTGTCAAACAAGCAGCCCGTGGGCCAAATCCGGACCTCAATAGGCCATGGAGTTGGCTTGTGGGCCATCCCGGAATTGATGAGGACTGGCTTAGAGGTGAAATGCTGCTGGCTCTATCCAGCTCGCGGGAGCCAGTAGTGCTGGTGGCAGGTAGTTCGGAGAACCAATAGCGCCAGCGGTGGGTAGTTTGGAGAACCAGCACCACCAGCAATGGGAGACTCTGCTTCCCCCAATCTGGAATGTCATCACGTCCCGGTTTTGACCATTTGTGCATGTGCAGAAGACTTCGCGCATTTGCAGATGATGGCGTGCAGCGCATGCACATCAACAAACTGGTAGGAAAGGTAAGTACATTTCACCCCTGGACTGGCCCCAGGCCAGGCCACACCCACCAGTCAGCCATGTTGACCAGGCCACGCCCCTCTGACCCCCTCCCAAGGGCCAACAAAATCCTGACGCAGCCCGCGACAGGATTGAGTTCAACACCCCTGCTCTGTATACTGTCCGATTTATATCAAAATGTTCCTGTGTTCCTGACTATCTTGTCTGCTGTAAATATAAATGATAAATATATTTATTTATACAAAACTACTAGTTTGTGACAGTGCCTCTGACTTCATTTGGACATCTGCTACACGATTCCCTGACAGACTAGAAGACCTCCGAGGTCCCTTCCAACTCTGTTATTCTATTCATTTATAGATGAAGCCAATTGCCCAGTATTGCTAACAGGCCCGAATCTGAAAGTCACCATCTGTATCACACAGTCAAAACGGCAGGGGTTGATAAAGTAAGCATGTTAGCATCACGATAACCGCCTGGCCAAAGACCAAAAAAAAAAAAAAAGCATCCAGAAGCAATATAAAATAAAAGTGAGATTCTCACTAATAGATTTTTTTTCCCTTCCACCTCCGTCTGAATAACTGATCGGTGATATGTACTATATACACAAAATCGCACACGGGCTGCTGCACGTATTTAGCAGAGACTGGCGTCGTATCTGCTAGATAAGCCGCAGATTTATGAGAAGGATCACTCTTGCAGAAGGCTGTTTGGGTCCTCCTACACAATAAAGTCTCCCTGCCTATCAGCTACAACTCACTTTTTTTTTGCCGTGTCTCCACGTCACTAGCAGATGCCGTACCCTGAGGACGCTTCAGAATGGATGGCTTTATTTGGAATTAGATGAGCATGAACAAGTAAAACCCATTAATAACGTCTGAACTCCTGCGCAACAACCACCGGCTCAATTCTTGTGTTCCCATTAGGACCATGAGAAAATTTGTGGCTTGCAGAGAATGGCCTCAGAGGGGGAGAAAGCTGCTGAAACTTCTGATAGTCTAGGATAAGGTGCTTCATATATGGATTTATTTATTTATTTTAAAAAAGATAATTCCAAGATTTCTATTACGTTTTAGAATGATTGATTCAAGGGGGAGCTATTTATATGCTTATTTACTTACTGAATCATCACTGTCGTCATTATCATCAACATCATGGAAAGACTGGGTTCGATGGCTGTTTATTCATTCCTTCTTCATAGTTCTTTTCTTTGGCTTTTAGAGGGTCTCAAACAGAGGTGGGTTTCAGCAGGTTCTGACCAGTTCTGGAGAACCGATAGTGCAAATTTTGAGCTGCACGGAGAACCGGTAGTAAAAATTCTGACTGGCCCCGCCCCCATCCGTTCTCTGCCTCCCAAGTCCCAGCTGATCAGGAGGAAATGGGGATTTTGCAGTAACCTTCCCCTGGATTGGGGAGGGAATGGAGATTTTACAGTTTCCTTCTCCTGCCATGCCCACCAAGCCACACCCACCAAGCCATGCCATGCCATGCCACGCCTGCCAAGCCACACCCACAGAACCTGTGGTAAAAAAATTTGAAACCCACCACCGGTCTCAAAGATGGGAAGAAATTTTGTGATCAGAAATTGCTGGTTAGCCTGTTGCTTGACTGCGATCCCACTTTGAGTCACAATAATGTTCCTCTATGTCAGGGATATCAAACCTGGGCAACTTTAAGACTTGTGGACTTCAACCCCCAGAATAGCAATAGCACTTAGACTTATATGCAGCACTCTCTGGGTGGTTTACGGTGTCAGCACCTTGCCCCCAACAATCTGAGTCCTCATTTTACTGACCTCGGAAGGATGGAAGACTGAATCATCCTTGAGCCCATCAAGATCGAACTCCAGATTGTGGGCAGAGTTATCCTGCAATACTGCATTCTAACCACTGTACCGCAAGGATGGCTGGGGAATTTTGAGAGTTGAAGTCCACAAATCTTAAAGTTACCAAGGTTACATAACCTGGCTTTATGTAGAATATTTTCTTACATGTCTTTGTCTACCATAGTTCCCACAAAGCTGGAAAAGAGCAGAGGCAACCAACACTGAATTTATTTGAATGACTTGTCAGAAGAAAGTGTAGTCAGGACTCTCATTGAATTCCTTAGGGTCAATAGATATTTGAAAGCTTCAGTGTTTTACAGAACACAATGCCAGATTTCCCTCAGTGTGGAAGTAGAAGGAAGCCAAGCTACCAACAACCTGGTTTCATTTGAAGGATGAGTAAATGAATGCAGAGAGAAAGGTTGATTAATCATGTGCCATTGAATTGATACTGATTCGGTGACCATATTTATTTATTTATTTTGTCACAACAGTATATAAAAGCATAAGCATGAAAATAACTATATAATATATAAGCATATATATATATGGGCATAAGTATGTGATAACTATATTAATTGGATATAATGAAAGGAAACAATAGGACAGGAACGGTAGGCACGTTTGTGCTCTTATGCACGCCCCTTATAGACCTCTTAGGAATGGGGTGAGGTCAGTGGTGGGATTCAAGTAATTTAACAACCGGTTCTCTACCCTAATGATTTCTTCCAACAACCAGTTTGCCAGACTGCTCAGAAAATTAACAACCGGTTCTCCCGAAGTGGTGCGAACTGGCTGAATCCCACCACTGGGTGAGGTCAGTAGTAGGGAGTTTTTGGTTAAAGCTTTGGGGATTTTGGGAAGAGACCACAGAGTCAGGTAGTATATTCCAAGCATTAACAACTCTGTTACGGAAGTCATATTTTCTTCAATCAAGATTGAAACGGTTAACATTAAGTTTGAATCTATTGTTTGCTCTTGTATTGTTATGATTGAAGCTGAAGTAGTCTTCAACAGGAAGGACATTGCAATAGATGATTCTATGAGTTAAACACAGGTCCTGTCGAAGGCGGCGGAGTTCTAAGTTTTCTAAATTCAAGATTTCAAGTCTGGTGGCATAAGGTATTTTTTTGTATTCAGAGGAGTGGAGAACTCTTCTTGTAAAATATTTCTGGACACGTTCCATTGTATTGATGTCTGAAATTTGGTATGGGTTTCAGACAGGCGAGCTGTATTCAAGAATTGGTCTGGCAAATGTTTTATAAGCTCTGGTTATATGGCATATGGTTATCCATATAAAAGCTATGGATAGCTTTTCTCCATAATGATCAAACCCTAACTTACCAAGGCTTTAACTATAAGACCTTGGTAAGACCACATTTAGAATACTACATCTAGTTCTGGTCACCACAATATAAAAAAGATGTTGGAAAAAATGCAGAGAAAAGCAACAAAGAAGATTACAGAGCTGAAGGCTAAAACATGTGAAGAATGATTGCAGGAATTGGGTATCTCTAATCTAATGAAAAGCACTAGGGGTGACATGATAGCAATGTTCCAATATATGAGAGGCTGCCACAAAGAAGAGGGGATCAACCTATTCTTTAAAATAGGGGTCTCCAACCTTGGTCCCTTTAAGACTTGTGGACTTCAACTTTGCTGGCTGAGGGACTCTGGGAGTTGAAATCCACAAGTCTTAACGAGACCAAGGTTGGAGACCCCTGCTTTAAAGCACCAGAAGGCAAGACAAGAAGCAATGGATGGAAACTAATCAAGGAGAGCAAGAACTTAGAACTAAGGAGAAATTTCCTGACAGAACAACTATTCAGTGGAACAACTTGCCTTCAGAAGTTATGGGTGCGCCATCACTGGAGTTTTTTAAGAAGAGATTAGAGAATCATTTGTCTGAAATGGTAGAGTTTCCTGCTTAAACAGGGGGTTGGACTACAAGACCTCCAAAGTCCCTTCTAACTTTATAATTCTGTTAATTTGGTTCTTCAGATCTTCCAACAGTAAATCCATCACAATTGCAACTGAGTCCTTTCTGCTGGTTGTCCTCTTCTTCCCTTCCCTTCCATCTTTCCCACCATCAGAGCCTTTCCAGATCCTCACTTTATGTGTTTAAAGTAGGACAATTTGAGCCTGGTCATTGTCCCTTGAATGACAACTCTGGATTGATTAGTTCAAAGAACCATTGGTTTCTTTTCTTGACTCTCCATGATATTTCTTCCAGCACCAAAGTTGGGGGGAAAAAAATCAATACTTTTTTTCCAGCCTGCTACTTCAGTGTTCAATTTTGCTTCCATAGAACAGGGGAAAGTGTTGCTTGCATGATACTGATCTCATAGGCAGATATCAATCAAAGCATTTTTAATAAAAGAATGAATCAATACTCAGTGTTTAATTGTGTCGCAGCATCTTTATTTTATTATCACTGCTGTTATTTAGTGTAGCACGGTGACTGATATGTGGAAGGGAAACGTCTGATTTGTAAAGATTACAACATTAATTAAACTCTTATTGTTGCTATTAGTCAGGATGGTATCTTGAATATTAAACGGCCAGGAATGTTATCAAGAACAGACATGAATGGTTTTTAAGGGTGCTATTATCTCAATAACATGTAAGATAGCACTCTGTTGAATGGCGTTCAATCACTCTACTGTGAAAATACTTGAAAGACAGTTTGAAGCTCTTTGTCATGCCAATTTTGATTGGATTCCGTAAAACCGAGTTTAAAATCCTTGAGAACAGATCAGATACTACCCAAGAGAGCATTTTAATTAATTAAAACATTAAGACGTGCAGGGGCCACTTTTTAAAAAAAATGTTGATCTAATGGTTGTGACAAAAATTGACAGACCAGCTTGTTGCTCAAGCTGGACATTGTGAGATGAGAGAAGGTGACTAGCCCACCTTCATGCCAAAGGCAGTGTGTATGGGTATGCGTATCTATATCTATTTGTTTTCGTAGGTATAGGTATGCAAGTCTTGGCGTATTCGGGTCTTTTCTCATGTAAGGTTGAGAGTATCTTGGTGACGTCATCAAAACATTGCCAAGATACTCTCAACCTTACATGGGAAAATACGCCATGGCTATAAGATTCTGAAGACTTCAGGAGTGGAATGGATTGATATATATTTGGTGTTAATTGATGAAGATTGGATATTAAAAACTATGTATTTTATTGATGAACTGGAAATACTAATTTAATTGGAAGATTCTGAAGATTTTAGGAGTGGAATGGACTGATATATAATGGACTGGAAGAAGAATGTACTTATTTGTTTCTGGAAGGGGAGTTAAGGTCTTAGAGAGAGGAGTGACTATGGATTATGACTTATGTTGTATTTTAATTTATGATTGTTAATCTTATACCCTGTACTTTGTTCTGGGAAGTCTCGGGGTGGGTGGGAGGGGAGGGGGGGGGAGATGAAGGATCAATGTAAAGGAATGATTGAAGATATGTAATTAAGAAATAGAAATAATTTGAAATGAAATCGGGCTGCTCAGCTGCCATTTCAGAAGGAATGGAAAGGAGAGGAGAGAGTGAAGGAAGAAAGTAGGTAGGAAAGAGAGAGGTAGAAAAGGAGGAAAGGAGAGGAAGAAGAAAGGGGAAAGAGAGAGGGTTAGAAAGGGTGGAAGAGAAGAGTAGGGAAGGAGGAGAGGATGTAGAAAAGCGAAGGAGAGGAAGGATGAAGAAAGTAGAAAAAAGTAGAGAAGGGAGGAGGAAAGGTTTGTTAAGGAAGGAAGTGGTAGCTGGGCAGGTCCGAATAAGTAACAAATGAAAGTTAATGACTAATGTTGAATAAGAGACTGTATATTGAATAGGTTGTTGGAAAATGGAAATAAAACTTTTTTACTAAAAAAAAAAAAAAAGGGAAAATACACCATGGGAAAATACGCCAAGACTTGCACATCTATATCTATATGTATATCTATATGTATATGTACAGTGGTAAGCTTCAAAAATTTTAGCAAGGGGTTCTCTGCCCAGTTGCTGGGTGGGTGTGGCCACGGTGGGCGTGGCCTAGTCAGCCTCTGGCATCACGCTGGGGGGGGGGCACTTTTGCCCTCCTCGGGCTCCGGAGGCTTTTCTTGAGTTTCTGGGAGGGTGAAAATGGCCTCCCCAGGCTCCAGAGGCCCTCTGGAAGCAGGAAACAGGCCTGTTTCCAGCCTTCCCAAACTTCCAGTAGGCCCGTTTTTTGCCCTCCCTGAGCCTCTGCTTGCACCCTACACTTACCTGCATCCAAAACAGGCCACGTGGGGATTCCTGGGAGGGGCGGGGCAGGGTGGACAGGGCCAGCCAGGGATGGGATTTGGGGGTTCTCCAAACTGCACAGAATCTTAGCTAGAGGTTCTCCCTAACCTCTGGAAACTCCCAGCAGCCCACCCTTGTATGTGTATGTGTATGTGTATGTATATGTATAATAATAATAACAGCAACAGAGTTGGAAGGAACCTTGGAGGCCTTCTATTCCAACTCCCTGCCCAGGCAGGAAACCCTACACCATCTCAGACAGATGGTATCCAACATCTTAAAAATTTCCAGTGTTGGGGCATTTACAACTTCTGCAGGCAAGTTGTTCCACATATTAATTGTTCTCACTGTCAGAAAATTTCTCCTTAGTTCTAAGTTGCTTCTTTCCTTGATCAATTTCCACCCATTGCTTTTTGTTCTACCCTCAGGTGCTTTGGAGAACAGCCCGACTCCCTCTTCTTTGTGGCAACCCCTGAGATATTGGAACACTGCTATCATGTCTCCCCTAGTCCTTCTTTTTATTAAACTAGACATACCCAGTTCCTCCAACCGTTCTTCATAAGTTTTAGCCTCCAGCCCTCTAATCATCTTTGTTGCTCTTCTCTGTACTCTTTCTAGAGTCTCACCATCTTTTTTACATTGTGGCGACCAAAACTGAATGCAATATTCCAAGTGTGCCCTTACCAAGGCATTATAAAGTGGTATTAACACTTCACGTGATCTTGATTCTATCCCTCTGTTTATGCAGCCCAGAACTGTGTTGGCTTTTTTGGCAGCTGCTGCACACTGCTAGCTCATATCTAAATGGTTGTCCACTAGGACTCCAAGATCCCTCTCACAGCTACTACTATTGAGCAAGGTATCACGTATACGGTACCTGTGCATTTTGGGTTTTTTGCCTAGATGTAGAACTGTATATGTATATGTATATGTATGTTTTCTATCCTGCTCTACGGAGTGAAGAGTTGGTCTCTGACAGAAAGCCACTTGAAGAGACTAGAAGCATTTGAAATGTGGATTTACAGGCAGCTATTACTTATAAGTTGGGTTGACAAAATCAGAAATAAGGAGGTGATAAGCCGCCGGGGAAAGCCAAGGGAAGTCATCAAAACCATTAAAAAGCAAAAGAATATTTTGGACATGTGATACGACACCCAGAAAAATACGGCATCCTTCACTTAATCCTCCAAGGAAAGATGGAAGTCAAACAAGGTCCAGGCAAAAGAAGAACATCATGGCTTCAAAATCTAAGGGATTGGTATGGACAAAACTCAGCAGCACTTTTTCGTGTGGCTGTTGATAAAAATAGGATCGCCAACATGATCACCGATTTCCGATGATGGATATGGCACAAAAAGAAGAAGATGTTTTTGTGAGACGGTGGCTCCAGTGTCTCCTTGCCTTGAAAAAAAAGTTATGCAAATAAGAAACCAATATTGTAATCCCAAACATTCCAATTCAGAAATAAAAGCCATGATGTTGGATGTATTTTTAGAATCAAACTGCTAAGTCTGTTCTCGTTTGTGGGATATTTCATACACAATTTATAAAAGAAGAAAGCTGAAAGAAAAAGCACACAAGACATATGCAGGCAGTCCTTGGTTTATTTCCATTTGTTCTGCAACCATTCAAAACTCCTTCCTCATTAATGAGAGATCATTAATGAGAGATCCAACCTCAAGCAAAGGAGAACAGTGAGAACACGTTAATCAGTGGAACCCCCTGCCTCCAGAAGTTGTGGGTGCTCTATCACTAGTTTTTAAGAAAAGATTAAGATAAAGAAAAGATTGGACAACCCTCTGTGTGGAATGGTATAAGGTTTCCTGCATGAGCAGGAGGTTGGACTAGAAGACCTCCAAGGTCCCTTTCGACCCTATTATTCTATATTGTGGGTTTATTTGTTCATGAATGTGGGAATAGATTAAAAAAAATACACATAAATGTGCATGCAGATAGATAGATAGATAGATAGATAGATAGATAGATAGATAGATAGATAGATAGATAGATGGATGGATGGATGGATGGATGGATGGATGGATGGATGGATGGATGGATGATGGATGGATAGATAGATAGATAGATAGATGGATGGATGGATGGATGATGGATGGATGGATAGATAGATAGATAGATAGATAGATGGATGGATGGATGGATGGATGATGGATGGATAGATAGATAGATAGATAGATAGATAGATAGATAGATAGATAGATGGATGGATGGATGGATGATGGATGGATAGATAGATAGATAGATAGATAGATAGATAGATGATGGATGGATAGATAGATAGATAGATAGATAGATAGATAGATAGATAGATAGATAGATAGATAGGGGCAATAAAGACAAAGACTCCCCTTAAACAGTGTTGATCCCAAAGTTACTAATTGGAAAGTAAATAATAATAAGGAAATTATCCCAGGTCCAATCTCTGTCCTCCCCAGGACACCATATCATCATCATTGATGATATAATAAAAGCCTATTAAGAATGAAATCTAAGTGTTGAAGTTTGAACCAGACACACAAACAGGTGGTCCTCAACTTACAACCATTTCTTTGGTGACCCTTCAAAGTTATAGTGGCACTCAAAACAGTGACTTACGATCGTTTTTCACGGCACCATCCCCATGGCCACGGGATCAAAATTCAGACGCTTGGCAATGGTTCATATTTATGACCATTGTAGTGTCCCGGGGTCCCTCTTTTGCGACCGTCTGACAAGCAAAGTCAATGGGGAAGCCAGGTTCACTTAACAATCGTGTTACTAACTTAACCACTGCTGTGATTCACTTAACAACTGTGAGAAGAAAGGTCATAAAAGTGGGGGGGGGGCGTCCCTTAACAACTGTCTCGCTCAGCAGCAGAAATTTTGAACTCAGTGTTGGTCGTAAATCGAGGACTACCTGCAGCCCATTTGCTGACAACCTGTAGCAGAAAAACGCAGGAAGTAGTGGTTTTAGTAAAGAAAGAAAAGATATTGTCTTGAACATAAAGTCTATTTATAGCCAGGGAAGTTTTTCATCTCTCTCTCTCTCTCTCTCTCTCACTGATACATACCCCTGTGCAGAGACCCCTATTCACCCACATAAGTGTGTGTGGGTTGTTAATAGAATAGAATAGAATAGAATTTTATTGGCCAAGTGTGATTGGACACACAAGGAATTTGTCTTGGTGCATATGCTCTCAGTGTACATAAAAGAAAAGATACGTTCATCAAAGTACAACATTTACAACACAATTGATGATCAATATATCAATATAAATCATAAGGATTGCCAGCAACAACTTATAGTCATACAGTCATAAGTGGAAAGAGATTGGTGATGGGAACTATGAAACGATTAATAGTAGTGCAGATTCAGTAAATAGTCTGACAGTGTTGAGGGAATTATTTGTTTAGCAGAGTGATGGCCTTCGGGAAAAAACTGTTCTTGTGTCTAGTTGTTCTGGTGTGCAGTGCTCTATAGCGTCGTTTTGAGGGTAGGAGTTGAAACAGTTTATGTCCAGGATGCGAGGGATCTGCAAATATTTTCACGGCCCTCTTCTTGATTCGTGCAGTATACAGGTCCTGCACGAATACAGGTTAAGAATATAAAGGAAAAAAATAGAGGTGTTTTTTGCCCCAAAAAATCTACCTACAAAACCTAGAGATAAGGTTTCGGTTTTACTACTTTTATTTTCCACCGCTATGTATGGGACGCATCTGGTGGCCAGAGACATTTTTTGGAAATTAAGACAGCACCGCATCCTGGCAGCTTTATAACATGCTGGCTCCCTATTTATTGACATCATTTAACTTATATTTATTATTAATTAATATTTAAGGGGGGGAGAAATCAGATGGGGCAGAAAACCTTATGGGTTCCATAAATGAGCATTCTATCCAGTGGTGGGTTTCAAATTTTTTTACTACCAGTTCTGTGGGCTTGGCTTGGTAAGCGTGGCGGGGGAGGGGTACTGTAAAATCTCCATTCCCTCCCCAATCCAAGGGAAGGATACTGTAAAATCTCCATTCCCACCCCAATCCAGGGGAAGGATACTGTAAAATCTCCATTCCCACCCCACTTCAGGGGAAGGATACTGTAAAATCTCCATTCCCTCCCCAATCCAAGGGAAGGATACTGCAAAATCCCCATTTCCTCCCGATCAGCTGGGACTCAGGAGGCAGAGAATAGATGGGGGCGGGGCCAGTCAGAATTTTTACTACTGGTTCTCCAAACTACTCAAAATTTCCGCTACCGGTTCTCCAGAACTGGTCAGAACCTGCTGAAACCCATCTCTGATCCTCTCTGAGATACCACACTTAGAGGCCTGCAAAAAAGGGAAGAGTATGTTTTAGGGCAGGGGTGTCAAATTGGTGGCCCATGGGCCAGATGTTTCATGTTCAGGCCACACCCATCCCAGCTGTTTGATTGGGAAAATCGTCGCAAAATGTCATGCAATGGCACCGTGATTCTGCGAATTTGACACCCGTGTTTTAGGGTCTCTGGAAGGTGAGCAGAATAAAGTCTGAGGTCTTATTTTAGCATCCCTTCTCTTCAGACACAGTAATTATATAATTTGACGAATGGCACCATAATAGATAACTTCCAATTTACGGTAGTGGATCATAAATGAACCAGTTTGGTCAATGATTTAAGGCATGGGTCTGCAAATTTGGCTCTTTTAAGACTTGTGGACTTCAACTTCAAGTTGAAGTCCACAAGTCTTAAAAGAGCCAAGTTTGCAGACCCCTGAGTTAAGCCATTAGGCTAGAAAGCAGGAATCTGTGAGTTCTTGTTTCACTCTAGCCATGAAAGCTGGCTGGGAGACCATGGGCCAATCCCCAGGAGATTGTGAGTTCTAGCCCTGCCCTAGACATGAAAGTTAGCTGGGTGACTTTGGGTCAATCATTAGGAGACTGTAAGTTCTAGTCCTTCATCTTGATGGGCTTGCAGAAACCCAGAGAATATATGGATTCATTATTTCTAATACAGTAAGCTGTAAATGCTGCACAGCTCTTCAATAATTTTCCAATCATGTCGTCTCTCGCTTTTGATATTTAAATACACATTGACGATTGATTTTTTTTTCTTCAAAATGTAGCCCATCGATATAATTTATTGATGTGATCCTTAGCCATAATAGCTCTTTAACTTTCAGGAGCTTAAACTGCCATTGCAGAATTAGAATTGCATGCCCACTGATCATTGTTAACCATATTGGATGGTGAATCCCCAGTTTCATCTCAGTGTAATTAGAACAAAAATGTCCTGTGGTTTTGAAAACTTAACTGAGAAAACTGTCCAAGTCAACGTATCCAATATCCCCTGGAACCAATGCAGGGGATTTTCACTATTTTTGGAATGTCATTGTCAGGTGTGTGTGTGTGTGTTTTTTTTTTTTTTTTTACAATGAATGACTTTTGCTTGGAAAAAAAATATGGAATTGATTCAATGAAATTCAAATGATATTCAAAAAAACGGTCCCAATGTTTTAGCCACTGCGGTATCTGTACCAAAGATTCTGTCCTGAATGGATTACTCTTGAGAAGCACATGGTCACTGGGAAAATGATCATATGATGATCTCCCAATGGTTTCCCCCATGTTTAAAATCATTCCATACAGAGGTGGCATTCTCTTACCTTCCCTACCGGTTCACAAATGTGAGTCCGTGCACCACCTCTGTGCATTCGCAAGGCCTTCTGCGCATGCACAGTAGTTGTGCATTAACATCCGGGCGGATGGGCAGAGTCTCCTGCAGTTGCCACTACTGGTTTGCGCGATTTGGACCGAACCAAATGAATCCCACCACTGATTCCATATGATAGAATATAAACACTATTTTGTTATAATCAGTTCTAAGTGATTGGTTTTATATGTACAAAATTGTATTAACTGTAGTTTCTGGTGAAAGCTTCTAAGGTACATATATTCCTTAGTAGAAATTGAACATGGTTCCTACAACTTCATAAAGCCTCTTAACTTTGAATTAAAGTTGAGCAAGCTGTACACCTCTTACTCAGAAATTGCCATTTTTATGTATAAGAGTTCCTACATTCAAAAGAGTCAGTCCATGCTATTTGCTTCTGGGGGTCACTGATTGGTAAGAAACCTAATTAGCTGTCCAGTAGATTGAGTTTGATTGATTGATTAATTAATTGACTGTTTATGAGTCATCAAGGCACTGTCAAGTCTTAGTGACTGCATAAATCAGGCCTTTCTTCATTATGGGGTATCCCAAAACTGTTCCTTCAGGTCTTCCAAATTTGGACCCATCATCATGGTAACTATAAGAAGCAATCTAGAAATAAGGAGAAAATTCCTGACAGAGTGATTAATCAGTGGAACAACTTGCCTCCAGAAGTTGTGAATGCTCCAACACTGGAAGTTTTTAAGAAGAGATTGAATAGTCATTTGTCTGAAATGGTATAGGGCCATGATGGGAAACCTATGGCATGCATGATGGAAGTGGCATGCAGAGCTTTCTCTCCGGGTATGTGAGCCATTGCCCGTTGCTATTCCGGGCTCTGATGCATCAGCTAGCTGGTCTTCATGTGTGCAGAAGCACCAGAAACTGGAAGAGCATCTGCCCAATGTGCATGTGTGCACTGGGCGGCTGCTTTTTCGGTTTCTGGTGCATGCATGCATACCAGCCACATGGTCTTCCAGTTTCTGGTGTGCATGCGCACTCAAAGACCAGCTGGCTGGTGCGCATGTGAGCACCAGGAACCAGAAGATCATCTTCCTGGTACGCAGATGCGCACTGGGTGGCTGCTCTTCTGGTTTCTGGCATACATGCATGTGCACACTCCTATTATGGCACTCGGTGCCGAAAAGGTTCACCAACACTGGTATAAGGTTTCCCGCCTGAGCAGGCAGTTGGAGTAGAAGACCTCCAAGGTCCCTTCCAACTCTGTTATTCTCTAATTCTAACTACATCCATCTATCTTGTTGCTGGTTACCTTCTCCTTCTCTTTCCTCCTGAGATGAGAGTCAAAGTTGGCAAAGGAGCTGTCCAACTGCCTTACCAACTCAGAAAGGCATGGTGTCAGCAACACTTGAACACCAAACATGGTTGCTTTTTTAGCCCCACTTCTTTGTGGAATATCAGAAAAGCTCTGATCCTGATTATGCGTAGTGTTTCAGTTCTTCTCATGAGTAAGGCTTATGGATGAAATGAAGACTATATGTTAGCTCCTTTATGGATTCTCAGTGAGATATTTTTTCCACCTAGTAGTCTATTATTGGTGGACAAGGTCTGGTATGCACTGGCCTCTCTTGACTCCTATTCCATAGGGTCCTATCGGTCTCAGGAATAGTGATCAGGCCATCATCTCAAAATCATAGAGGTTCTTTGAGTTCAACAAGCCAATATTTTGCACCATGATTGAAATCAGAAATAGAGTAAGACAAGACAGGACAAGACAAGACAAGACATGACACGACACGACATGACACGACAAGACACGACGGTAAGGTAGGGTAGGGTAGGGTAGGGTAGGATAGGATAGGATAGGATAGGATAGGATAGGATAGGATAGCGAGATGATAAGACAAGACAAGACAAGACAAGACAAAACAAAGCAAGATAGTTTTATTGTCATTTTTTACTGTGAGCACATTGACCCATATTAAAAATAAAATTCTGTTGTCTGCTCTCAACAAAAAGTATATATCTACCCATACACCTATATAACACACATATACACATGCTATATACACATTGCATATACATACCTACACCCATACATATATATCAGGGGTGGGTTCTACTTACCTTTACTACCGGTTCGCAACGGGGCCAAGCGTACATGTGCAGAACCTTCCTAATGACGTCTGGGTCAGTGGGCGGAGCCTCCCGCCGGTTTTGCTACCAGTTCTTGCGAACCAGTCCGAACCAGGGGCAACCCACCACTGATATAGATATATATACTTATAAAGATTAATCATTGTCCATCTTGAATACATAGCGGAAAGAGGAAAGTTGAGAGTTCACAAGGCTGATACTATATGGAAAAAACTGTGACTGAATCTGGATGTTCTGCTTCAGATACCATAAAGCCTTGCCCACTGATTGCTAACCAATAGCTACTTAAACCTCTGGTGACAGTGAGCACCCAATATTGCTGGCTCATTGGTTCCATTATTGAACTGTTCTTACTGTCAGATTTATTTATAGTCAACCAAGAAGCTTGTTTGTGTCACGGCCCCTTCGGAACCTGAGTCCATGGAGGAGGACAAGCCGAAGTTGGGACAGATGGAGGTCAAGGGGATGGCCTCATTGGCTTCGGAGGAACACAGGGAGGAACAGGACGAGGCAGACCTAGGCAGCAGGGAAGAATGGGGGCAGGATGACTGAGAGAGGGAAGAAGAGAAGGCAGACAGTGGAAATAAGGAACGGCGACGAGCAAGGACCACCCCCTCCTGATCCCCGACCACGGAGAATGGAGAGGAAGTGGGAACAGCACAGGATGACCTGATGACTGGGGAGGAGAGCACCACGCCCCTCTTCACAAGGCACACCTGGGGACTGAGACTTAAGGAGATGCTGTGGGGAGGGGCACTTGTTGGGAACAAGCGCTGAATTGTGGAGTTTCATGTGCTGTTGCCGATGTCTGGAGTTCGTTGGACTTCTTGCCTTATTATTGCCTTGTTCCTTTGTTTTGTGGACTCATTACCTTGTTCCTTTGCTTCACTGAAATCATTGCCTTGTTTCCTTGCCTCGCTGGACTTCTTGCCTTGAAGCTGTGGTGTTAAACAGCATTTTGCTGGACTACTCACAGCAGAGGCTGCTGGAGGTGTATGCATGAGTGCTTTGCTCCAGGACTTTCCATAAACGTGGGGGCGTTTGAGGGAAAGTAGGAGCAATAAAGGGGAGTTTGAACTATCAGCTGGCTGTGTTGCCTCCATGCCTTGCCCTAGGTCATCATAGATTGCCTCAAAATTTTCTCACTCAAAACCTATATGATTATTTCGCACAACCCTTGCCTTTTTTTTTGTTTCTAGCCATACTTACATTGTGAAGAATTGAACACAGAATTTCAAATTGTCTCTGTGTCGTACATAATAAAATACAACAATTACACTTTGTATATGGAAGTTGAGAGGATGCGGTGGCTCGGTGGCTAAGGCGCTAAGCTTGTCGATCGAAAGATCGGCAGTTCGGCGGTTCGAATCCCTAGTGCCGTGTAATGGGGTGAGCTCCCGTGACTTGTCCCAGCTCCTGCCAACCTAGCAGTTCGAAAGCACATAAAAAAATGCAAGTAGAAAAATAGGAACCGCCTTTGGCGTTTAGTCATGCCGGCCACATGACCATGGAGATGTCTTAGACAGCGCTGGCTCTTTGGCTTTGAAACGGAGATGAGCACTGCACCCTAGAGTTGGGAATGACTAGCACATATGTGCGAGGGGAACCTTTACTTTTAATATGGAAGGTACAGTTCTACTAATACAGTCTAAACTTGCGTTAATCTTTTTTTCCCTCCCTTTTCCAGTTCAGTTCTTAGCTTGTGATTGATCCCAATCATCTATAGACCAACTGCAATCCTCAAGCCGTTTTTCCCAAGCAACAAGGGAACCCTCCTCTTATGCTTGCGTTTAATCGATTAATTAATTCATACACTGATATTTGCAATTCAGATGAAAGGAGGTGGGAAAAAAATTTGCTTTGCTTAACTTTTATTTTGATAGGGTGGAAGAGCAGGGCAGTGGGACATTAATCTCTTTAGAGATAGCATAATCTGTGTAATTTCTTTGGTCTCTCCTCATTGAATTACCTAATTATGCTTGATCCAGAAACAGAACAGAGGTTTTCACTTTCAATGAAATTTGACTAGTAAGAGCGAGAGACGGCAAACATTCTTCATTGTACAGAGAGTGAATACATTTAGTTTAGAAGTGTTGAGTTGTTTATGTTACACCAAAGGAGCGGAAGACTTCATCCTCAGATTTACATTTGGTTAAAAGGAATCTGGTAACACCTCTTCCACCTCTTCTAGAGATGTTACCAGACTCCTTTTAATTAAATGTAAATATATGAGTTTGGTTGTTTTCTTTCAGATGTTTCATTACCATACTAGGTAACATCATCAGTGCTAGTAGGGAGTGGGGTTTGCCCTCATTTTACATTCTTAGGCCTAAAAATATTTACTCATGTAGTAGGGTTATATTGTTATTATCCTTCTCATTTTCTCATCTTTCTCGTCTTCTCATCTCTCATCTTTTCTCATTTTCTAATCTTTCCTACTAAATTCTCTTATTGGTTTCTTATGATTTATCAATTGTTGTTTGTATTTTAGGATTAATGATTGTAATTATGATTATGAACTATAACCTGTCACTTGTGGTTTGTATGCACTAGAGACAAATTCCTTGTGTGTCCAATCACTTTTGGCCAATAAAGAATTATCTTCTCTTCTCTTCTCTTCTCTTCTCTTCTCTTCTCTTCTCTTCTCTTCTCTTCTCTTCTCTTCTCTTCTCTTCTCTTCTCTTCTCTTCTCTTCTCTTCCCTTCCCTTCCCTTCCCTTCCCTTCCCTTCCCTTTCCCATCCCATCCCATCCCATCCCATCCCAACCCATCCCATCCCATCCTATCCCTGTTCTATTCTGTTCTATTCTATTCTATTCTATTCTATTCTATTCTGTTCTGTTCTGTTCTGTTCTATTCTATTCTATTCTATTCTATTCTATTCTATTCTATTCTATTCTATTCTATTCTATTCTATTCTATCCCATTACATTACATTACATTCTAGTGACTTTCCCTGTCACTGTTGGTGGGAGAATTCTTGGTGGTTCCTTGAGTCAGCTGTTGTTTACTGCTTGTTTGTTTGGCAGTTCCTTGATTGGGATATTGTTGTCATTTTGATTTTGGCCTACGGTTAACTTTGGTCTTAATGATGATGTTAGTCCATCTTCAAGTTATCCATTTTCAGCAGCTCCTCCTAGTCATGATTTACATGTTAAAATTCCTTCCATTAAATTCCCAGGCTATTGTAAGAGGAAAAGAGAACCAAAGAATACAAACAATAAAAATTAATAGTGCAACACACTAGTCTCTTTTGTTCTGACCAAGGCTTTCCTTAGAAAGTAAACAGCACAATCTTAGTCCCAGCAAGCCTCTTTTATTCATACAGCTGTGCATTATTGTCATTCGCAGTCCACAAACACATTAACCTTAAACCTGAGAAGGAAGTCAGATGTTAAGGACTTTACAAAACTCCAGGAAAGTGGATGTGATCCATATCTCTTAGGCAGGAGGGTGCAATTCTACAGACTGGGGACAACCACCGAAGAAGACAATGTTTAATTTAAGGGACCTGGACAATAACTGTTGTTAGGGTTCTGACAGATGCCCTAATTAAACATTCCCAAGTGAAGTCAACTCTGACCCTATGTAATTTATGCTCCAATTATGACCCTGTTTCCCACCCCCCAGGTTGTGTCATCAATCACATTAGCCAACAGAGCAATTTCACAGGTGGTAGAGGTCACTCCCCTTCGACTACTGTAAGTATCCCTGGGATACAGCCTTGAGGGAGATAAGCATGGAATGTGCATCTGTTTTTGGCTGCTGTGAAGTTTTGCCAGTTTCCCATCCCTCCCTGGCCTATGACAACTCGAGAGAAGGCCAGGGATGGTTTGCGAGTTGACCCTTGTTCTGGTTAATGTCGAAGGGTTGAAATGATGGGAGGTTTGTGGATACCCATATAACCATGCCTTGTTCCATGAAGGACTTTATCGCACTTTGAATTGCATCCCGAAGCCAACTGGTAGCTAATAAGCCAATGGAAAATGTCCATTGCTGTTCAGACCACTGCATTTTGAGCATAACTTCCAGATGTTCTTCAAGGGCAGATTCATGCAGACCATATTCCAATATGGGTAGTCCTCAACCTATGAGCACAGTGGAGCCCAAAGTTTCCATGGCTAAGCAAGGCAGTGGTTAAGTTGCCCCATTATACCATCCCTTTTGCCACAGTCGTTAGGCGAATGGCTGTAGTTGCTAAGCGAATTATATGGCCATTAGGCTTCCCCCATTGACTTTGCTTGTTGGACGTTGTGTGGGAATGGTGATCATGTCACCCTGGGACAGCGCAACTCTCCTAAACATATGCCTGTTGCTAAGGGAACTGAATTTTGACCATGTGACCATGGGGATGCTGCAATAGTCATAGGTGTGAAGAATGGCCGTAAGTTACTTTCTTTCAGTACTGTTGCAACTTCAAATGCTCAAGAACCAACTGAAGTCCAATTGTGAGGTAACCAGGATGCGAGCTATCACCTGAAGCACCTCCTGGTTGCGGAAAGGGCACAACTGGTACACAACATGGATCCTTGCCAAGGTCCTCCTAGCCTTTGCTTCCACTTGCTCTTCTGGAGCTGACAGTCCAGAAGGAACTCCAAGTTGTTCATCAGTCTTGAAATGGGCTGGGAAGTTTGCTTTGCAGTTTGCAATGCCACCCAAGACCAACAGGGCAACCTCCCATGGTAGGTTAGAAATAATCAATGGAACAGAAGTTGCCTTCAGAAGTTGTGGGAGCTTCATCACTGGAAGCTTTCAAGAAGAGACTGGACTGCCATCTGTCAGAAATGGTGTAGGGCAGTGACGGTGAATGTTTTTGGCACCAAGTGTCCAAACCAGAACATGCGTGCATGCCAGAGAACCGGACAACTGAAGACCAGATGGCTGACACACACATGCCTGTTTTTTGGCCAGCTTTGGTCCTTTTTCAAGCTGTTTTTGGGCCCCCAAACATCCCAAAAAACACCAGGAAAAACACCCTGAAAACACCCCAAAAACACTCCTGAAAACGGCCCTGAAAACAGCCTGTTTTTTGGCCATTCTTCAGGCCATTTTCTGGCACTCTGGTGCCCATGACACCAGCTGGCCGGTGCACTGCAAACCAGAAGAGCAGCTGGCGATGCCGCATGTGCCCACAGAGAGGGTTCTGCGTGTCACCTCTGGCACGCATACCATAGGTTCGCCATCACGGGTCTCCTGCTTGGATGGAGGGTTGGACTAGATGGCCTACAAGGTCCCTTCCGACTCTGTTAACCTGTTAATCCCCCCCTTAGGGTGCCCGTTTAAGGAAAGCCAAGCTCTGTGTTATCATTGCTCAAACTTTCCCAAATTAGATTTTTTTTGGGGGGGAGGGGGGAGAGAATACCAATTTATTGCCATTGATTTGCTGAATTGATAGTTTTAAAAATGAATTTTAAGTTGATGAATAGTAAGAAGCCCTTGATTGATCAATGAACTATCTGGCACCTGTCCAGGGACTGTAAGCCTGTAGCCCAGCTCAAAATCCAGATGGAACAGGGCATTTTGGACTGTCATAGGATATTTTCTGCGTCATCTGTTGTGGTTTTAGCTATCCTGACATTCTCTTCAGCTGCTTCTCGCCCTCATTTTTGCTGCTCCTGACAATTATCCTACCACGATTTATATATTTGCTCCATATCAATTGTCTAGATGAAGACGTAGGAAGGCAGTCTGTGTTCAAGGCAAGAAGCAGAACCGGCAACAGAGCAAACTCAGCCACGGCCAGGACTCCAGTCAAATTCCAGAAGTTGTGAATGCTCCAACACTGGAAATTTTTAAGAAAATGTTGGATAACCATCTGACTGAGATGGTGTAGGGTTTCCTGCCTGGGCAGGGGGTTGGACTAGAAGGCCTCCAAGGTCCCTTCCAACTCTGATGTTATGTTATGTTATGTTATGTTATGTTATGTTATGTTATGTTATGTTATGTTATGTTATGTTATGTTATGTTATGTTATGTTATGTTATGTTATGTTATGTTATGTTATGTTATGTTATGTTATGTTATGTTATGTTATGTTACACTGAGAGCAAATGTAGGCTTTTAAGGAAAAAAAGAGGAATGATATTTAATACTGTAGCTCTAGATAGATATGGTTTTTTTTTTCCTTTTCCAGGCAGGAGAGAGAAATGCACATAAGGGTGGGGTGAGTAAAGATATTGGAAAAAGCTGACCAATGCAGTGAGAAAGGTAAGAATCCTAAGCAGGGGTGAAATGCTCCCAGTTTGGACCGGATCGCCCGATCCAGTAGTGATGGCAGAGGGTAGTTTGAAGAACCGGTAGCAAAAATCCCTGGCCCTCCCCCTGCATGCCCAGCTGAGCCGCATGATCATCGGAGGTGCTTTTTAAAAAACTTTTAAAAGCATTTTTTCTTCAGCCAAAAAAAAAAGCTTTTAAGAGTTAAAAAAAAGCCTCTGATGATCACGCAGCTCAGCTAGGATCATCAGAGGCTTTTAAAAGCATTTTTTTACAACCTCTTCGGCTGAAGAGGGTGTAGAAAAAAATGTGTTTAAAAGGCTCCTCTGGCAATCCCAGCTGAGTTGCCTGACCATCAGAGCCTTTTAAAAAGGTTTTTTTACAACCTCTTCGGCGAAAGAGGTTGTAGAAAAAAATGCTTTTAAAAGGAAAAAAAAAAGTTGGCCACGCCCACCCAGTCACATTAAGCCTCCTCCACTAAAACATGCCCACAGAACCGGTAGTAACAAATTTTACATTTCATCCCTGGGCCAAAGGACTTGAGAAGAAAACAATCCCCTTCACAGAGGTAGTTCTGAAGGAGAAAAAAATTCACATTGTGAGCAAGCTAAGTTAAATAGAGGCTGAACGGCTTTTTTCCTAGGCCTTAAAGGTGCTTTTTTCAAAAGGCAACAGGACTGTTTTTTTCCCATTAAGGAAGAAGAAGAACATGTTTATCTGTGCGCAAGTAAACCTCCGAGCGGCCTCAAGAGCTCTCAGGGAGAGTACTAATGACTAGATGACTGTGGAGATTCTCAGTCATCCAGGTTATGGTTGTCCCAAAGGTATCTTTTCAAAAGGCAACTGGACTTTTTTCATTGTTACTTGAAGATGTTTCACTTCTCCTCCAAGAAGCTTCTTCAGTTCTGAACTAATCCTTCCATCCAGTGATGGGATTCAAATAATTTAACAACCGGTTCTCTGCCCTAATGACCAGCTGGGTAGGTGTGGCTCAGTGGTCATGTGACCGTGTGGGAATGCCCAACTCAACGTCACTCACATCGATGGGCGCTTCGCCTTAGCTGTTACAATGTAATAAGGGTTAACCAGAGAGGCAGTTTCTTTAAGCAGAGCAATAAAGATTAGGCTAGAAACACCAGAATGTTTCCTTCCTGCCTTCCTTACAGGATTAGCCCTGTAAATTGGAAAAAAACAAAATAAGATTTCTTCCAACAACTGGTTCTCCGAACTGCTTAGAAAGTTAACAACCGGTTCTCCCGAATAGGTGCGAACTGGCTGAATCCCACCACTGCTTCCGTCATCCCCACCATCCTACCAGAACCAATGAAGTTTCTTGGAATGAGAAATGAAATGTCCCCTTCCCCTCCTCATCCCCCTCCTCCTCCTCCTCATTTTGAAAAAGCACCCTTCAGATAACTATACCCTGGATGACTGAGAATCTCCACAGAATCTTGACCTGGACTGTCTTAATTGGTGTTCTTATACCAAGCAGACAGGGGTGGGATTCAGCCAGTTAGGACCAGTTCGGGCAAACCGGATGCTAATTTTATATCTGGTTCGCCGAACTGGTAGTTGCAAGGACTGGCTGGCTCATCCATCCTGCCCCACTCCTCCTTGTGGCCCATTTTGGATACCAGGTAAGTGCAGGGCCCGAATGGAGGCTCTGGGAGGGCGAAAATTGGGCCTCCCAGGAGTTCCGGAAGTTTGGAAATGAGGCTGTTTCCAGCCTCCGGAGAGCCTCTGGAGCCTGGGGGAGGCCATTTTTACCCTCCTGGAGGCTTGAGGAAAGCCTCTGGAGCCTGGGGAGGGCAAAAATTGGGCCTCCCGGAAGTTCCGGAAGTCTGGAAACGAGGCTGTTTCTGGCCTCCAGGGAGCCTCTGGGGCCTGGTGGAGGCCATTTTTGCCCTCCTGGAAGCTCGAGGAAAGCCTCCAGAGCCTGGGGAGGGTAAAAAAATGGACCTCCCAGAAGTCCGGAAATAGGCCCATTTCTGACATCCAGAGGGCCTCCAGAGCCCGGGGGAGGCCTTTTTCACCCTCCCGGAGGCTTGAGGAAAGCCTCCGGAGCCTGGGGAGGGCAAAAATGCCTACCAACCATGGTGCAGGAGGCCGAGTAGTACACAGCCACATGGCCACGCTCACCCAGCAACCAGGCAGAGAACCGGTTGCTAACATTTTTTAATCCCACCCCTGCAAGCAGGGTTGAAATAGTGTCTTCTGATTTCATAATTTTGTGAATACCTGGGCTGAGATAGATCAGTATAATATTAGCAGCTCTAAGAGATAACAAAAACAAAATGCATCTAAAGTTATTTCCACCCAACGATTCTGCATCATTCTGAAGGCAGCCCCAAACTTCTGGCATTCGCACAATCGGGTGCGGCAGGCAGAAGCTCAACTTGGTTTGAGAATTAAACCCAAGATAAAGTATCTTCACTGGGTCTTATGTTTTCCCCAAAATACTGGGAGGGGAGAAGAGGAAAGAATTGTTAGCAGCAATGTAATAATGAACTCAGTGTCATATCGCCTTGCCAAAGCAATTTTTGACAACTCAAATAGGAGTTGAACGCCGCTCATCTTTCATTTATGCAAAATAATAATAAGAAGGAGCAATTTGCTCAACAGGCTATCAATTGTGTGCGACAATAGCTTCTAAAATTGATACCTCTGTTCCCTGTTATATACCCAGACAGGGATCAATTCTAGTGCCAGCATTCTGAGTATAAGTCACTTGCTATAGGCCAACAAAGACAGGGTGCTTGTATGTGATTTGAAGAGGAGGAGGAGAAAGAGGCGGAGGAGGAGGAGAAGGAAGAAGAAGAAGAAGAAGAAGAAGAAGAAGAAGAAGAAGAAGAAGAAGAAGAAGGAGGAGGAGGAGGAGGAGGAGGAGGAGGAGGAGGAGGAGGAGGAGGAGGAGGAGGAGGAGGAGGAGGAGGAGGAGGAGGGGGGGGAATGAATGGAAGGTTTCTAACTTGGAAGAAGTATGTTTGTTCTTTTTAATAGATTTTTTTATTTTATTTTTTTAACTTGAACGTATCATCTTCCATTAAACAGTGTGTAGTCTGGGTACAAATGTCTCTGCTATTACAATCAAAATTTACAGTATGCATTACACTGATAATAATTCTCTAATTTTACAATAATGCTAATCAGCATTATAACTCTATTCATTTCTCCCTCTTAACATATCTTCTACTGAAAATATAATATTAAATTAGATGTAATAAGCTTACATCTGCGCAGACTGCACTGGCTACCTGTGGCCTTCCGGGTGCGCTTCAAGGTTTTGGTAACCACCTTTAAAGCGCTCCATGGCATAGGGCCGGGTTACTTACGGGACCGCCTACTGCTACCGAATACCTCTCACCGACCCGTGCGCTCTCACAGAGAGGGACTCCTCAGGGTGCCGTCAGCTAGGCAGTGTCGTCTGGCGACACCCAGGGGAAGGGCCTTCTCTGTGGGGGCTCCCACCCTCTTGAACGAACTCCCCCCAGGACTCCGTCAACTTCCGGACCTCCAAACCTTCCGTCGTGAGCTTAAAACACATTTATTCATCTGCGCAGGACTGGACTAGATTTTAAATTTATAGTGGTTTTAATTGGTTTTAATATTTATACTATTTTTTAATAATTTGGCTTTTAGAATAAGTTTTTTAATGGTTATCTTAATTTGTACATATATGTTTTTACTTGCCTGTGAACCGCCCTGAGTCCTCCGGGAGATAGGGCGGTATACAAATACGAATAAATAAATAAATAAATAAATAAATAAATAAATAAACAATCGTATTGATCATCATCATGATATTGTTTACATCTCTTATCTTAACGTATGTTTTTTTTTTATTTCACTGATCTCCATTTATTTCTCACTTCTATTTTTATTCTCCTAGGCCCAAAATGGGGTGCGAGGGATGCAGCACACCCCCCCGCCGACCTTTTTCATTCCCAGGAGGCTTCAGGGAGGCCTCCTAGGCCCAGAACAAGGCGCCCCACATGCCCCATTTT
Source organism: Ahaetulla prasina (assembly GCF_028640845.1). Classification (NCBI taxonomy): domain Eukaryota; kingdom Metazoa; phylum Chordata; class Lepidosauria; order Squamata; family Colubridae; genus Ahaetulla; species Ahaetulla prasina. The sequence goes on from NC_080541.1 coordinate 15,952,784, forward strand.
TTGCTCCCAAGAGAGTTTAAGGGGGCCTCCTAGGCCCAAAACGGGGCATGGAGTAGGGGGCGCTGTGTCCCCCCTGTGGCCCGTTTTTGCTCCCGGGGGTGGTGGTGCAGGAGGCTGAGTGCTGCCTATCACACCCCCTGGCCACGCCCACCATGGCCACGCCCACCCAGCCGGTCATTAAGGCAGAGAACCGGTTGTTAAATTATTTGAATCCCACACCTGGATGGACATGAAAGCAATATAGCTATTAACAGAGTATTCTTTTTCATAAAAGATCAGACCCTGTGAACCTCTTTAAAAAGCAGACATGTCTGTTGTTTATGTACCCAGATATATATTTAAAAACAAAACAAAAAAAATGCTTGCGTGAACTAGTGGATCTTTATTTGAAAGCTTCTGTTTCAGCTTTGGACTGTGGAAATTCATTTAGCCTAAATTACTCCCAAGATGCAGGTTTTTTAAAAAAACTTCAACTCTTTGGGATGCATTTTCGGATCCCTCCCTAGTCTGGAATAACTGAAGTTTTAATTATATTTTTCTAGAATTCTGTTTATGGAAGAGAAATCCCACTGCTACTCGCTTTAAGAGAAACAAATTGAAAAATGTGATAGGAACTTGGGGGAAAAAAAATAAGCTATGAGGTAAACTGCATAGGTATGCAGGAATGTTGAATACTGTATCTATGTTTTAAGTTGAAACCTATTTTTACTGGTTCCAGATAGCAGGAACAAAGGCTTAATAATACATCTCCTTCACAATTATTTAAATAAGATGATGTAGTATAGTTAATAATGTTAATTGTTCTTTGGTCTTTAATTCATTTGGTCTCAGACCTGTCACATGATCTAAGCAATAATAGATTATTAAAGAATGTTGCCTTTCCAACAGGAGAATGTGGAATTAGCAAAGGGATTCTTTTGCTAAATTCGTTAGACTTATTTATTATTATTATTATTTTATTATTATTATTATTATTATTTAATCATATTTATATACCGCCCTATCTCCCGAGGGACTCAGGGCGGTTTACAGGCACTAAAAACAGATAAATACAATATAAATACAATATAAAAACAATTAAAAAACTTATTCTAAAGCCCATTAATTAAAAAGTATACAAATAAAACCCAATTTAAAACCCATAAATTTAAAATCTAACTCAGTCCTGCACAATTAAATAAGTATGTTTTAAGCCCGCGGCGGAAGGTCCGAAGGTCCGAAAGCTGACGAAGTCCGGGGGGTAGATCGTTCCAGAGGGTGGGAGCCCCCACAGAGAAGGCCCTTCCCCTGGGCGTCGCCAGACGACATTGCCTCGCTGACGGCACCCTGAGGAGACCCTCTCTGTGAGGGTCAATAAATCTTTCAGTCAATAAATAATTGTTGTTTTATTAGGGGAAAATATTAGTGTGGTAGGGATTTATCTAAGTAGATATAACTGAAGTTAAAAATTTATATCCATATTTTCAATCATGATTTATTTTTTTCTGCTGAAGGATAATGTATTTTTCTCATTTCTGATCAATATATATATATATTACTCTGTTAACATTCTCTTCAAATGTTGTTAGATGTGAGAGGCTGGGATAAAATTCTAAAAGTTCAGCTTTGTTATTCCACTTGTAAATAAATAAATAACGTTTGGATTGATGGGCATTTGATCCATATGACATTTAAAACCCAAAAAAGAACAGCTGTCTGCTGAGTTTCTTTAGAAAAAAAAATCAAAGTAATGAAGACTTTCCGTTTAGTTTGCTTAGGTATGCAATACTCTGTAGATTCCATGGGAATTTGCAAAATTCTCTTTCGATGAAGACAGTTGGACCTGAAACGTTTTTATAATAGTGCCTGTTGCACGTTTATTATTGATTTTCATCCTGCCTTCATGTTTCTTCCAACACTCAAGGATGTTTATAACAGTATTTTTTAAAAAGAAAATAAGAGCATGAAACACAAATTAACTCTAGCAAGGCCAAGCAACTGTTCAGTTGGTTTTCATACTTATAACCATTGTAGCATCCCCTTGGTCACATGGTCATGTGATCACAATTCAGAGGCTTGGCAACTGGCATATAGTTATGACGGTTGCAGTGTCCCCAGGCCATGTTAGTGACCTTCCCAGCCAGCTTTTTTTTATTTTTATTTTTATTTATTTATTTTGCCACAACATTATATACAAGCACATATATTGAAAGGAGACAATAGGACAGGAATGGTAGGCACTATTGTGCCCTTATGCATGCCCCTTACAGACCTCTTAGGAATGGGGTGAGGTCAATAGTAGACAGTTTTTGGTTGAAGCTTTTGGGATTATGGGAAGAGACTATAAAAAGAGTCAGGTAGTGAGTTCCAAGCGTTAACAACTCTGTTACAAAAGTCATATTTTCTGCAATCAAGATTGAAGCGGTTAACATTAACTTTGAATCTATTGTTTGCTCTTGTATTATTGCGATTGAAGCTTCCAACAAGCTAAGTCGGGGATGTAAAACGGGATTTCTTCGAGGGCCAGATCAGCATTGCAGTTGTTCTCCATGGGCTGGTGGTGTGTGTGTATGTGAAACAGGACGGATGGCAGACAGGACAGATGGCTCCTGAAGCACCCTGGCGGCCAAAATGGGGTGTATTTCAGGAAGCTGTCCAGGCTGAAAAGGGGGTGTGGGGGGCTGTGTGTTCCCTGTTCTTGCTAGCAGAGGCCAGTGGTGAAATCCAATTTTTTTTTACTATTGATTCTGTGGGCGTGGCTTGGTGAGCGTGGTCTGGCTTGGTGGGTGTGGCTTGGTGGGCATGGCAGGGGAAGGATACTGTAAAATCCCCATTCCCTCCCCACTCCAGGGGAAGGATCAGGGGTGAAATCCAACACGTTCTGACAGGTTCTGGAGAACCGGTAGCGGAAATTTTGAGTAGTACGGAGAACCAGCAAATACCACCTCTGGCTGGCCCCAGAATGGGGTGGGAATGGAGATTTTGCAGTATCCTTCCCCTGCCATGCCCACCAAGCCACACCATGTCTACCAAGCCACACCCACAGAGCTGGTAGTAAAAAAAAATGGATTTCACCACTGGGAAGGATACTGCAAAATCCCCATTTCCTCCCCACTCCTGGGGGAAGGATATTGCAAATTTTCCATTCCCACCCTACTTTGGGGCCAGCCAGAGGTGTATTTGCCGGTTCACCGAACTACACAAAATTTCCACTGCCGGTTCTCCGAACTGCTCGAAATTTCCGCTTCCGGTTTTCCAGAATCTGTCAGAACCTGTTGGATTTTACTCCTGCCAGAAGCATTGTGGGCTGGTCCTTTGCTATTTCCATGCCTGCCCCATGGGCCAGATCTAAGCACACTGATCTGGCCCGCAGGCCTTGAGTTTGACACCCCTGAGCTAAGTCAATGGGAGAAGCCCACTTTGCTTAACAACCTCACAATTAACTTAAGAACTGCAGTGACTCGTTTAACAACTGTGGCAAGAAGGTTCATAAAATGCGGCACAGTTGAGCTTTTTAGGAACTGATTAGACAGACATTTGTCTGAAATGGTAAAAGGTCTCCTGCTTGTGCATTGGGTTGGATTAAAAGACCCACCACCACCACTAAGTTCTATCATATTGCAAGATCTAAAATGGACAGTTAACATCAAAAACATCATCAAAAACATCATCAAAAAAGGACAGCAAAGACTGTTCTTTCTGCGCCAACTCAGAAAGCTTAAACTGCCCAAGGAGCTGCTGATTCAGTTCTACAGAGGAATTATTGAGTCTGTCATTTGCACCTCTATAACTGTCTGGTTCGGTTCTGCAACCCAACAAGAAAGACACAGACTTCAGACTTCAGAGGATAATTAGAACTGCAGAAAAAATAATTGCTACCAACCTGCCTTCCATTGAGGACCTGTATACTGCACAAATCAAGAAGAGGGCCGTGAAAATATTTACAGATCCCTCACATCCTGGACATAAACTGTTTCAACTCCTACCATCAAAACGACGCTATAGAGCATTGCACATCAGAACAACTAGACACAAGAACAGTTTTTTTTCCAAAGGCCATCACTCTGCTAAACAAATAATTCCCTCAACACTGTCAAACTATTTACTAAATCTACACTACTATTAATCTCATCGTTTTCATCATCAATCTCTTTCCATTTATGACTGTATGACTGTAACTTTTTGTTGGTATCATTAAGGGTTAAACTGCAACCTATGACCATCATTTGTGTTGTAAATGTTGTACCTTTGATGAAGGTATTTTTTTTTCCGTTTTCTTTTATGTACACTGAGAGCATATGCACCAAAACAAATTCCTTGTGTGTCCAATCACACTTGGCCATAAATTCTATTCTATTCTATTCTATTCTATTCTATTCTATTCTATTCTATTCTATTCTATTCTATTCTATTCTATTCTATCAAGGTCCCTTCCTACTCTGTTGTTCTATAATTCTGATAATACAACAGTTCTGGAGATTCCAGGTTGGTAAATCTTAGTCTGGATCCTTCTCACTTCTTTGCCCTGTAGTACAAATGAATTAAAAATCACAGCTATCTGTTGATCATCTGTTGATATCTCAAAGTTGAAAGAGGCAAAAATCCACAGAGAACAAAGAAACTATTGATGATACATTTTCCAATTCAGTTGAGGTCCTAGAGGAATTATCAGATTGCACTCAACATTTTAGCTCCTACTTAGTTCTTACTTACTAGCTTACTTTATCCATGCATTCCTTATTTTTAACACTCTAATATGTTTTCACTTTACCTCCTAAACCTAGGAGCCAGGCCTGCATAATTCATAATTTTTGACAAAGGCTGACATTTCAAGTCAATGGTAATGCCAATACTAACGATTTGGGGTTGTAGGAAACTGCCTTAGTCCCAATCATGTCATTGTTTCAGCTAGCCCGATACTCTTTATATCAAGTGTAGATAAACTGATGTCCTTCAAATGTCTTGGACAACAGCTTCCATAATCTCTGAACACTGCTTTGAGTGTGCACGTGACCATGGGGCACTGCAATGGCCATAAATCCAGCCCGGTTGTCAAGCAACTATAATGCCATCATGTGAGAATGGGAAGATGCCCAACTGTTGGAATTTGGAATTTCAAGTCTTAAGTATCTTTTGGGAAGTCCCAATCCCCAGGCCATAGCCTGTTGAAAACCAGGCAGGCAGGCGGCAGGCGAGCACATGAAGTTTCATTTTGTATCTGAAAATTTTTAATATTGAAAAAAAACCCTTTGTATCTGAATGGTCTAAAACTTGGCAACTCCAAATCTCAACCAGCAAATGGTCAGTCTTACATATTGGAAAAAAGAACCTAAACACTAAATACAAGCTTGATGGACATTACCTTACAGATGACCCCCACCCTGTTAAAGACCTTGGAGTTTTCATATCAAATGATCTAAGTGCCAAAGCCCACTGCAACTACATTGCAAAAAAGGCTTTAAGAGTTGTAAACTTAATCTTGTGTAGCTTCTTCTCCAGAAACACTACACTACTAACCAGAGCATTCAAAACATTTGCTAGACCAATTTTTGAATACAGCTCGCCTGTCTGGAAACCATACCTCATTTCGGACAGTAATACAATTGAGCGTGTCCAAAAATATTTTACAAGAAGAGTTCTCCACTCCTCTGAATACAACAAAATACCTTATCCCACCAAACTTGAAATCCTAGGTTTAGAAAAATTAGAACTACGCCGCCTTCGACATGACCTGAGTTTAACTCATAGAATCATCTATTACAATGTCCTTCCTTTTGAAGACTACTTCAGCTTCAATTGCAACAATACAAGAGCACACAACAGATTTAAGCTTAATGTTAACCGCTCCAATCTTGATTGCAGAAAATATGACTTCTGTAATAGAGTTATTAATACTTGGAACACACTACCTGATTCTGCGGTCTCTTCCCAAAATCCCCAAAGCTTTAACCAAAGACTGTCTACTATTGACCTCACCCCATTCCTAAGAGGTAAGGGATGTGCATAAGAGCACAAACGTGCCTACCATTCCTGTCCTATTGTTTCCTTTCGTTATATCCAATTAATATAGTTATTACATACTCATATATATATGCTTATATATTGTATAGTTATTTCATGCTTATGCTTATATATACTGTGTGACAAAATAAATAAATAAATAAAAATAAATGTGTGCATCCACAAAATTAGCTTATGTGCATGAACCTCCCACCCCCAACTGCCAACATGTGCTGCTGATCTGCAGAACCAGAAAGATTAAGATAGAGTCCCTTGATGAGGTTGAGACTCTAGAAAGAATGCAGAGAAGAGCAACAAGGATAATTAGCAGGCTGGAGACTAAAACATATGAAGAAGAGTTGCAGGAATTGGGTATGTCTAGTTTAATGAAAAGAAGGACCAGGGGAGACAAGATAACAGTGTTCCAATATTTGAGGAGCTGCCATAAAGATGAGCGGGGTGTTTCAACCTATTTTTCAAAGCACCAGAAGGCAGGACAAGAAGCAATGGGTGGAAACTAATCAAGGAGAGAAGCAACTTTGAACTAAGGAGAAGATTCCTAACAGTTAGAACAATCAACCAATGGAACGGCTTGCCTTCAGAAGTTGTGGGTGCTTCATCACTGGAGGCTTTGAAGAAGAGATTGGACAGTCATTTATCTGAAATGGTTTAGGGCCAGGATGGCGAACCTATGGCACAGCACCCTCTGATGGCACGCGAGCTATTGCCACAGTTCAGCTCCCCTGCACATGCGCACGCACCGGCCAGCTGGTCTTCAGGTCTCTGTTGAACATGCATGGGGAGTGGGTCATGTGCAGGGGGAGCATGCGGGTGGTGGGGTGCGTGCACATGCATGGGGGGTGCGTGTCCATGTGTGGGGGCATGCGGGGCATGTGGGGATGAGGCGCCTGTGCAGGGGCCACACATGCATCTCATTTTGGAGGTTCGGGCACCCAAGTGCGTATTTGGGCATTCGGTCTGGAAAAGGTTAGCCATCACTGGTGTAGGATGTCCTACTTGAATTGTGTAGGGTGTCCAACTCTGTCATTCTATGTTATCACTGATATAGTGTCAGACCAGGGGTGAAATGCTTCCGGTTCAGACCGGATTGCCCGATCCAGTAGCAATGGCGGCGGAGAACCTGTAGCAAAAATCCCTGCTTGCCCCCCACCACCCCCATGCCCAGGCTGAGCCGTGCGATCATCAGAGGTTGGGGTTTTTTTTAACTTTTAAAAGCATTTTTTCTTTGTCAGAGGCTTTTAAAACCTCTTTGGCTGAAGAGGTTGTAGAAAAAATGCTTTTAAAAGGTTCCTCTGACAATCCCAGCTGAGTTGCCTGATCGTCAGAGGCTTTTTTTTTTCTTTTAAAGGCGAAAACAATGCTTTTAAAAGAAAAGAAAAGACTCTGACGATCAGGTAACTCAGCTGGGATCATCAGAGGAGCCTTTTAAAAGAATTTTTAAACAACCTCTTCAGCTGAAGACGTAGAAAAAATGCTTTTAAAAGTAAAAAAAAAAAGTTGGCCATGCCCACTCAGTCACATTACCCCCCAAGCCATGCCCACAGAACCGGTAGTTACAAATTTTACATTTCACTCCTGTGTCAGACACCAAAGACAGTCCCTGAAAATAATATATTATATGAATTTCATTAACTGTTTGAATTGGTTGCGGTTTCCTCCAAAACTCTTCCTTACCTGTTCATTGCATGACCTTGGAACATTATACGCTAACATTTTCTTTGCAATGATAATGAAAAAAAAAGTAATGAAAGTTATGGCGATTGTCCTATGGGGACTGACTTTTCCGTTAAAGCTTCCTTCCGTCCTTACTCATCTGAAAGTTCGGGATGATCTGGAATCCAAGCAAAGGCTCTATAAATCCCCAATTTTCATTTCAGCGACAGCGTGAAAAATGGAAAGTTTTCTTAAGCTCCTGGCAAGGAATCTGATTGGTTCTCAGCACCCGCTCATTAGCTCCCATTAATGATAATGGGAACAGTGTTGCTTGCCCCTGGAAAGGGAGAATATAAAGCTCTTCTGTTGATATATATTTATGGACGTAGATCTGTTTATTCCTTTAGCTAATTTAAAACCCGACCATCTGTAGTTTTAAATTTATTCATTAATGCCTGCAAATTGAAAGAGGCAACATGGAGCCAACATTAATTTAGAAGGAGCAATCTGATTATGTGATGAAATATGTCAGTCATAAGCCGGCAAAATGAAGGTTGCAATTTTCACTTCTCCTACCGCCGAGATTAGAAAGACACAAGCTGGGCTATTACTCCGTTGAGATCAATGGTTCGGGGGTGGCAGTAGAGAGACACAGGTTAAAAATTTATGGCGCAATTACCAAGGGCATCATTAATGTTGCCAGCCACCACAACCCCACCCCTGATTATCTGCTGTAGCCCTTTAGTAAAACAAATGACTTTCTTATGAAATTAAAATTATGGAACAATAGCTGAATTTGGAGTAGAAGAAACACCTTGGCTTGTATATGGTGAGGAGGGTCTGCGGGAAAACCGGTCTTTGTTTTACTGCAGGGGTGAAATCCAGCAGGTTCTGACAGGTTCTGGAGAACCAGTAGCAGAAATTTTGAGTAGTTCGGAGAATCGGCAAATATCACCTCTGGCTGGCTCCAGAATGGGGTGGGAATGGGGGTTTTGCAGTATCCTTTCCCTGGAGTGGGGTAAGAATGGGGGTTTTGCAGTATCCTTCCCCTGGAGTGGGGAGGAAATGGGGGTTTTGCAGTATCCTTCCCCTGGAGTGAGGTGGGAATGGGGGTTTTGCAGTAACCTTCCCCGGCCACGCCCACCAAGCCACACCCACCAAGCCACACCATGCCCACCAAGCCATGCCAACAGAACCAGTAGTAAAAAAAATTTGGATTTCACTGCTGTTTTTCTGGATCATCAAAGGTTGCCATATAAACTGTGATATGAGTTCCATGAACCAAGACAGCCCATTTCATGAGAAGTAGAGGACAGCAACATGAGGCACGGCCCAGGAAAGGCGATATTTCAGTCACTATAAATCTGTAACTTCTAAAAAGCTTTGGCTTCCCATGGTCTTTGTCTATACAGGAAGGGTAGGAGAGATAGAGGGGAATATTTGTAGCTCACAATTGAATTGTGGAGTCCTTGGTGCTCCCTGAGCTTGGTTGTTCACTTGCAGATATTTTCTAAGCCAACTGGGTAATGTCACCAGTGCGAGTGAGTGTGTGGTTTCCTCTCTGTTTATGAACAGTATTTGTTCTGTCACTCTTGATAGGGGGAGTGACTTCTCCTTGCTCATTCCTTCTCTGAGGTATTAATAGTTCCTTCATTAAAGTATATATTTGGTAGGAAAGACCAAGCCAAAAGCTTGTTATGCCACAGTGGCACCGTGGTTAGAATGCAGTACTGCAGGCTACTTCTGCTGACTGCTGGCTGCCTGCAATTTGGCAGTTCAAATCTCACCAGGCTCAAGGTTGACCCATCCTTCCATCCTTCTGAGGTGGTTAAAAATGAGGACCCAGATTATTGGGGGCAATAAGCTGACTCTGTAAACTACTTAGAGAGGGCTGTAAAGAACTGTAAAGAAGTATATAAGGCAAAGTGCTATTGTTATCTAGCCAACCTTGAAAAACTAAGGAAGTTCAGATCTGGTTATACTTGGATGAACGACCACCAGAGAAATCTCAAGATATACCCTAGAGCCGTGATGGCAAACCTATGGTACGTGTGCCAGAGGTGGCACGCAGAACCCTCTCAGTGGGCACGCACACTATCGCCAGCTGCTCTTCTGCATGTGTGCACCGGAAACCAGAAGAGCAGGTGGCCAGCTGGTCTTCAAGTTTCTGGGGCTCCCGCATGCATGCTCATGCGCATGTGCACACATGCACATTCCAGTTTGGGCACTTGGTGCCAAAAAGGTTCGCCATCACTGCCCTAGAATCAGAAGCTGAAAAAGGATTTCCAAAAAAGCCATTGGCCAACCACTTCGTGGTGTTTCCAAAGAAAACTGCACATGTCCATCAGTGGTGAGTTGCCCCCGGTTCGGACCGGTTCTATAGAACCGGTAGTAAAACCGTTGGGAGGTTCCGCCCACTGACCCAAACATCATCAAAGCTCTTCTGCGCATGCACAGAAGAGCAGACGCAGCAAGCAAGCAAGCGCGGGCACGATGCGAACCAGTAGTAAAGGTAAGTAGAACCCGCCCCTGATGTCCATACAGTCTGTTGTGTCTTGCCCGCTCTCACAGCAGCCGGGGCCTTCTTATCTGCTCCCGAACACGGAGGAATGTATGCCTCCCGGCCCCAGTCCTGGCTCCATGCCCAGACAAGCTGAAGAGGAGGGGGCACCTCCCGGTCCCAGCCCTGGCTCCATGCCCAAGCAGGCTGCAGAGGAGGGAGCATCCCCCGGCCCCAGCCCTGGCTCCATGCCCAGGCAAACGGAGCAGCTAGACCCCTCCCCCTCCTCCACAGCATGTGATCCTGAGGAAGGTTTATTTCCAACAGCTGCTGATTGGAGTGACCCTCGCATCAGAAGACTGGATAGGCGGAGGCAACAGAAGGAAGGGAGGGGCAGGCCTTAATGAGTGCTGAGTCATGGAGCCACACCCCATGGCCTATATAAAGGATCTGCTTTCTGGCAGTCTCTGAGTCAGGCAAAGTCGAACTTATCTTGCTGAAGTCACTTTCTGATCTCCTGCCTGCTCTGAGGACTTTGCTAGGACTTTGGGCAGCGCTGCAGAGGCAAGCCTGATTCGGATTTCCCTGACCCAGCTGTCAGCGGAGGAGTGGGACACGACATCGTCTCTTGGAATCTAGCTAGCTTTATTGTAAGGTCTGATTTTTTTATGTGATAATATGATAGGCATTTTCATTCTGTGGATAGTCCCTTTCCCTTTGATGTAAACTCTGTTGTCCATGGGGTCGCGATGGGTCGGACACGACTTTGCAACTAACAACAACAACGATATTTTCTGAAGCAAAGAGGCAAAGCAAATGTAAGTAGAGACGTCCATTGCTTGCGTTGTACAAGATGCTTCAACCAGATCAATAAAAGACGAGTGGCTACATTTGCACAGCATGACAAACCTGGTTAGCTTTAACCTTGGTTCAGTGGGGTTTGGCATCCAAATGATTTAATATAATCTATAAATAGTCTTGAAAGATTTTATGGGTGGGTTTTTCCCCGTAGAGCACACAACAGCATCTTGTTTAATGTGCATCTCTGCACAAAATTTGCTGAATTGCACGGCATTTTTATAGAAAATTTTATCGGAGAACTGCATGCATTTTAATAAAGCACAATGAAGGCCTTTCTGTAATGAAAGCACGGCCTTCGGCACCAACTCACATCTTTTTTTCCCGTCTTGGTGTCATATGTTTCAGAATTGTGCTCCGACACTGGGTACATATGCTAGGGACCCTGGACAACACCCTGCTACTGATTAACCATGTTTGTAGTTTAATTTAACAACACAGAACGCCATGTTTAGAATAATAACCACATGCTCCCCTATTAAAAGAATTGCATCGAGCAAACAGTCTGGTGATGACCATAGTTGGGAAAGCTACCGCTTCTTTACTGAAAGTGTGAGGGTTGTAAATACTAACAGCTGTGTAAACAAAGACTGTGGGTGTAGTTAAACCATAGACATTGACCACTTACATAAAGAACTTTGCATCTCCCAAGATACAATATCCTGTGGTTTCCCTTTCCCTAGCAGAGAAGACCACAATTCCTCAGACTGCGATCGTAAGATGGAGGTAGTTAATCTCCAGCTTACGTCATAGTGATCGCTGAAGTACTTGGGTATAATTAGTCTAGTAGACACTGGTTGGGAACATGCACAGGACCAGTTCCATTAAGGGCCTCTTGTGGCTCAGACTGTTAAGACAGTCTGTTCTTAACACAGCTGCCTGCAAATACTGCAGGTTCTAATCCCACCAGGCCCAAGGTTGACTCAGCCTTCCATCCTTTATAAGGTAGGTAAAATGAGGACCCAGATTGTTGGGGGCAATAAGTTGACTTTGTATATAAATATATACAAATAGGATGAAGACTATTGCTAACATAGTGTAAGCCGCCCTGAGTCTTCGGAGAAGGGCGGGATATAAATGTAAATAATAATAATAAAAAAAGGTTTAGACCAGGGGTGTCAAACTCAATTTCACTGAGGGCCTCATTAGAGTTGTGTTTGACTTTGGTGGGAGGTGGGGGGGCATGGCCATCTCAACATCACTCACATTGGGGGTGCCTGTGATGGCCTGAGGGCTCTGCCAGTAAAATGGGCTCCCAAGCTCTGTTTTCAGCTGCTCGTGACTGATCTTCAGAACTGAGGAAGCTTCTTGGATGAGAAGCGAAACGTCTTCAAGGAACAACAAAGTCCAGTTGCCTTTTGAAAAGCACATTTATGACTGCACCAATTAAAAAAGGAGGGTGGTCTGTAATAAACGATAGTCTTTTTGCAGGGAGTGGTTGCCCAGGTTTTAAAGTCCATACTGGAATAAACTATTAAGTCACCTTTCTTGCAAAACTGTGCAATCACAGAAGTATGTGGGTTTAAAATTAGGCTTGCTTTTTACTAATGATTTCTCTCAAACTGCCAGCATAAAAAATTGTGGCTCCATTGTGAAGTTCACAATGCAAAGAAATGCAGCCCCACTTAACATCTTGTCCACTGAATGTTGTGAGTTGTTATGGGGAGGGGACTGGTTTAAAATACAGATACTATTTTTTTTTCCCCGATACATTTTTTTACAACTGGATAGGCAAAGGTTCAGAAAAGCCATGAAAGATTCTCACAATTGCAGGAGAAATCAATAGCTCAGACAGACTTAGATAACTCTACAATCTGTTTGGCTCATCATCATTCATTTAGCCAGGATGCCTAAAGGCATCATTGGCTTTTTTTTTCCTGTGGGGTGGGAGGGATAGTTATGTCTGACTTCTGAATCATTATCGAGCTACTTGTGGCAAGGAATGCATTTTGCATTTTCTGTTAGACTATTTGGGGGTGGGAGGTGGCCTCATAACTCATGGGTTAAGATGCTGGGCTTGTTGGCTGGAAAGCTGGCAGCTGAGGTTTGAGACCTAAAGCACCATGTGATGGGATGAGCTCCTGTTCTCGTCCCAGCTATTGCCAACCTAGCAGTTTGAAAGCATGAAAATGCGAGTAGATAAATAGGTACCACTTCAGTGGAAATGTAACAGCATTCTGTGATGTCATGCTGGTCACATGACCGCGGAAATGTCTTCAGACAGCGCTGGCTCAATGGCTTTGAAATGGAGATGAGCACCACTTCCTATAATCATCAATGGCTAGCGGAATAAAATCCACAGGAACTCCTTTACCTTACTTTTAGTAGAATATATGATCCATATTAGCAAGAAATTTGGAGACAGCTCTGCAGTAAACAGCCTCTATTGGAAATTTACAAACATGAAGCTACAAATCCCTAAAAATGTTCACTTAGTTTTAGTTCCTGCTATACCTGAAGTTTTAGAGTGCTAAGTCGTGGTGGTATGCTGGAACTTTTGATGAATGGAATGTTAAAATATCATAACTAAGTTATACAGGAACCGAACTTTAATCTTGGTTGAATAAATCTACTCTCTTTGGAAACCTGGTTTCACATTGATGACAAAAATGGGGGGAAATAATGGGCTGGACAGACAACAGTGGCCACTTTGGTCTTTGGATCCACCACCACAGTTCTTATACAGCCCTCAACAAAGCATCCTTGGAAATTGTAGTTCACCAAATAAGAAAGGTTGTTCTTGCTTAAGGTAGCATCCACTCTACGCTAGCATGGTTTACCCTGTGGCCTTGAACTCAGTTCTGATCAATATTGAGGATTTACAATAAGACAAAGATACATTTTTGGTGTTATTTGTGAATATCTCAAGGACCAAAGAAGCAATGCAAGATCAGAAGATGTGGAGAGACCTGGCCCATAGAATTGCCAAGAGTCAGATACAACTGAATGGATAACTTCCACCGTCATCATTATCTCAAGGACATCTCTATCTAAACCACTCTTCTTAACTTTGGCAAAGATGCATGGACTTCAACTCCCAGAATTCTACTCTCAGAAATCTTCTTAGAATTCTGGAAGTTGAAGTCCACGCATCTTAAGATTGTCAAGGTTGGGAAACATTGATTCAAGTGATGGATCGCAATTCATAGGACATTTTAGCTCAGAAGTAGAGAATTGTTTTGAAGTTCTGTCATTTCCTACAAGTCCAGGCAATATCAAGGGATTAGGGAGTTACAAACTTCTGCAGGATTACTACCAACCTGCCTTCCATTGAGGACCTGTATACTGCACGAGTCAAAAAGAGGCTGTGAAAATATTTACAGACCCCTCAAATCCTGGACATAAACTGTTTCAACTCCTACCCTCAAAACGACACTATAGAGCACTGCACACTGGAACAACTAGACACAAGAACAGTTTTTTTCTGAACGCTATCACTCTGCTAAACAAATAATTCCCTCAACACTGTCAAACTATGTACAAATTCTGCACTACTATTAATCTTCTCATTGTTCCTATCACCCATCTCCTCCCACTTACGACTGTAACCTTGTTGCTGATATCCTATGACTATCGTTATGTGTTGTACCTTATGATTCTTGATGAATGTATCTTGTCTGTTTATTTACACCAAGAGCATATGCACCAAGACAAATTCCTTTTGTGTCCAATCACACTTGGCCAAAAAAGAATTCTATTCTATTCTATTCTGTTCTGTTCTGTTCTGTTCTGTTCTGTTCTGTTCTGTTCTGTTCTATTCTGTTCTAGGATATCAGGTGGCCTACCTCCATCCAAGATGGAATGCAAAATAACAACAACAACAACATAGTTCCGTGGAGCAACCATCATCTGTATGTACTTTGAAAATGTGGGTTGTCCGAAAATGGCGCACTGAACAGCTGGGTGTTTTTTTCCCCTTCCTACTGACAAACAACTGATTCTGCTGCCAAAGCTGGCTATTAGGCAGCACTCTCCTCAGATTTCAATGGGAGCAAGTAGGAATGACTCAAGATGATCCTCAGATGACTGTGGACCTATCTGGGAAGAGGAATATTGATGGTTGCAATTCTCAATAGGAGCAGGAGGGTCCTGTTGAGGAGGATCAGGTACCATCTTTTCCTGTCAACTTGTTGTGTCTTGCCCGCCCTCAGAGCAGCCGGGGCCTTCTTACCTGCTCCCGAACACTGAGGAATGTATGCCTCCTGGCCCAAGTCCTGGCTCCATGCCCACACAAACTGCAGAAGAAGGAGCATCTCCCTGCCCCAGCCCTGACTCCATGCCCAGGCAAACGGAGCAGCTAGACCCCTCCCCCTCCTCCACAGCATGTGAGCCTGAGGAGGGTTTATTACCAACAGCTGATTGGTGTGACCCTCGCATCAGAAGATTGGATAGGCAGAGGCAACAGAGGGAAGGGAGGGGCAGGCCTTAATGAGTGCTGAGTCATGGAGCCACACCCCATGGCCTATATAAAAGATCTACTTTCTGGCAGTCTCTGAGTCAGGCAAAGTCGAACTTATCTTGCTGAAGTCACTTACTGGTCTCCTGCCTGCTCTGAGGACTTTGCTAGGACTTTGGGCAGAGCTGCAGAGGCAAGCCTGATTCGGATTTCCCTGACCCGGCCGTCAGCGGAGGAGTGGGACACGACACAACTGTTCTTCTTTTAAGCAAAATGTCAGGTTCTCAATGGAAGAACTTTGCACATTAATCCATAACGTAGGCTCTGAATTCTAAAGAACGTTTCTTTTTTGAGTCTCCCCTCACCTGTTACATTAACATCCTTTCTTCTTCCCTCCCTATCTCTTTTTTTTTTCCCTTAGAGGAAATTTACCAGGTGTGCATTTAATAAATCAATTTCTGTGATAAAGTCAAGGATATTAAAAAAAAAAAAAAGGAGAGGGGGTCAGTAAAACAACTCTAAAGAAAAGGCAGGTGGAATGGAAACCATTTGTTGTTCCTAAAGATCAGATCAGGACCGAGAATCAGATGACTAAGCTACTTGGTCATGAATGAAATATTTGTTTTTACTACGCTGGGGGAAAAAAAAAATCCTGGCACTCGGAGAAGAATCTGTAAATAAAATAAAGATGGAGGAAGCCGTTTTGAACAGCTTCTGCGAAGGGCATTAAAGACGACTTTCAGCCAGCGAAGAACTCCGAATGCCGAGCACACCAACTTGAGTTAATAATAGACTTGACAAAAATAGGAGCAAAGATCACAGTTACTTCAGCACAGTGTGGTTATAATCACATGCCCGTTTCCTGACTGTAAATGGAATTGGAATAGGGTATTCATATGTTTGAGAGAAATGTGGAAACAATTACGCCTGGCTATAGATATTGCCCTCTATTCCAAGTGGCAATTTCAGACATTGAGATCACAAACCCAACTTTTCATATACTAATCCAATATTAGAATTGGAAGGGAGCGCTCAAACGTCCTGTTCACTCCAGAAAACTTGAACGTTGAGTATCTCTGGAAAGTGGTTGCTCAGCATTTTCTTAAATATTATTTTTAGCAAAGAAAACTTCAAAGGTCCAGAAGAAAGGCTGTTCCACTACAATCTTCCAAAATTTAACTGAAACTTGTTTCTCTGCAAGCCACTGGTTCCAATTCCGCCCTGTAAAACAATACACTGTTAATAGAATAGAACAGAACAGAACAGAACAGAACAGAACAGAACAGAACAGAACAGAATAGAATAGAACAGAACAGAACAGAACAGACAGAATAAAATTCTTTATTGGCCAAGTGTGATTAGACACACAAGGAATTTGTCTTGGTGAATATGCTCTCAGTGTACATAAAAGAAAAGATACGTTCATCAAGAATCATAAGAATCATTTAATGATAGTCATAGGGTACAAATAAGCAATCAGGAAACAATCAACATCAATATAAATCGTAAGTATACAAGCAACAAAGTTACAGTCATACAGTCATAAGTGGAAGGAGATGGGTGATGGGAACGATGAGAAGATTAATAGTAATAGTAATGCAGACTTAGTTAATAGTTTGACGGTGTTGAGGGAATTATTTGTTTAGCAGAGTGATGGCGTTCAGGAAAAAACAGTTCTTGTGTCTAGTTGTTCTGGTGTGCAGTGCCCTATAGCGTCATTTGGAGGGTAGGAGTTGAAACAGTTTATGTCCAGGATGTGAGGGGTCTATAAATATTTTCACAGCCCTCTTTTTGACTCGTGCAGTACACAGGTCCTCAATGGAAGGCAGGTTGGTAACCATTGTTTTTTTTGCAGTTCTAATTCTCCTCTGAAGTCTGTGTCTGTCTTGTTGGGTTGTGGAAGCAAACCAGACAGTTATATAGGTGCAGATGACAGACACAATAATTCCTCTGTAGAACTGGATCAGCAGCTCCTTGGGAAGTTGAGCTTTCTGAGTTGGCGCAGAAAGAACATCCTTTGTTGTGCTTTTTTGATGATGTTTTTGATGTTGGGTATCTCTTTTAGAATCTGTCTCATATTTATTATTCTTCCTTGGATCCTGTGGGTTCTCCAAATCATGCTAAAAATATACATTTTTTTTCTCTCTCAAGCCAGTCAAAATGCACTGCAGAATTTCAATTGTTTGAAGGCAGGTTATTTTTAGAAAATAATAATAATAGGGTTTACAGGGTTTATTTGTGACCTGGAATACTTTGTTCTACTGCCTTTCATGCTAGATAAATGGATTGTTAAGCTATCAAGAACACAATTTATTTATTTTTTTCTCCAGATTAGTTTTTAGGTCTCTGTAACTGTGTAACTCTTCAAGTGGGAACTTTTCTTGGTTGAAGGTTCAAGAAGACCATCTGCTCAAAACTGCTGGCTGAAGCAGCCCTTTTACTTGTTAAAGTAAAGGGAATCCTCTGCAGGTAGTCCTCAACTTACAACCACAGTTGATCCCAAAATTTATTTATTTCATTTATTTATTTTGTCACAACAGTATATATAGGCATAAGCATGAAATAACTATACAATATATAAGCGTATATATAAGTATGAGTATGTAATAACTATATGAATTGGATACAATTAAAGGGAACATTATGACAGGAATGGTAGGCACACAGGTGCTCTTATGCACGCCCCTTACAGACCTCTTAGGAATGGGGTGAGGTCAATAGTAGATAGTCTTTGGTTAAAGCTTTGGGGATTTTGGGATGAGACCACAGAGTCAGGTAGTGCATTCCAGGCATTAACAACTCTGTTACTGAAGCCATATTTTCTGCAGTCAAGATTTATGCTGCTAAGTTCAATCAAGATTACAATCAAGATTTATGTTGCTGAGAAATTTGTTAAGTTTTGCCCCATTTTACGACTTTTCTTGCCATATTTGTTAAGCGAATCACTGCAGTTGTTAAATTAGCAACATGGTTGTTAAGTGATTTTCCCACTGACTTTGTGAGTCAGTTGTCAAGCTTCCGAATGTAAATCACATGACCATAGGAATGCTATAATGGTCATAAGTGTGAAAAATGGTCATAAAGAACTTTTTCAGTTGCTGTTGCTACTTTGAAAGGTCACTGAGTGAATTGTTGTAAGTTGAGAACTACCTGTATCTTGTTTTGCTTTGTCTCCTCCAGCACTTCTTTGCAACAGCTAGAAGAGGCATCTGAGCATGCGCAAAAAAAAAAGGACATTGGATTATTGAAGGCCAATCAAAGCTGTAATGCAAAACAAAAATAATCTCTGCATAAGCCTACTACACATATTTTTCTACTTGGGTCTGTCATCATTAGACTTGATATATATCCGTGTTTCTCAAGCTTGGCCACTTTAAGACTGTGGCTGTGGAATTCTGGGAATTGTAGTCCACACATTTTAAGGCAGCCAAGGTTGACAAACACCGATGTGTAGGATCTATATCATATTTATCCTTCTTCTTTGGATGCTGAGGGTTTTCCAGATAATGCTAAAAATGCAGTACATGTTTAACCCAAACTAGACAAAATTTGTTGCAGAATTGCAATTGCAATTCATTCTTCATTCTTCATTCTTCAATCTTCAATCTTCAATTTATTTTTATTTATTTTATTTATTTTGTCACAACATCATACAAAAAGATTATATAGTATATACACATATAAACATATATAGGAAGAAGAAAAGAAAAACAATAGGACAGGAACGGTAGGCACGTTTGTGCGCTTATGCACGCCCCTTATGGTCCTCTTAGGAATGGGGTGAGGTCAATAGTAGAAAGTTTTTGGTTAAAGCTTTTAGGGTTATGGGAAGAGACCACAGAGTCAGGTAAAGTATTCCAAGCACTGATGATTCTGTTGCAGAAGTCATATTTTCTGCAATCTAGATTAAAGCGGTTTACGTTAAGTTTAAATCTATTGGTTGCCCTTGTATTATTGCAATTAAAGCTGAAGTAGTCTTTGACAGGAAGGACATTACAATAGATGATTCTGTGAGTTAAACTTAGGTCTTGTCGAAGGTGACGGAGTTCCAAGCTTTCTAAGCCTAGGATTTCAAGTCTGGTGGGATAAGGTATTTTGTTGTTTTCAATGCTTCAATCGCAACATTACACGAGCACATGATAGATTTAAACTTAATGTGAACTGCTCCAATCTTGACTGCAGAAAATGCGACTTCAGTAATAGAGTTGTTAATGCCTGGAATTCACTACCTGACTCTGTGGTCTCTTTCCAAAATCCCCAAAACTTTAACCAAAAACTATCTACTATTGAACTCACCCCATTCCTAAGAGGTCTGTAAGGGGTATGCATAAGAGCACAAACATGCCTACCTGTTGTGTCTGCGCCTCCCGAGCTGGGCCTCCTGCCAGAAAGTGACTTGGAAAGTGAGGGGGAAGGGTTGTCAGGACTTACCTCGGGAGCACCGGCTTCCCTGGCTCAGCTCCAGGAGCCAGAGGCAGGCCAGGTGGAAGAGATAACGGGGCCTCCGTCCCCTGACTCTTCCCGCCCCCCAGGCCATGCCTTCAGACCCAGCTGATGGCAGTCAGGCTTGGTTGGACCTTAGATTTCGTAGGCAGGAGAGGAGGGAAGAACTGAAGCAGGGGTGGGGCAGGCCTAGGAAGTGCTGAGTCATGGAGCCACACCCCACAGGATATAAAGGCAGCCAGAGCTGCTGTGCCTCTTCGTAGCAGGCAAATCAACTAAGAGCTGAAGTTTGTTCCTGGGTGACTCATCAGCGTTGAGGGAGATAACAGAGACACTTGGCAGACGCTCGCTATTCTGCTGCCAGAGCTGATAGTGCCGGCTAATTAAGCTATCACTTGGACGGAGGCGAAGGAGGACAGAACACTACCATTCCCGTCCTAATGTTCCCTTTGATTGTACCCAATTCAGATAGTTTTTCTTTTTTTTATACTTATGCTTATATATATATATGCTTATATATCGTATAGTTATTTCATGCTTACACTTACATATACTATTGTGACAAATAAATAAATAAATAAATTGTTTGGAGGCAGATTATTTTAATAATAATAATAATAATAATAACAACAACAACAACAACAACAACCTGTGGTTGGATATGGACGGCTATCGGGTGTGGTCCCTATAACATAACATAACATAACAACAGAGTTGGAAGGGACCTTGGAGGCCTTCTAGTCCAACCCCCTGCCCAGGCAGGAAACCCTACACCATCTCAGTCAGATGGTTATCCAACATTTTCTTAAAAATTTCCAGTGTTGGAGCATTCACAACTTCTGAAGGCAAGTCGTTCCACTTATTAATTGTTCTAACTGTCAGGAAATTTCTCCTTAGTTCTAAGTTGCTTCTTTCTTTGATCAGTTTCCACCCATTGCTTCTTGTTCTACCCTCAGGTGCTATGGTTATGGGAATGCCGGTCTTCGGATCAGTAGTGGCTTAGCCAACGTGAACCAACCCAGGCATCTTCCATCACCAATAATGAGAAGAAATCAACAAAATTCCATACCTGATAGGTCATCGCCTGTGTCAACAAGGACCACACCAGATGCTGTGGCTCCTGGACATCTGCCGAAAAATGGGCTACAGGGCTCAGTTGCTACTGCTGGGGAACCAGGGGTGTGCAACTGAAAAGCGACTGGGACAAAAGCGCAAAACTTGGAACTTCGTACATATTAAGAAGGTACTTGGTTGATACCTAGGACGCTGGCAGCAACCCGCATCCACCATTAGCACCAGTCAATGGTATTTGTGATGCATTTTTTGAATGTTCAGTTGACTGAGTTTCATGTTTAATGAATAAAGTATAATAATAATAATAATGTTTACAGAATTCTTTTTTTTAACCTATTTCTGACTTGGAATACTTTATTCTTCTATCGTTCATGCTAAATAAATGAATTATTGACCTATCAGGAGCACTACTTATGAGGTACAAAGGAAGAATGAAATTGAATTAGAGGAGATTTGTCCCAAGCAATGTCAAAACTGGGACATTATCATTCAGGTCTTTCATGGCAAATTCAATATAACTGAAACAGACGGAAGTTTTCCCTAAACTAGTCTGCTTAAAAATGTTGGTGAAAACAAGGGTGTTTTATATAATGCAACCTCCAAGCTTGATTATCATTGCTCTTTGCTGAGTGGTACTTCGCAACTCCTTAATTTATTATGATTTTCTCCTCCTTGGTTGAGAGGGTTGTACAGATTTTTGAAGAGGTAATTTGCCAAGACAAAGAGAGCAAAACTAGCTGGCTCATCTAACTATTTCTTCAATGTTTCGACATAGGCACTACCACAAATGTACTATTTGTTTATTATATTTATTATATTCACATCCAGGACATAAACTGTTTCAACTCCTACCCCCAAAACGACGCTATAGAGCACTGCACACCAGAACAACAAGACAAAAGAACAGTTTTTTCCCGAAGGCCATCACTCTGCTAAACAAATAATTCCCTCAACACTGTCAAACTATTTACTAAATCTGCACTACTATTAATCTTCTCATCATTCCCATCACCAATCTCTTTCCACTTATGACTGTATGACTGTAACTTTGCTGCTGGCAATCTTTATGATTTATATTGATATATTGACCATCATTTGTGTTGTAAATGTTGTACCTTGATGAACGTATCTTTTCTTTTATGTACACTGAGAGCATATGCACCAAGACAAATTCCTTGTGTGTCCAATCACACTTGGCCAATAAAAAAATTCTATTCTATTCTATTCTATATTTGTATATCACCCATCTCTCTACCAAGCAACTTTGGGCAGCTTTACAAAACCATAAATGGTTTATGTTCACTTAAAGTGAACCGTTCCAATCTCGACTGCAGAAAATATGACTTCAGTAACAGAACTGTTAATGCCTGGAATGCACTACCTGACTCTGTGGTCTCTTCCCAAAATCCCCAAAGCTTTAACCTAAGACTGTCTACTGTAGACCTTAGACCCATTCCTAAGAGGTCTGTAAGGGGCGTGCATAAGAGCACCAGCGTGCCTACCGTCCCTGTCCTAACGTTCCCTTTGGTTGTATTCATTTTATGTATTCAATTCATGCTTTATACTTATACTGTATATATTATTTAATATGTATTTGACAAAATAAATAAATAAATAAATAAATAAATAAATAAATAAATAAATAAATAAATAAATAACAGAATAAAACAACTGCGGTGTTAAAACACAAAAGCATCAGCATCAGCCCATCTGTGAGGAAGGTGGCTGGTTAATTAATTAGATATATAAATAAATAATACAAATAAATGCTAAAACCTTAAAATTAATACCAAAGGATTAAAAAAAAAAACAATGCACAGGAAGAGTGAAGGTGAGATCTTATCCTAGTTATTAGCCATCTCCAAATGGAATGTCCCCATGGAACCCCAGGCCAACTAGCAAAGCTAGATTTTAAGGCCCTTTTAAAGGCCAGAAAGGTGGAGATCTCGCCTTGAGTGATGTGATGTTCCAAAAGATGGAAGCCACAGCAGAAAAGATAACAACAACAACAACAACAACAACAACAACATTGGACATAGGGGCCTCTGGTAGAGGGGCCTCTGGTGGCTCAGATGGCTAAGACAGTCTGTTATTAACACAGCTGCTTGCAATTACTGCAGGTTCAAGCCCCACTAGGCCCAAGGTTGACTCAGCCTTCCATCCTTTATAAGGTAGGTAAAATGCGGACTCAGATTGTTGGGGGCAATTAAGTTGACTTTGTATATAATATACAAATAGGATGAAGACTATTGCTTGACATAGTGTAAGCCGCCCTGAGTCTTCGGAGAAGGGCGGGATACAAATGCAAATTAAAAAAAAAACATACTGATCACATACTGAGCTGTTGTAAGACAATAGCTCAGACCGACTACAAACAACGTCACAACACAGTCGCTCAGATGGTCCACTGGAACTTGTGTCACAACTACCATCTGCCTGTAGCAAAGAACTGGTGGGATCAAAAGCCTGAAAAAGTGATTGAAAATGAGCATGCAAAACTACTGTGGGACTTCCAAATACAGACTGATAAAGTTTTTGAACACAATACCCCGGATATCACGATTGTGGAAAAGAAAAAAAGTGTGGATAGTCGACATTGCTATACTTGGTGACAGCAGAATTGATGAGAAGCAACTTGAAAAAGTCACCAGATGTCAAGATTTGAGAATCGAATTGCAGAGACTCTGGCATAAACCAGTGCAGGTGGTTCCAGTGGTACTCGGCACACTGGGAGCTGTGCCTAAAGACCTAGGCAAGCACTTAAAAACGATTGGCGCTGACAAGATCACCATTGGTCAGCTGCAGAAGGCCACCTTACTGGGATCTGCTCGCATAATTTGCCGATACATCACGCAGTCCTAAACGCTTGGGAAGTGTTCGACTAGTGATCTGTGATACAAAATCCAGCATAATTATCTCGTTTGCTGTGTATACTGTCATTTTGTGTAAACAACAACAACAACAACAGAGTTGAAAGGGACCTTGGAGGTCTTCTAGTCCAACCCCCTGCCCAGGCAGGAAATCCTACACCACTTCAGACAAATGGTTATCCCACATCTTCTTAAAAACTTCCAGTGTTGGAGCATTCACAACTTCTGGAGGCAAGTTGTTCCACTGATTAATTGTTCTGTCAGGAAATTCCTCCTTAGTTGCAGGTTGCTTCTCTCCTTGATTAGTTTCCACCCATTGGAGAATAGTTTGACTCCCTCTTCTTTGTGGCAAAGCTTCTTCAGCTGAACCCACCATCTGCAATTTGGCCAAGAGGATCCAGAGCATGGTCCTTCTGATGGAATTTATTTATTTATTTATTTATTTATTCATACTTTTATACCGCCCTATCTCCCTAGGAACTCAGGGCGGTGTACAGCCATATAAAAAACACATAAATATACAAAGTAAAACATTAATCTAAAAACTTATTAAATAGGCCAAATATTTAAAATAGACATATAAATAATAAAACCCGGTTAAAATTTAGTTTAAAATTTTAAAAATATTAATAAAGCCCCAAATTAAAATTTGACACTATTATGCCAGTCCCGCTTGAATAAATAGGTGTGTTTTGAGCTCACGACGGAAGGTCCGAAGATCAGGCACTTGACGTAAGCCAGGGGGAAGTTCGTTCCAGAGCATCGGTGCCCCCACAGAGAAGGCCCTACTCCTGGGGGCCGCCAGCCGACACTGTTTGGCGGACGGCACCCTGAGGAGACCCTCTCTGTGAGAGCGTACGGGTCGGTGGAAGGTATAAGGTAACAGCAGGCGGTCTCGTAAGTACCCGGGTCCTAAGCCATGGAGCGCTTTAAAGGTGGTAACCAAAATCTTGAAGTGCACCCGGAAAACCACAGGAAGCCAGTGCAGGCTACGGAGTAGTGGTGTTACATGGGAGCCACGAGCGGCTCCCGTTACCACTCACGCAGCCGCATTCTGGACTAACTGTAGCCTCCGGGTGCACCTCAAGGGCAGCCCCATGTAGAGAGCATTGCAGTAATCCAACCTAGACGTAACCAGAGCGTGAGTGACCGTGCATAAGGCATCCCAGTTAAGGAAGGGACGCAACTGGCGGACCAAGCGAACTTGGTAAAAGGCCCTCCTGGAGACGGCCGCCAAATGTTCATCAAAGGACAGCCGTCCATCCAGGAGGACGCCCAAGTTGTGAACCACCTCCTTTGGGGCCACTAACTCGCCCCCAACAGTCAGCCGCAGATGCAGCTGACTGTACCGGGGTGCCGGCATCCACAGCCACTCCGTCTTGGAGGAATTGAGCTTGAGTCTGTTTCTCCCCATCCAGACCCATACAGCTTCCAGACACCGGGACAGCACTTCGACCGCTTCGTTGGGGTGGTCCAGGGTGGAAAGGTACAGCTGAGTATCATCAGCGTACAGATGATAACTCACCCCGAAACCACTGATGACCTCACCCAGCGGCTTCATATAGATGTTGAACAGGGTAGGCGAGAGAATCGACCTCTGAGGCACCCCACAAGTGAGGCGCCTCGAGGACGACCTCTGCCCCCCCGTCAACACCGTCTGCAACCGGTCAGAGAGATAGGAGGAGAACCACCGATAAACGGTGCCCCCCACTCCCAATCCCTCCAACCGGCGCAGCAGGATACCATGGTCGATGGTATCAAAAGCCACTGAGAGGTCTAATAGGACCAAGGCAGAGGAGCAACCCCTGTCCCTGGCCCTCCAGAGGTCATCCACCAACGCGACCAAAGCTGTCTCCGTGCTATAACCGGGTCGGAAGCCGGACTGGAACGGGTCTAGATAGAATGAGGACAATGGGCCAATCCTGTTGGGGTGAGACCGTTTCTCAAGCAATCTAGACCCATGTCCTAAGGGGCTTTTAAAGGTGATCTCCAACACCTTTGAATTGTCCTGCTGGAAGACAATATTTGTAGCTTGGGGTTGAACTGTGGGATCCTTGGTGTTCTTTGAGCTTGGTTGCTTTTTTGCAGACCTTTCATTACCAAACTAGGTAACATCATCAGTTCAAACGTCTTCAACAAAATGATCAAGCTCAGAGAGCATCAAGGATTCCACCTTGAATTGTAGCTGGAAGCGAACCGGAAACTAGTGAAGATCGCACAGCAGTGGTGCAACATGGCCCACTTTAGAGACCCCCAAGACAGTTCACGCGATTGCATTTTGTGTCAGTTGCAGCTTCTGAATGCTTGTTCTGACCCGGCTCCCAAACACGACAAACCCTCTGTACTTAAATCAATGATTTCTTTATTAGGAGCACCAGCAGCCCCGGCAAACACTCCCATTCTCTCTCTCTCTCTCTCTCTCTCTCTCTCTCTCTCTCTCTCTCTCTCTCTCTCAGCAGGCTAACAAGTCTGTCCAGCAGAGAGATGAATAGTTGTCTGCTACACCTATTCATCTTCACCCACTGCCTTTTATCCCCAAGAGCTAGGGTGGGGCTTTGTTAGCAGCGGTGCCTCTTCTGTCCCAAGGATCGGCCCATAGATTTCCACTGTTCTCCTCTCCTCTGCCTTCTGTGCATCTGCACATCAGGCACTAGACCCAGCTATTCTTCCTCTTCCTCATCAGCCACCTCCAGACCTGGGGGCTGTTGACTCTCCATCTGAGGGCTGATGAATGGTCCAGGCTCCATCTCTGTCTCTATCTCTGACAGCTCCATTCCCTCTTCCCCCTCGGAGCTCTCAGGTTGTCTTGATGCTGGCCCTGACTCCCATGCCTCCTCCTCCTCCTCATCTGATTCAGTTGCTGGAGGGTCCAGTGACCGACAGGCCACAACAATGCTCTTCAAGTGTAGCCCCATATAGAAATTGGACTGCTGTGGATATTTAGCTACAGACATCCCTTGAATAAGATTTTTGCACAGTCCTACTGTTTCATGTGTTGTGCATTTCAAGGTTCTAAGAAAAGTTTCTAGACCCTGGTAAAAAATATACCCAGTTCTGAAATAGAATGTATTGTTATTATTATTATGATCAGCTTAGTCTTGATTGCCTTCAGCATGTCCAGCTTTAATATCACAGTAAAAATTAATCATGCCGATGTTGACTTTATGTTCCATTTCTCCTAGAGTACATCGTAATACGTCATTCCAAGGCCTGAATTGATGAACTCAAAAGTCCAAGGCTACCACTAAGATGTCACTTCTACAAAAACTTCTGTTTAGTTCTGCCCCATACTTTTGATGTCCCGCTGGGCAATTATTAGCTAATCTTGGTCAGCAAACATCCAATTCCTCTGTGACTAACCAGATGACAATTTTCCCTCACCAACCACGGATCTCAGGCTTCCGGCCGAATATTTTTTAGCTGAACTCATGAGCGTAAGAGGTCAAAACATAAAGATTCTGGGTTTGAAAAACGACCGCAATGTCTCATATGACCACTGGATCAAAGAGAAAGCTTCTTCAATAGAGTTATCAGAATCTTATTAGTGGACTGATAGCCCATTTGTTATAACTTCTGTATGACATATTATTATGATGTACTCAACCTCTTTATAAAAAAATCAACGTGGTATAGAATGTTGGATTTAAGTCACAGGATCAACAGGAATATATACCCATGCATCTTAGTACTTTTATGGAAAAGAATAATTTGGTGGAAGTATAGAAACACAGTACTCTCATTTGTCTAATGTTCCAACTGAGAGAAGGAGAGAGAGAGATTATATCTCTTGGGTAAATATTTCCATTCCTTTCCTTTTCTTCGTTCCCTTTTTTTCCACAATGTCAAAGTCTGCTTGTTCTGCCAATGTTTCTAAATTCAGTGATTATTTCCCCTCTCCTCCTGCCCTCCCCAAATTCCACAAGAAATATAAATCTGTCAACTTTAGTATGGCCAAATTCCAGTTCACATGCAGATTTGGTAGGTGAAAATTCAGTAGACTCGTCAAAATTTAGATAAAGTTTTCATCTACCCTTATGTTCATCAGACATTCTTTTTCTTCTTTTGTGTCTAGGTCAAACTTTTAAATGTCAGAATGAAGCCACCTTCTTGGTTTTCTTGTTGGCCAAAAATAAGTCATTATGATGGCCGTTGCCAGGGGGGGCTTTTATCAGGTTCGCCTGATACGCCAGTTGCATCCCTTTCTGGACCGGGATTCTTTATGCATGGTCGCTCACGCTCTCGTCACTTCCTGCCTGGACTACTATAACGCTCTCTACATGGGGCTCCCCTTGAAGAGCACCCGGAGGCTCCAACTGGTTCAGAATGCAGCCGCACGGGTAATAGTGGGAACAACCCAAGCCTCCCATGTAACACGTGTCCTCCGCGAGCTGCACTGGCTTCCGGTGGTCTTCTGGGTGCAATTCAAGGTGTTGGTTATCACTTTTAAAGCACTCCATGGCATAGGACCGGGTTATCTACGAGACCGCCTGCTGCTACCAATAGCCTCCCATCGACCCATGCGCTCCCATAGAGAGGGTCTCCTCAAGGTGCCATCGGTCAAACAATGTAGACTGGCAACCCCCAGGGGGAGAGCCCTTCTCTGTGGGGCTCCTGCCCTCTGGAATGAGCTGCCTCCGAGGATACGTCAACTTCCTGACCTCAGGACCATCCGCTGCGAGCTAAAGACCTTTCTATTTCATCGTGCAGGGCTGGCTTAATGAAGTTTTTATTGGGGTTTTATTATAGTCTTATATTCCTTCAGCCTTTAATTTAAGTAGTTTTTAAATGTTTTTAACTTTTCTGAGTTGTGCTTTTACCCTGGCTGTAAACCGCCCTGAGTCCTTCGGGAGAAGGGCTGTATATAAATTAAATAAATAAATAAATTAACAGTACATGTTTTTGATAGGAGCTGATACACCAGCCAAGGGGCGGGATCTGTGTCTCTCCACATCCACATAGCATGTTGTTATCCACTAAGAGCCTCCACATCAGATGTTTATGTCAGGCTAATGATGATTTAATAGCTGACCAGTTGCTGTAATGTTGTAATACTGTAATGGTGATGCAAAGGTAGTAATGAGTCAGCAGGGTTATTTGACTGTTACCACTTTGAGGGACTGTATTATGAGAGAGGCCCTGTTCAGGTGTATCTCTCTCTCTGTGTGTGCTTCCATGCTGTAATAGCAATAGCACTTAAACTTATATACCGCTTCGCAGTGCTTTACAGCCCTCTCTAAGTGGTTTTACAGAGTCAGCATATTGCTTCCAACAATCTGGGTCCTCATTTTACTGACCTCGGAAGGATGGAAGACTGAGTGTTGTGTCTTGCCCGCTCTCACCACAGCTGGGGCCTTCTTATCTGCTTCCAAATGCTGAGGAATGTCCTAGTATGCCTCCCGGCCCCAGCCCTGGCTCCATGCCCAGACAGGCTGAGGAGGAGGAAGCACCTCCCGGCCCCAGCCCTGGCTCCATGCCCAGACAGGCTGAGGAGGAGGAAGCACCTCCTGGCCCCAGCCCTGGCTCCATGCCCAGGCAAACGGAGCAACTAGACCCCTCCCCCTCCCCCACAGCATGTGAGCCTGAGGGAGGTCAATTACCAACAGCTGCCGACTGGAGTGACCCTCGCTTCAGAAGAATTGATAGGCGGCGGTGTCAGAAGGAAGGGAGGGGCAGGCCTGGATAAGTGCTGAGTCATGGAGCCACACCCCATGGCCTATATAAAGGATCTGCTTTCTGGCATTCTCTGAGTCAGGCAAAGTCTAAACATATCTTGCTGAAGTCACTTTCTGGTCTCCTGCCTGCCTTGAGGACTTTGCTAGGACTTTGGCAGAGCTGCAGAGGCACGCCTGATTCGGATTTCCCTGACCCGGCCGTCAGCGGAGGAGTGGGACACGACACTGAGTCAACCTTGAGCCTGGTGAGATTTGATCTGCCAAACTGCTGGGATGATAGGACCAGCAAGCCCTGAATCAGGGTGGGATTTATAATATAGTCAAGTGCTAGCAGAGAAAGTAATGTGAACCTCTGCGTGGACAGGTCAACCATAGCCAATCATATAGATAGAATGGAACAAAAGAAGCAATGGGTGGAAACTATTCAAGGAGAGAAGTAACTTGGAACTAAGGAGAAATTTCCTGACAGTTAGAACAATTAATCAGTGGAGCAACTCGCCTGCAGAAGTTGTAAATGCTCCAACTGGAAGTTTTTAAGAAGATGTTTGTCTGAAGTGGTGTAAGATTTTCTGCCTAAGCAGAGAGTTCGACTAGAAGACCTCCAAGGTCTCTTCCAACTGTGTTATTCTATTCTATTCTAAAACCAGGCCCGAGAGCTACTGACATTTATTTATTTACTTCATCTTCATCACCATCCATCATCATCATTTTAGCCATTCTCTATCCACTGCAGGATGAAGGCCTCTTTCACACATGTCCAACCAATACGGTCTTGAGCTTTCTTTTGCCAATTGGGCCCGCAATACTTGCTGATGTCGTTGATCAATCTTGTTTTAAGTCTCTTCTATGGATGTTTGTTTGTTTGTTTGTTTAAACAATTTAGCAGATGGTGTTTGGCTTGAGTCAGTCAGTCAGTCACTCAGTTAGCTGAAATTATATGACAACCCACTCACTCTCAGTGACATTCAGAAAGCATGGACTG
Organism: Ahaetulla prasina; assembly: GCF_028640845.1. Taxonomy (NCBI): domain Eukaryota; kingdom Metazoa; phylum Chordata; class Lepidosauria; order Squamata; family Colubridae; genus Ahaetulla; species Ahaetulla prasina. The sequence goes on from NC_080541.1 coordinate 15,983,232, forward strand.
AGTAAAGATAAATTGATCAGTGAATTATCCATCACCACAAGATGCAGAATTCCAATCTCACCACTAAAACTAAACCAGTAGCACAAAATGTCAGCCATTAGGGCAACAGATTACCGTATATACTCGAATATAAGCCGATCCGAGTATAAGCCGAGGTCCCCAATTTTACCCCAAAAACTGGGGTAAACTGGGGACTCGAGTATAAGCCGAGGGTGGGAAATGAGGCACCTACCGGTTGGGGAAACCTCCTCCCTCAGCTGAGAAGGCTGGCCCCCGCCCGCCCTCTCACTGCACCGCAGGGCTTCCGTCCGTAAAATGTGAAAAAGAAAAACCTCGAGTATAAGCCGTATATACTCGAGTATAAGCCGAGGGCTTTAAAAAAACTCGAGTATAAGCCGTATAGACCCGAGTATAAGCCGAGGGGAAGTTTTTCAGCACAAAAAACGTGCTGAAAAACTCGGCTTATACTCGAGTATATACGGTACCTCTTAACGATGATTTACAGCCTCCTTCCCAGACTGGATTAAGCGATTGACCTTGGGCATGAATTTTCTCCATCTGAGTATACCCCAGGCGCTAACCTGCCATGCCTTCTGTTGTATTCTCATGTTGCTCCTCCTTGCGTTACCTTTCTCTTCTCCGATGTCAAAGCTCAGGTCAACCTCCCTCTCTTTGACCCATCTCCAGGCTCCCATCAGCCCGGGGCTGGAAAGAAACGCCATCTGCTAAATTGTTTAATTTAGACAAGTGTCTATCCCTTGAAACCAAGTTACGGGGATGGAGATCAAGAGCTGATGCTGCCATTTGATGCCAGTCCTAGCAGGGAGAGCATTGAGCCAATCTGGTTCCAGTGCCAAATGCATCAGGCCTTGGGACGTCTGCCAGGGAAATCCAATAACGGTGCGGCAAGGAACGTGTGTTCATGGAATACCAGCTCCACGTCCATATGTTCTGGGTTGGCAGAACACACCTTTCCCCTCCCCCTCCTCATGTTTGCCCTTTCTAATTGATTGCCAGAGCTAACAGTTCTTCTGGAGCAATTAATGTAAACAATTGGACTGAAGATGCTTTGAAGTATTTTCTTAAGCATTAAAAAAAAAAGAGGGATTCGGATTTTAATTGTGACATTGGCTTGTTTTCCTTTTTTTGACCTGTGTTCCATTCACTGTTTTTGTTTTGTTTTTCTCCAGTGGTGGATGAAGGCCTCTTTCACACATGTCCAACCAATACGGTCTTGAGCTTTCTTTTTGCCAATTGGGCCCGCAATACTTGCTGATGTCGTTGATCAATCTTGTTTTAAGTCTCTTCTATGGATGTTTGTTTTGTTTTGTTTTGTTTAAACAATTTAGCAGATGGTGTTTGGCTTGAGTCAGTCAGTCAGTCACTCAGTTAGCTGAAATTATATGACAACCCACTCACTCTCAGTGACATTCAGAAAGCATGGACTGAGTAAAGATAAATTGATCAGTGAATTATCCATCACCACAAGATGCAGAATTCCAATCTCACCCCTAAAACTAAACCAGTAGCACAAAATGTCAGCCATTAGGGCAACAGATTACCGTATATACTCGAATATAAGCCGATCCGAGTATAAGCCGAGGTCCCCAATTTTACCCCAAAAACTGGGGTAAACTGGGGACTCGAGTATAAGCCGAGGGTGGGAAATGAGGCACCACCGGTTGGGAAACCTCCTCCCTCAGCTGAGAAGGCTGGCCCCCGCCCGCCCTCTCACTGCACCGCAGGGCTTCCGTCCGTAAAATGTGAAAAAGAAAAAAACCTCGAGTATAAGCCGTATATACTCGAGTATAAGCCGAGGGCTTTAAAAAAACTCAGTATAAGCCGTATAGACCCGAGTATAAGCCGAGGGGAAGTTTTTCAGCACAAAAAACGTGCTGAAAAACTCGGCTTATACTCGAGTATATACGGTACCTCTTAACGATGATTTACAGCCTCCTTCCCAGACTGGATTAAGCGATTGACCTTGGGCATGAATTTTCTCCATCTGAGTATACCCCAGGCGCTAACCTGCCATGCCTTCTGTTGTATTCTCATGTTGCTCCTCCTTGCGTTACCTTTCTCTTCTCCGATGTCAAAGCTCAGGTCAACCTCCCTCTCTTTGACCCATCTCCAGGCTCCCATCAGCCCGGGGCTGGAAAGAAACGCCATCTGCTAAATTGTTTAATTTAGACAAGTGTCTATCCCTTGAAACCAAGTTACGGGGATGGAGATCAAGAGCTGATGCTGCCATTTGATGCCAGTCCTAGCAGGGAGAGCATTGAGCCAATCTGGTTCCAGTGCCAAATGCATCAGGCCTTGGGACGTCTGCCAGGGAAATCCAATAACGGTGCGGCAAGGAACGTGTGTTAATGGAATACCAGCTCCACGTCCATATGTTCTGGGTTGGCAGAACACACCTTTCCCCTCCCCTTCCTCATGTTTGCCCTTTCTAATTGATTGCCAGAGCTAACAGTTCTTCTGGAGCAATTAATGTAAACAATTGGACTGAAGATGCTTTGAAGTATTTTCTTAAGCATTAAAAAAAAAAGAGGGATTCGGATTTTAATTGTGACATTGGCTTGTTTTCCTTTTTTTGACCTGTGTTCCATTCACTGTTTTTGTTTTGTTTTTTCTCTCCAGTGGTGGATAAAGTGCTCCATTTATTCTGTTAAGAGTGTCAGTGGGTTTTCTCATTCTTTGCCTCTGAACAACTTTGTTTTATATATACATATATATTGTGCACCATTAAGTTGTTTTCGACTCTAAGTGACCTCACAGATTTTATCCATGGTAATGAATTTTCTCAAACTTCATCTTTCAGCTCTTTCTATAATGTAACTGAGTTCATCTTCCTTCCTATTGATCATCAGAATAGAGTAGAGTAGAGTAGAGTAGAGTAGAGTAGAGTAGAGTAGAGTGGGAGTGGGAGTGGGAGTGGGAGTGGGAGTGGGAGTGGGAGGGGAGCGGAGCGGAGCGGAGCGGAACAGAGCGGAACGGAAGAGAAGGCAAGGCAAGGCAAGGCAAGGCAAGGCAAGGCAAGGCAAGGCAAGGCAAGGCAAGGCAAGGGAAGGCAAGGGAAGGGAAGGGAAGGGAAGGGTAGGGAAAAGTTGAAATTTCTCCTTAGTTCTAGGTTGTTTCTCTCCTTGATCAGTTTCCACCCATTGCTTCTTGTCCTGCCTTCAGGTGCTTTGGAGAATAGCTTGACTCCCCCTTCTTTGTGGCAACCCCTGAGACATTGGAAGTCTTATATCATGTCACCTCTAGCCCTTCTTTTCATTAAACTAGACATAACCAATTCCTGCTAATTATATTTTGATTTTCCAAGGTTTGTAAGGGGGTTGGAAATCCTAAATGAAACTTGCATAAATCCAATGTAACTGTCAAAACAAAATTTGGAGAATAACTGCTATATGGAAGGGTATTTGCAGCGCCTTCAACCTTCCTTGAAAAAGTAATCCATGGTGCCAGCTAATCCCTTTGAACTGTCTTTCTTTCTTTCTTTCTTTCTTTCTTTCTTTCTTTCTTTCTTTCTTTCTTTCTTTCTTTCTTTCTTTCTTTGAATTTGCTGGAGCTTCTCCTCCTTCAAATTAGGAAAAAGAAAAACAAAAAACAGACTTTCTCTCAGCCACCTTGAATATGTTCCAATCGAACAAATCTTACTGAAAATGGTTTAATACTAAATGGAAAAAAAAGTTTAACATTTTGCTAGATTGGACCGTTGACAAATACAGAACAAAATCCATCCTAGTCGGCTAATCTGGGATAATGCATTTGAGCCTATTTTATTATTGCTCTTGTTCCTCTTGCCTTTTCTTACACCTTTCTATCACTTTACAACTTCTCTGACTGCTCTACTTTTATTCTAGGGAATATTTTATTCTATATCAAGTCATGTGGTTTGCCCTGGAGATTTAATATAAGTGGATGAAGTCAGAGGAGCTGGAACAAAAAAATTATACAGTGAAAATTATACAGGGCGTTCATCCCACTGAGCTACCTTGTACGATAATCACAGCTTGTCCAACATACAGTTCTTGTCAAAGCATCCGCATGAGATCAGACACAAGCACCGACAGTCCTTGAGTTATGACCTAAGAACTAAGGAGAAATTTCCTGACAGATAGAACAATTAATAAGTGGAAAAACTTGCCTCCGGAAGTTGCGAATGCTCCAACACTGGAAGTTTTTAAGAAGAGATTGGACAACTGAAATGGTGTAGGCTCCCTGCCTGAGTAGAGGGTTGAATAGAAGACTTCCAAGGCCCCTTCCAACTCTTCTCTTCTCTTCTCTTCTCTTCTCTTCTCTTCTCTTCTCTTCTCTTCTCTTCTCTTCTCTTCTCTTCTCTTCCCTTTCCTTCCCTCCCCTTCCCTCCCCTTCCCTTCCCTTCTGTTCCCTTCCACTCCACTCCACTCCACTCTATTCTACTCTATTCTATTCTGATGACTGATAGCAAGGAAGATGGACTCAGTTACATTATAGAAAGAGCTGAAAGATGAAGTTTGGGAAACTTCATTACCACGGAGAAAATCTGTGAAGTCACATAGAAGAGCGAAAAACAACTTAATGGTGCACAATATATATATAAAAACAAAGTTGTTCAGAGGCAAAGAATGAGAAAACCCACTGACACTCTTAACAGAATAAATGGAGCACTTTATCCACCACTAGAGAGAAAAAACAAAACAACAACAGTGAATGGTAAACAGGTCAAAAAAAGGAAAACAAGCCACTGTCACAATTAAAATCCGAATCCCTCTTTTTTTTTAATGCTTAAGAAAATACTTCAAAATATCTTCAGTCCAGTTGTTTACATTAATTGCTCCCGAAGAACTGTTAGCTCTGGTAATCAATTAGAAAGGGCAAACATGAGGACGGGGAGGGGAAAGGTGTGTTCTGCCAACCGAGAACATATGGACGTGGAGCTGGTATTCCATGAACACACGTTCCTTGCCGCACCGTTATTGGATTTCCCTGGCAGACGTCCCAAGGCCTGATGCATTTGGCAGCGGAACCAGATTGGCCCAATGCTCTCCCTGCTAGGGCTGGCATCAAATGGCAGCATCAGCTCTTGATCTCCATCCCCGTAACTTGGTTTCAAGGGATAGACACTTGTTAGGTCATAACTCAAGGACTGCCGTTGCTCGTCTCTGATCTTGATGAAGGTATCTTTTCTTTTATGTACAATGAGAGCATATGCACCAAGACAAATTCCTTGTGTGTCCAATCACACTTGGCCAATAAAAATCTCTATTCTATTCTGTTCTGTTCTGTTCTGTTCTGTTCTGTTCTGTTCTGTTCTGTTCTATTCTATTCTATTCTATTCATGCAGATGCTTTGACAAGAACTGTATGTTGGACAAGCTGTGGTTATCGTACAAGGTAGCTCAGTGGAATGAACACCCTGTATAATTTTTTTGTTCCAGCTCCTCTGACTTCATCCACTTACATTAAATCTCCAGGGCAAACCACGTGACTTGATGCTTCTCCTTACAATAAAAGTAGAGCAGTCAGAGAAGTTGTAAAGTGATAGAAAGGTGTAAGAAAAGGCAAGAGGAACAAGAGCAATAATAAAATAGGCTCAAATGCATTATCCCAGATTAGCCGACTAGGATGGATTTTGTTCTGTATTTGTCAACGGTCCAATCTAGCAAAATATTAAACTTTTTTCCCCCGTTTAGTATTAAACCATTTTCAGTAAGATTTGTTCGATTGGAACATATTCAAGGTGGCTGAGAGAAAGTCTGTTTTTTGTTTTTCTTTTTCCTAATTTGAAGGAAGAGAAGCTCCAAAAAATTCAAGAAGGGAGGGAGGGAGGGAGGGAGGGAGGGAGGGAGGGAGGAAGGAAGGGGAAGGGAAGGGAAGGGAAGGAAAGGAAAGGAAAGGAAAGGAAAGGAAAGAAGGGAGGAAGGAAGGAAAGAAAGAAAGAAAGAAAGAAAGAAAGAAAGAAAGAAAGAAAGAAAGAAAGAAAGAAAAGAGAAGAGAAGAAAAGAAAAGAAAAGAAAAGAAAAGAAAAACAGTGCAAAGGCATTAGCTGGCACCATGGATTACTTATTCAAGGAAGGTTAAAGGCGCTGCAAATACTCTTCCATATAGCAGTTATTCTCCAAATTTTGTTTTTACAGTTACATTGGATTCCTGCAAGTTTCATTCAGGATTTCCAGCCCCTTTACAAACCTTGGAAAATCAAAATATAATTAGCAGGAATAGGGTATGTCTAGTTTAATGAAAAGAAGGGCTAGAGGTGACATGATATAAGTCTTCCAATATCTCAGGGGTTGCCACAAAGAAGTGGGGAGGGGGGTCAACCTATTCTCCAAAGCACCCGAGGGCAGGACAAGAAGCAATGGGTGGAAACTAATCAAGGAGAGAAGCAACTTAGAACTAAGGAGGAATTTCCTGATAGTTAGAACAATTAATCAGTGGAACAACTTGCCTTCAGAAGCTGTGAATGCTCCAACACTGGAAGTTTTTAAGAAGATATTGGACAACCATATTTCTGAAGTGGTGTAGGGTTTCCTGCCTAAGCAGAGGGTTGGATTAGAAGACCTCCAAGGTCCCTTTCAACTCTGTTATTCTATTCTATTCTATTCTATTCTATTCTATTCTATTCTATTCTATTCTATTCTATTCTATTCTATTCTATTCTATTCCATTCCATTCCATTCCACTCCACTCCACCCCACCCTACCCTACCCTACCCTACTCCATTCTACTATACTCTTATATTCTTACATATCAAGATGATGCCCAAATCTCTTAACAAACTGCCAGGAGTGCCTTAATAATGATAGAAGAGATACACCAAGGATAGCCAGTTCTATAGTAGCTCATGCTAGGCTCTGTATAGAAACTCCCCACAAACAACAGAAACTTCAAGTTTTTATCAAAACCTGGCACCAGGACTTCGTGGCTCTGCTATGGTCAGGAGACTGCAAGATCCATCTTAACTGGCTTGCATGTGATTCTGGGATGGGAATCTCACAGAAAGCGAATAATAGAGTAACAGAGTTGGAAGTCGCCTTGGAGGTCCTATCAAGTTGTGGACGCTCCAACACTGGAGGCTTTTAAGAAGAGATTGGAAAACCATTTGTCGCATATGGTATAGGGTTTCCTGCTTGAACAGGGGGTTGGACTAGAAGATCTCCATGGTCCCTTCCAACCAGAGGTGGGTTTCAGCAGGTTCTGACCAGTTCTGGAGATTTTGAGTAGTTCGGAGAACTGGTAGTAAAAATTCTGACTGGCCCCGCCGCCATCTATTCTCTGCCTCCCAAGTCCCAGTTGATGGGGAGGAAATGGGGATTTTGCAGTGTCCTTCCTGTTTTGTTTTGTTTTTATTTGCATTTATATCCCGCCCTTCTCCGAAGACTCAGGGCGGCTTACACTATGTTAGCAATAGTCTTCACCCTATTTGTATATTTATATACAAAGTCAACTTATTGCCCACAACAATCTGGGTCCTCATTTTACCTACCTTATAAAGGATGGAAGGCTGAGTCAACCTTGGGCCTGGTGGGACTAGAACCTGCAGTAATTGCAAGCAGCTGTGTTAATAACAGACTGTCTTACCAGTCTGAGCCACAGAGGCCACAGAGTCCCCTGCCACGCCCACCAAGCCACGCCCACCAAGCCATGCCACACCCACTAAGCCACAGAACCAGTAGTAAACAATTTTGAAACCCACCACTGTTTCCAATTTTGTTCTTCCGTTAATCTGTGGTTTGGTATGATCTCATCATTCCAATGCATAAAGCCGGAAACTGCATTGAGATGTCAGCAGTAGGAGATCTATTCTCTGAGAACTAAGTGGGATTTTAACCCCTGAGACCAAAAAAAACCCCCTCCTCTTCCATTCTGATCCAGAATGATTATTTGTACAATTCTCACTGTTTATCTTTCGAAGAGAAATAAAGCTTCTCCCCCTACATAGAAGGATATGCAGTTAAAAATATGTAAACATGACTTCCAATTTCTTATCGTCGATCAGGAGGAAATTCTTTTCTTCCCTTTGTATTTAACTTTGCAAAACTCATATCCCTATATAAGGAAGTCTGTAAACCACTTCGCATTTCCTAGAATGGGGACGGACCAAACCAATGGGATAGGTTTAGCTGGAGTTGCATAAATGATTTCAACAATATTTAAATGCTCCAAGAATATTAAAACTGTCAATGGGATGTAACACATCCCTTTGATCATATTTTCCTCTATTTAAGAATGAAAAAAAAAATCTAAAATGCCTGTGGTTATAATCATTACAGCTCTCTGTTTTATTTTTTTCTTTGAGTGGCAAAAAACCAGGAGCTTCTGAGAGCAAGAAAAGAATATAATTATAGGCCAAAACATTATCTATATGTCTATTATTCATCTTGCTGTATGCAGATAGATAATAGGTAGGTAGGTATGAATAATAGGTAGATAATAGATATGTATTTATGATGGATTGGATTGGATTTGTTTGCCCCCCACCTTGTCAAGAGATGATTATTTTTTTAAAAATAATTTTTATTGAACAGTTTTTTTAAAACAAAAAATGATTTTTTTTACAATTTTCTTCTTTCCAACATTTCCACATTTGTTTTCATTTCTTATATATCTATTTTTCTCCTTTTTTTCTATTTACTATCTATACATGTGATTCGAATATTTATTTATACATGTGAAAATATCAATGTACTAAATTACAATCATGCATTCTGTGTCCGTTCCCTTTTTACATATTTGTTACTATATTCAAACTCCTGTTTCTTATTCATTTAATCTTTCCTTGCCCTTTATACCTCTCCTCTAACTATTCATACCATTTATCCCATACCGTGTAATATTCTGTTTCCTCCTTCTCCTAACAACAACAACAACAACAACAACAACAACAACAACAACAGAGTTGGAAGGGACCTTGGAGGTCTTCTAGTCCAACACCCTGCCCAGGCAGGAAACCCTACACCACTTCAGAAAAATGGTTATCCAACATCTTCTTAAAAATTTCCAGTGTTGGAGCATTCACAACTTCTGGATAGTGAATAGTGCAGGACCTATTTCACAGACAAAAGCCAGGAAAAGCTCCAGGTCCAGACAAGATAACTCCTTCTTGCTTAAAAGTCTGTGCTGACCAATTGGCCCCCATCTTCACCCATATTTTCAATAAATCACTAGAGATGTGCTATGTTCCTTCTTGCTTCAAACGCTCTACCATCATCCCAGTGCCGAAGAAGCCCACCATCAAGGAACTGAATGACTACAGACCAGTTGCTCTAACATCTGTAGTCATGAAAACCTTTGAAAGGCTACTGCTTTCCTACCTGAAAACCATCACGAATCCGCTCTTAGACCCCTTGCAATTTGCATACCGAGCAAATAGATCAACAGATGATGCTGTTAATATGGCTCTGCACTACATCCTACAACATCTTGAGTCTCCAAAGACCTATGCAAGAGTCCTTGTTGTAGACTTTAGTTCAGCATTCAATACCATCATTCCAGACATTCTTCTAACTAAGCTAAACCAGCTACAGGTACGGAACAGACTTGTAAGTGGATCACAAGCTTCCTAACAAACAGGAAGCAGCAGGTGAAGCGCAGACAATTGTGACTCACAGAGGGGCTTTCAAGTGTACCCGGTTACAATTTGGGGTTAGTGTGGCTCCAGGATTATTTCAGAATCTAATGGAGCGGCTATTGCAGGCCTATCAGGGGTGGTACCATACTTTGACGACGTACTGGTATCCGCTGAGAATCTAGAGGAATTAGGAGAAAGACTGCGAAAAGTTTTGGGCATTTTCCGGTCTGCCGGTCTCACAGTTGAACTGAACAAATGCCAGATCGGGGTTGAGTCTGTGGAATTCCTGGGCTACCGGATAGACAGGAAGGATTCACCCACTGAGAGCAACACGGGCCATCAGGAAGGCCCGGTTCCAAAGAACAAAGCGGAGTTACAGGCATTCTTAGGTCTGGTCAATTTCTACGCGGTATTCTTAAGGAATAAGGCAACAGTAGCCGAGCAGCTGCATAAATTACTAGCAAAGACGGCTGCATGGTCTTGGGGAAAGGCGGAAGCTAGGGCATTCGAAGGGTAAAGAATCTCCTATCGGTGATAGCCTCCTTATCAATACAATGGCACGCTGCCATTAGTGTTAAGCTGCGATGCATCTCCCTATGGGGTGGGGCTGTGCTCAGCCACAGGTTACCAAATGGCACAGAAGCCCCTATTGCATATTACTCCCGAACCATGTCATCAACTGAAAGGAATTATAGCCAGCTTGATAAGGAAGCCTTGGCTATAGTCTCCGGAGTAAAGAAGTTCCATGAATATGTATTTGGTCGTGATTTTGAAATCGTCACGGACCATAGACCTTTCTAGGTCTGTTGGCAGGCGATCGCCCAACGCCGTGGCACTTTCGCCAAGACTGACCCGATGGACTATCTTCCTGGCAGCGTATTCTTACAAATTACTACACCGGCCAGGAAAGGAATTAGGGCATGCAGGCGCCTGAGCAGATGCCCGTTACCAGAGACTATCGAAGACCCCACTCCGGGATACCAGTTCTGCTAATTGACTCTTTGGACTCTGGCCCAGTCACATCCAAAGAGGTGGCTCGGCTCAGATAAGGACATTACAATAAGAACTGTAATTGGTTGGGTACAAAGAGGTTGGCCATGCGCCGGGCGAGCTTTAAAGAGTTTGTAAAAAACGTGGGAACTCTCAGCTCAAGGGGTGCCTGCTATGGGGGATCAGTGGTGATCCCGGAGAAATTGAGGAAAAGGTATTGGATCTCCTTCACGAAGGTCACCCAGGGATCGTGAGAATGAAGGGTCTAGCGAGAAGCTATGTGTGGTGGCCCTTAATGGACTCGGAAATTGCTGAAAGGGTAGGAAATGCCAGGCCTGCCAGGAGTCAGACCGCTACCCCAACGGCCCCGATTCGGGAATGGGAGAGACCCCAGGGCCCTGGTCTAGGATCCATATCGATTTTGCCGGCCCTTCCACGGCCAAACCTTTCTGGTAGTAGTCGATGCCTACTCCAAATGGCTGGAAATCATTCTCATGAGATCCATGACAGCCGAGGCCGTGATTTCAGTCCTATGGCACCTATTTGTAACCCACGGGGTGCCCGACACTTTAGTCTCCGATAACGGCCCGCAATTCACGGCAACCCAGTTTGAGGGGTACTTGGCAGAGGAGGGCATCCGACATGTCCTCTCGGCGCCTTTCCACCCTGCGACGAACGGCCTTGCAGAACGCTTCGGTCGGAGCGCAAAGGAAGCATTGTCCAGAATCAGGCCAGGCGATTGGCAAACAAAATCGATACATTTCTAGCAGGCCAACACAGAACCCCCTGTGTAACAACTGGCCGCAGCCGGCCGAGCTATTAATGGGACGGAAGCTTAGGTGCCCACTAGACCATTTAAACCCAAACTACACACCAGACGGTTACAAAGGGGCACACGGTAAAACAAGAGAGATGGCAGTAGGCGACCTAGTGTGGGCACACAACTACAGTGAGGGCCCGACCTGGTTAGCAGGAAAAATCCTAGAAATAACAGGACCAAATCATATCGGTAGAGATAGAGGATGGCGGGTATGGAACGCCACATAGATCAAATAAGGAAAGCATAACCGGTAAAGCAGAATCAGGCGAAACAGACCCTGACTATTCAATGTTTGAATCCACAGCTGACTCAAACCCGGGGCAAACGCAGGACTTATCTGAGTTCCAGGAGGTCCAGCGACGCCAACCGGTTCCTCCTGAAAACAGCAGGAACGACTCTGCAAATAATCCAGGGCCGGATGGCCTAGAGGAGGAGCCGAGAGGAACAAACAGTCCCTCCGGTCCGCTCGACTCACTCCCAGAAAATGCATTGCGCAGGTCCGAAAGAGTCAGGAGACGCCCAGTCTACTTGCGTGATTACGTTGACAAATAAGATGTTAATTTCATGTAAATATTGGTAAAGTGTTTCCTGGGAGGGAAGGAGTGTAATGTATCTTTAAAAGTTTTGGCGGGAAAATAGCACGTTGCTGATTGGTTGAAGCCTCCGGCTAAACTGTATATAAAGAGAGGTTTTTCCCAGCACTGGCTGCTGGGTTCACCATATAGTAAAGAGCTGTTGTCACTATCCTGGTCTCCTGCCTCGTTATTGCCCGAATCTAACAAGACTGTCTTACCAGTCTGAGCCACAGAGGCCACAGAGTCCCCTGCCACGCCCACCAAGCCACGCCCACCAAGCCATGCCACACCCACTAAGCCACAGAACCAGTAGTAAACAATTTTGAAACCCACCACTGTTTCCAATTTTGTTCTTCTGTTAATCTGTGGTTTGGTATGATCTCATCATTCCAATGCATAAAGCCGGAAACTGCATTGAGATGTCAGCAGTAGGAGATCTATTCTCTGAGAACTAAGTGGGATTTTAACCCCTGAGACCAAAAAAACCCCCCTCCTCTTCCATTCTGATCCAGAATGATTATTTGTACAATTCTCACTGTTTATCTTTCGAAGAGAAATAAAGCTTCTCCCCCTACATAGAAGGATATGCAGTTAAAAATATGTAAACATGACTTCCCATTTCTTATCGTCGATCAGGAGGAAATTCTTTTCTTCCCTTTGTATTTAACTTTGCAAAACTCGTATCCCTATATAAGGAAGTCTGTAAACCACTTCGCATTTCCTAGAACGGGGACGGACCAAACCAATGGGATAGGTTTAGCTGGAGTTGCATAAATGATTTCAACAATATTTAAATGCTCCAAGAATATTAAAACTGTCAATGGGATGTAACACATCCCTTTGATCATATTTTTCCTCTATTTAAGAATGAAAAAAAAATCTAAAATGCCTGTTTTATTTTTTTCTTTGAGTGGCAAGAAAAGAATATAATTATAGGCCAAAACATTATCTATATGTCTATTATTCATCTTGCTGTATGCAGATAGATAATAGGTAGGTAGGTATGAATAATAGGTAGATAATAGATATGTATTTATGATGGATTGGATTGGATTTGTTTGCCCCCCACCTTGTCAAGAGATGATTATTTTTTAAAAAATAATTTTTATTGAACAGTTTTTTTAAAACAAAAAATGATTTTTTTTACAATTTTCTTCTTTCCAACATTTCCACATTTGTTTTCATTTCTTATATATCTATTTTTCTCCTTTTTTTCTATTTACTATCTATACATGTGATTCTAATATTTATTTATACATGTGAAAATATCAATGTACTAAACTACAATCATGCATTCTGTGTCCGTTCCCTTTTTACATATTTGTTACTATATTCAAACTCCTGTTTCTTATTCATTTAATCTTTCCTTGCCCTTTATACCTCTCCTCTAACTATTCATACCATTTATCCCATACCGTGTAATATTCTGTTTCCTCCTTCTCCTAACAACAACAACAACAACAACAACAGAGTTGGAAGGGACCTTGGAGGTCTTCTAGTCCAACCCCCTGCCCAGGCAGGAAACCCTACACCACTTCAGAAAAATGGTTATCCAACATCTTCTTAAAAATTTCCAGTGTTGGAGCATTCACAACTTCTGGAGGCAAGTTGTTCCACTGATTGATTGTTCTAACTGTCAGGAAATTTCTCCTTAGTTCTAAGTTGCTTCTCTCCTTGATTAGTTTCCACCCATTGTTTCTTGTCTGCCCTCGGGTGCTTTGAAGAACAGTTTGACTCCCTCTTCTTTGTGGCAGCCCCTGAGATATTGGAACAGTGCTATCATGTCTCCCCTAGTCCTTCTTTTCATTAAACTAGAAATACCCAGTTCCTGCAACCATTCTTCATATATTTTAGCCTCCAGTCCCCTAATCATCTTTGTTGCTCTTCTCTGCACTCTTTCCAGAGTCTCAACATCTTTTTTACATCATGGCAACCAAAACTGAATGCAGTATTCCAAGTGTGGTCTTACCAAGGCATTATAAAGTGGTATTAACACTTCACATGATCTTGATTCTATCCCTCTGTTTCTGCAGCCTAGAGCTGTGTTGGCTTTTTTGGCAGCCGCTGCACACTGCTAGCTCATATTTAGAATAGAATTTTTTTAAAATGTTTTTTTAATGGTTTTTTTTAATGGTTTTTTTTTAAATGGTTGTCCACTAGGACTCCAAAATCCTTTTCACAGTTACTACTATTGAACAAGGTACCACATATACTGTACCTGTGCATTTTGTTTTTCTTGCCTAAAAGTCTGTCAAGATCTTTCTGTATCTTGAGCCTATCTTCTGCAGTGTTGGCTATTCCTGCCAGTTTGGTGTCCTCTCAAATTTGATGAGTTCCGCATCTATCCCCTTGTCCAAGTCATTGATGAAGATGTTGAAGAGTACTGGGCCTAAAACAGAGCCTTGGAGTACTCCATTGCTTACTTCCCTCCATGTTCCCTCTTCATCAATGACTTGGACAAGGGGATAGATGCGGAACTCATCAAATTTGCAGATGACACCAAGCTGGCAGGAATAGCCAACAATCCAGAAGATAGGCTCAAATTACAGAAAGATCTTGACAGACTTGAACATTGGGCACTATCTAACAAAATGAAATTCAACAGTGAAAAAAGTAAGGTTCTACATTTAGGCAAAAAACCCAAAATGCACAGGTACCGTATAGGTGATACCTTGCTCAATAGTAGTAACTGTGAGAGGGATCTTGGAGTCCTAGTGGAGAACCATTTAGATATGAGCCAGCAGTGTGCAAGCAGCTTCCAAAAAAGCCAACACAGTTCTGGGCTGCATAAACAGAGGGATAGAATCAAGATCACGTGAAGTGTTAATACCACTTTATAATGCCTTGGTAAGGCCACACTTGGAATATTGCATCCAGTTTTGGTCGCCACGATGTAAAAAGGATGTTGAGACTCTAGAAAGAGTGCAGAGAAGAGCAACAAAGATGATTAGGGGACTGGAGGCTAAAACATATGAAGAACGGTTGCAGTAACTCGGTATGCCTAGTTTAATGAAAAGAAGGACTAGGGGAGACATGATAGAGTATTCTGATATCTCAGGGGTTGCCACAAAGAAGAGGGAGTTGGGCTGTTCTCCAAAGCACCTGAGGGTAGAACAAGAAGCAATGGGTGGAAACTAATCAAGGAGAGAAGCAACCTAGAACTAAGGAGAAATTTCCTGACAGTTAGAACAATTAATAAGTGGAACAATTTGCCTGCAGAAGTTGTAAATGCTCCAACACTGGAAATTTTTAAGAAAATGTTGGATAGCCATTTGTCTGAAACAGTGTAGCATTTCCTGCCTGGGCAGCGTGTTGGTCTAGAAGACCTCCAAGGTCCCTTCCAACTCTGATATTATTATTATTATTATTATTATTATTATTATTATTATTATTATTATTATTATTATTATTATTATTATTATTATTATTATTATTATTTAAATGCAGTTCCATTAAGGACTACACGTTGAGTGTGGTTGGTCAGCAAGTTACGAATTTATCTCGTGGTGATGCTGTCCAATCCACATTTTTCTACTTTATCTACTCTTCCACCACTCCAACAAAAACAACCCTTCCCAATTTGCCAGGCTAAAATATGTGACAATCCGGAAGCTAAATGAAAAAAATGGCTCCCTGTTTATGATGGATGTATTACTTGGAACCCTGACAGCATCAACATCTTCCTAATCCAGGAACTTGATAGGTGTATAGAAATGCCAAATCCAATCAGAGAGAATCATGAACCATAGAAACAATTTAGAAGATGGGGAGGAAGGGAGCCAGATGTGCACAGGGCAAGATGGTCTCACTCCATCAGCCATCTCCAGTGAGATGTACCCCTGTTGGGGTTCCCAGGCCAACTGGCAGAGTCAGGTCTTCAGGTTCTTATGGAAGCGCAAGAGGGTGGGTACAAATCTTACCAGGGTGGGGGGACAGATGACAGGATGTTTGAAAGAGCAGGCACCAAGGCAGAAAAGGCTCTTCTCCTGGACCCCGTCAACTTCCTAGGAGAAAGCAAGACACGTTCACTTTAAACATGAGGCAAAAATAGAGCCACCAATGCTGTGAGTGAATAGACTTTCTTGTCCTTATCTTTAATAAAAAGACCTTTGCCGGCTCAAATGGAAGCACATGACAATATGAAGACAATATTTGCAACCACAGTGAAGGACCCAAAGGATTGAAAGTCAATCTCTTATTCAAAGGAATAGATCAGGGATGAAATCTAAAATTTTTCCCTACCGGCTCTGTGGGTATGGCTTAATTGGTGGGCGTGGTTTGGTGGTCAGGTGACCTGTGGGCATGGCCAATAATAATAAATAATAAAAATAATAAAATATACAAAACTTGGGAGCGCACCGGTCTACCTTCTTTAAAAATAGAGGCACCGGTCTACTAATTGCCTGTTTTTGGAAGGCAATGGTCTACCTTCTTTAAAAATAGAGGCACTGGTTTACTAGCTGTCTACAGTGCTGATCAGCTGTAGTGCAACCCTTTGAAGCACCATGGCAGTCATTTAAGGCTGTTTGCAGCTATATCACCACCGAGAGCTTCAGGGACAGAAAAGAGGACCAGCGAGGTATGGGCAGTGGGGGAGGGGGGCAGGGATTTTTGCTACCGGTTCTCTGAACTTCCCTCCCCCTTCTGGATTGCACGATCCGGTCCGAACCGGGAGCATTTCACCCCTGGAATTGATCCAAACTCATCCATCGTGTGCCATCTTTTCAACAACCACATAGAGTCAAGTCAAGGGCTACATCAGATCTTTCTGGCGGTAAAGTGTATTAAAGGGAAGAACGTAGTGTTTTTAAAAGGCAACTCTTGAAGTCTCCCTATGCTTAATTGTGTGCCTCAATATTTGTTTTCCTATCCAAAAGGATAGTGAAAAAAGAAAAAGCTATTTTACACCACCTTGAAGTTGGTGATGTACAATTTTCGTAGGAATAAAATAAATAAATTATCATTAATGGTTCCTTCTAGGTTGTGGGTTTTCCCTATTTTGCTTATACCGCACTTTTATTTCTCTATTCTTACCACTATCTAGCCTACAAGTCACCCCAGTTCTTCTTCCTCATTATTTCATGCCCCGTGGATCTGTGCCGTGGAAATGCTGCATAAGTATTTTATGTGTTTCACACATTTCTGTGCATCCTAGTGCAAAA
Source organism: Ahaetulla prasina (assembly GCF_028640845.1). Lineage (NCBI taxonomy): Eukaryota > Metazoa > Chordata > Lepidosauria > Squamata > Colubridae > Ahaetulla > Ahaetulla prasina. The sequence continues at coordinate 16,000,334 of NC_080541.1, forward strand.
TATATTATTTTGTTACAAAATTAATCCTTTACGAGATGAAGAAACAGAAAATATGTTAAAAGATACGTGTGGGTCCCCCATTTCCGAACACTTGGCATGTGGCCTGCACCTGAAATCACATAACAATGGTTTACAGTGTGTTGAATTGTGGCAAGTGGACTAAACTTTGTTAATCTGAGACATCTTATTTTTATTTATTTATTTATTTTGTCAAACACAACAATATATATAAGTATAAGCATGAAATAACCACACAAATTGAATACAACCAAAGGGAACATTAGGACAGGAATGGTAGGCACGCTGGTGCTCTTATGCATGCCTCTTAATTTTGTTGCTCATCCAAGCAATTTTATCACTTAAGAGTTTAAAGTTGTACACTTAGGCAAGAAAAACCAAAAGTACACATATAAACTGGGGGAAACCAGGCTTAATAGCAGTAACTGTGAGAGGGATCTTGGAGTCTTAGTTGACAACCAGCTAAATATGAGCCAGCAGTGTGCAGCAACAGCCAAAAAAGTCAATGCAACCCTAAATTGCATTAGCAAAGGGATACAATCAAGATCAAGTGAGATACTAATACCACTCTATAAAGCCTTAGTAAGACCATACCTAGAATACTGCACTCAGTTTTGGTCACCACACTATAAAAAAGATGTTGAGATTCTAGAAAAAGTGCAGAGAAGAGCAACCAGGATGATTAGGGGACTGGAGACTAAAACATAGGATGAACGGTTGCAGGAACTGGGCAAGGCTAGGCTAGTGAAGAGAAGGACCAGGGGAAACATGATAGCCATCTTCCAATATTTGAGGGGCTGCCAGAAAGAGGAAGAGGTCAAGCTATTTTTCAAGGCACCTGAAGGCCAGACAAAGAATAATGGATGGAAACTAATCAAGGAGAGATTCAACCTAAAAATAAGGAGAAATTTTGTGACATTGAGAGCAATCAACCAATGGAACAACTTTGCCTTTGGAAGTTGTGGGAGCTTCATCACTGGAGGCTTTCAAGAAGAGATTGGACTGCCATTTGTCAGAAATGGTGTAGGGTCTCCTGCTTGGGCAGGGAGTTGGACTAGATGACCTACAAGGTCCCTTCCAATTCTGTTAATCTAATTAGGCAGAGTCTTGTTGGAATGAAATGTACCACTCTTGCCACACCAACTTCAGATATCGGTTAAACAAAGATTGGTCCAGTTGCCATACTTCAATTTTTAGACATCTTTGGCTTGGATGACCGAGTTTTTATTGACATACGATTTACAAAGCTTTTGTTGGAAACTTGTGTTTATTTCCAGTTTCTGACAAAAAGCATCCCATTCACTTTATAAGTGCCACTTTTTTTTTAATGACCGCTGCAGGATAAAAAGTTGTAAAATTGGGACAGTCGTGTGAGGACCTGCTTTATGACGGTCACAACTTCCAACCATAGTTGCCAAAATCAATCACAGATGTGAGTCAAGGACAGTCATGTGAGGACCTGCTTTATGACGGTCACAACTTCCAACCATAGTTGCCAAAATCAATCACAGATGTGAGTCAAGGACAGTCATGTGAGGACCTGCTTTATGACGGTCACAACTTCCAACCATAGTTGCCAAAATCAATCACAGATGTGAGTTAAGGACTACCTATAATAACAGCATCTTGGCATTCTGCCAATGTTCCTCTCTTTCATCTTATAACAAACAAAACCAAAGTGTGGTTATTTTGAGTGCCTTTCTCACACTTCCTTCTCTCCCAGAACTGAACAACCTTTTCTGAAAGGCCTCCTTTAATGGTTTCTTCCTCTCTTTCCCAAACCCAAGGTCAGGTTTACATGCTATCCCAGTCTATTAAGTAAACGTAGCAATCAATCAATCAGAATAGAGCTGGAAGGGATCTTGAAGGTCTTCTAGTCCAACCCCTTGCTCAAGCAGGAAACCCTATACAATTTCAGACAAGTGGCTGTACATTTCTCTTCTTAATAGCCTCCAGTTTTGGGGCACCGACAACTTCTGGAGGCCAGCTGTTCCACTGGTTAATTGTCCTAACTGTTAGGAAGTTTCTCCTTAATTCCAGGTTGCTTCTCTCCTTGATTAGTTTCCATCCATTGTTTTTTGTCCTGCCCTCTGGTGCTTTGGAAAATAAGTTGACCCCCCTCTTCTTTGTGGCAGCCCCTCAAATACTAGAATACTGCTATCATCTCACCCCTAGTCCTTCTTTTCAATCAAGCTTTCCAACAGCAATATATTTATTAAGATTTAAGGTCAATGTGTGGTATGAATTCATTCCAAACGTTGGTTTATTTTTCTTTCTTTATTGGATTTGTTCAGGCTAAATAGCCCCAAGAAGCCTCAGACAGGACTGAATGAAAAGATGGCAACATTTCTGAAAGGCATAAACAGCTGCAGGGCAAGTAAGGGACAGTTACAATCTACAGGACGATATCATTAAAATGTGCAAATTAAATTACTAAAAGCACCTGTCCCCTTGCTAACTGGCATTAGATGCCTAGAGGACATTACACTGATACTCTTGAGACCTCCATCTGCTGCCAAAATTCCCCATGCTGGCTGGGGAACTCTGGGAGTTGAAGTCCACAAGTTTGAAGTTGCCAAGGTTGGACACCTCTGGTTTGAAGGAAGGGAAGAAAGCAGCAGAGATGCTGGCAATTTTCTGGGCAGCCTGCTCTCTCACACTTAAAATCTTTTCCCTTTTCCTATTTTATGCCTCATACAGCGGTCTTAAAATGGTGCAAAAGTTGTTCAAACATGCCATGGGGACAATATTCCAGACATCACACTCCATGTAGTATAACACTTAAACCCAGTGTTGTTGTTTTTTTTCATGTGAGTATGAAACTACCTAAGTTTGGTACCATAGGGATGTCTTCAAAAAAGGAGAAGAGAGCAGAGGAAAGAAGAGAAGAGGGCAGGTTTTGTTTTAATTCCTGACTGGGTGTGAATACACAGTGGATGAGGAAGTGTGCCTTAAACAGCTGGGAGCCTTCGTTTGTACATATATACAGCCAATATGCAAATCAACTTGAATTTCAGATCCTTTTTGCTGCTTTCAGCTTTTAGGATCAACTAGAAGTAACCTACATGTTGACCAGAGCAACAGTAACAAGTATAACAGAGTTGGAAGGGACTCTGGAGGTTTTCTGCTAGTAGCCCCTGCTCAAGCAGGAGAATCTACCATATTTTTCAGAATATAAGTTACACCAGAGTATAAGACACAGCTTAGTTTTTGGGGAGAAAATAGGGGAAAAAATCTGCCTACCAGGTATTCATATGGCTAGCGTCCTTAGTCTGATCAGCTTCAGCACATTAGTTTGCTGGTTTTGGGGGGTTTGCTTGGGGATAAAAAACAGCTTCTAAAGCACAGCTGATCTTTGGAGAGAGAAGCAATGAGAAAAGCAGGCAAAGCTTGGAAGATCGCTTCACTTGGTAGCTCCTTGTTAGGGCTGAAAAAAAGCTTCTAAAACACATCTGAGAGTCAGAGGGAGCAGGCAAAGCTTGGAAGATCGTTTCACTTGCTAGTGTCTTGTTAGGGCTGAAAAAAAGCTTTTAAAAAGCTACATTCGGAGTATAAAACACACACAAATTTTCTTTTTGGGGGGGGAGTGCATCTTATACTCCAAAAAATACAGTATATCATTCTGGACAAATGATGATTAGGGAACTGGAGACCAAAACATATAAAGAATGGTTGCTGGAATTGGGTATGTCTAGTTTAATGAAAAGAAGGACTAGGGGAGACATGATAGCAGTGTTCCAATATCTCAGGGGCTGCCACAAAGAAGAGGGAGTCAAACTATTCTCCAAACTATTCTACCTGAGGGTAAAACAAGAAGCAATGGGTGGAACTAATCAAGGAGAGAAGCAACCTAGATCTAAGAAGAAATTTCCTGACAGAATGGCTAATCAGTGGAACAACTAGCCTTCAGGAGCTGTGGATGCTCCAACACTAGAAGTTTTTAAGAAGAGATTGGACAACCATTTGTCTGACATGGTATAGGGTTTCATGCTTAAGCAGGGGGTTGGACTAGAAGACCTCCAAAGTCCCTTCCAACTCTGTTATTCTGTTCTAATCTAAATGGTTGTTTAATATCTTCTTAAAAGCCTACAGTGATGGAGCATTCACAGCTTCCAGAGGCAATCCGTTCCACTGGTTAATTGTTCTCACTCTCAGGAATTTCTCCATGTTCTAGCTTGGATCCCTTTAACAAATTTCCACCTTTTACTTCTTGCCTTCTTGTCCTGTCCTCTGGTGCTTTGGAAAAGAAATTGACCCCCCCCCTTCTACTTTGTGGCAGCTTCTCAAATACTGGAATACTGCTATCATGTCCCCCTCAATCCTTCTTTTCACTAGACTAGCCAAACCTAAATCCTGCAACCGTTCTTTACATGTATTAGTCTCCAGGCCTTTAATCATATTAGTTGCTCTTCTTTGCACTTTTTCCAAACTCCCTTCTTCTCTGTGACAGCCTCTCAAATATTGGAAGACTACTATAAAGTCACCTCTAGTCCTTCTCTTCATTAGACTAGACATACCCAATTCCTGAAACCGTCCATCGTATGTTTTAGCCTCCAGTCCCCTAATCTTCTTTGTTGCTCTTCTCTGTACTCTTTCTAGAGTCTCAACATCTTTTTTTGTATTGTGGTGACCAAACCTGTGGTGATCCACTATTCCAAGTGCGGTCTTACCAGTAGCAGCACTAACATTTCATCTGATCTTGATACCATCTCTGCAGCTGCATCAGGAAAGGATAATTCAACGATCCAGTTCATCATCCAGGCGGCTGTAATTTTGTCATAAGAAAAAAAACCAACGCACTTCAAATAGTGTGGAAGAGAGCAGAAAGAGAAAGTAAGAGCTGGCCAAAACACCATTGCACTCCTTCTACGTTTAGTATCAGTTTTTCAATGAAACATTTTTAAATTTTACAAGGACTGTATTACCTTGCAAAAGAATATAAAATACAAGGAACACCCCCCCCCAAAAAAAAGGTTTAAAGGGGGGAAAAAAGGAGGGGAAACAGAGCAAAATTGGGTGGTGCAAACAAGAAATTTAAAAAAAGCTATAAAAAAGTAACTTCCTACTTTTTTTGGGTACAGATGCAAACATGAAATACAATTCACCTCTGAACTAAAATAAACCACAGCACCCAGTGCTTCTATGGCAAAAACATAATAATCAAATCTCAAGGTTAACATGTTATTTCTTTCAGTTTCAAACAAAAAGTCCAAAAGTGGATTCCAAGTAAAAGCAAAGCTGGTAAGCATTTTTAAAAGATTATCTAAACAAGATAACCTTTATTTTTATTTTTTTTCCCCTGTGGGGACTCTGGCATGCATTAAAAATAAAATTCCGTTGCCTGCTCTCAGAAGTGTACATATACACAACACACATATAGATATGCTATATACATACTTATGTATAAGACTACATCCTGACATATAAATACATATAAATATTAATCACTGTCCATCTTGAATACATAGCAGAAAGAGGAAACTTGAGAGTTCACAAGATTGATGCTGTATGGAACAAAACTGTGACTGAATCTGGATGTTCTGCTTCAGATACTACAGAGACCCCTCCCAGAAGGTAATAAGGAAGGCAGGTTGTGAAGAGGATGTGTAGCGTCCCAGACAATCCTGCAGATTCTGCTCAAGCATTGCTTATATGCTATGTCCAGGATGGAAGGGAGTGAACTGCCAATAATCTTTTCTGCTGTCCTCACCACTCGCTGCACCGCCTTCCTGTCTGAAGCAGTAATGCTTCCAAACCAGATAGTAATGCAACATGAAAGGAGGATGCACTTGATCTCCCCTCTATAGAAAGTGGTAAGGACAGGAAAAGGAAGATTATCAATTTATCAGTCCATCCTTGTTAATCTACATTACTAGTTGCAAAAGTTGGCAATGGAAGCTTGGACTCTATTGATTTATTTCTCCAAATTTCTTAACCAAAATAATATTAGATGTGTGTCCCATCTTTTCTCTTGAGGTTGAGCATGCCTCAGCCTAGAGATTCAAGGAGAGAACAAGGAGAGATTCAACCAGGAAATAAGGAGACATTTTCTGACAGAGCAATCAACCAATGGAACAGAAGTTGCCTTTAGAAACTGTGGGAGCTTCATCACTGGAAGCTTTCAAGAAGAGACTGGACTGCCATCTGCCAGAAATGGTGTAGGGTTTCCTGTTTGGGTGGGGAGTTGGACTACAAGATCCCTATCAACTCTGTTAATCTGCCTCTTCTTGATTTATCCACATAGCAACCCAGTAAGGGAGTTGCATTGAGGGGGATTAGCCCAAAGTCATTGGTTGAATTTCCTTGGTTGAGACAGTAATTAAATATTATAACGTACTGATAAATATCATCATCATTATAAACACCCTGCCACAATTAGCATAGTGGATAAGATGTCGGACCAAGATTGTACAAGTCCACCCTTAGTCAGAGAAGCTCAGTGTATGATAATTTAATGAAAAGAAGGACTAGGGGAGACATGATAGCAGTGTTCCAATATCTGAGGGATTGCCACAAAGAAGAGGGAGTCAAGCTATTCTCCAAAGCAACTGAAGGCAGGTCAAGGAGCAATGGATGGAAACTAATCAAGGAGAGAAGCAACCTGGAACTAAGGAGGAATTTCCTGACAATTAGAGCAATGAATCAGTGGGACAACTTGTCTCCAGTTGTTGTGAATGCACCAACACTAGAGGTTGCCAAGAAAAGATTGGACAACCATTTGTCTGAAATGGTTTAGGGTGTCCTGCCTGAGCAGGGGGTTGGACTAGAAGACCTCCAAGGTCCCTTCCAACTCTGTTATTCTTTTATAGATTTTGAACCAGTCCATGTCTCTGAGCCCAACCTCCCTCTTAGGATTGTTGTAGAGATAAAACAAAAGGTGATATTATGCACACTATGAGGTTTTTTTGAGTATACAATGTAAGATATAGATTGAATGAATAGTGCATTTCACAATGTTCACTCTGTCAGAAAAATGATGCCAGAATATTTCTGAAATCAGAGCTAGGAGAGCCTGTGAAGGTTTAAGAATTGCCTAGAGGGAAGGATGCTGGGATTTGTAGTTCAGCAATACTTGGAAGACTACAGGCACCTTACCTAGACTCTAAGTTCACACAGTCATCTTTTGAAAACATTGTTGTCTGTGGTCTTGTGGCTTTCTCCTTAATTCCACAGTCTTCACAACTTTAAAAACTGCACTGGCAACAACAACATTATAAATGGGGATAAATAAATAAATGGGGACAGTAGGACAGGGATGGTAGGCACGCGGGTGCGCTTATGCACGCCCCTTTCAGACCTCTTAGGAATGGGGTGAGGTCAACAGTAGACAGTTTAAAAGTTTTGGGCGTTTGGGGAAGAAACTACAGAGTCAGGTAGTGCATCCCGGACACTGACCACTCTTTTGCTGAAGTCATATTTTCTGCAATTGTGTTTGGAGCGGTTCACTTTAAGTTTGTATCTATTGTGTGCTTGTGTATTATTGCAGTTGAAGCTGAAGTAGTCTTTGACAGGTAGGACATTGTAGCAGATAATTTTATGTACTACGTTTAAGTCAGACTGAACGCAGTGTAGCTCTAAGTTGTCTAAGCCCAAAATTTCAAGCCTGGTGGCATAAGGTATTTTGTTGCGAGGACTCTTCTCGTGAAATATCTGTGGACTCACTCAATTGTATTAATGTCCGATATGCAGTGCGGGTTCCAGACAGATGAGCTGTATTCGAGAATTGGTCTAGCAAAGGTTTTGTATGCCCTAGTTTGCAGTTTAATATTACCAGAGAAGAAGCTTCGCCAGATTAGGTTAACAACTCTTAATGCCATTTTGGCAATGCTGTATCTACAAATACAATCTTTTCCCCCTGTGAAGCTTTCACTTCTCTTTGCTTGGTACCATCACGCAGACTCTGCTTAGAGAATCTTCCAAGTTTAGCTTCTGTTTCAGTTGGACCTGGAAAGAAGATTCCTCTGAATGAGTTTGATGTTGCTGGTTCCTCAATCTGAGATCCTCCTAAGAAGAACAATGTCAATCAAGCTATTTAAATATTAAAAGTCTTTTGTTATCCAGATACCCTTTTTGCACCTCAGAGAGGATGTGGGCTAAAAACACGTGGTCGACCTTTGGGCATATAACCGGAAGGTGCCCCCACAAATTTGTTCTTAAAACTGTTGGTTCCTAAAATACTTCACTATTCAATGAGTTCTTAAAACAGTTTCCATTCCCTTGTTGGTGAGCACTGAAGTCTTCCTGTTGTGCAGGATTGAGCTATCTTATTTATCTGGGCCAAGCTAGATGTGAAAGATGCACAATTTTTTATTTTGTCAAAATATATTAATTAATATATAAGTATAAGCATGAATTGAATACATAAAATAGATAGAAACAGAAGAAACATTAGGACAGGGGTGGTAGGTATGCTGGTGCTCTTATCATGCTCCTTACAGACCTCTTAGGAATGGGGTGAGATCAGTGGTGGGATTCAAATAATTTTTGAATGGTGGAGATCAGTGGTGGTCATGTGACTGTGTGAATGTGGCCAACTCAACGTTTCTCACATTGATGGATGCTTCACCTTAGCTGTTACAATGTAATAAGGGTTAACCAGAAAGGCAGTTTCTGTTAGCAAGGCAATAAAGATTAGGCTAGAAACAAGACCAGAATGTTTCCTTCCTGCCTTCCTTACAGGATTAGCCCTGTAAAGTGGAAAAAACAAAATAAGATGTCTTCCAACAACTGCTTAGAAATTTAACAACTGGTTCTCCCAAATAGATGCGAACTGGCTGAATCCCACCACTGGGTGAAGTCAACAGTAGACAGTCTAAGGTAAAGTTTTGGGGGATTTGGGATGAAACTACAGAGTCAAGTAGTACATTCCAGGCATTGGCCACTCTGTTGCTAAAATAATATTTTCTGCAAATTGAGTTTGGAGCAGTTTACCTTGAGTTTGTATCTATTGTATGCTCCTGTATTGTTGGGGTTGAAGCTGAAGTAGTCATTGACAGGTAGGACATTGTAGTAGATAATTTTATGAGCTAAGCTTTGGTCGTACTGAAGGCGGCGTAGTTCTAAGTTTTATAAACCCAGAATTTTGAGTCTGGTGGCGTAAGGTATTTTGTTACAACCAGAGGAGTGGAGGACACTTCTTGTGAAATAGTTCTGGACACGTTCAATTGTATTAATGTCCAATATGCAGTGTGGGTTCCAGACAGACAAGCTCTATTCGAGAATTGGTCTGGCATTCATTTATCTGAGGCAGACATTGTAGGTGAGAGTAATTTGAGCATTGATCTATGAGTGACAACAATTTCCTTTCTTTGAAACTAAAGAAAGCAAACATCATTTCTTTTAATCACTTGTCATTTATCCCCAAGATGTCAAGTAACATTTCATATACAGCTCTTATTCCTACACCCACTGATTTAGGGATAAGATATGTTGGGTTAAAAAAAAGAAGCTTCCCTTCCTATTTGTATATTATATAATGCATGAAGACATATGGTATCAATTAACTGAATTAATTATTGATATTAATTAATAGGTAGGACAAGAAGCAATGGGTGGAAACTAATCAAGGAGAGAAGCAACTTAGAACAAAGGAGAAATTTCCTGACAGTTACAGTTGCTGGAATTGGGTATATCTAGTTTAATGAAAAAAAGGACTAGGGGAGACATGATAGCAGTTTTTCAATATCAGGGGCTCCCAACAAAAAAGAGGGAGTCAAGCTATTCTCCAAAGCAACTGAAGGCAGGACAAGAAGCAATGGGTGGAAACTAGTCAAGGAGAGAAGCAACCTAGAATTAAGAAAAAATTTCCTGACAGTTAGAACAATTAATCAGTGGAACAACTTGCCTCAAGTTGTGAATGCTCCAACACTGGAAGTTTTTAAGAAGATGTTGGACAACCATATTTCTGGTGTAGGGTTTCCTGCCTAAGCAGGAGATTGGACTAAAAGACCTCCAACTCTGTTATTCTATTCTATTCTATTCTATTCTATTCTATTCTATTCTATTCTATTCTATTCTATTCTATTTTCTTGCTAAATAACATTAACCTACACAAATTGATCTGTGCACTACTGATGAACTCAGAATGCTATTTCGTGCTTTTTAGAGTAGAGCCGCAGTTCAGCTAGTAACTGCCCTCCCTTCTTAAGCAGGAAAAGATTGTCAACAAATCCACTCTGGGCCAAAGCTGATAGAATTGGCTGATGCCTTGGGGATCCCCAACATGAGGAATATACATCCACTTCAACAGCTAAATTTTTATTCCCACTGGAATCCTTCCAATTAAGCCAGAAATTTCAACAGTACGTTGCCAAATGTTGACTGTGTTATTTCCTGCATAATTAGATGCAACCCACGACTAAGCTGGAATAGGCTTACTGTGCTGGGGTGGGGGTGGGGTTATCTCAAGGTACCCAAGCTGTAAAAAGATAAACCAACACAAAGTATCCTGAAATATACACCAAAGATTAACCCAAAGGCCCAGCAGTTCCTGAGCACTGATGATATTACTTAGTTAGGGTAATGAAATGTCTACAAAAAAACAACCAAGCTCAGAGAGCACCAAAGACCCCCTCCGCTAGCAGTATTTTCATCCAAAATGTTAAACTTGGTAATCTAAATGCCTGTTTGTCTGATTTTTTCCCCCCAACCTATTCAGTTACATTCTGATTCAATGGAGCGTATGAATGCAGGAAATGAGCTAAGTTGCTTACTGGGTTAAATGGGTTGTGTGAATCCAACCTTTGGATCATGCCGTTTAACATCACGTCAATGTCTGGTCCTCACATCCTTTGATTTGCATAGTTAAACAATTTTACCCATTCCAAAGACAAGCTAACTTTCTGCTCAGTGTAATTCCAGGATCCTTGACATATTGTTGTGTTTTTCCCAGAGGAAAATTTTTCCAGAGGAAAAATTGCAGACTACAGGAACCAGGAGTACAACTCAGGTGACTCCGAGGACCCAGATAAACCTCCAAGTGCTTCAACAACCCTCTAAAAAGAAGCAAATGACCAACTGTCTGCAAGGAATATAGATCTGTCCATTCCCCAATATCCTGTCAGAACTGAAGAATCTCCCTGGATGAGAAGTGAAATGTCTTCAAAAGAAAGAGCAAGAAAGTTCAGTTGCCTCCTGAAAAAAACATCTTTGGAGTGTGGTCTGTGTTAAAATACCTCCAGGAAATTAACCCATCATCTCTCTAGGTAGGTTGGTTCATGAATTTCTCTACGATCCACCCATTATTTTATCCTACTTTCTAGCTTCCCTTCATTGTCTAGCTCAATGTTTCATAACCTCTACCATTTTAAGCTCTGTTGACTTAATGCTAGTTGGGGAATTCTGGGAGTTGACATCCAAACAGCTTAAAGGTGTGTAAATTGAGAAGCGTTGGTCTATCTGACAGGTCTTCGGACAAGTACCTCAAGGCTCTGTTTTAGGCCCAGTAATCTCTAACATCTTCATCAATGATTTGGATGAGGGGATAGATGGGGAACTCATTAAATTTGCAGATGACACTAAGCTGGCAAGAATAGCCAACACTCCAGAAGATAGGCTTAAGATATAGAAGGATTTTGACAGACTTGAACATTGAGCTCTACCTAACAAAATGAAATTCAATGGTGAAAAAAGTAAGGTTCTACATTTAGGCAAGAAAAACCAAATACACAGGTATGGTAAAGGTGGTACCTCGCTCAATAGTAGTAACTGTGAGAGAGATCTTGGAGTCCTAGTGGAAAACCATTTGAATATGAGCCAGCAGTGAGCTATAGCTGCCAAAAAAACCAACACAGTTCTAGGCTGCATAAAGAGAGGGATAAAATCAAGTTCAAGTGAAGTGTTAATACTACTTTATAATGCCTTGGTAAGGCCACACTTGCATCCATTTTTGATCACCAAAAGAGCAACAAATATGATTAAGGGACTGCCACTAAAACATATAATAATAATAACAACAGAGTTGGAAGGGACCTTGGAGGCCTTCTAGTCCAACCCCCTGCCCAGGCAGGAAACCCTACATCATCTCAGACAGATGGTTATCCAACATTTTCTTAAAAATTTCCAGTGTTGGAGCATTCACAACTTCTGCAGGCAAGTCGTTCCACTTATTAATTGTTCTAACTGTCAGGAAATTTCTCCTTAGTTCTAAGTTGCTTCTTTCCTTGATCAGTTTCCACCCATTGCTTCTTGTTCTACCCTCAGGTGCTTTGGAGAACAGCCCGACTCCCACTTCTCTGTGGCAGCCCCTGAGATATTGGAACACTGCTATCATGTCTCCCCTAGTCCTTCTTTTCATTAAACTAGACATACCCAGTTCCTGCAATCGTTCTTCATATGTTTTAGCCTCCAGTCCCCTAATCATCTTTGTTGCTCTTCTCTGCACTCTTTCTAGAGTCTCAGCATCTTTTTTACATCGTGACCAAAACTGATGCAATATTCCAAGTGTGGCCTTACCAAGGCATTATAAAGTGGCACTAACACTTCACGTGATCTTGATTCTATCCTCTGTTTATGCAGCCCAGAACTGTGTTGGCTTTTTGCAGCAGCTGCACACTGCTGGCTCATATCTAAATGGTTATCCACTAGGACTCCAAGATCCCTCTCACAGGTACTACTATTGAGCAAGGTACCACATATGGTACCTGTGCATTTTGTTTTTTGCCTAAATGTAGAACCTTACTTTTTCACTGTTGAATTTCATTTTGTTAGATAGCGCCCAATGTTCAAGTCTGTCAAGATCTTTCTGTAACTTGAGCCTATCTTCTGGAGTGTTGGCTATTCCTGCCAGCTTGGTGTCATCTGCAAATTTGATGAGTTCCCATCTATCCCCTTGTCCAAGTCATTGATGAAGATGTTGAAGAGTACTGGGCCTAAAACAGAGGCGTGGGGTACTCCACTGCATACTTCCCTCCATGTGGATGTAGTTCCATTGAGGACTACACGTTGAGTGCGGTTGGTCAGCCAGTTACGAATCCATCTGGTGGTGGTGCTGTCTAACCCACATTTTTCTACTTTATCTAGTAGTAGGTTATGGTCTACTTTATCAAATGCTTTACTGAAGTCCAAGTAAATTATATCGACAGCATTCCTCTGGTCTACTAATTTTGTCATTTTGTCAAAGAATGCAATAAGATTAGTCTGGCATGATCTGTTTTTGACAAACCCATGTTGGCTTTTGGTTATTACTTTGTTTGCTTCTAGGTGTTCGGTGATTCGTTGCTTGATTATCTTTTCCAGAATCTTCCCCGGTATTGAGGTCAGGCTGATAGGTCTGTAGTTTCCTGGATCTGTTTTTTTCCCTTTTTTGAAGATGGGAACTACATCAGCTCTTTTCCAGTCCTCTGGCAGCTCCCCTGTGCTCCAGGATCTTTGAAAGATATAGTTCAGTGGTTCTGAGATTTCGTCTGCCAGTTCCTTCAGAACCCTGGGGTGTAATCCATCCGATCCTGGTGATTTGAACTCGTCTAGTGTAGACAAGTGTTCACTTACCATTTTCTTCCCTATTTTAACTTGTGTTTCTAATCTGTTTTTTGTGGTGCTGTTTTTGATAGGTTGGATTGTTTTTTCCTTTTGTGTAAAGACAGATGCAAAAAATGAGTTAAGTAGATCTGCTTTCTCCCTGTTGCTTGTCATCTTCTTGCCACTTTCTCCCAGCAATGGGCCAATTGTTTCCTTGACTTTTTTCTTGTTTTTAACATGTTGGAAGAAGCTTTTTTTGTTATTTTTTACTTTTGTCGCTAGCCTTTGTTCATTGTGAGCCTTAGCTTTCCTCACTTTCATATAAAGAATGGTTGCTAGAATTGGGTATGTCTAGTTTAATGAAAAGAAGGACTAGGGGAGACATGATAGCAGTCTTCCAATATCTCAGGGGTTGCCACAAAGAAGAGGGAGTCGGGCTATTCTCCAAAGCACCTGAGGGTAGAACAAGAAGCAATGGAGCAACCTAGAACTAAGGAGAAATTTCCTGACTGGTAGAACAATTAACCAGTGGAACAATTTGCCTCCAGAAGTTGTGAATTCTCTAACACTGAAAGTTTTAAAGAAGAGATTGGACAACCATTTGTCTGAAATGGTACAGGATTTCCTGCCTGAGCAGGGGGTTGGACTAGAAGAAGTCTAACCCTCCCAACTCCATTATTCCATTCTATCTATTCATGTTTTTCCTTATATTTGCCCAGTCAACCTCACTGGTCACTCAGGGCAACCATCCCCAACCTAATGAACTGTGGCTTTGACCATACTAGAAGGATATGATAGAGGATGAAATGCCTCCCGTTTGGAGATTGGAGAACATTTAGAACTTCAATAAAAATCAAAGCCAGTTGATCTCAAAAAGAAGGGAAATAACAACAGCAGTCCTGCTTAAGAAAAGGTGAACTGACCTACACCACAAATTATTCAACTTTCATTGATCAAAGCTAATGATTTTTTTTTCCAAATAGCAAAGCACCATGAAATATAATCCTTCTTCCACAAGGCATTTACCACCTCGCTGACCTTTGGCCTGGTTTTGGGCATTGATTGTCCTATGAGCCAATAGTCAAGCACACATGTGAACATCTTTTTCTAATGGAGGAAATGTGTCTATCTCCCTACGTGGCTCCAAGATATTAACAGTTATGTTGCCATATTTTCACACAAAGCCCTGGATTTTTTTGTTGCATTGTTCATGCTCAAGAAATTCAAGAGCATCCCGAACATGTTCAATGATAGTTAAAATGTTGTGATGTTTATTGTATTCTGCTGAAAGCAAACACCATGGGAGATTTTTTTAAAGTTCATCCTCACAGGAAACAATTTTGTTTTCCCTTTGTAAACTAACCTAATTGTAGTACACAAAATTATCTGCTACAATGTCCTACCTGTCAATGACAACTTCAGCTTCAACCGCAATAATACGCGGGCAAACAATAGATACAAACTTAAGGTAAACTGAAACTCAATTGCAGAAAATATGACTTCAGCAACAGAGTGGTCAATGCCTGGAATGCACTACCTGTTCTGTCCCCCCTCGCCTCCTCATTGTTTCTTCCCCAGACCCCCCAAACTTTAACTTCAGACTGTCTATATTGACCCCACCCCATTCCTAAGAGGTCTGTAAGAGGCGTGCATAAGTGCACCTCTGTGCCTACCGTCCCTATCCTACTGTCCCCAATTCGTATCCATTTCTTCTATTCATAATCATGTTTATACGTATACCTGTTATCTCGTACATGTTTGACAAATAAAATAAATAAATAAATAAACTTCCAAGGAACTCTTGTCTTACTCCTCTCCCATATTTCAACTAATGTAGTGTTGGAAGAAATGTCAATCTGGGTTCAGTTCCAAGTGGGGAAAAAGACACTGGAAACATGGAGACTGCTGGGAAAGATGGTTTAATGGTGGACAGGAATCACATGGCTTGAGTTCCTGAACAGGAGAGCATGGCTTGAGTTCCTGAGTAGAAAAAAAGGGGGCGAAATGCTGGGAGTGCCTTGGTTTTATGCCCTCTGGTTGGCCCCACCTCAGAGTTTCCTGTTCCTGTATAAGAAATGTATCCTGATTGGTTTCAAATTCCTTAAGATTGCTTAAGCCTTGCCATGTGGTGAGTTTCTGTTGCTAGTGAGTTTCTGTTGCTAGATGGGTCCTATTGTGTTGCAGATGGTGGCCCATTGACAAAGATAGAGGGAATAAGTTTTTGCCTCTGGCCCATTGACAAAGGTGGGAGGAGGCAGGAAGCTGCAGGGAACTGCTTTGTCTTTAAAACATGTTTCTCCAGTTCTCATCCAGGGAAATGTAATATTCTGCCTTTTTAATATTTCCTAAAATATTTCATTCTTCTAGGAGAGGGGTGAGTGCTAACTTCCTACAATAGCACTGCTTATAGGTTCTTTAGAGGCAATGGTGGGTTCTAACCAATGTTACCACGGGTTCGCTTCGTGCACGCGCTTTGCGCACAAGCGCATAGACTGGCTGAACAGCTGAGGCATTGCAGTCCACTCTGCCATGCCTTTCAGCTGAACTAAAAATGAAGGAATAAAAGTAAGTATCACGCAGGGGCGGGCAGGAGGGCCCAGATGACGGTCGGCGTGAATCAGTTCGCTGTCACTTCAATATCTTCGCTATCAGCTCTCCCGAACTGGGGAGAACCGGTAGCAACCCACCACTGTTTAGAGGGGAAAATGGCCTACTGGTTTACATGTCCCATTTCTAAGCAACTTTTCAGATGATAAAGCCGACCACTGAAATGTGAACCATTTCCTTTGGGAGCTTCCCAGTCTCATAACCCTAGAACCTGGGAATAAACTATTAACTCAAAACTGGTAGCAAATCTAGCATATCAAACTTAATTTCTTTGCTGAATTCTTTGTCAAAGATGAGAAGATTGGATCCCTGAATGTATTGATGTGAAAGACTTGGTTCCTAAAAGCACAGTCTGAATTAGCTCCATCAGTGGTCCCCAAACCTTTTGGCACCAGGGACCAATTTCACGGAAGATAATTTTTCCAGTGGTGAAATCTGAACCAGTTTACTACCAGTTCGCTGGCCGAAGAGGTTGTAGAAAAAATGCTTTTAAAAATAATTAAAAAAAGCCTCTGATGATCAGGCCACTCAACTGGGATCGTCAGAGCCTCTTTTTTTACTTTTTAAAAGCATTTTTTAATAACCTCTTCAGCTGAAGAGGTTGTAGAAAAATGCTTTTAAAAGTTAATAAAAAGGCTCTGGCGATTGCGTGGCTCAGCTGGGCATGGGCGGGGTGGGGGCAAGGATTTTTGCTGATGGTTCTCCGAACCACCCACTGCTATCACTGCTGGATCAGCCAATCCGGTCCGAACTTGGAGCATTTCACCCCTGAATTTTTCCGCAGACCAGGGAGGGAGGAAGAGTACACAACTTAGATCCTGAGCATGCAGTTTTGCTCACCTCCAGCTGTGAGGCTTGGTGTTCTGACTTAGGCTTCTCCAGCAGCACAAAGCTGAGTCCTCGTCCCAATAAACCCCTTTTATTTAATTTACAATGAATTCCTCCCCAGCAAAGTCTTTCTGTTATGTTTGGGTATTGACGAGGCAGGAGACCAGGTTAGTGACAACAGCTCTTTAATATAGTGTGACCCAGCAAAACTCTGGAGAAAAACCTCTCCTTATATACACTTCAGCCTGAGGCTGCATCCAATCAGAGACGAGATATTTCCCGCCTAAAACTCCCTCCAAAACTTACAGTAATACATTACACTCCTTCCCTCCCAGAAGGCACTTTGCCCATATTTGCATACTACTTCTCTACGTAGTCCTGCAGGTACGTGGGGCGTCTCCTGACTCTCCCGGACCTGCGCAGTTCACTTTCTGGAGTTGAGTCGAGCGTGCCGGAGGGACTTTTCGTACCTCTGAGCTCCTCCTCCCGGCCATCCGGCCCTGGATTATTCGCCGGCTCGGGCCTGCTGTCCTCTAGAGGGACCGGAGGGTGTCGCTGGACCTCGCCTGACTCAGATAAGTCTCTGTTTGGTTCTTTGCTTACGATTTCTGTTTGTTCTCGGCTCCAGTCAGCTGTGGGGTTAATTAAATCATAGTCAGGGCTGGTCTCGCCTGATTCTGCCTTATCGCTCAATCTGTTTCTTAATTGATCTAAGTGGCGCCTCCAGACTCTGCCATCGTCTAGTTCCACTTGATAAGATTTGGGGCCCGTTTGTCTATGATTCTCCCCTCTTCCAGCTAGGGCCGTCGCTGTAATTATGTGCCCACACTGTGTCTCCTATGTTTAATCTGAGTTTCTATCTGGTTTTGTTTTGAACCCGTCCTGTATGTAGTTGGTGTAGCCGGTCTAGTGGGCATCTTAGCTTCCGCCCATTAATAGCTCGGCTGGGCTGCGGCCGGTGGCACACAGGGGTCCTGTGTTGGACAGTTAGGAATGCGTCGATTTGTGACTGCCAATCCCGGGGCTACTTCGTGATAGCGCTTCTTTCGCACTCCGAACAAAGCGTTCAGCAAGGCCGTTCGACGCAGGGTGGAACGGCGCTGAGAGGGCATGTCGGATGCCCTCTTCAGCCAGGTACCCTTCAAATAATGCTGCGGTGAACTGTGGGCGTTATCGGACACGATGGTGTCCGGTAGCCCGTGTGGCGAAAAGGTGTTTTAGTGCTGCAGTGACAGCTCCAGCGGTTGTGGATTTCATTAGGATGATCTCCAGCCATTTGGAGAATGCATCCACCACAATTAGAAATGTTTGGCCGTGGAATGGGCGGCAAAATCAATATGTATGCGGGACCAAGGGCCTTGGGGTTTCTCCCACTCCAACACTGGGGCCGTGGGTGGTAGTGGTCTGGATTCCTGACAGACTTGGCATCGGCCAACCCTGTCACTGATTTCCCTGTCCATTTGGGGCCACCAGACATAGCTCCTGGCTAACCCTTCATCCTCACAATTCCTGGGTGACCCTCATGCAGGAGTTCCAGGACTTTTTCTCAGTTCTCTGGAACTACCACCCTATCCCCCAGAGCAGGCACCCCTTGTACAGACAATTCTTTTTCTTTACAAACTCTTAAACGTTCGCGGCGCAGCCCATCCTGAACCCAACAATCACAGTTCTTAAAACAACGTCCGGTAGGAGGCCGAGCCACTTCCTGAGATGTGGCTGGGCCAGAGTCCAAAGAGTCAATTAGTAGAACGGGTGCCCGGGTGGGGTCCTCGATTTCCTGGCAATGGGCATCTGCTCAATGCGTCCGCATGCCCCAACTCCTTTCCAGGCCGATGTTGCAGTTTGTAGGAGTAGGCGGCCAGAAAAATAGTCCATCTGGTCAGTCTAGGTGAGAGTGCTACTGGCGTTGGGCGGTCGCCAGCCAGTAACCCCAATAGCGGTCTGTGATCAGTGATAATTTCAAAGTCTCGCCCAAAAGCGTATTCGTGAAATTTTTCACCCTGACACTATTGCGAGAGCCTCCCTATCTAGCTGGCTGTAATTTCTTTCAGCCGGGACATCGTTCGTGAATAGAACGCTATAGGGGCTTCAGTGCCGTTTGGGAGTCTGTGGCTAAGTACAGCTCCTACTCCATAGGGGATGCATCACAAACCAATACTAACGGCAGCCTGTTGTACTGGACTAACAGGCTTTCGCTTGATAGCAAGTTTTTGACTGCCTCAAATGCTCTGTTTTCTGTCTTTCCCAAGACCAAACAGTGTTTTTCCAAGCAATTTATGCAGCGGTTCAGCAACGGTTGCTTTGTTTCTTAAAAATACAGCATAAAAGTTTACCAGACCCAGGAAAGCCTGAGTTCTGTCTTGTTTTTGGGTGCTGGGGCTCTCTTTATCGCTTTGACTTTGCTCTCAGTGGGGTGAATTCCATTTTTTATCTATCCTATATCCCAAAAATTCCACTGATTCGACCCCCACCTGGCATTTTTGCTTTAACTTTCAGGCCGGCTGACGGAAAATGGCCAAAACTTTCCTCAGCCGCTCCCCAGTTCTTCCAAATTCTTCCCGATACCAACACGTCATCGAAATAGGGCACGACTCCTGGTAACCCTGTAGGAGTCGTTCCATCAAATTTTGGAATAGCCCAGGGCCACACTCACCCCAAACTGTAACGGGTGCATTTAAAGGCACCTCGGTGCGTTACAATGGTCTGGGCTTCAGCTGTGCTAGCATCTACGGGTAGCTGTTGGTACGCTTGTGCCAAGTCTAATTTGGCGAAAACTTGTCCGTGCCCTAGTGAGTGCAATAAGTGTTGCACTACTGGAACTGGGTAGGCGCTCTTTTGCAATGCTTTGTTCAAGGTAGCCTTGTAATCAGCGCAAATTCTTATGGGCCCGTCTGGTTTTACAGGGTGACGATTGGCGTCTCCCATTTGGCATGGTCAACTGGCACTAGTATCCCTGGCTGACTAATTTATCTAACTCTTTGTCGATTTTAGGTTTGAGTGCAAAGGAACCCTCCTTGCCTTTAACCTAATGGGAGCTATTTGGGGTCTAAATTGAAGGAGATAGGGGTCCCCTTGTACTTGCCTAAACGGTCCTCGAATACGTCTGCGAATTCCCCCATTAGGGTGTTTTGCAGGTTGCATCCGGTCCGGTGGACGCCAGTCACCCCCATTCCCAACGCCCGGAACCAGTCTAGCCCCAGCAAGCTTGGCAAGGTTCCTCGACTAACGTGATGGGCAGGGTCTTTTCGTATGTCCCGTACTTGACCTCGGCGGTCGTTGTCCCTCGAACAGGGATGCGGTTGCCCTGGTAATCCTGCACCCGGGCCGTTGTTTCTGTAGCTTGCGCTTTGCGATGTGTGGCAAGGCTTTCACAAAAGTGTCCCAGGACATGATTGTGATAGCTGATCCTGTGTCTACTTCCAGTCGGCACGGTACGCCTTCAATCGTCGGGTTTGTGAACATCTATTCTTCGATGCGGGTAGCTGCGTGGTCTATGGTAACAGTCATTCGGTTTGACTTGCGCTCTTTCTTTCCTGGCCAATCGCTGGTCGCCCGCCGATCTCGCGCTCTGATTGGCTGGTTTGAAATTTCGGGAATGTGGGGTTTGCATCTCTGACTCAGAGCCGCTCTGATTGGCGATTTGAATTTTCGGCGGAAGGTTGGGGTGCTCGGCAGACTTGAGCCAGGTGCCCTTCCTTTCACACCGCCGGCAAATTGCGTCCCTGAACTTACATCTTTGGCGCTGATGTCGCCCCCCGCAACTTCCGCATTCCTCCGGGTCTTCCCTTGTCGATTTTCCGGTGTAGTGGACTTCTTCCTCCTCTTCGCTGGTTGACTCACGATAGGTTTCTTCGTGGTGGACTGTGCTCGGCTTTGCGCCCGCCATCGGCGTGAGTCGCTTTTGTAAGGTGTCTGCTGCATGGTTGGACATCTCATGGGCTCTGGCTTCGTCCAGGCCGTTTGCCAATGTCAGGTTGCTCTTGGCTAGCAACCGTCTCCTCAAACGGATGTCTCTGACCCCCCGTATAAGTTGTTCCAGCAGCTCTTCGTCCAGATCGCGGTACTCGCAATGCTTGGAGGCTTGTCTCAGGGCGGCCACGTAGTCGCTGATAGACTCGCCTTCTTGTTGCCTCGCTCCCCAAACTCGTACCGTCGAGCGTATTTGGGCCAGGGCTGGTGCGTAGTGATTCTTCAGGAGGGTCTGAAGGGTCTGCCACGATACGGAGTGTAGCGGTGTTGGCTCCGCTAGGGCTTCTCTGACGGCGATGACTGCGGACCCACAGTGGCTTATGAAGTAAGCCCGTTTGCGGTTGTCGGAGACTCCTGTAGCTCGTTGGCCTCCAGGAAACTCTCGAAACGGGTCATGTATATTCCCCATGTCTCCTGGGCAGGGTCAAACGGAGTGGGTGGCGTGTAGCCGGTCATCGCTGCATTCGCCGTCACCTTGCTGGGTTTGAGTCTCGTAGTGAGTTCAGCTCTGTTCTGGTGCTCTGCCTCAAAATCCCACCTTCGTCGCCAATGTTATGTTTGGGTATTGACGAGGCAGGAGACCAGGTTAGTGACAACAGCTCTTTAATATAGTGTGACCCAGCAAAACTCTGGAGAAAAACCTCTCCTTATATACACTTCAGCCTGAGGCTGCATCCAATCAGAGACGAGATATTTCCCGCCTAAAACTCCCTCCAAAACTTACAGTAATACATTACACTTTCCTCTCCCACAGTCTTTCAAGATAGTTCATAATTACCAACCTTT
Source organism: Ahaetulla prasina (assembly GCF_028640845.1). Lineage (NCBI taxonomy): Eukaryota > Metazoa > Chordata > Lepidosauria > Squamata > Colubridae > Ahaetulla > Ahaetulla prasina. The sequence continues at coordinate 16,022,000 of NC_080541.1, forward strand.
ATCAGGCTTGGAAAGTGTTCAGACCGATATTTGTCAGATGCTGCAATACTTGGCAAGAATGCAGGAATGAACTAATTGTCTCCTGCAAACACTCCTCCCCTTTCACTCCTCTTTTATTCCCTCTGGGAGGGGTTCTTCATCATCCACTTGTGGCCTTACTCCCAAGTCGACCCTTGTTCTTTAGCTGTTCATCTGGCAACTCTGTGCACACACACACTGGGAACAGGCTCCATCTGTTCATCTGCCTCACTGATGTCTGACTCCAAAGGCAGCTGATAACTGGCATACGGCTCTGGCCCCCTCTCTGCCTCTGATGCAGAGCCCTCATCAGAGCCTTCCCCAGACTCCAGGACTGGCCCATGTTCCTCCCCAAACTCCTGCTGCTGCCAGATCTGCTGGCCACTGGCGAGCCACAACACTTGGTTCCTAACAGGCCATGGACCAGTACCAGTTCATAACTTGGGGGCTGGGGATCCCTGGTGAACTGCTAGCATGAGATGGGATACATCTGAGGAGAACGGTACAAATATATTTAGCCAAGCCATAGACAGGTTGATTAAGAAGGTTCTAAATGTATTCTATTAGGGATGCAGTGGCTCAGTGGCTAAGATGCTGAGCTTGTTTTTTTTTTTTTTATTCAAAAAGTTTTTATTAGTCAAAAAAGGTTTATACAAATACATATCAGGTATGGTAAATTTTCATTTTTCTTATCTAAAATAAGAATTTTACTCAAATTTTTTAACACATACAACAGCCATAAGGCAAGCAGGTGACACGAAGTAGCTAAGTTTGCAAATTTTAAATACGTAATAAAGAAGAGTCAAGAATAAACAGAATATCGTACAAAAGAGAATAAGGAAAACCAACACAATCCCAAATATCTTTATCACTTCCTAGTTTTGGATCTCAGAACTCTGGGTTCAGCCTGACCCAACTCCAGGGCCGCAACAGCGGCAGCCGCTTCAGCCCCATGATCTATAACCTCCCCTTCTTCAATTGCTGGGTCATCTGATTCCAGGAAGGCTTTGTGTTCCTCCACATAGGCCGTAGCCTCCGCAATTGTACTGATTTTTTTCGTAATGCCCTCCCGGAAAATCATCAATCCCTCTGGCATCAGCCATCTGAAGCCCACTCCTTCTGGTACAATTTGCTTGACAAAAATAATATTTCTTTCTTTTTCACGTACCTGTCTGGGAATCTGCCTCAGAATGGCTATCTCCTGCCCCTGTAAATCAGTGCCCCACTCCTATGTTTTCTAAGAATTTCATCTCTCGTCTCTCTTCTCACAAATTTGACATGAACCTCTCTGGGAACTGCATGCGTGCGTGCATATTGCGAATTAACTCTATAAACTCGATCCACATCCCAATTCATGAAATCAACACCTCTCCCAAGAAATTCTCCCAACAATTTAGTCACAACATCTCTCAAGTCTTCTTGGTCCACTTCTTCCAAATTTTGAAACCTAAGGAAATAAGACATTTTATCCATCTGTAGTCCAAGCACAGCATTGCCTGTCGTCTCCTCTCTTTTCTGCACTGCCCGTATCTCACCCTCCAAACCTTCCACTTTCTGCTTGTTTTCTGCTGAAACTTGTTGAGTATCCTTTAAATCCTTTTGGATAGTCACAATTTCTGCTCTTATTTCATCCAATTTCTTGTCCATATTAGATAACTTTTCCAAAATTCTCTCCATCTCTCCAGCAGTTGGTCTCTGACCGATGCTGAGCTTGTTGACCAAAAGGTCAGCAGTTCAGCAGTTCAAATCCACGTAATGGGGTGAGTTCCTGTTACTTGTCCCAGCTTCTGCCAACCTAGCATGTAAAAAATGCAAGTAGAAAAATAGGGACCACCTTTGGTGGGAAGGTAACAGTGTTCCGTGCGCCTTTGAGATTTAGTCATACCAGCCACATGACCACGGAGACATCTTTGGACAATGCTGGTTCTTCAGCTTTGAAACGGAGATAAGCACTGCCCCCTAGAGTCAGAAACGACTAGCACAAATGTGCAAGGGGAACCTTTACCTTTATCTTTAAATGTATTCTTGAGAGAGATAGAAGTGAAAATCCGGAAATAAGGCTCTCAAGTGGGTTTGTGCATGATAAGAAGAAAAAATGTTGCTGAAACAGAGTTTCTTACATATGCGTTGAATATATTGGCTCATAAAATTCATGACTAATGCCCAGAAAGATGAGCTTGTGCTTTTAGTACAGATAGAAAAATACAGTTTAATGAGTAACGGAGTCCTGATAGCCTGAATTTCTGAGGCCTGGAATATAGTAGCTGAAAGGTATTATTTGTTCAAAGTGAGCCGGTAGAAAAGAAGTAAGGTTACACAGTATTCTAAGAATATCTATTCCTTTTATGAAGTTGGCAATCTTAAAGAACAGAGGAAAGAATTAAGGCAATACTTGTTTGTGTCAAGGAGATGATATGGATGAGACATGAAACTGAAGCAACAGGAAATGTTTAATTACCCCAACTTCTGTTGGGAGGCAACTCTACCAAGCTTGGTCCTTCCAGAAAATTCAAAGTTGCCTTCGTAGCAACTTTCAGGATGGGGAAAGAAAGAAAAAACAGGATGGGAAAAAATAATACAAGAAGGTCACCTTTCCTTAACTTTATAGGACTCCATATATAAAATTTGGTGGAGGAAGTAATAAAAATATTAGAGGCAATGACCCTCTGATGCTGGAATTTTCAATTTTAAGGGAAATTAAAGCTAGGCATCGTCTAATTCATGCCTTCTATTAAAAATAAAGGATTTTAATCAAATCAAAGCTAGAATAAGTAGGTTGGTTGACAGGAATAAAATAACAGAATAACAGAGTTGGATTTCTTCTAATCCAACCCCCTGCTCAGGCAGGAAACCCTCTACCATTTCAGATAAATGGTTGCCCAATCTCTTCTTTAAAAACTTCCAGTGTTGGAGCATTTATAACTTCTGGAAGCAAGTTGTTCCACTGATTAATTGTTCTCACGGTCAGGAAATTCCTCCTTAGTTCTAGGTTGCTTCTCTCCTTGATTAGTTTCCATCCATTGCTTCTTGTTCTACCCTCAGGTGCTTTGGAGAATAGCCTGACTCCCTCTTCTTTGTGGCAGCCCCCCGATATGTTTGAACACTGCTATCATGTCTTTCTTTTCACTAGACTAGACATACCTGATTCCAACAAGTCGCATGTTCTTTCTGTTTTAGCCTCCAGTCCCCTAATCATTTCTGCTGATCTTCTTTGCACCCTTTTTAGAGCAGTGTTGGCTGACCTTTTCGGCACCGAGTGCTGAAACAGGGGTTGGCGTGTGTGTGCTGGAGAACAGAAGAGCAGCCACCCAGTGCTCATGAGCACACCAGGAAGATGATCCTCCAGTTTCTAGCATGCGCATGTGGACCAGCCACTTGGTCTTTCGGTTTCTGGCATGCATGCATGAACAAAGACCAGCTGGCTGGTGCGCATGTGCATGCAGGAAACCAAAAGATCATCTTCCTGGTGCACACATGCTGGTGAACACCAGCTGGCCGGTGTGCCGGAACCCGGACGAGCAAAGGGCGATGGCTCGCGTGTGTCGTGTCCCACTCCTCCGCTGATGGCCGGGTCAGGGAAATCCGAATCAGGCGTGCCTCTGCAGCTCTGCCAAAGTCCTAGCAAAGTTCTCAAGGCAGGCAGGAGACCAGAAAGTGACTTCAGCAAGATATGTTTAGACTTTGCCTAACTCAGAGAATGCCAGAAAGCAGGTCCTTTATATAGGCCATGGGGTGTGGCTCCATGACTCAGCACTTATCCAGGCCTGCCCCTCCCTTCCTTCTGTTGCCTCCGTCTATCAAGTCTTCTGACGCGAGGGTCACTCCAGTCTGCAGCTGTTGGTAATTGACCTCCCTCAGGCTCACATGCTGTGGGGGAGGGGGAGGGGTCTAGTTGCTCTGTTTGCCTGGGCATGGAGCCAGGGCTGGGGGATGGAGGAGCTTCTTCTTCCTCAGCCTGTCTGGGCATGGAGCCAGGGCTGGGGCCGGGAGGCATGCTAGGACATTCCTCAGCGTTCGGAAGCAGATAAGAAGGCCCCGGCTGCGGGGAAAGCGGACGAGGCACAACAGCGTGTCTGGAGAGATGGCTCCATGTGCCACTTCTGGCACGCGTACCATAGGTTCGCCATCACAGTTCTAGAGTCTCAACATCTTTTTTATGTTGTGGCGACCAAAACTGACGCAGTATTATAAGGAGAAGCTTAAGAAAGAGAGAGATTTTCCTAAAAAACAGAAGGCACCAAAAGCGTGGCAAATAATTTGATAAGGAAAAAAAAATGAAGGTCGTATTATGTGACTACACTAAAAACAACGCATTTCTGGCAACAAGGAGGACCGCATATAGGAAATGGAAAAGAGGTCAGGTCACACGGGTCTACAGACCCGGTCTGATGCCAGTAAAGCAAAACCTCAGAATAAACAACAAAAAAGTATCTTTAAATACATTTTTAAAAAAAGAGAGAGAGAGAGACCAATCAGTTTACTAGCTGCCAATGCATAGGATAAGTGGTAGCAAAGAAAAGACCACATTGTTCAAGTCCTGTTTTGACTCAACATTCTCCTAATATGAAGCATGTCTTCCACCAGGAAACTGTGAAAAAGGCAGACTGAATATTGAGGCTGAGATTTAGACAAACATGATGCTAAGACCATGTACCTCTTCTTAAGATACTGAAAGAACTAGATGATGGTCTCTGTTTTGACCTTCAGGAATTATTCTTGAGAGTTTCTTGGAACTGATGACGGTCCTCAAGGATGTCTAGAAAAGAGCAGTGGTCCTATCTTCAAAAAGGAGAAGAAGGGAGCTGTGGAAGGAAGATCTTTCTCTGGAAATATTCTAAAGTAGATCATAAAGAGGCCCATCTATTGTATTAACACCTTTAAGACTATACTGCAGTTGTCAGACGTCAGCCAGATTAACCTAGTTTCAACTTTAACAAGCCTAGTCTCAGCTTTACCTTCCTCAACAGAGTTGGGGGATATAACAGAATAACAGAGTCGGAATGGACTTGGAGGTCTTCTAATCCGACCTTCTGCTCAAGCCAGAAAACCCTATATCCGTGATGGCGAACCTATAGCATGTGTGCCACAGATGGCACGTGGAGCCATATCTGTGCGCACACGAGCGTTGCCCTAGCTCAGCTCCAGCCTGCATGTGCACGCTGGCCAGCTGATTTTCGGGCCTTCTGGGCCCACCGGAAGTCAGGAAATGGGCAGTTTCCAGTCTCCAGGGGGCCTCCCCAGGCTCCAAGAAAGCCGCTGGAGCCTAGGGAGCAGAGGTGAGTTTCAGCAGGTTCTGACCAGTTCTGGAGAACCGGTAGCGGAAATTTTGAGTAGTTCAGAGAACTGGTTGTAAAAATTCTGACTGGCCTCACCCCCATCTATTCTCTACCTCCTGAGTCCCAGCTGATCGGGAGGAAATGGGGATTTTACAGTAACCTTCCCCTGGAGTTGGGAGATAATGGAGATTTTACAGTATTTTCTTATGCCATGCCCACCAAGCCACACCCACAGAACCGGTAGTAAAAAAATGTAAAACCCACCACTGCTAGAGAGGGTGAAAAATGGGCCTTCAAGTCTCACCGGAAGTTGGGAAATGGGCCATTTCTGGCTTCCGGAGGGCCTCGGGGGGGTGGGGAAGACCATTTTTGCCCTCCCCAGGCTCCAAGAAAGCCTCTGGAGCTTAGGGAGGGCAAAAAATGGACCCACCATGCCATCTCGTTCCAAAAGTGGGGGGGTCACATGCGCATACACAGGGGGCGAGGCATATTGAATAATGGGTGGGGGCATGTGCAGGCACAACTCCCCACCCCGTGCTCTCCCCACTTTTGGCATGCAATGGCAAAAAGGTTAGCCATCACTGCCCTATACCATTTCAGACAAAAAAATGTCCAATCTCTTCTTACAAGCCTCCAGTGTTGGAGCACTTACAACTTCTGGAGGCAGCTCATTCCACTGGTTAATCGTTCTCACCATTAGGAAATTTCTCCTTAGTTGTGAGTTGGTTTTCATAGATTTCTTCCTTCCTGCCTTCAGGTGCTTTGGAGTTTAGCTTGACTCCCTCTTTTTTGTGGCAACCCCTGAGATATTGAAACACTGCTATCATGTCACCCCTAGTGCTTCTTTTCATTAAACTAGACATACCCAATTCCTGCAACTGTTCTTCATATGTTTTAGCTAAAGCCATCCTTATAGATTTGGGAAGTGGATTGAAACGAACAGCGTAAAATTTAGTAATAACAAATGCAAAGTTGTGTTAAGGAAAGACAGATAACCGGATTGTTAGTTGTACTAGTGAAAAGATTGTGGAATAGCTGTTGATTCCAGAATGAATATGAACCAGCATTGTAGTGTGGCTCTTAAAAACTGCAAATGGAAGTTTAGGCTACATCATCAATAGAAATGTAATTTCCCTAACACAGGAAACAATAATTGTATTTCAGTTTGCTTTGGAAAGGCTCCAGGTAGAACACTATATTCACTTTAAGGCATCGTCCTTTTGAAAAGATGCACAAAAATTGGAACAAATTCAGAGAAGACCATGAGGATGAGCAGAGGACTAGACTCTCAATCCTGTCAAGAGAAATAGGAGAAGCTGTCTATGTTTAGTCTTGAGAACAGATGACTGGAGAGGACATGGTCGCACTCTTCAAATACCTGAATGGTCACATAGTCACGTAGAAGAAAAACAATTTCTCACTCCTTCCAGAGGGATTGACATAGAAAAATGGAAGTTATGGGGAAGCCAGTCCTGACTGAATAAGAAAAAAGGTTTCCTTGCAGTTAAGCTGAGGGGACACAATGGATCTGAGCTTGTCAGCTGGAAGGTTCGAGACCAAAATGCCATGCAACAGGGTAAGCTCCCATTCCTTGCTCCAGCTCCTACCCACCTAGCAGTTCAAAAGCATGCAAAATGCGAGTAGATCAAAAGGTACCACTTAGATGGGAAGGTAACAACATTCCATGTGCCTCTGATACACAGCCGTCATAAATACGGGTCTGCTGCCAAGCATCTGAATTTTGTTCACATGACTGTGGGGCTACTGCAACAGTCATAAATGTGAAAAATGGTTATAGGCCACTTTTTTTCTGAGGATGTTTTCTGCCAATCTTGGTGAAATCTTGGTGATAACCCAAGAATAAGATTTGGATCTCTGGATCCAGCTGCTTGGGAAGATCTAACCCACAATCCTTTTTCAAGTGTCATGGAATACAAGCAGAGGTGGTATTCAGCAGGTTCTGACCAGTTCTGGAGAACCGGTAGCAGAAATTTTGAGGAGTTCGGAGAACTTGTAAATACCGCCTCTGACTGCCAAACCCTCACCTATTCTCTGCCTCCTAAATCCCAGCTGATCGGGAGGAAATGGGGATTTTGCAGTAACCTTCCCTTGGAGTGGGGAGGGAATGGAGATTTTACAGTATCCTTCCCCTGCCACGCCCACCCAGCCACACCCACCAAGCCACGTCCACAGAACCAGTAGTAAAAAAAATTGAAACCCACCATAGAGAAGTGAGATCTATATTTCTTGGTATCAGTTGTGCTGGAAGACTTGACTTATAGCGCAGTGAACGTTACGTTTTTTAAATTTTTTTAGTTTGATTGCAAGTGCTGTTCACCTTTAATCGCTAGCGTGCTTCACACTTGTCTGTTTAAATAGCTCTCAATACTCAAATATTTTGCCAGAGTGTCAATGTAATTAATGTACAAATAAACTGCATTTCTTCTAAGTGGCTGACATATGTTTATGAAATATTTGCCAGCGCGCTTCAGCTCGGTACTTCCAGACAATTGAGCAATGACACTGTTTCAGAATTTCTTGGACGAAATGCCATTTAAGTCATTAACAAAAAGGAGACGGAAGAGAGCGAGGGAATCTCAGGCTGTTCAGCATATGGTATCAGGATAAAGCTTGTAAAACTAGAGGACCTCGTTGGTGAAGACTGCTTTTATAATAGAATAGAGCTGAAGGGAACTTGGAGGTCTTCTAGTCCAACCTCCTACTCAAGCAGGACATCCCTTACTATTTCAGACAAGTGGCTGTCCAGTCTCTTCTTAAAAACCACCAGCGATGAAGCACCCACAACTTCTGAAGGCAAGCCATTCCACTGGTTAATTGTTCTCACTGTTAGGAAGTTCCACCTTAATTCCCGGTTCTTTCCTTGATTAGTTTCCATCCGTTGTTTCTTGTCCTGCCTTCTGGTACTATGGAAAATAAGTTGACCCCCCTCTTCTTCGTGGCAGACCCTCAAATATTGAAATAGTGCTATAATGTTTTTCTGACCTAGGCTTCCTTAGAAAGTATACAGCACAATATTAGTCCCAGCAAACCTCTTTTATTCATACAGCTGTGAATTATCGTCATTCCCAGTCCGAAAGGTTTCTCAAACAGCCTTTCAGGGAAGTGTTTACAAACACCCACCTTATCTCCTTTGGAATGCTGCCAGAGAACTAATTGCCACATGCAGGGCAAGGCCAAACTTAGCACAGAGTCAAACAGAACTTTCCAAAGCTTTAACTGACCAGATGAACTAATTGCTTCCTGCAAAAGCTCACGTCCCTTTTGTTCTTCTTTTATATCTTATGGGAGGGGCCAATCATCTCCAAGCCTTACTACCAAATCGACCCTGTTTTCTTAATTGTTCCTGTCTTCTGGCAGCTCTGTGCATGAGCACACTGGGAACAAGCTCCCACTATTCTTCTGCCTCACTGATGTCAGACTCCAGAGGCAGCAAAGAACTACCAGATGGCCTTGGCCCTCTCTCTGCCTCCGACTCAGAGCCCTCGTCTGAGCCTTCCCCAGACTCCGGGACTGGGCCACATTCCTCCCCAACCCCCTCACTGTCCAAATCTGCTGCCAGCTCTGCTGGCGGGCCACAACAAATGTCACCTCTAGTCCTTCTTTTTTCTAGACTAGCCATACCCAGTTCCTTCAACCGTCCTCCGTATGTTTTTGTCTCCAGGCTTTTAATTATCTTAGGGTGTTTTTTGTTTTTTTTACATTTATATCCCGCCCTTCTCCGAAGACTCAGGGTGGCTTACCCTATGTTAAGCAATAGTCTTCATCCTATTTGTATATTTATATACAAAGTCAACTTATTGCCCCCAACAATCTGGGTCCTCATTTTACCTACCTTATAAAGGATGGAAGGCTGAGTCAACCTTGGGCCTGGTGGGACTAGAACCTGCAGTAATTGCAGGCCGCTGCTGTTAATAACAATTGCTACTGCATCGGCCGGACCGGTCCGAACCGGGAGTATTTCACCCGTGCTCTGACTCCTGAGTAACCTTCCTCTTACTTTCAAGCTCTGCCTCTTTCTCCCTCACTCTCCGACCTCACTTCAAACCTGTCTTCTTCTTCTTTTTTTTTAAATTGAATTTATATCCCGCCCTTCTCCGAAGACTCAGGGCGGCTTACATTGTGTAAGGCAATAGTCTCATCCTATTTGTATATTTATATACAAAGTCAACTTATTGCCCCCCCCAACAATCTGGGTCCTCATTTTACCTACCTTATAAAGGATGGAAGGCTGAGTCAACCTTGGGCCTGGTGGGACTCGAGCCTGCAGTAATTGCAGGTAGCTGTGTTTTAATAACAGGCTTGTTATTAAATAGTTGCTCTTCTCTGCACTTTTTCCAAAGTCTCAACATCTTTTCTGTAACGTGGTGACCAAAACTGGATGCTGTATTCCAGGTGTGGTCTTATTAGGGTTTTATAAAGCGGTGCTAATGTGTTGTGTCTCGCCCGCTTTCACCGCAGCCGGGGCCTTCTTATCTGCTTCCGAACACTGAGGAATGTCCTAGTATGCCTCCCGGCCCCAGCCCTGGCTCCATGCCCAGACAGGCTGAGGAGGAAGAAGTACCTCCAGCCCCCAGCTCTGGCTCCATGCCCAGGCAAACGGAGCAACTAGACCCCTCCCCCTCCCCCACAGCATGTGAGCCTGAGGAAGGTCAATTACCAACAGCTGCAGACTGGAGTGACCCTTGCTTCAGAAGAATTGATAGGCGGCGGCGACAGAAGGAAGGGAGGGGCAGGCCTGGATAAGTGCTGACTCATGGAGCCACACCCCATGGCCTATATAAAGGATCTGCTTTCTGGCATTCTCTGAGTCAGGCAAAGTCTAATATATCTTGCTGAAGTCACTTTCTGGTCTCCTGCCTGCCTTGAGAACTTTGCTAGGACTTTGGCAGAGCTGCAGAGGCACGCCTGATTCGGATTTCCCTGACCCGGTCGTCAGCGGAGGAGTGGGACACGACATAATGCTTCACATGAGTTTGATTCTATGCCTCTGTTTATACAATCAAGGATCGCGTTAGCTTTTGTGAGTGAGTTAAATTGAACCGGAGTGCTTTTTTCCAATGGCTCGAAAATGTGAAAATATGAGTTTTTCTTTTTTTCTTTTAAATGAAACAGGGCTGCTGCAGCTGCACAGCCAGCAGAAATTTCACTCGAGAGAAAAAACACCATCCGTTCAATTTCTGCTGGTGGTGCAGCCTTTAAAACTGCTGCTGTAAACACTTGAGTGGGTTCCTTTCTCCTTGGCTGAGGAACGTGATGAAATGAGTTGCGTTGAGGGACCAAAAGCACCAGAGGAGGCAACCAGTAGACAAGGCATCATGCATCAGAAAGTAAGCTGGCAAAACTGTCGATTTCAGTTTTTTCCTCCATTTCTCATTTGTGTACACGTCGAATCTCAGGACACTTGCAAGCTTCCCCCCCCCCCCCAGCCTTTCCATCTCCCAGTCATCTCATGTTAATTTGACGTTTGGGCAACTTTGATTCATGTTGTGTAGCCTCCAGATCATTTCCTGATCCTTGGAGACGCTGAGACACTATGAGGAGAGACAGTTGCTGACAGATTTGTGGAGTTAGGGAACTGCCAGCCAATCTGCTTTTCTCCTTGTTTGGCCAGTGCATGAGCTCACAGCATGCTCAGCCAATCAGAACTCACTTTTTTTTTCATGCATAAACCCAGAGCTCATTCTTCTAAGACAGTGGGTCTCAACCTTTATAGTGCTGAGACCCCTTTAATACAATTCCCCACAATGTGGTGACCCCAACCGTAAAATTATTTTTTTTAGGCAGTGATCTCAGTGTGCCTCAGCAGCCGCAGAAGGAGGGGGGGAAACGGCAAACTGTTTTTTTGAATTTATCACTTCTGAAGCCATATTGGCTAGCGATCTGAACTGCTAGCGATTGCCCTGAGGACGGAGGCATTAAAGCAGAGACTCCTCCCCTATTAAGTTTATCGCGCCTGAAGTCAGATTAGGCTAGCGATTGGGAGTGATTGCAGCTGGCTTGAGAGGGAGACATCAGAGCAAAGATTTCTCTCTTTTTTAATTCATCGCGCCTGAAGCCGAATTCGCGATTCTTCGACTCGCAAGTATACTTCTCATATTTCCGATGGTCTTAGGCGACCCCTGGCAAATTGTCATTCGACCCCCAATGGGGTCACGACCCACAGGTTGAGAACCGCTGTTCTAAGAAATAAAGAAAAAGGCAGTTCAAAGCTGGCAGGCTGGCAGAATTTGATCCCCTTAAAAATAATCAATGGTTGTGAAAGTTGGACCAGGGGTGAAATCCACTTACCTTCGCTACTGGTTCACAAATGGGAGTGAACACGCTTGCTTTGCTCATGCGTGACACGTCTGCGCATGCACAGGACCTTCAAGGCATGTGCAGGACATCAAAAATGGGATGTGATGATGTCTGGGCAGGTGGGTGGAGCATGTCCCCACCGGCACTATCGGTTTGCCCAAGCTGGATAGAACCAGCTGCATGTCACCACTGAGTTGGACCATAAGGAAGGCTGAGCATTAAAGAATTGAGGCCTTTGAACTATGGTGCTAGAGAAGACTCCTGCGAGTCCCTTGGACTGCAAGGTGATCAAATCGGTCAGTCCTAGAGGAGATCAACTGCTCTTTAGAAGGCCTGACTGCTCTTTAGAAGGCCAGATCCTGAAGATGAAACTCAAATCCTTTGGCCACCTAATGAGAAGGAAGGACTCACTGGAGAAGAGCCTAATGCTGGGAATGATTGAGGGCAAAAGAAGAAGAGGACGACAGAGAACGAGGTGGCTGGATGGAGTCACTGAAGCAGTCGGTGTGAGGTTAAATGGTCTCCGAGGGATGGTAGAGGACAGGAAGGCCTGGAGGAACATTGTCCATGGGGTCACAATGGGTCAGACACAACTTCGCAACTAGCAACAACAAAAATAATAATAAGCCAGGTTTCTTGCATTTGGGCTTCTCTATCAAGCTACTGTGTTTGCAATGGTCGTGAAGCATCCGGCTCGTGGGCCATGAGTTTGACACCCCTGGTCTAGGCCATCTAATCATTGAAGCACATCATAAGCTACAGTGGTGCAGTAGTTAGAGTGCAGTACTGCAGGCTACTTCTGCTGACTGCAATTTGGCAGTTCAAATGTCACCAGGCTCAAGGTTGACTCAGCCTTCCATCCTTCGGAAGTCAGTAAAATGAGGAGCCAGATTGTTGGGGGCAATAGGCTGACTCTGTAAACTGCTTAGAGAGGGCTGCAAAGCACTGTAAAGCGGTATTATGTCTAAGTGCTATTGCTATCATCACTTATATTGGACCGGTATATGCCCTCAGCTTAGAGCCAGTGATGATGTGATCTATAGTTTGACATGGGACCCTGTAGTTACACTGAGGGGAGGATACTCTACCCCATTTATAGAGAGAGTACAAGTGTAGATTAAGCGAGAACTGGCTCAAAAACAGTAACTGTGAGAGAGACCTTGGTGTCCTGGTAGACGATCACTTAAACATGAGTCAGTAGGGTGTGGCACCAGCCAAAAAAGCTAATAAAATCCTTGGTTGTTTAAAAAAAGGCATAGAATCAAAATCAAGTGTAGTATTAGTATCGCTTTGTAAAGCCTTAATAAGGCCAGACCTGGACTACTGCGTCCAGTTTTGGTCACTACAATACAAAAAAAAATATTTAGACTTTGGAAAAAGTGCAAAGAAGAGCAACTAAGATGATTAAAGGCCTGGAGACTAAAACATGTGAAGAATGGTTGCAGGATTTGGGTTTGGCTAGTCTAGAGAAAAGAAGGACTAGGGGGGACATGATAGCAGTATTCTAGTATTTGAGAGGCTGCCACAAAGAGGAGGGGGTCAATTTATTTTCCAAAGCAGCAGAAGGCAAGACACGAAAAAATGAGTGGGAACTAATCAAGGAGAGAAGCAACCTGAAATTAAGGTAAAACAGTTTGGACAATTAACGGGTGGAACAGCTTGCCTTCAGAAGCTGTGGGTGCTCCATCACTGGAGGTTTTTAAGAAGAGACTGAATAGCCATTTGTCTGAACTGCTGTAGGGCAGGGATGGTATTTAGCCAGTTCAAACCGTTAGCGGAAATCACTGGTGGGCCCGCCCGCCCACCTACCCTGGCTCTATGCCATCCTATTTAGGCATGTTTTTTAGCCGTGTGCATGTGTGCAAGCCACACATGTGAGCAAAGTGCATATATGGAAGGTCGTGGACATGTGTGGATGAGGCTCGCTCACATTTGTGAACTGGTAGAGAAGCTAAGTGAATACCACCCCTGGTGTAGGGTCTCCTGCTTGAGCACAGGGCTGGACTAGAAGACCTCCAAGGTCCCTTCCAGCTCTATTCTATTCTGATTGAGTCCCGGCAGACACCATGTGAGGTGCAAATCCTATTGAAGATTGTCCATTGCTGACGTGGTGGTGTTCTGTCCCCACCTCAGTCCAGGAGGTACATAAAATGACTCAATTAGCCATCAATTTAGTCCATGGCGGCTATCAACTCTGGCAGCAAACCAGCGAGCGTCTGCCAAGGTTTTCTTTTATCTTCCTTGATGCTGGCATGTCAGAATCTTGTTACCGGAGTAAACCAGGAAGTCAGGAACAAAACAGCAATCCAAGCCAAATGCTCAGTCAAATAGTTCAGCTCAAGTTTTCTCCAGTCAGTTTGATTTGTCCGTCACGAAGTATTAGAGCAGCCCCTCCTGCTTTTATACCCTGTGGGGTGTGGCTCCGTGACTCAGCCCTTTCTAGGCGTGCTCCACCCCTTCTTCTGTTGTTCCCACCTTTCTTGTCTATGAAACCTGGGATCTAACCAGGACTGATTGTCCACAGCTGGGTCTGGAAGCATTGCCTGGGTGGGGGGAGATACAGGAGACAGAGGCCTTGTTACTTCCTCCACCTGGCCTGCCTCTGGCTCCTGGAGCTGAGCCAGAGAGGCTGGCCCTGCGGAGGGGAGCCCTGAGGCCTTTCCCCCTCACTCTCTGAGTCACTCTCTGGCAGGGGGCCAGGCCTGGGGGTGGGCTGGAGCCACAACAGGTGGTTTAAAGCCTGGCACCTTTTGCGTGGGGTCATTTATGTGTCTTCCTATGTCTATATGGGTCAGTGACCCATGTGGCTTTCCATTGAGAGATGATGTTAAAGATGTTGTGCAAATGCCTGTGGGGGTTTCTTGAATTTGAGTCTCCCAGGTAATAAATGACGATGGTAGGCATGTACCGGTAGGAGTCCTTGAAATAATGTTCTCCTACTGATAAGAAATAAAGAAAAATAGAATTAACTCCAAACATTTAGATACAGCCAGAGGTGAGATTCAGCCGGTTCTGTCCGGTTCGGGCAAACCGGTAGCGGCGACTGTAGGAGGCTCCGTTCACCCACCTGGACATAATGTGTGAGCACTGTGCATGCGTGGAAGGCCATGCGCATGTGCAGAGAAGGTGCATGTGAGTGAAGCGAGCAAACGGGTGCGAGTGCTCACATTTGTGAACCATTAGGGAAGGTAAGTGAATCCCACCTCTGGATACAGCAGTTTCTGCTATCTGGGAGGTCCCTCTCAGTTTGAAAAATAGACTTGCAGCTTACTATGAGGGAACCCTAAGTTTTTTTCATTTTTTTTTCCAAATCTGTCAGTGTTATTTGCTTTCAGGGTTTTTTTTTTTCTTGTTTTTACACATTTACTTTCTTCCATTCCTATACCAGCATGAGATTTTTTTTAATCAAAATTTGTTTGCATTTTGGGGTACTTTTCATTAAATATGAATTTTTATATTGCAGTGTGTTTTTAAAATCTTCTCTTATGAAGAGCTTCTTTATATATTACTCTCCTGGCTACATGCATTTCTATGCAGATTTTTCTGCATATCTTATTAGCAAATTGAATAGCAAAGTATAATGTGCTTTGGATTGTATATTGCTTCAAAATACAAAATTTGATTAAATGGAATCCCCTTCTCCTATGTCTAGCTAGGACACCAACAGTGACCGATATGGAATTTTTCTCCTCAGTTATTAAGAAAGGAGACAGCTGAATGGATGTACAAATGGACACTTTTATTATTTAATTGTAAGGATGTTTTATTATTAAATTAAAAATGGTGATTATTGGTCCAAAAGAAATAGATAGTCTTAGTGCGCTAAAGATGCAAAGTTTCAAATGGAGTTCAAAGAAAATCACCGTGGGGTGTTGTTTGTTTGCTTCTTGCATAAATATGTACTTCTGCTAAAGCAGCAATTAGCATGACTTGATGGATGAGATAGGGAGAGATGCATTACCTGTGTGAGTTTTACAACTAAAGCAATACCGAACTCATTGGTAGCCTCACACTGCAATGAACAAGGACATACGTTTAAGTTTGCGGCTACTAAGATATCTGTGTTTCTTGCAAAAATCAAATTCAGAAGCACACACAGATAACTGATTCAGCTGGATTCATTAACTGCTTTATATGCATAGTAATACATGAAGTAAATTTACAATACCAACAGCAGATTCACAGTTTCATTTCAGCTCAGATCAGCAGACAGGTTTACACATTTACATTCTGGTTTTAGTTTCGTTTCTATGCATAGACTCAGAAGCTGCAGACTAAGACACGCCCTGGCTCCAGTCTGTCTCAGCTCCCATTGGCTGACTTAGTTGCTATGCCTATTCATAGGCTGACCTTGTTACCATGTCTTCCCTATCACAAATATTCTGACATAAGATTAGTGGACGAGCAGGCACAAAAACAGCCAGGGAAGTGATTGAAGCCTGGGAAATGGACCTTAGTCAACAAGAGTGCTGATTTACTTTTATCAAGCACTTAGGAGGTGAAGGCTTAACAGCATAAGCAAACCACAGCCAACAACTTAATAGTTAGCCATCAACACCCCAATCAACATCTTAAAAGCCATATACAACAGGCACCATATAAATACCACACACAGAACAGCCTAAAGCACACACTCTGCTAGAGAGAAGTTTCCTGAAGATGGGCAACAGTACGAGCCTGAAATCTTGAAAGACAAAACCTTTGGTCCCAGTGACCGACCCAGATTGGATCCAAACCAGGGGTGAAATCCAGCAGGTTCTGACAGGTTCTGGAGAAACAGTAGTGGAAATTTTGAGTATTTTGGAGAACTGGTAATGGAAATTTTGAGTAGTTTGGAGAACCAGCAAATACCATCTCTGTGTCAGGGTTCCAGAAAAACCTCTTCTGCATGGTATGGTTTCCAGGCCTGACACTCTGGCTGGCCCCAGAGAGAGGTGGGAATGGAGATTTTGCAATATCCTTCCCCTGGAGTGGGGTGGGAATGGAAATTTTGCAGTATCCTTCCCCTGCCACGCCCACCAAGCCACGCCACGCCCACCAAGCCACGCCACGCCCACCAAGCCACACCCACAGAACTGGTAGTAAAATAATTGGATTTCACCACTGATCCAAACATTATCTTGGGACATGTATATTCATCTTCATTTGTAAAATAATGCAACATTAAGTTTCACATTTTGATCGGCATGTAAGTGATCTGTTGCAGGCAATCCTTGTCTTATGACCGGTCTCCTAGTGACCATTCAAAGTTACAATTCACCTGGAAAAGGGAACTTACAATCCTTATCTAAAGTTCTGAGCATCAGCCCCACGCCGTACAGTCAGGTGATAGCACTTGGGTGCTTGGCAACATAGCCTCATTTATGGCTGCTTGCAGCCTCCTGTGGTCATGTGCCCATGTTTTACAACAGTTTTGTTGAAACTGGCACTTACTTTCAGTTTTTGGCAAAATTACACCAAAGGGAACAATCATTAACCACCGCGGTGTTTACTTAATGACCATGGTGGTCACATTTATAATGCCATGTTTGTTTAATGATCGCAGCCAAAAAAAAAAATCATAAAATTAGATTGCTCATGTAACTAACCTAGTTTATGATCATTACAAGGTGTCCATAATGGGCAGGCTCCATTACAGTTTTAACTTAAGGACTACCCCTATAAGTCTAAGTGTAAGATGAGTCTGGAATTTAAAATTATATACAGTAGTTGTGTCAGTGCTTGCACTACTGAAAAACAAAGGATGTTATCCAGGGGTGAAATCTAAAAAAATTCCCTACCAGTTCTGTGGGTGTGGCTTAATTAGTGGGTGTGGCTTGATGATCAGGTGACCCGGTGGGCATGGCTTACTGGTCAGGTGACTGAATGGGCAGGGCCAATAATAATAAATAATAAAAATAATAAACAAAGTATACAAAACTTGGGAGCACGCTCGTCTACCTTCTTTAAAAATAGAGGCACTGGTCTACTAGCCACCTACAGCGCTGATCAGCTGTAGTGCGGCCCTTTGAAGCGCCGTGGCAGTCATTTAAGGCCGTTTGTAATTATATCACCACCAAGAGCTTCAGGGACAGAGAAGAGGAACAGTGAGGTGCGGGCGGTGGGGGCGGGCAGGGATTTTTGCTACCGGTTCTCCGAACTACCCGCCCCCATCGCTACCGGATCGTGTGATCCAATCTGAACCAGGGATATTTCACCCCTGATGTTATCACATACCAATAAGAAGACCCATTGTTTTTTCCCCCAAAAAATGAACCTGGGAACAATGGGTGCATCATGAACTATGTACCATCTCAGAAACCAGAAGAGTGAGTTCTACTTCCAGCTTAGCCAGCTGGGTGATCTTGGGCCATTCCCTTTCTCTCAGCCCTAGGAAGAAAAAATAGAAAACCACTTTCAAAATCTTGTCAAGAAAATTGTAGAGACTAGTCTCTGTTTGTAGAGACTAGTTCAAGCAATTCTCAGGAATCAACAATGATTCAAAGACACCGAATGAACAAATATGTCATCTATGATGCCAGCTTGCAGATTTCACTGATGGTTCCATCTGCGACATTCTGCCTCAGAAATTATTTCTTCTTGAACTGAAGGCAATTTTTAAAATGTAACTTTCTGCCATTTTCTTTCTACCCTCTCAAGCCACTCCATCCCTCAAATAATGAAATTTTTAACAGTAAAGAACAAAAGATTCTGTATATTAATATTGATTTGACTCCATATATCTCCAGATATTGATGATCTTCTTTTGAAAGACTGTTTCAATATTAACAAGCTTCCCTTTTATGACAAATGCAGAAATTTAACCCAACAATGAAATCCAAGCTTTAAACTCAGTTAAGTTTGGGCCTATAATTTCATAGAAACTCAGATTTATCTGCCTCTCCCAAATTTTAAAATTAACCCTTTTTATTTTTTTTACTCTGTTTTTTATTATTATTATTATTATTATTAAAGGACTGCTTCCAGTTGTATTTGATACTTTAATTTTGAGGTCTTGCCTTGATTGCTGTCTTTTAAAAGAAAGCTTAAATATAAACTTTTAATCTAAGCAAATATTAACATAATATTTTTCTCTCTCTTGGGCCACTAAAGAAGAACGAAAGGTTTCTCCTGTCATATGGATTGGAAGAGCATTCACTTTCTACAAGATATGATCTCTCTACGGTTGTTTTTTATTTTTCCTCATGGAGTGACAAGATTCCCCTCAAAGTTACTGAAACGGCCTTTTCATTTTGAAGGTCACAATTCTTGACACCTCAGTTGTGTAGCATAAACACATCTTGTAGACTACACAAAAGAATTCTGACAGAGGAAGCAGTGGTCAGTTTACTGAGTGTCTCATCTCTCATCAGCATCCTAACGGAACGATTTCTGATAGCCATTGATCGCCTCTTTAGCTGTGCTTTTGTGAAAGGAAAGAAAATAAGGATGTCTAGCCAGATAATCCAGTCTACCATGTTGTTGCCAACGTGGAAAGAAGAATATGAAGGAGGAGGAGGAGGAGGAGGAGGAGGAGGAAGTGCCGCCATTTTTGAAAGCCTTTTGAGTAAACCTGTGGCATTCTACAGAATGCAGCCTGAAAACAAAGCTAGAGATTTCCTTATGAGGAAAAAAAAAAAGGATTTCATTTATTCCCTAATTCTGTTTTTTAGAAAGAATGTTCTTTCTGCGCCAACTCAGTAAGCTCAAACTGCCCAAGGAGCTGCTGATCCAGTTCTACAGAGGAATTATTGAGTTTGTCATTTGCACCTCTATAACTGTCTGGTTTGGTTCTGCAACCCAGCAAGACAGACACAGACTTCAGAGGATAATTAGAACTGCAGAAAAAATAATTGCTACCAACCTGCCTTCCATTGAGGACCTGCATACTGCATGAATCAAGAAGAGGGCCATGAAAATATTTACAGATCCCTCACATCCTGGACATAAACTGTTTCAACTCCTACCCTCCAAACGACACTATAGAGCACTGCACACAGAACAACTAGACACCAGAACAGTTTTTCCCCAAAGGCCATCACTGTGCTAAACAAATAATTCCCTCAACACTGTCAAACTATTTACTAAATCTGAACTACTATTATCTTCTCATCGTTCCCATCACCAATCTCTTCCCACTTATGACTGTATGACTGTAACTTTGTTGCTGGTAATCCTTATGATTTATATTGATATTGATTGTTCCTGATTGCTTATTTGTACCCTATGCTTATCATTAAGTGTTGCATCATTAAGTGTTAAATTGTACCCTATGACCATCATTTGTGTTTTAAATGTTGATACAAAGATACCTTGATGAAGGTATCTTTTCTTTTATGTACACTGAGAGCATATGCACCAAGAAAAATTCCTTGTGTGTCCAATCACACTTGGCCAATAAAAAATTCTATTCTATTCTATTCTGTTTTTTATCCAGCTTAGGTTCCATCCATCTCACCCTCAGAATGACTCTGGATGGGTCTAGGACAGCTCTCTGCAGCTAACTCATTGAGGAACAACTTTCCACAGATAATTCGGTGCCAATTGGCTGACAGATTGCTGGGACTTCCTAGCTCACCCTAGCCTCAAGGACTCTGGCTCACTCTAGCCTTCAGGACTTGTAACTTGAGAAGGTTCAAACATAAAAGCAAGATAAGGTCCTCTGCAATTCACTTGTCCCTCTCGAATTATCCCATATTGAATTGTCCTGCAGCAAGCAGGCAGCTGGGGCAAGACAGCCAGAGTGACTCAGCTGTGGCAAGTTGTCCCATTCGCCCCGGGTGGTTTACCGGTAAAAGCATCACAACCACATAAAAAATGCACTAATTTAGTCTGATGAGAGCCAAAGAAGAAACCTAGATAGAATAAGTTAAAGGTAGGAGAAGTGCCTTCAGGGCACTAACCATACCCAGGCTCGCAGGCCTCACTCAAGTTGGCAGATCTTCACGTCCTTCAGGAGAATATGGTCCTGTCACAAGTCTGGGTTAAGGTCAATTAACCCAGCTGCATTAAGTTGCTACCCCAAAGCAACCTTGTTTTGACAGGGACAGATTTGGAATTCTGAGAATATATCATGGATAGTCCCTCAAAATGGCTACCCTGATGGACACAGAGAGTTACAAAATGTCTCCTGACCAGAAAATCAGCTTTTAACCATCCCAGGACTTTTCTTGCTGGGAACAAATTCAGTGTTACGGGCCAGAATTTTGCTTTGCATAATGTTGGCGCCTTTCCCTCCCCATCAATTAAAATAATTTTTTTAAAAAAAAGCAAAATGGGATACGGAATGTAATAGGTATCCAAGAACTGTGTCTGCGAGAAAGATGAAATATCAGGATATAAAACTAAGGAGTTTTATATCCTAATAATGCAAAATAGCGTAAAATAGCAAAATAGCGTAAAATAATGCAAAATAATGTGAAATAATGTAAAATAGCCCATTTTGTTTTACACCAAACATGAAAGCGGGATGGGGATGGATGACCAGGAGTGAAATCCAGCAGGTTCTGACAGGTTCTGGAGAACTGGTAGCGGAAATTTTGAGTAGTTCAGAGAACTGGCAAATACCACCTCTGGCTGGCCCCAGAGTAGGGAGGGAATGGGGATTTTGCAGTATTCTTCCCCTGCCACACTCACCAAGCCATGCTCACAGAACCGGTAGTAAAAAAAAAAATTGGATTTCACCACTGTGAATGATCTATACAGGAGGATGTTTCTGATATAGTTCAGTTTTCTACAGGGAAATTTGATATACTGCAGAATGTAATGGCCACAGTTGAGGAGACATCTACGCTGCCGACTTGCAAAATCAGCTTTGGAGCTATCGGGTTTCAAGAGAGCAGCTGTGTTCCCCAGCTGAGCTGATTTATTTCTGGTGCAGCTATGATGGGTTTTTTTCCCTCCAATTTCAGGAGAGACAGATGTTTCATTTGCATTAGAGCTCTGAAGAGCATGCAGCTGGGATCTTCTCCTATTAACAGGTACCCAACTCTCTCAGTTCTGCTAATGTCTTCAGTTAGTCCCAATGGTGGGAAAAGGATGAGATGCCTCCAGTAACATCACAATCCAACCCTCAGCTTCGTGTCCTTGTAGCTTGACAACTGATCCAAGGACGTAAGTTGTGAGGTTTGTATCATGATGTCGTGGTTCACCTTTCATTATTTGTCCCCTTCTTACACACTCCATTCCTGTGCAATGCAACAAAGTAATGGTAGCCTAGCGACTTAGCTCCTTCCTTTCCCTATCCAAGTTTCAAAGCAGGTGGAAATGAAAACAATTATGGATTGGTTTAAGATTATTTTAAGAGATTGGGGAATGAAAATGATGATATGGAACCAACCAAACATTTAAAAAAAATTGGGATAAATTCATGAGAAATAATGCCTGATAGAAGTCATGACAATAGAATAGAATAGAATAGAATAGAATAGGATAGGATAGGATAGAATAGAATAGAATAGAATAGAATAGAATAGAATAGAATAGAATAGAATAGAATAGAATTCTTTATTGGCCAAGTGTGATTGGACACACAAGGAATTTGCTCTCGGAGTACATAAAAGAAAATATACATTCGTCAAGAATCATAAGGAACAACACTTAATGATAGTCATGGGGAAACTGTCAATATAAATCTTAAGGATACCAGCAACAAGGTTACAGTCATACATTTATAAGTGGGAGGAGATGGGTGATAGGAACAATGAGAAGATTAATAGTAATGCAGACTTAGTAACTAGTTTGACAGTGTTGTGGGAATTATTTGTTTAGCAAAGTGATGTAGAGATTATGTTGATACATTGAATTAAGCTAAAATCTTGTTTGAGCATGCTGTGTGAAACCTGCCACCTTGGATGAGAACAAGGGTCACCAACCTTTCGGACCTCAGGGACCACTAAATTCCTAATTTTAAATCCTGCAGACCACTAATATGAATTTTTTTAAAAAAAGATAAACAGTATTTAGTGCAATATAAAAAAATGCAAATAATTTTTCTGCAGACCACCAAAATTTTCTTACAGACCACCAGTGGTCCATGGACCACTGGTTGATGACCACTGGTTTAGAAGACCTCATGTACAGCTTAACATATACCAATATCAATTTTTTAAAAAATATAAACATGATAAAGCAAACTATGGTTTAGAACAAGGTTGTCCGACTTTGGCAACCAGGGAATTCTGGGAGCTGAAGTCCACAGGACTTAAAGTTGCCAAGGCCGGACACTCTATTCTGGACCTCTGGTTCAGAATAATATGCACACCATATAAGTATCTCAACTATGCTTTTGTTTATCACTAATTGAGGAATATGTTTTGGGAGAATTCTATTGTGTTCTTATTTTGGTTTGTGATCTTCAATGGCATGTAGAAAAAGAAAGCAAGATTTGGATTGCAACGTTGCAACGCTGTTTTTATCAGTATGATGACATCCTCATCTCCTTATTGATTGTACTCAACTAACTAAAGAAAAAGGAATATCACAGACCGATAGATTTGGATCTCACTAGCATATTGATAGCATCCAGCTAGAAGTCTAACAGTCTCCCTCAGCAGTTTCATAGTACAAACACTGAAGGCTGAATTCTCTGAGGAACACGGTGTAATAGCTCCCATTTCCAGAAGCAGCTGCCTCTTCATGAGAAGATCTCCAAAACTGCCTGCTTGATGGTTTTGAAAGCTGTTGGGAAGTGAAAAAGAACTGAGCAAATGACACTCTTTCAGTCCATCAACAATTTAAGCAATACAGAAACTTTAAGTCGTGAAGTAAAATACAACCAATGCTTGTTACGTGTGAGAAATGCATTGCTGCAGAAGACAATTAAAACACCCTATCGTGAGTCATTTTAAATGAAAGCTAGATGAAACACCAGCTACGACTGGCTGAAATCTGACAAGACAGTGATTAAGGGAATATCAGCAGAGGTGGGTTTCAGCAGGTTCTGACCAGTTCTGGAGAACCTGTAGCGGAAATTTTGAGTAGTTTGGAGAACCGGTAGTAAAAATTCTGATTGGACCCACCCCCATCTATTCTCTGCCTCCCAAGTCCCAGCTGATCAGGAGGAAATGGGAATTTTGCAGTAACCTTCCCCTGGAGTGGGGTGGGATTGGAGATTTTACAGTATCTGTCCTCTACTACACCCACCAAGCCACACCCACCAAGCCATGCCACACCCACCAAGCCACACCCACAGAAGCAGTAGTAAAAAAAATGAGTATATATATATATATATATATATATATATATATATATATATATATACTCATTATATATATATATATATGTTTTCTGAGGTTTTCACGGGTGTTTGTATGTAGGTCTTTGGTTATTCG
Source organism: Ahaetulla prasina (assembly GCF_028640845.1). NCBI lineage: Eukaryota > Metazoa > Chordata > Lepidosauria > Squamata > Colubridae > Ahaetulla > Ahaetulla prasina. The sequence goes on from NC_080541.1 coordinate 16,045,923, forward strand.
GGTTTTCTCCCGTGTAAAATTGGAAGTGTCTTGGCGACGTTTCGACGAAGTCTCATTCGTCATCTTCAGGCTTCAGCTTCATCGAATGACGAATGAGACTTCGTCAAACGCCGCCAAGACACTTCCAATTTTACACGGGAGAAAACCCAACAACTAAAGACTCATATATATATATATATATATATATATATGTTTTCTGAGGTTTTCATGGTGTTTGTATGTAGGTCTTTGGTTATTCGGGTTTTCTCCGTGTAAAATTGGAAGTGTCTTGGCGACGTTTCGACGAAGTCTCATTCGTCATCTTCAGGCTTCAGCTTCGTACCGAATGACGAATGAGACTTCGTCGAAACGTCGCCAAGACACTTCCAATTTTACGCGGGAGAAAACCCGAATAACAGCAACTGCTTGCAAGATTGCAGGTTCAAGTCCCACCAGGCCCAAGGTTGACTCAGCCTTCCATCCTTTATAAGGTAGGTAAAATGAGGACCCAGATTGTTGGGGGGCAATAAGTTGACTTTGTATATAGTATACAAAATGGATGAAGACTATTGCCTGACATAGTGTAAGCCGCCCTGAGTCTTCGGAGAAGGGCGGGATATAAATGCAAATAAAATATATATATATATATATATTAATATTATTCTCCTGGGGTACAATTGAATCTACCTGTGAGAGACAAAGAAGTACAAAGCACACAAAAGAAGAGAAACCTGAGATATTTGTTAGATGGATCTAAACTTCTGTGTTGCAGGCAGATCTCCATACATTACATATGATTATCCAAGCCTTTTGTTTCTTAGGTGGAAGCAAGGAGACGAAACAGCTGCTACTCTGCCTTTCGTACACATGCAGTAACTTCATTTTCTTCCCTAACAAGGTTGATTAATATTTCTTTCCATTGTTTTGTAAACTCTGCTTAAAGCAAAGCAAAGATCCAACTGGACTCTCAGGTGAAACCTAGCACAACTTGCTGCAGCCAACTCACCGCAGCCAACTTGCCATGACACAACTCACTGTGGGACAAGACTAAAATTGAAGAAATGGTGTAATCGAATCATTAAGGAAAGGATGCAAAAGGAGGGACAAAATGAAATGTGAATGACCAAAATTAAAATAATGAGCTGGCTGGCAGTGAGTTGGCCACAGCAAGTTGTCTCATGGCGAGTTGGCCACGATGAGTTGACTGCAGTACGATGGCCATGGTGATTTGGCACTAGCAATAGCACTTAGACTTATTTGTTTGTTTATTTGTCAACAAGAACAAGGAAGCAAGTAACAGTATAGACATAGACATGGACACATGAAAAAAATTGGCACCAAAAAAAAAAGGATATAAATAGGCAAAACATAGCCATAAACACATAGAATGATTACATATAATTGGGAAGAGTAGGACAGGGATGGTAGGCATGCTGTGCACTTATGAACTCCCCCTTAGGGACCTCTTAAGAAACATGAAAGGTCCACGGTAGACAGTTTAAGGCGAAAGGTATGGGGATTAGAGAGACTAATAACAGGATTAGGTAGAGTGTTCCAGACATTTACTACTCTATTGCAATAGTCATATTTCCTACAATTAAGATTAGAGCGAATTACATTGAGTTTAAATCTATTGATGGCCCTTGTGTTATTATGGTTGAAGTTAAAGTACTCATTTACAGGTAGAATGTTTTGGTAAATAATCTTATGAACTAAGCATAAGTCGGAACGTAGATGACATAGTTTGAGGCTATCTAGCCCTAAAATTTCAAGCCTGGTGGTATAAGGAATTTTATTTCGAGCAGAAGATTTAAGTATGCTTCTAGTAAAATATCTCTGGGCCCTCTCTAATGTAATGATGTCTGAAATACAGTGAGAGTTCCAGTTCCACTTAGTTCCACTTACACTTATATACCGCTTGACAGTGCTTTACAGCCCTCTCTAAGTGGTTTACAGAGTCAGCCTATTGCCCCCAACAATCTGGATCCTCATTTTACCGACCTTGGAAGGATGGAAGGCTGAGTCAACCTTGAGCTGGTGAGTATTGAACTGACAAATTGCAGGCAACCAGCAGTCAAATTGCAGGCAACCTGCAGTACTGCATTCTAACCACTGCACTACCATGGCAGCAGCGAGTTGGCCATGTTTACTTGGCCATGGTGCATTGTCCCATTCTGCCTCAGTTGTTCACATTCTTCACCCAGGAAAACTGGATTCTGTAGGGGAAACAAAAAACAGATATAGGTAGTCCTTGACTTACAACTACACTTGGGACATGAATTGCTAAGCAATTGTTAAGGCCTCTGTGGCTCAGACTGCTAAGACAGTCTGTTATTAACACAGCTGCTTGCAATTACTGCAGGTTCTAGTCCCACCAGGCCCAAGGTTGACTCAGCCTTCCATCCTTTATAAGGTAGGTAAAATGAGGACTCAGATTGTTGGGGGCAATAAGTTGACTTTGTATATAAATATACAAATAGGATGAAGACTATTGCTTACATAGTGTAAGCCGCCCTGAGTCTTCGGAGAAGGGCGGGATATAAATGCAAATAAAAAAAAAAGTGACTTATGCCTGAATTTACAAACTTTTTGCTACAGTTGGTAAGCAAATATTATGGTTATGAATTGAATGTAGCCATTCAGCGAATCTAGCTTCCCCCTCATTGACTTGAAGATCACAAATGACTTCCTCCTGCAAAACAGGTTTTTCTTTTCCTTACCTTAAACTTGGCTGATTGACAGTATCTTGAGATATTATCTTACTGTGGATATTGTTGTGTGAAGCATGCAGAAAAAAACCAACAACTATACATGATCAAGCCGTTTTTTCTTTTTTAAAAAATCAGTGGAAAATTCACAGAATATCTGATAGCTCTAACAGAAATGTTTGCAAGCTAAGAAAGAGCTGGATGTGAACCTAAACGTATCTAACATGTCTTCTTCAAGAAAAGCTCACCTTCTTGTTGACTTGTTTATTCCAATACCTAAGGGGCTGCCATAAAGAAGAGGGGGCCAACCTATTCTCCAAAGCATCAGAGGGAAAGACAAGAAAAAATGGATGGAAACTAATCAAGGAGAGATGCAATCTAGAACTAAGGGGAAATTTCCTAACAGTGAGAACGATCAGTGGAACAGCTTGCCTTTAGAAGTTGTGGGTACTCCAACACTGGAGGTTTTTAAGAAGAGATTGGACAACCATTTCTCTGAAATAGTAGAAGGTTTCCTGATTGAGCAGAGAGTTGGACTCTCTGCTCAAGACATCTGTCTGGAACCCGCACTGCATATCGGACATAAATACAATCGAGAGAGTCTAGAGATATTTTATGAGAAGGGTCCTCCATTCCTCTACCCATAATAAAATACCTTATGCCACCAGACTCCAAATTTTGGGCTTAGACAACTTAGAACTATGCAGACTTCAGTCTGACCTAAGCGTAGTACATAAAATTATCTACCAAAATGTCCTAACTATCGATGACTACTTCAGCTTCAACCACAAAAATACATAAGCAAAAATAGATACAAACTCAAGGTAAACTGCTCCAAACTCGATTGCAGAAAATATGACTTCAGCAACAGAGTGGTCAATGCCTGGAATGCACTACCTGACTCTGTAGTTTCTTCCCCAAACCCCCAAAACTTTAAGCTTAAACTATCTATTGTTGACCTCATCCCATTCCTAAGAGGTCTGTAAAGGATGTGCATAAGTGCACCAGCATGCCTACCGTCCCTGTCCTAATATTTCTTTTTACTTATTCTTTTCATGTATCCAAATTATGTTTATACTGTCACCTGTTATCTTATATATGATTGAGAAAAATAAATAAATAAATAAAATAAAAATAAAAATAGAAGACCTCCAATGTCCCTTCCAATTCTGTAATCACACCCATGAAGTTTTCCAAGCCTGGCGTGGAAGTATCTTGAAGTAACACACTCAAAACCGTAGAAATGGTGGTAGACTTTAGGAGAAACCCTTCCATACTTCCACCTCTCACAATACTTGACAACACAGTATCAACTCTACTGTTCCTTCAAATTTCTAGGTTCTATCATATCGCAAGATCTCAAATGGACAGCTAATATCAAAAACATCATTAAAAAAGGACAACAAAGAATGTTCTTTCTGCGCCAACTCAGTAAGCTCAAACTGCCCAAGGAGCTGCTGATCTAATTCTACAGAGGAATTATTGAGTCTGTCATTTGCACCTCTATAACTGTCTGGTTCGGTTCTGCAACCCAACAAGAAAAACACAGACTTCAGAGGATAATTAGAACTGCAGAAAAAACAATTGCTACCAACCTGCCTTCCATTGAGGACCTGTATACTGCACGAATCAAGAAGAGGGCCGTGAAAATATTTACAGTTCCCTCACATCCTGGACTTAAACTGTTTCAACCCCACCGTCAAAACAACGCTATAGAGCACTGCACACCAGAACAACTAGACACAAGAACAGTTTCTTCCCGAAGGCCATCACTCTGCTAAACAAATAATTCCATCAACACTGTCAGACTATTTACTGAATCTGCACTACTATTAATCGTTTCATAGTTCCCATCACCAATCTCTTTCCACTTATGACTGTATGACTATAACTTGTTGCTGGCAATCCTTATGATTTATATTAATATATTGACCATCAATTGTGTTGTAAATGTCGTACCTTGATGAACGTATCTTTTCTTTTATGTACACTGAGAGCCTATGCACCAAGACAAATTCCTTGTGTGTCCAATCACACTTGGCCAATAAAAAAAAAATTCTATTGGCTTCTTCTGGGATAGAGTTTCAGCATTTTATTTTTGACTAAAGCTTTGGTATTCCTTGGTGGTTTTTCCATGAAAACATTTGCCAATCTTCCTCCGCTTCATTTATTTTATTTTATTTTTTTTATTGAAAAAGTTTTACAACAACAATTAAATTTTTTCCCTCCCCTCCCCCCCTTCCCCCCTCCCTCCAAAACCCCCCTCCTCCCCTGACTTCCCGGAGCAAACACAAGGTATAGTACAATAAACAAACAGTCATACATTAAATTTTTAAAATCTAACACAATTATAATCCTTCTCTCTCACATAACCTGACTTCTTCCATTAAAATCAAAAACAACGTCCTTCATTCAAAGGCAATCTGAAATTTCTTAATCTGATATCTATTTTGAATATAATCAATCCAATTCTTCCATTCATTTAGATAATTTTCTTGAGTACTGTCTTTCAAGAAGGCTGAGATTTTAGCCATCTCAGCCAAATTGGAAATTTTCAATATCCATTTTTCTATTGTGGGTAATTCTTTTTTCTTCCAATATTGTCCAATCAACAGTCTTGCTGCTGTTATTAAGTTCAAAATCAATTTATTCTCAATCACTGTGCAGTCCGCTGTTATTCCCAAAAGGAAAAATTGCAGTAGGAACTTTATCTTCTTCTTCAGAATATTCTGCATAATCCACCAAATTCTTATCCAGAAAGACTTGATTTTCTTACAAGTCCACCATACATGAAAATATGTAGCATCATCACAATTATATCTCCAACATTTCGCTTGCATATCTGGATACATACATGATAATTTCTTAGGATCTAAATGCCATTTATAAAACATCTTATAAAATTTTTCTGTTAAATTCTGCGCTTGCGTAAATTTAACATTTCTAACCCAAATTTTTTCCCATGTTTTCAACATTATTGGTTCCTGAATATTCTGTGCCCATTTTATCATACAATCCTTTATTAAATCTCTTTCAGAATCTTATTTCTATCAACACATTATACAATCTCTTTATATGCCCCTGGGTTTGATTTCTAATTTGTTTAACCAAATTTTCTTCATTTTGAATAACACCAATTTTCTGATCTTCTTTCCATCTAGCCTTTAACTGTCCATATTGAAACCAAGTATAATTCCTCCCTTCTTCTTTTAATGTATCCAAAGATTTTAGTTGTAAATTTCCCCTCTCATTATATAAAAGATCTTTATAAGTAATCATTTCTTGTTCCTGTTCTATATTTATATTCTCTACTGCGTGCCGAGTTCCGCTTCATTTATTATGGGCAACCAAGTTTGCCTATATTAAGAGGGGTTGGTTTTTCTGGACTTCTGCAAGATTTAGGTAACAATCTGGTTTATATTTTATATATTTATCGTTAAATATGTGTCCCACCATCTCACTACCCAAAATGATTGCATGAGGATCATCCCACTTTGCTTGGTCTGTAAGTCTCCATTTTTTATTTTTTATTTTTTTGAGTGTTTTTTCTCCTTTTCTCTCGAACGACAGCTGAGTTTACTGAGCTGCATAAACAGAGGGATAGAATCAAGATCACGTGAAGTGTTAGTGCCACTTTATAATGCCTTGGTAAGGCCACACTTGGAATATTGCATTCAGTTTTGGTCGCCACGATGTAAAAAAGATGTTGAGACTCTAGAAAGAGTGCAGAGAAGAGCAACAAAGATGATTAGGGAACTGGAGGCTAAAACATACAAAGAACAGTTGCAGGAACTGGTATGTCTAGTTTAATAAAAAGAAGGATTAGGGGAGTCATGATAGCACTGTTCCAATATCTCAGGGGTTGCCACAAAGAAGAGGGAGTCTAGCTATTCTCCAAAGAACCTGAGGGAAGGACAAGAAGCAATGGATGGAAACTAATCAAGGAGAGAAGCAACCTAGATCTAAGAAGAAATTTCCTGAAAGAATGGCTAATCAGTGGAACAACTTGCCTGCAGAAGTTGTGAATGCTCCAACACTGGAAATTTTTAAGAAAATGTTGGATAACCATCTGTCTGAGATGGTGTAGGGTTTCCTGCCTGGGCAGGGGGTTGGATAGAAGGCCTCCAAGGTCCCTTCCAACTCTGTTGTTATTATTATTAATATTATAAATTTGGGACATTCTAATCCTTGCCAAGGCCAGAATGAAGAAGTATACTGGATAAAATTGAAGTCAGTAGTGCAAGTGAAAATAAAAAAACAAAACACAAACCACATAAACTACTTCTCCTTCTCTAAAGAAAAGTCTCTTGGAAAAAATCCTGTCAGAAGATGTAGACAGGTCACATCATGGGTTTTTTTTTTAAAGAGAAAGATACAGGGCTAAAACAGCAGGGATGTCAGAAGCAATGGCTCCTTGTCTGGGCCTGGCAGAGCACCAGGGGGTGTAATAAGATGGATGACTTTAGGAGAGGACTTCCTGACATTTCAGAGAGGGACTTTGAGGAAGGAACAAAGGACCTGTAGAGTTGTAAGTGGAAGTGGCTCAAAAAGGATGTGGTAACAGGACTGTTGTCATTAAGGAGTAGAGGAGTCACAAAGAAGATGCTGTTGTCGTTTCAGAACCAGAGTTTATCCTAGCCTCCTTCCATCTTTCTTCTTCTGCTGCTATTCTAAATAATTTCTCCAGGGAAATTAGCATCATGATTTCTCACCGTTTGAATTCAACATCTACTGAAGCGAACTTGAAGAGGAAAGACACTGCTCATAATTCCTCCGAAACGCCAACCACAAATAGAAGTTGCTTTCTCAGACAGATGTGATATACAGAGGTGGGATTCACAAAATTTACCTACCGGTTCACCCAGCACTGAAAATGTGTGTGTGCGCACACTACTCTGCGCATGAGCCTGGCCTCAAAAACATGCAAAAATAGGACAGTATAGAACCAGAGAGGGTGAGTAGGTGGGTGGGCCCACCTGTGATTTCCGCTACCGGTTCACCAGTCCAAACTGGCTGAATTCCACCTCTGATCAGGGGTGAAATCCAGCAGATTCTGACAGGTTCTAGAGAACCGGTAGCAGACATTTTGAGTAATTTTGGAGAACCAACAAATACCACCTCTAGCTGGCCCCAGAGTGGGGTGGGAATGGAGATTTTGAAATATCCTTCCCCTGTAGTGAGGTGGGAATGGAGATTTTGCAGTATCCTTACCCTGCCATGCCCACCAAGCCACGCCCAAAGAACCAGTAGTAAAAAAAATTAGATTTCACCACTGTCTCTGATGATATAGCTCCGGTCACTTACTTCATTGTCATGCTCCCTTGGATCTCAATTTTTTTTTTAATTGAGGCCATGAAAAAGTTACTTATCCTTATTTCAGGAAGCCATAGTTTCTTTCTCCATCTCTTTACTATGTGTTTCCACAATGGTGTCATGAGGTTGGCTAAGCGAAGAGAACATTTTTTGACAAGGGAAATCCATGACTCACTAGGAATATAATCCTAGATCTTCCTAGTCCAAATCCAGCACAGTAACCAGTAGGTCAGGGGTCTCCAACCTTGGCCACTTTAAGACTTGTGGACTTCAACTACCAGAATTCCTCAGCCAGCAAAGCTGACTGAGGAACTCTGGGAGTTGAAGTCCACAAGTCTTAAAGTGGCCAAGGTTGGAGACCCCTGCACTAAATCACACTGCATAATCTTTCTTGCAGGACTAAACTAACCAACTGGAGAAAGATTTCTCATATATCACTTCATTCTAGTTTTTAAAGAACAGCATACAACTTTAAAAAAATTAAGAAAGTCTTAAATCAGATATATGAACATAGACGATGGGATTTTCTAAACTGAACAGAACTCGGTCATACCCAAAGGGCACATATTTTCAGCTAGAGAAAATATATGCAAAAATGACCTTCACTAGACTTTTTTTAAAAAAAAATAATTCAAATCCTTTTGGAAACATTGTGAAATAAAGAAAAAGCTGATGCAGGGAATCTTGGGTGCTGTAGTCGACACATTTTTAGTTAAATGGAAGAAAACACAAAGGACATATAACACATCTGATGACACAGCTTTAGCAGTGTGTGTGTGTGTGTGTGTGTGCGTTCATTCCTGGATTTCCTTTTTGGCAGCCACTGAACTTCAAAGTAGGAAGTTCTTGGTATTCTCTAAGCTTGGTGGCTTGCTTCCAGATGTTTTCATCACTGCTAGTGATGATGTTACCTAGTTGGGTAATGAAACAACCAAGCCCAGAGAACTTCAGAGATCAATCTTGAGCTAAAGATACATGGATTGCCCCTGTAACTATATAGGACAGATGGGGGGGGGGAGGGAGCCGAACCACCAGATTGCAAGAACACAAGTGAGCCTTCAGACAAGAAGAGCTGAACTCATTGGTAGCCTCACGTTGCGATGAATAAGGACATAACATTCAATTTCATAGCTACTAAGATTGTTGGCTGAGCAGGGTCAAAAACAGCCAGGGAAATGATTGAAGTCTGGGAAACAGCCCCTTGTCAGTCAACAGGAGTGGTGATTGGCCACCAGCTTATTAGGTGCTTAGGAGCTGAGGATTTCTCAGCACGAAGAAATGATAGCCAATTGCCTGCCATCAATACACCAATCAACCAATAGGAAGGAATCACATAAATACAATTCATAGAATAGCCCAAAGCACATATTCCAGTAGAGAGAACTTCCCTGAGGATTCCCCGCTATCCTGAAGAAGCTTCTTGGATGAGAAGCGAAACATCTTGAAAGAAAAAACCAGAAAGTCCAGTTGCCTCCTGAAAAAGCACCTTTGGGACAACCATGACCTGGATGACTGAGGATCTCTACAGACATTCCCAGAGGATGGGCTCCAGCACAAGCCCGAAAGCTCAGAAGATGCTCTGATGTTGGTGACTGATCCAGATTGCATTTTATAGATATTATCTTCACTTGAAGATCGAATGATGTCTATTCTTAAACCAGAAAGCAAAGAATAAGGTTTGCCAGGATGGGGCTAGCTCAGTGATGGAATTCAGGTTTTTTTGCTACCAATTCTGTGGGCGTGGCTTGGTGGGCGTGGTTTGGTGGGCATGGCAGGGGAAGGATACTGCAAAATCTCCATTTCCACTTCACTCCAGGGGAAGGATACTGCAAAATCCCCATTCCCTCTCCACCCTTGGGGGAAGGATATTGCAAAATCTCCATTCCCACCCCACTCTGGGGCCAGCCAGAGGTGGTATTTGCCAGTTCTCTAAACTACTCAAAATTTCTGCTACCGGTTCTCCAGAACCTGTCAGAACCTTTCACCCCTGGGCTAGCTACTTTTCTTAAGCTTAGCCATTCAGCGATCTGGAGTTTATACATGAGTGGTGAAGTGGCTGTGATTCTAACCTACAACCTATCTATCTATGCAATTAGAAGCCTTCCCAATCTCTTCTTACAGGCCATTCCTGCTGGGACTGATGACAATTATTAGTTTAGCATTAACTACGAGGAGTAGCTTGGAAATTGCAGAGCCAATAATGGATGGTTATTTTAGGTAGCAATAATTGGTTATTTATTGCAGCCTGTCATTTTATTACATAAGAAACTTACTTGCATGCAGAACATTTCCCTCCTAGCTGTGTGCTATTATTCGTCTTAGAACCTCATCCGATTTTTAAACTTGATTTGTATGAGGGAGAAGAAACGCATGGAAGCATCTTGTTACTGCAATCCCTAATCCCCAAACAAAGCATTCTCCCCTACATTCTCCCCATGGAAGCTTTTAACCTCCCAAAGGCAATAGCACAGATGAATATGCTTTTCATTCTGCTGGAGAAAGGAAAAAAAAAACCCCAACCCAAACCCCACTTGCACCTCTGGAATAAAATATTGCCGCTATTAAGGCTCAAACAGCTCAGCTGCAATTTGAAATCCAGCAGGGAGCAGTGATTCCATAATGCACAGCATTAAAACTGTCATTTTCTTCCTCTCTGTCTTCTTGCTAGCATCTTTTCAGTGCTACTTTGGCTTTTTGAACAGATACCTGACCTTTCCAAATAAAGACATAAATCTCCTGGCATAGTTCAGAGTTTTTCGCTGAAGGACAGATTCACATGTTTCAACCAAGTCCACATCACATTTAAAAGGAGTTTGGATATTACAGCCAGTTTTCTTAACTGCATTATACAGAATGAGCTATGTTTGGCTAGGTTGATACGAAGTGCTAGGCTACAAAACCATGTTTTACGAACCTCATGGCTACATTTATGTGACTCCTGGACCTGAAACCAATTAAATATTATTTGTTTAGCATGCCATGTCTGGTTCAGTTGGTGAATTAGGTTCACACATCACTTTAAGCCACAATATGTATTCTTTGGTTTGGGCCTAGCATTTTATGTGAATGCTAGAAACTCTCTTCATCTACAAATAATGATTGGTTTATAATAATGTAATCAATAAATCTATGTTTACAAAGTACTAGTCTTATGTTCCACTGAACATAATTATGTTAATTATGTTCACTCTGTGTCTTGCAAGTTGATAGAAGATAGAAAATAGAGATGATAGATTAGATAGGTACTGTAGATAGATGATAGATAGATAGATAGATAGATAGATAGATAGATAGATAGATAGATAGATAGATAGATAGATAGATAGATACCCTGTTTCCCTGAAAATAAGACATCTCCTGATAATAAGCCCAATTGAGCTTTTGACCACATGCACTAAAATACCCCCCCCCAAAAAAATAAGCCCTCCCCAAAAAGAATCCCTCCCTGAAAATATTTAAACACAACACATGTGCAGCCGGTCCCCGCCATTTCCTCTGGTTAGGGTTAGGGGGACAGAGCTGGAAAACAGGTAAGATGGCAAGAGGAGCCCCATCTTCCTCCAAGTGCCCCAAAATATAAAACCTCCCCAAAAACAAGGCCAAGTGCTTATTTCGGGGTTCAAAAAAATATAAGACAGGGTCTTACTTTTGGGAAAACACGGTAGGTAGGTAGGTAGATAGATAGATAGATAGATCAACATACAGACTGATAAACAAATTAGATTAGAGTAGATTAGATATTCTGCAAATCTATTTTGTCCTGGATTATTATTTTTTGTGAGGTTGGTCAGGGAAGGAGGCATTCTGGAGGGGAGGCACTATTGTTCGTATCCAGATGAAACTTTTTTTTCATATATTACACAAAAGACCTATATTTTCTGCTCATGGTGACGGAGATGACCACTACCAATTCATTCCATTCAGAAACCTCATTTCTATTGCCACTTAATATGGGATTTCCTGGTCACTGGTAAACCTCTCTGGCTCATACAACTCAGGAAGCGTACATATGGAATGATCATTAACAGGGGTCTCCAACTTGGTCCCTTTAAGGCTTGTGGACTTCAACTCCCAGAGTCCCTCAGCCAGGGACTCTGGGAGTTGAAGTCAGCTCAGCCAGGGACTCTGGGAGTTGAAGTCCACAAGCCTTAAAGGGACCAAGGTTAGAGACCCCTGATCATTAAGGTGGTTAGAATAGAGTAACCAGCTTTGCTGGCTGAGGGACTCTGGGAGTTGAAGTCCACAAGTCTTAAAGGAACCAAGGTTAGAGACCCCTGATCATTAAGGTGGTTAGAATAGAGTAACCAGCTTTGCTGGCTGAGGGATCTGGGAGTTGAAGTCCACAAGTCTTAAAGGGACCAAAGTTAGAGACCCCTGATCATTAAGGTGGTTAGAATAGAGTAACCAGCTTTGCTGGCTGAGGGACTCTGGGAGTTGAAGTCCACAAGTCTTAAAGGGACCAAGGTTGGAGGACCCGATCATTAAGGTGGTTAGAATAGAGTAGGAGGTCAAAAAACATCCAGGAAATGCAAAATGCTTCCATGTTGCCAACACAGGTACAGTACATGGAGTTCTCCACAAAGCCAGGAGCTCAGATGTTTTCTTAGGAGGTGTCTATATTTTCTTCTTGACTCATTGCCCATCATGGCCACCTCTGCTTTGAAAGTGCGCAAATGGGGGGTGGGTGGCGGCAGTGGTGGGTTTCAAATTTTTTTTACTACCGGTTCGGTGGGTGTGGCTTGGTTGGCGTAATAGAGGAAGGATACTGTAAAATCTTCATTCCCTCCCCAATCCAGGGGAAGGTTACTGCAAAATCCCCATTTCCTCCCGATCAGCTGGGACTCAGGAGGCAGAGAATAGGTGGGGGCGGGGCCTGTCAGAATTTTTACTACCGGTTCTCCAAACTACTCAAAATTTCCACTACCGGTTCTCCAGAACTGGTCAGAACCTGCTGAAACCCATCTCTGGGTGGGTGGGTGGGTGGGTGGGTGGGGACGGTCCTTCCACTCCTAATATTTTCTAGTTTCCATTCAAAACTGCTGGTTGTTTTTTGTTGTTTTCTTAAACTGAGGTGACTTAAGCCATCCATAGCTGATGTTCTTCAGAGCTCCATTCCATTCAAGAAGCAGTCTTCAGTACTTCTGATTGGCTGCAGTGCCTGAGACCCTTCTCCAAACCAAAGGCTGGTGCTGGCCTGAATAGCCACTGTACCCTGGCCACTGTAACCAAGTTTTGTGTTCTTGGTCATTGTTGCCTCGTAAATGATCCCACAATGATTCATTAAATGTGATAGCTAAAACAGAAAGGCTAATAGATGACTTAACAAGATTTGATCATGATTTGCAACTCATTAGTCTCGGACACAATTCATACATAGAGGCTCCTGCTTGAGCAGGAGGTTGAATTAGAAGACCTCCAAGGTCCCTTCCAACTCTGTTATATTGTGACTGTGCATTTGGTCCTCAGTCTCCACGCCACATGAAGTTCACATGAAGCCTATCACATTGAATCAAATCAACTTTCCTTGAGTGGTGCTCTGGGATCCACAGCATCCACTCCTTCCTAGAAGAATGAAATATTTTGAGGAATATTTTAAAAAGGCAGGATAAAATATTTCCCCTAAAAGAGAAATTAAAAAAAGCCTTAAGGGAGACAGACACTCAGAGCCCCAGCTCTCAGCAGATATCTTGTGCCCATTAAGAAAAAAACAAAAGACCTTCAGCTCCAGGATGATGAGATTAAGGCATGACCCTTTCAGGACATAATAGGATTAACCCACTAAGACACAGAGCTCAGTACATTGCATCCTAAGGACATTGCATCACCCTCAGAAACTTCAGTCAAACTTAGGTCAGGCAACCTATAGAGCCAGCTATGACCCCTACATCAGGGTTGAAATGCTCCCTGTTTGGACCGGCTCGCCCGATCCGGTAGTGATGGCGGCTGCTGGTTCAGAGGACCAGTAGCAAAAATGCCTGGCCCGCCCCCTGCCTCTGCTGAGCTGGACCATCAGCAGAGTTGTGGTTTTTTTTACTTTTAAAAGCAGTTTTTCTTCAGCCAAAAACATGCCTTTAAAAGTTAAAAAAAAAAAAAAAGCCATTGAGGATCCTGTGGCTCAGCTGAGATTGGCAGAGCCTTTAAACTCTTTTTTAAAAAACTTTTTAAAAAAAGTTTTAAAAGGCTCCTCTGGTGATCTCACCTGAGTTCCCCATCACCAGAACCTTTAAAAACATGTTTTCTACAAGCTCTTCGGTGGAAGAGCTCATTAAAACAATCATTTTAAGAGGTTCTGGGCTGCTAGGAGAGAACTTCAGCTGAGATCGTCAGAGGAGCTTTTAAACTCTTTTTTTCCTCTGGCGATCCCAGATGACTTGCCTGATCCTCACAGGCTTTTAAAATCATTTTTAACAGCCCCCACTTACAAGAGCCCCCACCCATGCCTACCCAATGCCCCCTCCTCACTTACCTATAATTGCTGCTCCTTTTAGGCTGGCAACGCCATGCTTTACTTCAGGTACTGATTACAGCCTGCTTTGACTTCCTGCTTTGCTGAATGAGGAACTCTGGGAGTTGAAGTCCACAAACCTTAAAGTTACTAAGGTTGGAGACCCCTGATCTGAAAAAATAAATTAATAAAATAATAAAATAAAATATTTGTGCAGCTTTGTGAGATTCTGTGTGTTTCTGTAATGTTTCACTCTAACTACACAAACACACAGAATCTCACAAAGCTGTATGTGGCATTTTTTTTTCATAAAAAAGTTTTATTTTTACAATCATATCAAACAGCTCATTCAATGTACAGTTATATTCAATTAGTCGGGCTTGCCCAGTCACCCCCCCCTTTTTAACACTCTTCCCTCTTCTACCTTCTTCTACTTTCCAGACCTTCCTCGTATGTGGCATTTTGTGTGTGTGAGAGAGTCAGTTGTGTTGTGTGTGTGTAAAGTGTGAAAGTGTGAGGTTCCTGCTTGTTGCAGGGGCCATTTTGGGTGAAGTGCAGCTGCTTTTACATTGTATGTGAGTCAGTTGTGTTGTATTGTGTGTGTGTAAAGTGTGAAAGTTGGTTTTTGGTACCTCTTATTGTTTTGTATACTTTGTTTATTATTTTTATTATTTATTGCTATTGGCCACGCCCACCCAGTCATCTGACCACCAAGCCATGCCCACCAATTAAGCCACACCCACAGAACTGGTAGGGAAAATTTTTAGATTTCACCCCTGCCCTACATAACCCCTACATGGCCCCATGGGAGTCTGACAACAGCCAATAGAATACATGTTCTTGCGCAGGAGCAGGAAGCTCAAGTGCAAAGCCCAAGAGAAAGTATAAACACCTCTCACTCTCACTCTCAACTCCATGTTGTCAACCGCACTAGAACCATGTGCTTGTTGGTTCTGCTTCATCATTAAACCATCTTTCCAATCAGCTTCCAGCCTCCATTTTGTCTCCAGTGTCTTTCTCCAGGCTTGGAACTGAAGCAGGTGGATTTTTCTTCCAACAACGCTGAAGGGACAAAGCTGGGGAAAGAGTTAGTTAGTTAGTTACTACCTTTAAAGCGCTCCATGGCTTAGGACCGGGATACCTACGGGACCGTCTACTGCCAACGTCTATCTCCCAACGCCCGGTGCGCTCCCACAGAGAGGGGCTCCTCAGGGTGCCATCAGCCAAGCAATGTCGGCTGGTGGCCCCCAGGGGGAGGGCCTTCTCTGTGGGGGCTCCTACCCTATGGAACGAGCTTTCCCCTGGAATCAGACAAATATCTGACCTTCGGACCTTCCGCCGCGAACTCAAAACCTACTTATTTCGTCTTGCTGGACTCGCTTAAATTTTAAATTTTAGATTTTATATTATTAAATTGTATGGGTTTTTAAATTTTTTAGTAAATTTTAGTGGGAATATTTTTATCTATAAGTAGCCAAATTAAATAGGTTTTTTAAGGGTTGTTTTTAGTTTTGTACTGTTGTTTTCTTTCTGTATTTTACTTGTGGCTGTACACCGCCCTGAGTCCTTTGGGAGAAGGGCGGTCTATAAATAAAAATATTATTATTATTATTATTATTATTATTATTATTATTATTATTATTGTTATTGTTATTGTTATTGTTATTGTTATTGTTATTATTATTATTATTATTATTAGTTGGGAACCTTGGCCATCACTTTGAGTTATTTAGTGAAACAGGAAATGGTGGAAGAAGAAATAAATCCTTCATAAAATAGGTCTGAGAAGTGAAACTATCATCCATCTTGGCTGCCCATCATCTCCAACAGGAAGGCCAGTGCTAACAAGTTCAGAAGAAAGAAAGGAAAAATGAGTCAGTACCCTCAGGGTTCTGCAGAGAAAATATCAGCTGTTTTCCATTTGACAAGCAGCAAAGAGGAGGCTGATGATATTGATAGTTTCCCTTTAAAGTAACCTTTGCTGATTAATCAATGCTGTGACTCTACAGCTGGCCCCCCAGAGGGAATAACTGGTGTCGTTTCATAAATGCAGTGAAATGCCAGATTGTAGTCTGAAAAGGTTTGGCAAGAATGCTAAAAAAAAAAAAAGATTGAAGTGAGACAAGGGGAAGAAAGGAAAGGGAGGGAGGGAGGGAGGGAGGAAGGAAGGAAGGAAGGAAGGAAGGAAGGAAGGAAGGAAGGAAGGAAGGAAGGAAGGAAGGAAGGAAGGAAGGAGATGGAGGGAAGAAGGAGATGGAGGGAAGGAAGGAGATGGAGGGAAGAAAATGGAAGGATGGAGAAGAAGAGAAAGAGAAAGGAAGGGAGGGAGGAAGAAGATGGAAGAAAGGAAGGAGATGAAGAGAAGGAAGGAGATGGAAGGAGATGGAGGGAAGAAAATGGAAGGAAGGGAGAAGAAGAGAAAAGGAGGGAGGGAGGAAAGAAAATAAGTAAGGAAATAAAGCAAGGAAGGAAAAGGAGTAAGGGACGGAAGGAAGATAGATTGTATTATCTGAATGAAGTTAATATTATTTATGTATGCAAATATACATGTTTTGATTACCCTTTCCCCCTTAATTTTTAGATAAAAGGTGATTATGAACTGTATAATTGCAATCTCACCTTACTCACTATATTTATATCCCATCTTTCTATTAAAAACAGCACCTGTGGCTAATATATACTAGAATGTTTAAAAGTACAGATGTCAAGCATTTTTACTTTTCATTGATCTCAAATGGAAAGCATTCTGCGGCATTTGATAAAATCAGCAATCTCTTTTACTAGTATCCTTTAAAAATTATGTGACAATCCCCCCCACCCTTCCAGAACATTATTAGAGCAGTTTACAGTAAAAACATCTCAACTTATTAATATCCAAAAACTGCTAAAAACAGCAGATCAATAGAAGCCGCATAAGTGTTGTTTAAATTTCAATAAATCTGGTCAATAAATGTTTATCAGCTTTTTTTAAAAATGTGGATCTCTACTAGGATCTTTCCAAAAAGCAAATTCCTCAGATCTGTCCCAAAAATCTATTGCCACAATGAAATTATCTGGATACCATTTTACAAAGCAATGCTTAGCTGTTGGAAGGATAAGTGGATTCTTTTTTATGATGTCTAGCATTTTAAAAGAAAAATTATGTACCTCCCCAGTGGATGCGCCACTGGGGAGGAATGACATCTTTCTTGGAGAAGCTCTTAAACCTCTAGAGAGCTTCTATTATTATTATTTTAATCTATATGCCGTTGTCATTTGACTCTTCTCTTTCCCAAAGATTTCAAGAAAATGTTGAACAGCAGGAGAAATATAGAAAGAAATTGGTTCTCTTCTTCTCTAAACTCCATGTCAACTGGAATTGCTCATCCTGGAAGGAGAACAACAGAACAGAATTACAGAGTTGGAAGGGACCTTGGAGATCTTCTAGTCCAACCCCCTGCTCAAGTAGGAAACCCTGCACCACTTCAGACAAATGGTTGACCGATCTCTTCTTAAAAACTTCCAGTGTTGGAGCATTTAAAACTTCTGGAGGCAAGTTGTTCTAACTGATTGTTAGAACTAAGGAGAAATTTCCTGACGGTTAGAACAATTAATCAGTGGAACAACTTGCCTGCAGAAGTTGTAAATGCTCCAACACTGGAAATTTTTAAGAAAATGTTGGATAGCCATTTGTCTGAAATGGTGTAGGGTTTCCTACCTGGGCAGGGGGTTGGACTAGAAGACCTCCAAGGTCCCTTCCAACTCTGATATTATTATTATTATTATTATTAATAATAATAATAATAATAATAATAATAATAATAATAATAATAATAATAATAATAATAATAATAATAAGCAAAAATATTGTGCATTTTCAGTACAAAGGTATCAGGATGATCTGTCCTAAGTAAATAGTAGCTGACGCAAAATGTATTTGCCTCTGATCATTATTCATCCGTTTGGTGAAATCTATATGCAGTCCTTTGATGAATTAGTTGATTATATTCTCTTAGAGCTTCAGACAACACTAGGACCAGCTTCTTTCCTAACCAAAAAAAAAATATTCTATTTGTGTTGGAGGGGAAAGACAAATATGGAAAAAAAAATGTTGTTATGATCCCAAGAATGATCAGAAAAGACGTCACATCAATGAGTCAGCAAGACAGAAGATTGAAGGTGCGTCAGGAGTCGAGGAAAACAAATGCAATGAATTGCTAATGAGTCCTATTCATGATGCCAGCTGTTTTCTCTGAGATGAGAAGAACATATCTGATCCTTAACGTAACCTTTCCGGAAGACTGAAATGACACACCTTGCCTCTATGTGCTCTGGTGACTGCCCCCAAAATAGCTCTTGCTGTTGTTTTTGTTCTAGTGCATCCCAGACTCAGTCTAGAGTAGAGGTGGGTTCTACTTAGCTTTACTACTGGTTTGCAGCAGGATCGCACAAGTGCTGTTGCTTCAGCACATGCGCAAAAGCTTTCCGATGACATCAGGGTCGGTGGGCGGAGCCTCCCCCCCCCCCGGTTTTACTACCGGTTCGCAAGAACCAGTCCAAACCGGGGGCAACCCACCACTGATGTAGGGATGTTCTAATTAATCATCAATGACAAAGTTAATGCCAAAAAAAAATTAAAAAAAATCAAGCCCTTTTCTTCCTGAATATACTTCTTTCGGTCAGTTCTTCAAAGTAGGACCAGACTAAGAAAGCAGTGCCTTATAACTCTGGACTACTTTTATTGCAACATCTAAAGCAGAGGTGTCAAACTGAGTGGCCCGTGGACTGGATGCGCAATGCACTTTATGTCAACGACCTATGCGATCATATTAAAAGCAGCTGCGTCCTCTTTGCTGATGAGGTAAAATTATTTACCACCCCTGACAATGCTGCTGCCCTACAAAGCAACCTTGACCATGTGTCAGAATAGTCGTGCATTTGGCAACTCCAAATCTCAACTAATAAATGCTAATACATTACTAATAAATTACCATGAAGCATTTTCTGATATAATGCAAACTGTTATTAAGATATTTCCTGTGGTCAACTCCTAATGTTTGACTGTAGTCTACAGTTCAACATGTGCTATTTTCAAGGCAGACACATCTTGCAATATCTTCCCGAATTTTTAAGAATATTTCAAGTACATTAGAAGCTCTGCCATTGTTTGAAGGCATTGCAGAATCTGGTAAGGAAATATCTCTGAAAGACCCAACCGACAGCGGGCTGCCAAGTACTATATAAAACCTGTGAAATGCTGCAATCCATTGAACTGTATTAATGTCTTACATTTATTCCAGCCTATGAATATTCTGTATATATATGGTTTGTTTGGAATATGCACATGTAAGATGTAACACTGGATCAAATCCAGGAATGAAATCCAGCAGGTTCTAGTAGGTTCTTGTGGAGAACCGGTAGTGGAAATTTTGAGCAGTTTAGAGAACTGGTAGCGGAATTTTTATGTAGTTCGGAGAATCGGCAAATGCTACCTCTGGCTGGCCTCAGAGTGGGGTGGGAATGGGGATTTTGCAGTATCCTTCCCCCTGGAGTGGGGTGGGAATGGAGATTTTGCAGTCTCCTTCCCCTGCCATGCGACACCAAGCCACGCCCACAAAGCCGCAGAACAAGTAGTAAAAAAAATTGGATTTCACCACTGATCAAATCCTGCATTTAGGAAATTCTTTGCTGTTTCTGAACAAGATATATTCTTTAATACTGTGTGTGTGTGTGTGTGTGTGTGTGTGTGTGTGTGTGTGTGTGTGCGCGCGCGCGTGCCTTTGAGTCAGTGCTGACTCCTGGTGACTGCCTAGATAAATTCCTGCAATTTTCTTGCAGGATTTCAGAAGTGGTTTACCCTGGCCTTCTTCCCAGGGATGAGAGAAAGGGACTGGCCAAACCTCATCCAGCTGGTTTTGTGCTTAAGACAGAACTAGATTTCATAGTTTGCTGGTTTCTAGCCTGGTGTTAGATGGCCAAGTAAGGGATTTTTGGTTGTTGGGTCCTTCATGTTCTCTGAATTTGGTTGTTTTCTTGCAGACATTTCATTACTAAACTAGGTAACATGATCAGTGCTAAAAGGGAGTGGGTTTGCTTTCATTTTATGGGATGGTGGTTTGCCCTATTAATCAAGGAATTACAAACTCAGACTAACAAACAGTAAACCACCACCTAGTCATGGAACCACCAAGAGCAGTCCCACCAATACTGATAGGCCAAGTCACTACTGTATATAAAATGAGGATAAATCCTATTCCCTACTAGCACTGATGATGTTACCTGGCTTGGTAATGAAATGTCTAAAGGGAAAAAAACCAGGGACCTCCACAGAAAGCACCAAGTACCCTACAATTCATCCCTAAACTACAAATATTCTCTGCCAACTGATTTTGGGTTCTTTTTGTAGATATAAGCATTTATGGAATGGTTGATATATCCATAAATACGTAGTTTGAATAGGTATAGATACACATACACTCACAAAAAGATGGAGAAAGAGAGGGAGAGGGAGAGGGAAAAAAAGAGGGAGGTGGAGGAGATGGAGATTAGAGGTAGAGATGACAGAGAGAGATGATAGAGAGATGGAAAGGGACAGGGGAGGGAGGAGATGGGAATTAGAGATAGGGATAAAGATGACAGAGATGGAGGTGGACATAAGGATGATAGAGATAGAGATAAAGATGAGATAGAGATAGAAAAAAGGATAGAGAAGATGGAGAAGTTAGAGATGGAAATCATAGAATAGAATAGAATAGAATAGAATAGAATAGAATAGAATAGAATAGAATAGAATAGAATAGAATAGAATAGAATAGAATAGAATAGAATAGAATAGAATAGAATAGAATAGAATAGAATTTTATTGGCCAAGTGTGATTGGACACACAAGGAATTTGTCTTGGTGCATAGAGATGATAGATGGAGATTACATAGATAGATAGATAGATAGATACATAGATAGATAGATAGATAGATAGATAGATAGATAGATAGATAGATAGATAGATGATTCGGATTTCCTGACCCGGTTGTCAGCGGAGGAGGGACACGACAGATAGATAGATATCTGCTTCGAATGCTGAGGAATGATAGATAGATGAATAGATAGATAGATAGATAGATAGAATAGATAGATAGATAGATAGATAGATAGATAGATGAATAGAATAGAATAGAATAGATAGATAGATAGAATAGAATAGAATAGAATAGAATAGAATAGAATAGAATTTTATTGGCCAAGTGTGATTGGACACACAAGGAATTTGTCTTGGTGCATAGAGATGATAGATGGAGATTAGATAGATAGATAGATAGATAGATAGATAGATAGATAGATAGATAGATAGATAGATAGATAGATAGATAGATAGTATTGTGTCTCGCCCGCTTTCACCGCAGCCGGGCCCGTCTTATCTGCTTCCGAATGCTGAGGAATGTCCTAGTATGCCTCCCGGCCCCAGCCCTGGCTCCATGCCCAGACAGGCCGAGGAGGAAGAAGTGCCTCCAGCCCCCAGCTCTGGCTCCATGCCCAGGCAAACGGAGCAACTAGACCCCTTCCCCTCCCCCACAGCATGTGAGCCTGAGGAAGGTCAATTACCAACAGCTGCAGACTGGAGTGACCCTCGCTTCAGAAGAATTGATAGGCGGAGGCAACAGAAGGAAGGGAGGGGCAGGCCTGGATAAGTGCTGAGTCATGGAGCCACACCCCATGGCCTATATAAAGGATCTGCTTTCTGGCATTCTCTGAGTCAGGCAAAGTCTGACATATCTTGCTGAAGTCACTTTCTGGTCTCCTGCCTGCCTTGAGAACTTTGCTAGGACTTTGGCAGAGCTGTAGAGGCACGCCTGATTCGGATTTCCCTGACCCGGTTGTCAGCGGAGGAGTGGGACACGACAGATAGATAGATAGATAGATAGATAGATAGATAGATAGATAGATAGATAGATAGATAGATAGATAGATAGATAGATAGATATGCAGGTTTTGGTATGTTCGGGTCTTTTCCCATGTAAGATTGGAAGTATTTAGGCAACGTTTCGATGAGATCTCACTCATCATCTTCAGGCTTTGGCTTTGTTCTTATGTGAACAAAACCTACGAAAACACACACACACATACATATTGATAGGTTGATATATAAAGATATAGGGGGAGAGGGAGAGAGCAATAGCAATAGCAATAGCAATCACAATAGCAATAGTAATAGCACTTAGACTTATATAGTGCTTTACAGCCCTCTCTAAGTGGTTTACCATGACTTGTACTGGCTGCCAGCAGGCTTCCAAATCTGCTTCAAGTTATTTATAAAGCAATATGGATTAGATCCTTGCTACCTTTGGGACTGTCTACTCTTGATAAAGCCTCGGAAGGAGCACTGCATATACAGCCCAAAGAGATCAAAGGGACAGGGCTAGAGATCCATAAGATGACCTTCTTTGGAGCATCCTCTTTGCAATGGAATACTCTTCACTCCAAGGGCATGATACCTCTGTCCATTCAGGAAGGGGATGAACGTGGTATTTGTATATAGCTCCTTTGAATGGAGGGTCCTCACTAGCTGGCAGAGATGGAGGAAAACATGGTTTCCTTTGTGATTTTATTCTAATTTCATTTTTATCTGGCTTTCCTATTATAAGCTGCCTAGCATCCAATGAGTAAGCGTCTAATCATTGCTGCTGGTTTAAATGACCACAATAAACCTCTTGGTATTACTAATTCTTTGCAAAATGTACATTTCACTGTTACGTCTTGGAATTCCCCTTTTCTCCTGCTGTTTGCCTTACCCAAAGTTGGCCTGCATTCCAACAGATTCAAGCTCTGATCAGAAATGCTGAGAACTTCACAACCCTGTGTGGCCACAGTGCCTTCTGGATAACCTATGTCTTCTGTAGCAATTAGTCCTGTCCTCATTTCTCTTATCTTCATTTCCTCTTTTTAACGTTCTTAGACTGGATTCCCATGACATATCAATTCCCAAACACAGCCCTGTTTTGATCTGTATTAGCATGTACAAACCTGGGTTTCTTTCCCTCACCTAAATGTCTGTGGAGTCATTTAGATCATGGTTGTCCCAAAGGTGGGGTGTTTTGTTTTTTTCTTCCAAAAGGCAACTGGACTTTTTTCCTTGAAGACATTTTGCTTCTCATCTAAGAAGGTTCTTCAGCTCTGACGGAATGGTCGAGGACGGAAGGATTTATATTCCTTGCAGTCTTTCGCGCTCATTCTGAGGGTCATCGAGGCCACGTGGAGGTTTAACGGTGCCCAACAACCTTCAGAAAGAATACTAATGACCAGATGACTGTAAGGAATATAAATCAGAGGTGGGTTTCAGCAGAATATAGGTTGCACATAGATAGTCTGGGCCTAGGACAACTTGCCACAGCCAAATCACCATGGCCATCTCATCAGAGGTGGGTCTCAGCAGGTTCTGACCAGTTCTGGAGAACCGGCAGTAGAAATTTTGAGTAGTTGGGAGAACCGGTAATAAAAATTCTGACTGGCCTCACCCCCATCTATTCTCTGCCTCCCAAGTTCCAGCTGATTGGGAGGAAATGGGGATTTAGCAGTAACCTTCCCCTTGATTGGGGTGGGAATGGAGATTTTACAGTATCCTTCCCCTGAAGTGGGGTGGGAATGGAGATTTTACAGTATCCTTCCCCTGGATTGGGGTGGGAATGGAGATTTTACAGTATCCTTCCCCTGGAGTGGGGTGGGAATGGAGATTTTACAGTATCCTTCCCCTGCCATGCCCACCAAGGCATGCCCACAGAACCGGTAGTAAAAAAAATTGAAACCCAACACTGATATAAATCCTTCCATTCTCCACCATTCAATCAGAACTGAAGAAGCTCTTTGAATGAGGAGCAAAATGTCTTCAAGGAAAAACCAAAATCCAGTTGCCTTTTGAAAAAGCATCTTTTGGGTTTTCCACATGTTTAATCTTTCTGTTATCTTCTTTCCCTCCCCCATCAATGCTTCCTGACTAAGCATTGGAATAACCGACGTTTAAAATAAAAAATAGTTGAAGGATACACAATTTGGAATTTCTAAGAGGATGCGGTGGCTCAGGGGCTAGGACGTTGAGCTTGTCTATTGAAAGGTCAGCAGCTCAGTGGTTCGAAACCCTAGTGCTGCCGTGTAACGGGGTGAGCTCCCGTTACTTGTCCCAGCTTCTGCCAACTTAGCAGTTTCGCACGCACGTAAAAAATGCAAGTAGAAAAAATAGGGACCACCTTGGTGGGAAGGTAACAGCGTTCTGTGCGCCTTTGACGTTTAGCCATGCTGGCCACATGACCACAGAGACGTCTTCGGACAGCGCTGGTTCTTCGGCTTTGAGATAAGCACCACACCCTAGAGTCGGCAACAACTAGCATGTATGTGCGAGGGGAACCTTTACCTTTAGGAGGTCCTTAAGCTGCAGTTTGTATACATCTATATTGGCATCTTTGAAGTCATCATTTCATTACTTTAATACTGAACTAAGCCTGCCGAAAGATCTTGAATCCA
This sequence comes from Ahaetulla prasina, assembly GCF_028640845.1. Classification (NCBI taxonomy): domain Eukaryota; kingdom Metazoa; phylum Chordata; class Lepidosauria; order Squamata; family Colubridae; genus Ahaetulla; species Ahaetulla prasina. The sequence goes on from NC_080541.1 coordinate 16,070,857, forward strand.
TAACCTTTATTCCCCAGCTGAAAGAACAGGTTTATTTATTCCTTAAACAAATTTATACATATGCCCAAGTCATATGTAGTTCCATGCAGCTTAAATTGCTAAATATCACAACATAAAAACTCACCCAGCTCCACCCCTATGGCAGCAGCAACGGAGACAAATTATTCACTTTGTAGATGCCATTTTGATTTGGACTCCCTGGGCCCCACCGACAAAAGCACATATTTAGGGCTTTTCAGAAAAGCAACAGGATGGGAGCCAATTGTACAGAGCAGTGGTGGGTTTCAAATTTTTTTTATTACCGATTCTGTGGGTGTGGCTCAGTGTGCATGCCATGGCTCGGTTGGTGTGGCTTGGTGGGCGTGGCAGGGGAAGGATAATGTAAAATCGCCATTCCCATCCCACTCCAGGGGAAGGATACTGTAAAATCCCCATTTCCTCCCAATCAGCTGGGACCTGGGAGGCAGAGAATAGATGGGGGTGGGGCCAGTCAGAATTTTTACTACCGGTTCTCCAGAACTGGTCAGAACCTGCTGAAACCCACCTCTGCTCCAGAGGAATGTTGTTCCAGAGAGAAGGGGTCACCATCAAGAACGCCCTTTTTCATTGCCCCATCACATTAAGGACATCCTTAATTGATGGGATCCATAACATACCCTGCAGTGGTGGTATTCAGCCAGTTATATCCAGTTCAGGCAAACCAGTAGCAGCGACTGAGGGAGGCTCCACCCACCCGGATGTCAGCATGTCCCATTTTTTATGCTCTGCGCATGCGTGGAAAGCCCCGCACTCACATTTGCCAAGGTGCACGCTCACATTTGCGAACCAGTAGTGAAGGTAAGTGAATCCTTACCACCCCTGATACGCTGCCTTCCTATCCTGGTGAGTCAGGTGGATGTAATAAGGGGAGAGCCAAGTCTTCAAATAATGGAGCCCCAAGCCATGTAGGGTTTTAAAGGTGGTAACTAGCACCTTGAATTATACCCAGAAGCAATTGGCAGATTCCAGCCCATGATCCTAAGATGGTAAATTCGTTGGTCCCTTTCCTTTTCTAAGTTTTAGTTTCCTCATCTATAGATATCATTATTTTATTTTATTTTTCCCAACCCCTTTTATCAAGTTGGAGTCAGGATGAGTCGAGCGTTTACTGGCTGGATTCCCTTCCTGATACCTATGAGGTGTTCGCAGCAGATAATTAATCTTTAACGTATTGAGATTTATAACTCATAAGAGCTGTGGAGGCGCAGTGGTTAGAATGCAGTACTGCAGCAAATTCTGCTGGCTGCCGGCTGCCGGCAGTTTAGCAGTTTGATTCTGACCGGCTCAAGGTTGACTCAGTCTTTCATCCTTCCAAGGTCAGTAAAATGAGAACCCAGATTGTTGGGGGCAATAGGCTGACTCTGTGAACCACTTAGAGAGGGCTGGAAACCCCTATCATGCCCCCATCAGAGTCTGTGGAGAAAGATGAGCTGGAACAACAGCCGACAGAGATTGAGAGGGTGGCTCCATTGGCCTTGGAGGAAATTGGGGAAAGCAGACTCAGTCCAGGCAAGGCTTTTTTGAATTAGTAAGGCCTGCAGACAGGGAGGAGCAGGAGAGACGGAGCTCAGGGGAAGAGCAAGGACTGTCTCCTCCTGATCCGAGAACAGGGAGGGTAGGCAGGATCAACACTGATTGAGCCGGCTGCAATGGAGGAGAGTGCCCCGCCCCCTTTCACAAGGCACACCTGGGGACTGAGCTGTAAGGAGGTGCCGGTGGGAGGGGCATTTGTCGGGAACAAGTGTTGAATCTGTGGAGCCTTGTGGAGGAGATTGGAGATTGCTGTACTCTGTCTTGTGGGGATTTCCCGGTTTGTCTGCTTTGCTGAACTTCTTGCTTTGGTTACTGTTTAGCTAACCTGTCTTATTGGACTGCTGGCTCTGGTTGCAGTGTGGCTAACCTTGCTTACTGGTCTACTCAAAGCCAGAGGCTTCTGAAGGTGTGTGCGAGAGCTTTGCCCTAGGACCTGTAGTGAATGTGGGGACGTTTGGGGGCACAGTTGGAGCAATAAAGGGGAGTTAGACCTGTTCTCTGGTTGTGTTGCTTTCGTGCCACACCCCATATCATCACAGCATTGTGAAGCAGCATATAGTTTTATTGCTATTGCTCTAGTGGAAAGGAGATTGCTTTAAAATCAAATACAGGTACTCATTGACATACAGCCAATCATTTAGTGACTGTTCAAAATTACAACAACCCCCCCCCAAAAAAAAGTGGCTTAAGAACATTTTTCACACTTACAGCCATTGTAGCATCCCCACAATCAAATCACACATGGCAGCTGGTTCGTATTTCTGATCGTTGCAGTGTATTAAGCTCCTGTGACCTCCTTATGCCACCTTCGGACACGCCAAGCCAACAGAGAAGCTAAATTCAGTTAACAACCTTGTGAGCAACTGCAGTGATTCACTTAACAACTGTGGCAAGGAAGGTCGCAAACGGAGGCACGACTCGCCTAACAGCGGCCTCGCTCAGCAGCAGAAATGTTGGGTTCGACCATGGTTATCAAGTCAAGAACCAGCTGTGCTGTATTGTATCTCACTCTGTGGAGTGAGTGAGCTATTCGCTTTCACCGCCCCACACAGTGAACTGTAAGAGGAAGCAGGAATCCAGCTCGGGGCTTATGCATTTGCTCGGCTAAAGCCTCCTGCTTGGCTCTCATGTGACTTATCCAAACAAACCAGCTGATTGTGTTTGGTTTTTAATAGCCCATTACCCAAGGGTGAGCTCATGCTGAATCACTACACAAGCTGAGCATCCAATGAGTTTTCTCTCCGTTCAAATATCAAGAGGCTTTTTTGCTCATTCATGACTGCTGCCTGACCAGAGCCAAATTGTGCATTCCTGATGCTCAGCTACCAGTGGTGGTGGAGGGGAGTGGGGGGGGGAGACCCTCCCGCATAGCTTTCGGTCTGCTGGGAAATAGTTTCCTCTTAGTCATATCCTCTCCATCAAAGGCATCACAAGTTCTTTTCCAGGAGGAAATTAACCATTAAGTGTGGCCAAAGAGCCCTCAATGTTTGCCAGCTTCAGAAAAAAAAGGGGGGGGAAGGTTAATCGGTTGCCATCTCGGTCCACCTCATTTATTCCTGGGAAATCAGGAAAACCGTGGATGTCATGTACGCTGCGGACAAAAGCATAACCTGGGCAGATGGCGGGAGAAACGGTCAGGGAGCCAAAGCAATGAATAGAGCAACAGCTGGCAACGGGATCGTCAATGAGGCAAATGCTCTAAGGATGCCTTAAGGATGAATCGACTCATTGGTTTGTCTAGCCCTGTTTTTTTTCCCTTCTGACTAGCCCTAGCTCATTAACGTCACAAGCAAAATTCTCGAGCTGGAACTTCTCAACTATTTATTTTAGAATTTTTACCCTGCCTTCATTACTTTATAAGTAAGTCAAAGTGCCGAACCTACCTAATACTTCCTCCTCCTCCTCCTATTCTCCCCACAAAAACCACCCTGTGAGATGGGTTGGCCTGCCAAAGAGTGATTCGCCCAAAGTCCTCCACCTGGCTTTCATGCCTAAGGCAGAACTAGAACTCACCATCTTCTGGTGATTGGCCCAAATTCACCCAGTCAGGTTTCATGCCTAAAGCGGGACTAGAACTCACTGTTTCCTGGTGATTGGGCCAAAGTCACCCAGTGAGCTTTCATGCTGAAGGCAGGATTAGAACTCACAGTCCCTGGTGATTGGTCCAAATTCACCCAGCCAGCATTCATGCCCAAGGCGGGACTAGAACTGACCGTGTCCTGGTGATTGGCTCAAAGTTACCCAGCAGGCTTTCATGTCAAGGGTAGGATTAGAACTCACAGTCCAGTGGTGGGTTGCCCTCGGTCCAGACTGGTTCGCAAGAACCGGTAGTAAAATTGGTGGGAGGCTCCACCCACTGACCCGGAGGTCGTCAGGAAGCTTCTGCACATGCGCGGTCCCATTGCGAACCAGTAGTAAAGGTAAGTAGAACCCACCCCGTCACAGTCCCATTGGTGATTCTCCCAAAATCATCCACCCGCCTTTCTAGGCCAGCACCTTAACCCCTGGGCTAAACTGGATCTCTAACAAATTGTTGCAAGCAGAGTTTTTTAGCATTCAAGCACTGACCTTCCTCTCATGCACATTGTCAAGGAAGTACAGCTTAAGAATTAAGGGTGTTATCCAGGAGTGGTATTCACTTACTTTCCCTACTGGTTCACAAATGTGAGCGCGTGTGTGTGCTTCCGCACATGTGCAACGCCTTCCGTACATGCGCTTTGCTCTTGCGCGCACCTTATGCGCATCCTCCTGGCCTCAAAAACATGCCTAAATAGGAGCGCTATTTTAGCTACCGGTTCACCCGAACCGATTTGAACCAACTGAATACCACCTCTGGTATTATCAATGGAACTTCTCTTCTACTTGATTCAGCTTGAGGCAGAGCTTTCTTTTGGCAGTGTAAGCTTTGGGCTATATTGCTTTATTTCAATTGCATTTTAATGTTTGTTCCCATTCCAGCAAACATTTTTCTTGTCATGTTCCTGGTATTTTGCATGGTCAGCCACGTGTAGGCAACCCGGAACTCACAGAAAACTCATGATCCTTTAGAGATCTCTTCTGCAGTTTGTCAATACTATGTGTCGTGTCCCACTCCTCCTCTGACGGCCGAGTCGGGGAAGTCCGTATCAAGCGTGCCTCTGCAGCTCTGCCAAAGTCCTATCAGAGTCCTCAGGGCAGGCAGGAATCCAAGGTGTGACTTTAGCAATCCAGATTAGACTTTGCCTGACTCAGAGAATGCCAGAAAGCAGATCCTTTATATAGGCCATGGGGTGTGGCTCCATGACTCAGCACTTATCCAGGCCTGCCCCTCCCTTCTTTTTGCTGACATTGCCTCTCCATTCTCTGGAAGCGTGGATCTATCCATTACATCATTTCATCTCCAGCTGTTGGTAATCCCAGCTCGTGGCTGGCTTCAGGCGCACATGCTATCAGAGGGAGGTTTGTTTGTTCAGTTTGTCCGGGCATGGTGCCAGGGCTGGGGGCTGGAGGCATGCCAGGACATTCTTCTGTACTATCAGCATCCGGCAGGAGATAAGAGGGGCCCGGCTGCGGCAGGGGGGGCGAGCGAGGCACAACACCATGCTTGGCCTACTCCACACTGAATTTTTCTCGGTAACATGCCTATCTAGCTTACCAGAACTTATTAGACACCCCTCCTCACTCTTCTGTCATTTTTTATAGTTCCCTTTTTAAGGACAATTTTTTTTCACACATAATATATGGTTTATAATGCCTGGGTGCCTGAGGGGAGAGTAAAGGATGTCAAAATTGTGATTTCCCATGGATGCCTAAGCTAGAGGAATTTAACAAGAGGTTCACTCTAGAGAGGAGCATGACTTTTTCGTATAAGTGATGTACGATATGATTTTGCATCCCGATAGCATGATGCAACTAACCTGCAATCCAAAATTCACATCATTTGGATGGTGACCTCATGATGTTCCGTGATGCTATTTTGTCGTGCACTAAAACCCAAGAAGGTCATGCAGTGATTCTTCCAAGCAGATTTCTTTAGTGTTAGTTGCCTACAGACAGAATCTTGAGAACATTGAAGTAGACAGCTACCTTGGAATGGACAACTGGCTGCGGCCAACTCAACATGGCCAACCCAGCGTGGCCATCTCGCCACGGCCAACTCGCCGTGGAAAATTCACCATGGGATACTCAACGCAATACATGGTTATCGGCCACTGTTTCTTCGACATTATGTCCATTGACAAAAATGGAGATCATGTCAAAGAAATAGGCCCAGATAATATTTACCGCGTTGAGTTATCCTGCGTGGAATTTGTCCCTTGGCAAGTTTTCCTGCAGCAAGTCGGCCATGGCGAGTTCTCCTCCAGGTAGTTGGCTATGGTGAGATTGCCGCAGCATGATGGCTGTGCCAGGTTGGCCATGGTGAGATGCAGTGGTGGGTTTCAATTTTTTTTACGACCGGTTCTGTGGGTGTGGCTTGGTGGGCGTGGCATGACTTGATAGAACCGGTAGTAAAAAATTTTGAAACCTACCACTGCAATCTAGGCTGCAATTTAACACTGATTATCATTTGAGGATTTTTTTTTTATTATCGCTAAACTTGCACATACCAATAAAGCAAGCCAGAGAGTGCAAATGCTATTGTGAAGGATAAATAAGAGGTAAAAAGTCTGAATAAAGGCTGGTTCCTACAAAGACCCGTTATAAATTTGCTGACTTTGTATTTCATTTGCATTCCAGTCCTGTCCCCCCCCCCACCTCTTAGCGAAGAGATTTGCAGCCAATGCATCTTAATGATGTTGCATATTTGCATATTATGCATCCATAATATCAAGAGTATCCTTCTTTTTTTTTTAACAAACAAGCAAAAATCTTTGGGAAAAACTACGGCAGGAGCAGCAGTAAATGATCTCTACGTCTTGCTTTTTAAATGCATTTCTTTTAAATATAAGGAAATAACCATAACCTCCATAAAGAGATTCAGGATTAAGGAACCGTCTAAAGACTTCTTTTTAAAAATCATTTAATAAAAGATGATGGAACGTTATATTTAAATATTAAAAGCCATCACAGTTTTGGATGGTGGTGAAGTTTCCCTTGTGCTGGGTTACTAAAGGGAAGGGAAAGAGGAAGGCAAAAAAACACTTTTGACTGAGTAACCTGGGATGTTTTTCAATTAATTTTTATACCATGCACTATGCATATCTGATGTTTACTGGGCCAATGCAAGAAAGACAGCTAAAGCTTCTGCCCTAAGGAAATTAAAATAGACATTTCAAGGAAAAAAACAAGATTCCATTGGGAGAATGGAGTCTTATAAACGTTGCAAATATTCAGAATGTGTGTGTGTGTGTGTGTGTGTGTTTATTGTTCACCAACAGTGTAATCACTTTGCTTGCAAGTTCAATATTTCCAGTGTTGGAAAGGAGGTTTAACTTTTGGGAATGCTCAGTAAATTCAGTATACTGAATATTATCTATCTATCTGTCTGTCCGTCCATCCATCCATCCATCCATCCATCCATCCATCCATCCATCCATCCAGGAGGGGGCTCCTGGGGGTTCAGCAGGATTCTGGCAATCCTCTAACCAAGGATCGCTGGGATTCGGCGTACTCCCCAAATGCCACCCCTGGCTGGCCACATCTGCCCTACCCCGCCCCACCTAGGAGTCTCCACACGGCCCGTTCATCATTCCAGGTAAGTGCAGGGGCCTTGCAGAGAGTCTGGGAGGGCAAAAAATGGGCCTACCAGAGGTTCCGGAAGTCTAAAATGGGCCTGTTTCTGACCTCTGGAGGGCCTCCTGACCCCAGGGGAAGCAGTTTTCACCTTCCCGGAGACTTGAGGAAAGCCTCTGGAGCCTGGGTAGAGCAAATATGCCCCCCCACCATGGTGCAGGCAACTGACTAGGCCACACCCACCATGGTCATGCCCACCCAGCAGCAGGGCCATTGCTAAAGGACCTGAAGCCCACCACTACATCCATCCATCCATCCATCTATCCATGTCTCTTTTATCTATCAACTATCTATCCTATCTATCCTGTCTCTCTGTCTGTCTCTCTGTCTGTCTATAATCTATCTATCTATCTATCTATCTATCTATCTATCTATCTATCTATTTATCATCTATCATCATCTATCAATATCCATCCATCCAACCAACCATCCCCCTCTTAATCTATCTAGCATCTATCTTTCTATCTATTATCTATCTATTGATTGATCAATCAAACTATCATCGATCCATCCATCTATCCATTGATCCATCCATCATATCCCAGTAAAGGGGTTCAGGCTTAGGTTCTGGAGAAACCATTGGACCAGCTCTCCTTTCCCTACAGAAATTCATAAAACACACACATTACATCCAGGCAGGTGAGTGGAGCCTCCCGCAGTCACCGCTACTAGTTCTTATGATCCAGAGAGAACCGCCTGAATCCTTTCACGTAACATTATGTCATTTCTTTGTTCCCTTGTCCATCCCCACAGGACAGATATCTGGTGAAACAAAAATGACGTCTCTTCTACTACTAGTCAGTATTGACAATGAGCAATATCGGAATAGAATAGAATAGAATAGAATAGAATAGAATAGAATAGAATAGAATAGAATAGAATAGAATAGAATAGAATAGAATTTTTATTGGCCAAGTGTGATTGGACACACAAGGAATTTGTCTTGGTGCATATGCTCTCAGTGTACATAAAAGAAAAGATACCTTCATCAAGGTACAACACTTACAACATTTAATGATAGTCATAGGGTACAAATTTAACACTTAATGATACAACACTTAATGATAGTCATAGGCTACAATTAAGTAATCAGGAAACATATTAGACATAGTACAACTAGAATAAAACAGAAGCTACATATGTTTCTGATCTTTTCAGACTGTGCTTCCTTATACATTCAGCAATGGGCAATCAATGGTATTAAAACTCACAAAACCTTTGTCTAAAATTCATAAACAAGTTAATTGTGTGTTTTGAATTGGAAATGAATAACGCAAACCTAGTTATGTTTGCTCAGAAACAAAAGTCACTTAATTCAATGAGCTGTAACACCTCTTGTTAACGTGCATAAACTGCCTTAAGCTTCAGGGCTTGTTCTCAAACTCCTGTTAGTGTGTTTCTCCAGTCTTGGACCCAACAAAAGACGTATGTTGGCATATTTTGTGCTGCCCTGACAACCAGGCTCTAGTCTGTCTCTGGAATAAGGCAGACAATAGGTGCTGTCCTTGAAGATTGATTAATTTTATTTTATTTCATTTCACTTCACTTCACTTCATTTTATTTTATTATTTATTTTATTTTATTTTGTCAAGCATGTATAAGATAACAGATATAAGTATAAACATGATTATGAATACATGAAATGGATACGGATAAATGGGGACAGTAGGGCAAGGACGGTAGATATGTTGGTGCTCTTATGCACGCCCCTTAAAGACCTCTTAGGAATGAGGAGAGGTTGACCGTAGACAGTCTAAGGTTAAAGTTTTGGGGGTTTGGGGAAGAAACCACAGAGTCTGGTAGTGCATTCCAGGCATTGACCACTCTGTTGCTGAAGTCGTATTTTCTGCAATCAAGTATGGAGTGGTTTACCTTAAGTTTTTATCTTTGTGTGCTCATGTATTATTGTGGTTGAAGCTGGAGTAGTCCTTGACAGGTAGGACCTTGTAGCAGATAATTTTATATACTATGTTTAGGTCAGACCGAAGGCGGCGTGGTTGTAACTTGTCTAAGCCTTTAATTTAATTTAACTTAATTAATTCAATTCAATTTAATTTAATTTAATGTAAGCTGATAGGGAAAGGATCATCCAATGTGTAGGTGACACATAATTGGAAGATGTGACCAACAACCAAGCTAACAGAAGAAGGTTGCTATCAAAACTGGTCAGATTTGAAGACTAGCTTACATCAGGGCAAAACATGACTTCCGATGGAAACAATTATGGACAATTAGTCTGGAGTTGGACAATTAGTCTGGAGTTGGCATGAAGACAATGTGAAGAGGATATGTCCTTGGCAAACGGTTAGAGAGGCATCTTTATGGTGTTGTTAGGGGAAGTGCTGCCGTGTAACGGGGTGAGCTCCCATTACTTGACCCAGCTTCTGCCAACCTAGCAGTTTCGAAAGCACATAAAAATGCAAGTAGAAAAAATAGGGACCACCTTTGGTAGGAAGGTAACAGTGTTCCGTGCACCTTTGGCGTTGGTCATGCCAACATGACCACAGAGACGTCTTCGGACAACGCTGGCTCTTCGGCTTTGAAACGGAGATGAGCACCTCTCCCTAGAGTCAGCAAAGACTAGCACGTATGTGCGAGGGGAACCTTTACTTTTACTAGGGGAAGTGAGGATAAGCTCAGAGTTCACAATCTCAGAGACATAGCTTGAATTAATCTGTTGTTCTTTAGATGTTTTTAAGATCTAGTTCCCATCAACCACAAGGACCACAAGCAGCAATCAGGGTGTCAAGGATGAAATCTATGAACATCTGGAAATTCTAGGTCTCCAATTCCTGATATAATGGATACCCGAAACAGCTCTTTTCTTTAAGATGTGCAAGCTATGAGAGCACATGCTTGTCTACTGATGAAGGTGTTGGACTTCAACCAAGAAAGCCCATGTAAAAGTCCATTCTTCACCAAGGAAGCTCAGTAGGGGACTTTGGGACAGTCACTGTCAGATGTATGGAAGGAAGATTGAAAGATAGGGCTCTTTTCACAGCGTCCTGGAGGAAAGGTGTTGTGGTCCGTCAGCAGCCTACAGAGCTGGCAACGGAGTCGAATAGCGATGAGGCTGAGGTGAGGCCAGGGCCATCGAGAAGTGAGGTGCAGACTCCAGAGCCTCCAAAGACTGATAGCAGTGAGGCAGAGGAACAGGAGGAGCCTGTTCCTAATGCACGGATGAGAAGAGCTGCCAGAAGGCAAGAGCAGCTCAACAAAAAGGAGAACTTGGGAGTAGGGCCAAGAGATGATTGGCCCCTCCCATAAGGCTTAAAACAGACCAGCAATGGCGTTTGGGCTTTGCCGGAAAACAACGTTGTAGCTGAGTCGTCTGCTTCATGTATGTCTTTGTTTTTGTGGCTTCTGGACATTTACCAGGAAGGCCTTTGGCAGTTTGCCTAATTGGACTAAGATTTGTGAGATAACTGAAGAATCTGTGTGGGGGGCATTTGTTTTATTTTGAGTTGAACGACGCTGGGAATGAAGTAATTCCCAGCTGTTCGAATAAAGTTTATTTTTCCATGGACTATTGCTACCTACTTGGGCCTGGGTCACAACAAAAGATGTGATGTACACAGTGGTGGGATTCAGCCGGTTCGCACCTATTCAGGAGAACCATTGTTAACTTTCTAAGCAGTTCGGAGAACCGATTGTTGGAAGAAATCTTATTTTAGTTTTTTCCACTTTACAGGGCTAATCCTGTAAGGAAGGCAGGAAGGAAACATTCTGGTGTTGTTCCTAGCCTAATTTTTATTGCCCTGCTTACAGAAACTGCCTCTCTGGTTAACCCTTATTACATTGTAACAGTAATGTGAAGCGCCCATCGGCGTGAGCAACATTAAGTTGGCCACACCTACACGGTTACATGACCACCGAGCCACACCTACCCAGCTGGTCATTAGAGCAGAGAACCGGTTGTTAAATTATTTGAATCCCACCACTGGATGTACATCAAGTAAGTCATACCCTGTTGAAGAGCTTGCACATGAAAAAAATGAAACGCCCTCATAGGAGAACAGGGTTCTGTAGTGGTAATAATTCTTTTATTGTACACAGAAGCATCTGTGGGTGTCTAAGAAATAATGAAAAGCAGTGTTGTTTCTTTGACGTACAAGCTCCAACCTTTGGGTCTACGCATCATGATGTCACATGGACAACATCACAGGGGGGCGGAGCTGTAGTGTGACAATGCAATACCCTTTTGTCTTTCTGACTGCAGCCTTTGATCCTGCAGATATATCTGCTGCTGCAGTAACATTATGCAAAGGACTGAGAAGTGCATTTCAAAGAGCCCTTTCTGATATATAGATCGATATAGGATGTAATCAGTGTGATCTGCGTACTCAGGCCTCTAAAAAAAAATAGTAGTAGTTAATCCTGGCATTTAAGAGTCTTCCAAGGGAATTCTCAGCCTGGAACTGAAGAAAGAGATTGTAGGACACTGGTTTAAGGTTTCTCATATCTACTAATCTATCCATGCTATCTTGCTTGCCTGCATGCCTGTCTGCCTGCCTATCTGTCTATCTATCATCTACTGGCTGTCTATATCTGTTTGTCTGTCAATCTGTCTGTCTATCTATCCATCCATCCATCCATCCATCCATCCATCCACCCATCATCCATCCATCCATCCATCCATCCATCCATCCATCCATCCATCCATCCATCCATCTATCTATCTATCTATCTATCTATCTATCTATCTATCCATCCATCCATCTCTCCACCCACCCACCCACCCACCTATCCATCCATCCACCCACCCACTCACCCACCCATCTATCTATCTATCTATCTATCTATCTATCTATCTATCTATCCATCCATCCATCCATCCACCCATCATCTATCTATCTATCTATCTATCTATCTATCTATCTATCTATCTATCTATCTATCTATCCATCCACTCACCCATCATCTATCTATCTATCTATCTATCTATCTATCTATCTATCTATCTATCTATCTATCTATCCACCCACCCATCCATCTCCTATCTATCTATCTATCTATCTATCTATCTATCTATCTATCTATCTATCATCTATCTATCTATCTATCTATCTATCTATCCATCCATCCACCCACCCACCCACCCACCCACCCACCCACCTATCTATCTATCTATCTATCTATCTATCTATCTATCTATCTATCTATTTATCTATCTATCTTCTAGACCATGGTGGTGCAATGGTTAGAATGCAGTATTGCAGGCTTATTCCACCCACAGCCAAGAGTTCGATCCTAACCCATCTCAAGGTTGATTCAGCCTTCCATCCTTCCGAGGTCAGTAAAATGAGGACCCAGATTGTTGGGGGCAATAGGCTGACTCTATAAACCGCTTAGAGAGGGCTGTAAAGCACTGTGAAGCGGTATATAAGTCTAAGTGCTATTGCTATCTATATCATCTTTCTCTGTGTGCCTATTTATCTCTAACTTATCTATCTATCCTATCTTTCTATCATCTCAAATGAAGAAGAAAAAAAAACAGGACAATTTTCCAGAGCATCTCTCTTACTCTTTTTTTTAATGGTTCCAAAACACAAATGTTACATTCAAATGGGTAGGCTGTGGGGTTTTTTTTTCTGAGAAAGCCTGTCCTAAACTGCCTGATTCTGGATTTGTTCTATTAGCCTCATTCATCTGTGGGTCCCAAGATCCAATTCTGGATGTCACAGCAATTGTTCCAGCACACCAGAACAAATCGTCTTGGCCTATCAGTCTGGCACTAGAAAGAGGTAAAATATTCATTAAAATACACACACACATACACACACACACACACGAGGATGCTAAATGTGTCAGGATATGATAGTTATGAAACTGTTGCCCAACAAGATAGCACTATTTCCTATTCACAAGGGATCTTTTGTATATTTCAGGCTTGTTTCCAAAGTTCTGATGCATATCTAGAGACAAATATTTGGGATTCATTGTAATTTTTAATATGTTCATTCAAAAGGCACTAGTCCTTTGCTGTCACTTGACTGGCACATGTTATTTTGGTGTTGGGTGGGTGGGACGGGGATTAGATACTAACTCTTTTCATAAAATAACTGTTGAATTCAGCTTGTTACCATACAGTACAGTAGGCACAGTCCAAACTTTCATTTTTTAATCGGATGCTAATTTTACATCTGGTTCACCAAACCAGTAGTCGCAAGGAGTGGCTGGCCCCACCCACTCTGTCACACCCTTCCCAGGAATCTCCACGCGGCCCGTTTTGGATGCCAGGTAAGTGCAGCACCCACATGGAAGCTCTCTGGGAGGGTGAAAAACAGACTTCCTGGAAGTTCCAGAGGGCCTCCGGAGCCCCGGGGAGGCTGTTTTTGCCCTCCTGGAGGCTTGAGGAAAGCCTCCGGAGATTTGGGAATACAAAAATACCCCCCTGCTGTGGTGCAGGAGGCCAAGTAGGCCACGCCCACCATGGCCACACCCACCCAGCAACTGGGCAGAGAACGGGTTGCTAAAATTTTTGAATCCCACCCCTGAGGATGATGTGACCCAGTTTGTAAAGCACACCCTTCTTCCATACGGTATCATTTGCTGCAGTAAGGAAACTTTACAAACCTATAGTGATAAGGAATTCGAAAACATGGGGCCACCGCAGAGAAGGCCTAGCATTTTAAGATATTTTTTTTTACATATGCATTTATTTATTTATTTAAAACATTTACACAGCTGCCCAGAATTAGTTGAAAGATGGGCAGCTGTATCAATTCATCTTTCTTGATGAATCGAGAAACGCATGAACCAAATCAATAAACAAATTCTTGTCTGTCTTCGTTGCACTCCAGAGACTGGTATTGGGTGGGTGGGTGGGTGGAAGGGGAGGCTTTACGGGCATGATGAAAGTGTTGGAAACAGGCAAGAGACTGGGCTTAATATAAAGTCATGGACCGATATTATATTCTGCAGACGGGGGAAGATAAAAACCATCCATCAGAATGAATGCATCTCCATCTTCTCTGCTGCATGCAAATTATTATTCTTATGACCTGACCTATTTTGTGCTGGTACCAGTAGGAGCTTCTGGTTACACATGTTTCCAGACTGAAATATTTAACATCTTGTTTCTTACTATATCTATATCTATATCATCTCTTTTTTTTATTTTGTCAAAACAGTATACACAAGCATCAACATAAAACAACACATCATATAAGTATATATAAGCAAAAGTATGCAATAACTATATTAATTTGATATAATGAAAGGAAATAATAGGACAGGAACGGTAGGCACTTTGTGCTCTTATGCACGCCCCTTACAGACCTCTTAGGAATGGGGTGAGGTCAATAGTAGACAGTTTTTGGTTGAAATTTTTGGGATTTCGAGAAGAGACCACAGAGTCAGGTAGCGTGTTCCAAGCGTTATCAACTCTGTTACAAAAGTCATATTTCCTGCAATCAAGATTGAACATTAAGTTTAAATCTGTTGTTTGCTCTTGTATTATTGCGATTGAAGCTGAAGTAGTCTTTAACAGGAAGGACATTGCAATAGATGATTCTGTGTGTTAAACACAGGTCTTGTCGGAGTCGGTGAAGTTCTAAGTTTTCTAATCCCAGGATTTCAAGTCTGGTGGTATAAGGTATTTTGTTGTTTTCAGAGGAGCGGAGAACTCTTTGTGTAAAATATTTCTGGACGCGTTCAATTGTATTAATGTCAGAGATGTGGTATGGGTTCCAGACAGGTGAGCTGTATTCAAGAATAGGTCTAGCAAATGTTTTGTATGCTCTGGTTAGTAGTGTAGAGTTTTTGGAAAAGAAGCTACGCAAAATTAAAAATCTCTATCTCTATCTATCTATCTATCTATCTATCTATCTATCTATCTATCTATCTATCTATCTATCTATCTATCTATCAGAGGTGGGTTTCAGCAGGTTCTGACCAGTTCCAGAGAACTGGTAGTAAAAATTCTGACTGGCCCCACACCCATCCCCACGGAGTATGTTGTAAGACCTACATACAAACACCCGTGAAAACCTCAGAAAACATATATATATATATATATATATATATATATATATATATATATATATATATATATATATATGTATGTATGTATATATATATATGTATATATATATATGTATATATATATATATGTGTGTGTGTGTGTGTGTGTGTGTAGGTCTTTGGTTATTCGGGTTTTCTCCCACGTAAAATTGGAAGTGTCTTGACGTTTGACAAAGTCTCATTCATCATCTTCAGGCTTCAGCTTCGTGCTTCAGGGAATACACGAAGCTGAAGCCTGAAGATGACGAATGAGACTTCGTCGAAACGTCGCCAAGACACTTCCAATTTTATGCGGGAGAAAACCCGAATAACCAAAGACCTACATACAAACACCCACGAAAACCTCAGAAAACACACACACACACACACACACACACACACACATATATATTTTCCCCTTTCTTATTTTTATTATCCATTTGCTATTTCAGTCCCTCATGTAACATTTCAGCTGAGAGCTTCTACAATCAATCTGGCCACCCTAGTCTGGAAGGAAGCAGCCATCAAGTAATTAATACTTGCAAAAGGAGCGATTGGAGCAGGAAGCAGCCAGGCAGAATCCCAAATGCAGCCCAGCAACTGAATCTAACACAGAGCATCTTTACACGACCTGGACACAGTCTGAAAAAGTTGTAAATGATTCTGTTTTTCGTTCCCGAGCCCGGCCGATAATAGAGAAACGTGACAGGTTAATTTTTCCTGAAAAGTGATGAAAACACAGCCCCTGCGCTGGGGCTGTGTTAATTGTGCTGCAAAGGCATTTGCCACTCGGGTTCCTTTTGTCATTGTTGTTGTTGTTGTTGCTGTTGTTTTTTTCTTCCAGGGCTGCCGATCGCAGCATTTTCAGCCAAGTCCAGTTGATCTTGTGGGAAATTAAGCTGCGGTAAGATTCCAGAGATGTTCAAGTCTAGACTGCGATATTGATCACGGAGTAAACAGCGAGGATGGCAGGGGAAAGTGGCGTCAGTATACACAATTGCATCTACTCAATAGAAATGTGACCTTTCGGAAATGGAAATGAGACACTTGCTTATAAGTATCCTTATATAACTCTTCCCAAAACAGATAGGGATTGGCTATTAGGAACAGGATTTAAGATACCGGCATCAGCTATTCATTAATGATGTTCTTCATTGGGGGAAAAAGGCTTTAGAAATCTTCCAGTTCATTCTCTCCTTTTTCCAAAGCCCGAATGCTTCCTGAAAGGAAGTAATTTAACAACCAGTTCGCCCAGGGTCAGGTTGGCCATCGCAGGAGGCTCATCCTACATTTACGGTGGAGCTGGAGGATGGGGATGGGCCACACTTCCCACGATGGCCAACCTGACCCTGGGCGAACCGGTTGTTAATTTACTTGAATCCAGAGGTGGGTTTCAGCAGGTTCTGACCAGTTCTGGAGAACCCTTAGCGGACATTGTGAGTAGTTCGGAGAACCGTTAGTAAAAATTCTGACTGGCCTCACTCCCATCTATTCTCTGCCTCCCAAGTCCCAGCTGATTGGGAGGAAATGGGGATTTTGCAGTAACTTTCCCCTAGAGTGGGGTGGGAATGGAGATTTTACAGTATCCTTCTCCTGCCACCGCCCACCAAGCCATGCCATGCCCACCAAACCACACCCACAGAACCAGTAGTAAAATAATTTGAAACCCACCACTGCTTGAATTCCACCGCTGGATAGGGTCACCTGTTTGAGCAGGGGGTTGGACTAGAAGACCTCCAAGGCTCCTTCCAACTCTATTATTGTGTTCTGTTCTGCAGGTTTATTCAATACCTAGAGCTTTTCATTGGTTACCCTAATGGCTTTTTAACAATTAGGTAAAGGTAAAGGTTCCCCTCGCACATACGTGCTAATCGTTGCCGACTGTAGGGGGCGGTGCTCATCTCCGTTTCAAAGCCGAAGAGCCAGCGCTGTCCGAAGACGTCTCCGTGGTCATGTGGCCGGCATGACTCAACACCTGTTCTGTTTCCCTTCCCCCAATACTCCCAGCAAAGAGTCCGTCAGAGGCCTTCCTTTTTTTCCTTTTTATTTACATAGATACATGTCCTGGCCACGTCTACCCACGGGCCTGCCAAGTTTCTGGAGATAACGAGGAAATTATAGATAAGGCCAGAATTACTCACGAATATATTCTTCCCTCCATTGAAATAGTTAGCTCGCGCCAATTCATTAGCTCGCGCCAACTCATTACTTTGTCCAAGACAAAAAACCAGGAAGTCCCGCCTCCTATTTATAGTCTCTGCAGATGTCACTGCATGACAATTATGACTTGGCTTTGTCCCAACTCTTCCGCTGCTGCGCACGGCGATTACGTCTACGTGACCTTGCATCGCTCCAAAACTGTTCTTGGGGCGTTGCCAAATCAGAAGGAGGCTCCATGGAATCAGGCTGTGCCGGCCCCTCCCCCTCCCTTTGAGTGGGTGCCAGGGAGGGAAAGGGCTCAAGAGAAGCAGGGCTGGCCAGGTCTTCTCCCTCACTTTCTGAATCATCCGAGTCCAGGAGTCCGGGTCCAGGAACCTGGGTCACAACAACACCAAAGGCACACGGAACGCTGTTACCTTCCCACCAAGGTGGTCCCTATTTTTTCCACTTGCATTTTTTATGTGCTTTCGAAATTGCTAGGGTTGGCAGAAGCTGGGGCAAGTAACGGGAGCTCACCCCATTACACGGCAGCACTAGGGATTCGAACCGCTGAACTGCCAACCTTTCGATCAACAAGCTCAACGTCCTAGCCCCTGAGCCACCGTGTCCCCTTTGTAACAATTATGAACTTCAAAAACCTAGTAATCTCCAGATTAGATTACAACAGCGGGCAAATCACCCAAAATTTCCTTTGAAGGAAATTCAGAAAGTGTGGATGGTATAGCCTGCAGTAAAATAGCTTGTAATCCGTGGTTATTTTAGGGCTGTATTACTTCTGTTCTTAAACAGACCAATTTTTTCTAATCTACGCTGTCATGGTCAAGGATTTTGAGCAGCGCACTCTAAAACATCTACTCAGGACTGCTGTAAAGATTATCAGAGTCAAAGAATCGATCTTGAAGATCATCTAATCCAACTTCCTGCCTAATACAGAAAGTCATTACCTGTCTATTATTTTGAGCTATAACCTACAGGAAAAAAAATTTACCAGGAAATGTCATATACATAGAACACAAAGAGGTTTTTCTTTCTTTTTTTAAGTGGCTTTTGGCTGAATATAAACTTGAGAGACCTCAGGCTATCGATGAGTTTTTGGCAGGAATTTTGGAAGTCTTCTTCCCAAAAGGCATTTTTGTAGCATTTTTGCTTTCCCCGGGGATTTTGTGAAATATTATAATGGAGCTGAGAAAACTGCCTATTCATAGGATTTCTGGAATAAATTCTTGAATAGGAAGAGAGGACAGGGAAGATCCTTGTCAAATTTCCTTGACTCCAGAGAAGACAGCATCCTCCTGTAACAAGCGTGCTAGCCATCGGCAGAATGACATGCTTTAGATCCTGGAAAGAAGTAGGATATTAGTCAGATTTAGTAATCTGTTACAAATCACTTTAGAAATGATTCCCAAAAAAGTCTGCTGCTTCATCGTCCCGAAGGTGCTTTTTTGGGGAGGCAACTGGACTTTTTGTTTTGTTTTTTATTTTATAATATCATATATAATATAATATAACAACAGAGTTGGAAGGGACCTTGGAGGTCTTCTAGTCCAACCCCCTGCCAGGGCAGGAAACCCTACACCATTTCAGACAAATGGTTATCCAACATTTTCTTAAAATTAGAGGCACCGGTCTACCTTCTTTAAAAATAGAGGCACCGGTCTACCTTCTTTAAAAATAGAGGCTTCAGTCTACCAATTATGCTTTTACTGAGAGGCACCGGTCTACCTTCTTTAAAAATAGAGGCACCGGTCTACCTTCTTTAAAAATAGAGGCACCGGTCTACCTTCTTTAAAAATAGAGGCTTCAGTCTACCAATTATGCTTTTACTGAGAGGCACCGGTCTACCTTCTTTAAAAATAGAGGCACCGTGTACCAATTATGCTTTTACTGAGAGGCACCGGTCTACCTTCTCTAAAAATAGAGGCACCGGTCTACCTTCTTGAACAATAGAGGCACCTGTCTACCTTCTTTAAAAATAGAGGCCCCGGTCTACCAATTGCGTTTTACTGAGAGGCACCGGTCTACCTTCTTTAAAAATAGAGGCACCGGTCTACCTTCTTTAAAAATAGAAGCCCCGGTCTACCAATTGTCTTTTATTGAGAGGCACCGGTCTACCTTCTTTAAAAATAGAGGCACCGGTCTACCTTCTTTAAAAATAGAGGCCCCAGTCTACCAATTGCCTTTTACTGAGAGGCACCGGTCTACCTTCTTTAAAAATAGAGGCACCGGTCTACCTTCTTTAAAAATAGAGGCCCCAGTCTACCAATTATGCTTTTACTGAGAGGCACCGGTCTACCTTCTCTAAAAATAGAGGCACCGGTCTACCTTCTCTAAAAATAGAGGCACCGGTCTACCTTCTTGAACAATAGAGGCACCGGTCTACCTTCTTTAAAAATAGAGGCACCGGTCTACCTTCTTTAAAAATAGAGGCTTCAGTCTACCAATTATGCTTTTACTGAGAGGCACCGGTCTACCTTCTTTAAAAATAGAGGCTTCAGTCTACCAATTATGCTTTTACTGAGAGGCACCGGTCTACCTTCTTAAAAATTTCCAGTGTTGGAGCATTCACAACTTCTGCAGGCAAGTCGTTCCACTGATTAATTGTTCTAACTGTCAGGAAATTTCTCCTTAGTTTTAAGTTGCTTCTTTCCTTGATCAGTTTCCACCCGTTGCTTCTTGTTCTATCCTCAGGTGCTTTGGAGAACAGCCCGACTCCCTCTTCTTTGTGGCAACCCCAAAATTTTTTGAAGATGTTTCACTTCTCATTCGAGAAGCTTCTTCAGCTCTGACAGGATAGCGGGGCGCTTAAGCTGCTGTTTCATATTTAGGCCAGGTTTCTCCTATGTGGAGCTTGGCAGTGCACATAAAACAAGGAGCAAGGTTTTAAGTCATAGCTGCCATCTTGACTCTTTTGACATTCATACACACACACACACACACACACACACACCTGCTCATGGTGTGTGTGTGTGTGTGTGTGTGTGTGTGTGTGTGTGTGTGTGTGTGAATATAATGTGGACAGTGTCAAGCCGGAAAAAACTGATTTAATCAGGGAAAGTTAAGAAGGCCATTTCCTTTTCTTCTGTGGATCACGGCTTATATTGACAGATTTGGGTGTGTGTATTTGTGCGTGCATGTATGTAGGAAATAGAAAGAGAGAAAGAGAGGGGGAGGGAGGAAAGAAGGGAGGGAGGGAGGGAGGAAGAAAGGAAGGGAGGAAGGCTAGAAAGGAAGGATGTCAGCCTGTCTTACACTGCCTGCCAGCCTCTTGTCGAAATCTTCCAGAATCCTTCCCAAAAATCAAGATCACACATCTTCTAGACCAGGGGTGTCAAACTCAAGGCCCAGAGGCCGGATCCAGCCCACAGGATACTTAGATCTGGGCCACCGGGCCATCCTGGAAACAATGAAGACTTGGACCACAGTGCTTCTGCCAGCAAAAATGGGCTCCTGAGCAGGGGTGAAATCTAAAATTTTTCTCCACCGGTTCTGTGGGCGTGGCTTAATTGGTGGGTGTGGCTTGGTGGCCAGGCAACTGAATGGGCATGGTCAATAATAATAAATAATAAAAATAATGAAGTATACAAAACTTGGGAGGCACCAGTCTGCCTTCTTTAAAAATAGAGGCTTCAGTCTACCAATTGCGTTTTACTGAGAGGCACCGGTCTACCTTCTTTAAAAATAGAGGCACCGGTGTACCAATTGCGTTTTACTGAGAGGCACCGGTCTACCTTCTTTAAAAATAGAGGCACCGGTCTACTAGCTGCCTACAGTGCTGATCAGCTGTAGTACAGTCCTTTGAAGTGCCGCGGCAGTCATTTAAGGCCATTTGCAGCTATATCACAACCGAGTGCTTCAGGAACGGAGAAGAGGAACAGCAAGGCGTGGGCAGTTGGGGGGGCAGGGATTTTTGCTACCGGTTCGCCGAACTACCTGCTCCCATCACTACCGGATTGCGCGATCCAGTCCGAACCAGGAGCATTTCACCCCTGCTCCTGAGCTCCGTTTTCAGCTGACATGGCCTCCTGCAACACACTGTGGCAGCCGAAAGCAGAGCTCGGGAGCCTGTTTTCGGTGGCAAGGCGCTCGGGCCACCACAGGCGCCCCTGACAGGAGTGACGTCAAGCTGGCCATGCCCACCCTGGTCCCCTGAGGTCAAACACAACCCTGATGTGGCCCTCAATGAAATCGAGTTTGACACCCCTATTCTAGACTCTCTGTGCTTTGACAAGTAGCTATGCCTGGATGAGTCACTAGTAGCTGATTCACTAACAGCCATTATTTTAATCAACTGAGGATATTAAGTGATCAATTAATTCAATGAACTGTTTCATATCTAGCTTTCAAGCATATGGTATTTCTCCGGTATACTTCAGAATACAGAATAACAAAAGTTGGAAGGAAGCTCGGAGGTTTTTTTATCCAACCCACTGCTTATACCATTCCAGAAAAATGGTCATCCTATCTCTTCTTAAAAATCTCCAGTGATGGAGCATTCATAACTGTTCCACTGATTAATTGTTCTTTCTGACAGGAAATTTCTCCTTGATTTTACCTTGGGTCTCTCTTTGATATGCTTCCATCTGTTACTTCTTGTATTGCCCTCAGGTGCTTTGGTGAACAGGTTGACCCTCTCTTCTCTGTGACAGCCCTCAAATATTGGAAGACGGCTCTTATATCACTCCTAGCTTTCGTTAGACTAAAAAGGTAACGGTTCCCCTCGCACATATGTGCTAGTAATTCCCGACTCTAGGGGGTGCTTATCTCTGTTTTAAAGCTGAAGAGCCAGCGCTGTCCAAAGATGTCTCTGTGGTCATGTGGCCGATGTGACTAAATACCAAAGGTGCATGGAAGACTGTTACTTTTCCACCAAAGGTGATCCCTTTTTTTCTACTTGTGTTGCAGTCTGCCATCAGCCCGTGGAGGTAGCAGTGGAGTTGGACAGTGAGGAGGCTGGGGAGGACCATGGGTCAGTCATGGATTCTGGGGAAGGCCCAGACGAGGGCTCTGCATCAGAGGCAGAGATGAGGCCAGGGCCATCTGGGAGCGATGTGCGGACTCCGGAGCCTCCAGAGGCAGACAGCAGAGAGGCAGAGGAACAGGAGGAGCCTGTTCCTAGTGCACGCATGTGAAGAGCTGCCAGAAGGCAAAGCAGCTAAAGCAAAAAGGACGACTCAGGAGTAAGGCCAGGAGATGATTGGCCACTCCCATAAGGCTTAAAAGAACAGCAACAGCTCTTGGGCTCTTTGTAAGAAAGCAACATTGCCACATTTGTTTCTAGCTGGCGTCTCTTGTTTCTGAACTTCATGGGGCTTTGCCAAGAAAACCCTTTGGCAGGGTGCCAAAGAGGACAAAGGTTTGTGATAAGGCCGAAGGACTTTTTCTGAAGGATTTGTTTTGGACTTAATTTGGACTAAGCTGAGAATGACGTAATTCTCAGCTGTTCTAATAAAATACGTTTGTTTAGGACTGATTGTGTCTGGTAACAACTACTTGGGCCTAGGTCACAACAACTTGCATTTTTTATGTGCTTTCGAACTGCTAGGTTGGCAGAAGCTGGGACAAGTAATGAGAGCTCATCCCATTACGCAGCACTAGGGATTCAAACCGCTGAACTGCCGACCTTTCGATCGACAAGCTCAGCGTCTTAGCCACTGAGCCACCACGTTAGACTAAACTAGACATACCCAGTTCCTGCAACTGTTCATCATAGGTTTTAGCCTTTAGCTCCTTAATCATCTTTGTTTCTCTTCTCTGCACTCTTTCTAGAGTCTTAGCATATATATATTTTTCTATCATGATGACCAAAACTGGATGCAACATTCCAAGTATGATCTCATCCATGCAGTATAAAGCAGTAGAACATTCATATTCATATTTGTAATTTTAATCATTCTCTCTGGGAAGTGTTCCTGACTACATGGCTGGACCACAGTGCCTCATCAGAACTTAGTAAAAAAATAAATAAATTGAATAGTCATTTCCTTTGAGAAATAATCTCCCCTGGACTCCAATGAGCAAGAATAGGGTAGGTCTTCTTTGAATTCCATTGGTGTTCCATAGCCTTTTCTTCTCTTAAGATGAGAGAAGATAAACTTCATTGTCATTCTTTTATTTTTCTTCTTTTCCAGGACAATTTTTTTCAACTTGTTCCACCACCCCTCCACCCCCACCCCCCAAATAATCACTACAAAACAAGGGTGAAATGGTCCCGGTTTGGACCGGATCACCCAATCCAGTAGCAATGATGGTGGGTGGTTCGGAGAACTGGTAGCAAAAATCCCTGCCCACACCATGCCCAGCTGAGCCAAGTGATCATCAGAGTTTTGTTTTGTTTTTTTACTTTTAAAAGCATTTTTTCTTCGGCCGAAAAAATGTTTTAAAAGTTAAAAAAAAAAGCCTCTGATGATCGCACAGCTCAGCTGGGATCGTCAGAGCCTTTTAAAAGCATTTTTTCTACAACCTCTTTGGCCAAAGAGGTTGTAGAAAAAATGCTTTTAAAAGGCTCTGGCGATCCCAGCTGAGTAGCCAGATCATCAGAGGCTGGTTTTAAAGGCAAAAAAATGCTTTTAAAAGAAAACAAAAGCCTCTGAGGATCAGGCAACTGGGATCGTCAGAGCCTTTTAAAAGCATTTTTGGCTGAAGAGGTTGTAGAAAAAATGCTTTTAAAGGTAAAAAAAATTGGCCACGCCCACCCAGTCACATTACACCCTCCACCAAGCCACACCCACAGAATCGGTGGTAACAAATTTTACATTTCACCCCTGCCATGAAGGGCTTGACTGTGCCCTACATTATTATTTAATTCCATGCTTTTTCTATGAGTAAGTTTATGAGATCATTTCTTCTACATAGTGGAGTATCTAGAAGTTAAATTATTTGCTCGTGCTTTTCCTTTATTGGATCATTGCATAAATCTTCTCAGGTCTTTGCAAATTGTTCTCTTCCCTACAGAAGGGCGATTAGAGTTACAATCTATGGCAGGGGTCTCCAAAACGTGACTGGCTATGGAATTCTGGGAGTTGAAGTCCACAAGTCTTAAAATTGCCAAATTTTAGAGTCCACAGATCAATTGTAAGCAACAGGCCTCTACAAAGATTCAACTCTACTTTGTTTTCAATGCCCTTTCAGATCAAATAACTGCCAAATTCTATTTGTTGAACCAAATCGAGCGCTTTCGGATCAACTTGAAATAGGCACATGGGTGCAAATGCAAACACCCATTTTTTTGCACGTGGCCATGCACTACCTGCATTTTAATTTCTTATTTTTAAATGTATACTATTGTTTCGTTCAGAAACATAGCTTCTTCTCGGCTGACAATGTCTTGAATATGTTGTGAATGACACTCCTCAACTTACAACTATTCATAAGGCGACCATTCAAAATTGCGTAGTTAAAAAAGTGATTTACAACTGGTGCTCAAACTCACACCTGTTGAAGCATTCCCATGGTCAGGTCCAAATTGGAGCACTTGGCCACCAACAACTTTTGCAGCATCCTGGGGTCATGTGATCACAATTTGTGACCTTCCCAACTGGCTTCCAACCAGCAAAGTCAATGGGGAGAGCCAGATTCACTTAAAAACCATGTGTTTTAGTTAACAGCTGCAGTGATTCGCTTAACAATGATGGCAAAAAAAAAAAGTGATAAAATCAGACACAATTCACTTAGCAACCAACTGGGTTACAAAATGAAATTCTGTCCCAATTGTGATTGTTAAGTCAAGGATTACCTGTATATTTCTTGGAGTGTACCTCAACCTTAGTTTCTGTTCCTAGAGATCTCCCAAAATTATTGAATCAAATTAGATAAGGAGGGGGTATGATTAAATACACAATTGAAGAGTGATTCTATTTCTTGTATCTAATTAGAATTAAACATGCATGCAAACAAAGCCAAATTTAATGTTTATTCTTGCTTCCCCCAGTCCATTTTGGGGTGTACCTCCCAGCCAGTTACTTGAAGAGCCCTGGCGGTGCAGTGGTTAGAATGAAGTATTGCAGGCTAATTCTGCCCACTGCCAGCAGTTCGATCCCGACCGGCTCAAGATTGGCTCAGCCTTCCATCCTCCGGAAGTCGGTAAAATGAGGACTCTGATTGTTGGGGGCGATAGGCTGACCCTGTAAACTGCTTAGGGAGTATTGTAAACCACTATGAAGTAGTATATAAGTCTAAGTGCTATTGCTAATACGTAGTAGGATGCTTGTTTTGGAAGAAGAACAAACATAAAAAACATCGCAACTGTGTTTCCTATCCTGGTCAATAAAGCTAGAAGGATAGCTTTAATGTTCCACACATCATAACCTGTCAAAGGAATTCTGAAACGGCAAAATAGGTAAAAAATCAAAAGCACAATTAGAATCAAGAGTGAGAAGTCTTTGTGATTGCGGTGCTCAGAAACAAACAGCAAAAATTACACTGATCCCTAGCTCCGTTGCTTTGTTTGTTTCTATTGCCTCCATCCAATGTCATCTCAAATTCAATCATTTTTGTTTCTCAACTAATACATACAGACTACAAGTGCTTTTCAGATGTCACTAAAGGCCTCCTGGACACTATATAGACACCATCTGTCACAAGGATACAAGGACAAAGGTGGAACTTAAGTCCAACTTTCTTTCTTTCTGAAAAGATCCACGTTTTAAATAGAATTTAGCTAAAGTGGGCAATCTGTAGAGCCCCTTAATAGAGAGATCAGATCCCCTGCTTATCTACCAGCTTTTTAAGGCAGAACAGGGGAAATAGACAAAGCTGATATTTCCATACAATCTTATTTGCTCAAGGATCCATGTAAAATAATGGTTTGAAGCAGCACCATAAAGTTCATGATTTCACAGGGGTCATTTCTAAAGGCGGCATAATGAGGTCACCCAACCTATCAGATTAATTTAGTAACTTGCCCAGCAGTGGTTTATGGTAATTCAGACAATAATTCTTTTTCTTTCAGATTTGCCATGCCACTGGATATGGGCAGCTCAGACATCTCACATCTTTGAAAGGCATTCTTTCGAAAGCACATTTAGGCTGAAACAAAGGAAGAATCGTTCTTTATGCTCTGTGAGGTAAGCAGTCTCAAAATCAACAAATAAGCAAGGCATTAAATTCAGAATCAGAATCAGACTTGAGCTGAAAGGGACCTTGGAGGTCCTACTCTAGACCCCTGCTCTGTTGTGGTCCGCCAGCAGCCTGAGGAGCTGGCGGCGGAGTTGGACAGTGAGGAGGCTGGGGGGGACAATGGGTCAGTCCTGGATTCAGGGGAAGGCCTGGACGAGGGCTCTGTGTCAGAGGCAGAGATGGGGCCAGGGCTATCTGGGAGCGATGCGCGGACTCCAGAGGCGGACAGCAGAGAGGTAGAGGAACAGGAACACGCATGTGAAGAGCTGCCAGAAGGCAAGAGCAGCTGAAGAAAAAAGGACAACTTAGGAGTAAGGCCAGGAGAAGATTGGCCCCTCCCATAAGGCTTAAAAGAGCAGCAACGGCTCTTGGGTCCTTTGTAGGAAAGCAATGTTGCTACAATTGTTTCTTGTTGGCATCTCCTGTTTCTGAACTTTTCTGAACATTGCCAAGAAAAGGCAACATTTCTGAACCTTGCTAAGAAAAGCCTTTGGCAGGGTGCCAAAGAAAGCAAAGGTTTGTGATAAAGCTGAAGGACTTTTTCTGAAGGATTTGTTTTGGACTTAATTTGGACTAAGCTGAGAATGAAGTAATTCTCAGCTGTTCTAATAAAATATGTTTGTTTAGGACAAAAGTATCTCAGGGGTTGCCACAAAGAAGAGGGAATCTACCTATTCTCCAAAGCACCTGAGGGCAGGACAAGAAGCAATGGGTGGAAACTAATCAAGGAGAGAAGCAACTTAAAACAAAGAAGAAAATTCCTGATGGTGAGAACAATTAATCAGTGGAACAACTTGCCTCCAGAAATTGTAAATGGTCCAATACTGGAAGTTTTTAAGATGAGATTGGACAACCGTTTGTCTGAAATGGTATAAGATTTCATGCCTGAGCAGGGGGTTAGACTAGAAGACCTCCAAGGTACCTTCCAACTGTATTATTCTGTATTCCATCCAGCTTGTCAGCAAAAAAAAGGTCACAAATTTCAATCATGTGAACCACAGGATATTGCAACTGGTCATAAATGTGAGCCAGTTGCCAAGCACTTGTGAGCACATGACCATGGGGTGGTGCAACAATCGTAAGTGTGATGACAGGTCATAAAGCCCTTTTCCTTTGTAACCATTGTAACTGTGAACCATCATTAAATGAAATGGCCGTAAGTAGAAGACTATCTGTATGATGTTTCTATCGTACTTCCTGATCTTTCCCCCACCCCCAAAAAACATTCTGATTGTTTGAATCTGTCCTGAATAATGTGATGCTTGGCATTGGCTAAGGCAAGAACTGGTCAACTGAGAACAGAGTGGAAATATTTATTCCAATGATTTGTAAAGAAAATTAGGCAGGTGCATATTGGATTATCGAATCAATGTGGAAAATCAAGCCAATCCACTTTGATGCTTTGAATCAAAGCTGTTGAATGTGGCCAGGTGCTGCTGCTACCTGTTGAGAAAGAAAAACAATGAAAGGAGAACTCCACCTCTATCGTGGTTATCAAAAGGTGCCAATGGGCAGCACCATTAGAGGTTCTGCACAAGAGTTCAAAGGAATTGCTTCTTCAGCAGGCACAGAAGACGTATCTAATGTCCTTTGAAGCCAAAGGTGTGCCCGCATGCTGGTACATTCATCTACCAGAGCCAGGTAAGACTACACAAAGGTAGACACAGCTGCTACAGTAATTAAAGCAGAAGAACCAGTGGCAATAATCAATGAGTCAGAAAAGAAGTAGCTGGCCAGGAAGAAAATGAGATTGCAACGAAGGTCTGAGGGTATTATGAAGGCAGACGGCTGAGTTATTGTGGCAATACAGAGAGTAGAGAGGAGTTGTTATTAAGTGAACAAAGTCCGCTCGGGATCACAAATGACACATCTTCCATTGGTCACTATTGGGCTTTTTGCAATGTCCGCCCACTTTTGCAAGCACATCAAGAGAGTCCTAAAAACGAAGCACCCTTTTGCGATTTTTATATCATACAAATTGGGCTGAAATCTGGCTTTGCAATTGTCAGCTTTGACAACCTTAATCTTATCCCCTTGGAAGGTTTTTGTGAGGTTTGGTGTACGTGTACACACATACATCTTGTTGGAAATGTTCCTGCAAAGATGCCATTCTGACTCCAAGGGACACAAAGGAGACCGTGAAAACACGTGTGTCATGACCTCATCGTATGAATGCGGCAAGTGATGGACCTACAACAATATCAAAATGCATGTGTGCATGATGGTTTAATGATACACAAGTTCTCATGATGATGTAACAAAATTAAATTCAATCTTGAGAAAAGTAAAGTCTTACACTTTTAGGCAAGAAAAACCCAAAGTACACATATAGACTGGGGGAGACCAGGCTTAATAGCAGCAACTGTGAGAGGGATCTTGGAGTCTTAGTGGACAACCAGCTAAATATGAGCCAACAGTGTGCAGCAACAGCCAGAAAAGCCAATGCACTCCTAAATTGCATTAACAGAGGGATACAATCAAGATCAAGTGAGATACTAATCAGTGGTGAAATCCAAATTTTTTTACTACTGGTTCTGTGGGCATGGCTTGGTGGGCATGGTGTGACTTGGGGGGTATGGCAGGGGAAGGATACTGCAAAATCTCCATTCCCACCCCACTCCTGGGGGAAGGATATTGCAAAATCTCCATTCCCACTCCACTCTGGAGCCAACCAGAGATGGTATTTGCCGGTTCTCCGAACTGCTCAAAATTTCCACTACCGGTTCTCCAGAACCTGTCAGAACCTGCTGGATTTCACCCCTGGTACTAATACTACTCTATAAAGCCTTAGTAAGACCACACCTAGAGTACTGCATCCAGTTTTGGTCACCACACTATAAAAAAGATGTTGAGACTCTAGAAAGAGTGCAGAGAAGAGCAACAAATATGATTAGGGGACTGGAGACAAAAACATACAATGAAAGGTTGCAGGAACTGGGCATGGCTAGTCTAGTGAAGAGAAGGACCTGGGGAGACATGATAGCAGTCTTCCAATATTTGAGGGGCTGCCACAGGGAGGAGGAGGTTGAGCTATTTTTCAAAGCACCTGAAGGCCAGATAAGGAATAGTGGATGGAAACTGACCAAGGAGAGATTCAACCTAGAAATAAGGAGGAACTTTCTGACAGTGAGAGCAATCAACCAATGGAACAGAAGTTTATTTATTTTTATTTATTTATTGTTTATATTTATATACCGCCCTATCTCCCAAAGGACTCAGGGCGGTTTACAGGCATTTAAAAAACAAAAAATACAATAAATACAATTCTAAAAACAATTAAAAAACTTATTCAAAAGCCTTAATTAAAAATATAAAAATTAAAACCCAAGATAAAACCCACAAACTAAAATCTAACTCAGTCCTGCGCAATTAAATAGATATGTTTTAAGCTCATGGAAGGTCCAAGGTCCGAAGCTGACGAAGTCCTGGGGCAGTTCATTCCAGAGGGTGGGAGCCCCACAGAGAAGGCCCTTCCCTGGGCGCCGCCAGACGACATTGCCTCGCTGACGGCACCCTGAGGAGTCCCTCTGTGAGAGCGCACGGGTCGGTGAGAGGTATTCGGTAGCAGCAGGCGGTCCCAGATAACCCGGCCCTATGCCATGGAGCGCTTTAAAGGTGGTCACCAAACCTTGAAGCGCACCCGAAGGCCACAGGCAGCCAGTGCAGTCTGCGCAGGATGGGTGTTATCACGGAGCCACGAGGGCTCCATCTATCACCCGCGCAGCCGCATTCTGGACTAACTGCAGCCTCCGGATGCCCTTCAAGGGGAGCCCCATGTAGAGAGCATTGCAGTAATCCAGGCGAGACGTCACGAGTGCGTGGGTGACCGTGCATAGGGCATCCCGGTCCAGAAAGGGGCGCAACTGGCGTACCAGGCGAACCTGGTAAAACGCTCTCCTGGAGACGGCCGTCAAATGATCTTCTAGAGACAGCCGTTCATCCAGGAGGACGCCTAAGTTGCGAACCCTCTCCATCGGGGCCACTGACTCGCCACCGATGGTCAGCCGCGGATTTAGCTGACTGTACCGGGATGCCGGCATCCACAGCCACTCTGTCTTGGCGGGATTGAGCTTGAGCCTGTTTCTCCCCATCCAGACCCGTACGGCCTCCAGACACCGGGACAGCACTTCGATAGCTTCGTTGGGGTGGTCCGGTGTAGAAAAGTACAGCTGGGTGTCATCCGCATACAGCTGGTACTTCACACCGAAACCACTGATGATCTCACCCAGCGGCTTCATGTAGATGTTAAACAGTAGGGGCGAGAGGACCGCCCCCTGCGCCCCCCCACAAGTGAGGCGCCCCGGGGCCGACCTCTGCCCCCCTGTCAACACCGACTGCGACCGGTCGGAGAGATAGGAGGAGAACCACCGATAAACGGTGCCTCCCACTCCCAATCCCTCCAACCGGCGCAGCAGGATACCATGGTCGATGGTATCGAAAGCCGCTGAGAGGTCTAATAGGACCAGGGCAGAGGAACAACCCCTATCCCTGGCCCTCCAGAGATCATCCACCAACGCGACCAAAGCCGTCTCCGTGCTGTAACCGGGCCGGAAACCGGACTGGAACGGGTCTAGATAGACAGTTTCATCCAGGTGTAAGGGAAACTGATATGCCACCATACTCTCTACAACCTTCGCCGCGAAGCGAAGGTTGGAGACCGGACGATAATTACCTAAAACAGCCGGGTCCAGGGAAGGCTTCTTAAGGAGGGGCCTCACCACCGCCTCTTTCAAGGCGGCCGGGAAGACACCCTCCACCAAAGAAGCGATCGTAATCGCCTGGAGCCAGCCTCGTGTCACCTCCCGAGTGGCCAGCACCAGCCAGGAGGGGCACGGGTCCAGTAAACACGTGGTGGCATTCAGCCTACCCAACAACCTGTCCATGTCCTCGGGAGCCACAGGGTCAAACTCATCCCAAACAATATCGCCAAGACCACCCTCGAGCATCTCACCCGCGTCACCGCAATCTTATCCCCTTGGAAGGTTTTTGTGAGGTTTGGTGTACGTGTACACACATACATCTTGTTGGAAATGTTCCTGCAAAGATGCCATTCTGACTCCAAGGGACACAAAGGAGACCGTGAAAACACGTGTGTCATGACCTCATCGTATGAATGCGGCAAGTGATGGACCTACAACAATATCAAAATGCATGTGTGCATGATGGTTTAATGATACACAAGTTCTCATGATGATGTAACAAAATTAAATTCAATCTTGAGAAAAGTAAAGTCTTATACTTTTAGGCAAGAAAAACCCAAAGTACACATATAGACTGGGGGAGACCAGGCTTAATAGCAGCAACTGTGAGAGGGATCTTGGAGTCTTAGTGGACAACCAGCTAAATATGAGCCAACAGTGTGCAGCGACAGCCAGAAAAACCAATGCACTCCTAAATTGCATTAACAGAGGGATACAATCAAGATCAAGTGAGATACTAATCAGTGGTGAAATCCAATTTTTTTTACTACTGGTTCTGTGGGCATGGCTTGGTGGGCATGGTGTGACTTGGGGGGTATGGCAGGGGAAGGATACTGCAAAATCTCCATTCCCACTCCACTCTGGAGCCAACCAGAGATGGTATTTGCCGGTTCTCCGAACTGCTCAAAATTTCCACTACCGGTTCTCCAGAACCTGTCAGAACCTGCTGGATTTCACCCCTGGTACTAATACTACTCTATAAAGCCTTAGTAAGACCACACCTAGAGTACTGCATCCAGTTTTGGTCACCACACTATAAAAAAGATGTTGAGACTCTAGAAAGAGTGCAGAGAAGAGCAACAAATATGATTAGGGGACTGGAGACAAAAACATACAATGAAAGGTTGCAGGAACTGGGCATGGCTAGTCTAGTGAAGAGAAGGACCTGGGGAGACATGATAGCAGTCTTCCAATATTTGAGGGGCTGCCACAGAGAGGAGGAGGTTGAGCTATTTTTCAAAGCACCTGAAGGCCAGATAAGGAATAGTGGATGGAAACTGACCAAGGAGAGATTCAACCTAGAAATAAGGAGGAACTTTCTGACAGTGAGAGCAATCAACCAATGGAACAGAAGTTGCCTTTGGAAGTTGTGGGAGCTTCATCACTGGAAGCTTTCAAGAAGAGACTGGACTGCCATTTGTCAGAAATGGTGTAGGGTCTCCTGCTTGGGTGGGGGGGTTCGACTAGATGGCCTACAAGGTCCCTTCCAACTCTGTTAACACAATGATACTTATTATGGATGCCTACAAACTCAGTCCTGTCCAATGCACAAAAGATCGACTCTTCTGTTTTCTGTATCCAGATAGTGTTCTTCACATGAATTCTTCTTAAGTCTGCATCCTGTGTCCTCCGGCAGCTGATAAATCATTCTGTGGCTGGAGAAAGTAGACAGGGAGGAGTAAGGCAAGCCATGCTGCGGATGACAAGAATGTGTCACCAATTGTCTTTCTTGCTCCACTGCTCTTTGTACTGAAAGATTCGTGTGACCTTTGGTGGCATTTGTGAACGGCCATTTCCCCTGGACGTTCCCCGTTTCTATTGATTTCTGCAAAGGATTAATCTAAACAGGCCACATAATTTATGTAAACTGTGCAGGTAATTAAATCCCCCTTCCACCAAAGGTCACAAGTAGAATATTTAAGTTATTCTATTTTCCTCCCTAAAGAGAAAGAAGATGCAAGGAAGAAGAAGAAGAAGAAGAAGAAGAAGAAGAAGAAGAAGAAGAAGAAGAAGAAGAAGAAGAAGAAGAAGAAGAAGAAGAAGAAGAAGAAGAAGAAGAAGAAGAAGAAGAAGAAGAAGAAGAAGAAGAAGAAGAAGAAGTAGTAGTAGTAGTAGTAGTAGTAATAGTAGTAGTAGTAGTTTGGACCATCATCTCTGTTTGGATTGGAGTGGTCTCATGATGGTTACACGAGTGCTTAAAAGCTGGGTAGAGCCCCAGGTGGCTTGAATAGGACAGATAAGCCAATGTGTGTGTCGAAGTGATGCAGGAAACCTTCTGTTTCCATTGGAAGAGTGTTTTCTCTCTTGCTGAGGGAGAGATGGCAGTGAGAGATAGCTTTGGGGGTCATAGACCACCATTTTGAATTTGGAAATAATAAGGTGGCCATTTTTTTTTTACAAAATGGCTGTCGTCAACAGCTCAATACCATCACTAGCTCCCTAGGATGGTTCACTTTCTTCACATTGTTATTAATTTTGTATTGATTTTCTTTTCTTTTCTGGACATTTGTAAGTTAAGGGCTATGCTATGAGACCAACCAGCTTTATCAAAGGATGGCTAGCAGATTCCCATGAGGCCTAGTTGCATTTTTGGGAATAGGTATTAATTATTATTTTTTGGAATGGAGTGGGACTTCTGTTTTCATATATGTGTCTCTCTTTGTATATGTATCCATAAACAGATTTTTAAAATGATAAAAACACTGTGAATTTTGAAAGAGAATAGTAAGGAAAGTAAAGAGAAGTAATAATTAAGTGAAAAAATGCAAAAAACAAGAGAAAAAGCAAGAGAAAGGAGGGAGAGGAGGGGAGAGAAGGGGAGGGGAGAGGGAGAGGAAGAGAGGGGAGGAGGGGAGGGGAAGTGAATGAAGAGGAAGGGAGGAGAAGGAGAGGGAAAGGAGGAGGAGAGGGAGAGAAGAGAGGGAGGGAGAGGGGAGGGAGAGGGAAAGGGAAAGGAGGAGGGGAGAAGGAGAGAAGGAGAGGGGGAGAAGAGGGAGAAGAGGAGAGAGGAGCAGGGGAGAGGGAGATGAAAGGCTTCTGGTTTTCTTAGCAGTAGTTACAAATACATTTATATTTTACCCTTTCTTTCAAAGGTTACAACATAATTTCTACAAGGACTTGTAGCAAATGTAGTTATTGTTCTTTCTCACTGAGTGTGTGTGTGTGTGGGGGGAATTTTTAATTCTCTCAGATTTGGGGAAGAGACTTTTATACTTTTCTTGAGTTGGGCTATGCAGATCAAAGCCAACTGAATGCCGCAAATGTTTAGTGGGTCCTGTTAAGAGCACCCTGTCCCTTATGATAATCTTGGATGACTTGAGGATGAACGAAGTGGTAGGGAACTTCACAGAGAATGGTGAATGCCGTTTTTGGTCAAGGCAGATCATAATTTTTAGGTTCTGAAAGAAGTCGAAGATTCTTCTTCTGGATTTGATTGCAGACAGAATTATTTGACTTCTTTCACGATTAGCCACTAACTGTATCCACCTCATTCTTACTTGTTCTCGCTCAACAACCATTTCATTTCGTGACTGTTCAAAGTTGCAACAGCACTGAAAAGAGGGGACTTATGACCGGTCCTGGCACTTCGTTTATTTGATAACCATTGTGTATTTATGACAATGATAGCATCCTTTGGTCCTGTGATTGTCGTTTGTGACCTTCCTAGATGGCTTCTGACCGGCAAAGTCATTGGGGAAGCTGGTAGGAAAGACTGCAAATCTCAACCATGTGATGGTTCACTTAATGACCAGGGTGATTCCACTTAATGATCACAGCAAAAAAAAAAAAAAAAGGTCATAACTTTGGTCATGTGATGACCATACGATTTAATGACACATTTTCCAGAGCTTATTATGGATGTTTATTTATTTATTTATTTTTATTTATAATTTAATTTCTATACCGCCCTTCTCCCGAAGGACTCAGGGCGGTTTACAGCCATCTTAAAAACACAGAATATACATAATATAAATAACAAATTTAAAACAAATTTAAAAACAAATATTTAATAGGCCTAATTAACTAAAACAGTTGTAGACCGACATAAAACCCTTTAAAATTTAAAATTAAAATTAAAATGCACTTAGGCCAGTCCGGCATCAAGGTTAGATCTGTGAGAGTAGATCAAGGTTAGATCTGTATGGTTTCAGTCCAGATTTGAGAGAGAAAGAACAATGTTAAACAGAAAGGGGGAAGGAAGGAAGGAAGGAAGGAAGGAGGGAGGGAGGGAGGAAGGAAGGAAGGAAGGAAGGAAGGAAGGAAGGAAGGAAGGAAGGAAGGAAGGAAGGAGCGAGCGAGCCAAGTTCATATGCAAGGCGGAATCCTGATTAAAAATTACACCACAACATGTTTTCTCTGCCTGAGCATGAAACGATCATTACGAATCACTACATAAATAATACATGCTAAAATGCTTCCATGCACCATCAATATTGACCTTGCTTAATTATTTATAAGAAGAATATGCTCCCTGGAAACTCTGCTGAGAGGCATCCTTCTGCTTCCCCTCCTCCCCGCCCCCCCGGTTGGGTGTGAGTTGTTGTTTTTCAGCAGTAATTAGAAAAGAAAGAAAAAAATGTCCATGTCCCCATTCATTAAAACTAGCAAATTCTGGGTTGAAGAGCAAAATTCTCTAAGACTCAACCCCATCCCTGCCTTGCTTCGGAACTAGGATGTGTGTGTTGCAACTAAGAAAGATGGGGAAAGATGGAACGAAAAGTCTACAAGAGCTTTCCCCAGTGTGATGCCATTTAATTGTGTTGGAATTTCAACTCTCATTTCGCCTGGATGTTGCCAGGTGAGAAAGTGGGCTATAATGGAGGCAGCCTGCAGTTCACAAAACTTCCTGCAGCTTCTGACATGTCTTTAGGAACTGTGGAAGTTCTGGTGTAGGTTGGAGGAGAAGACAGCAGACCAATCGGAGGGAAAAGAGGTGTCTGTGTAGGTAGTCTTCCACTTACAAACCATAATTGATAACATGACTGTTTTTCATAGTTACGACCTTCACAGCATCCCCTTGGTCATGTGATCAAAATTCAGATGCTTGGCAACTGGTTAATACTTATGACCGTTGCAGTCTCCCAAGATCTTGGGATCCTCTTTTGTGATCTTCTGACAAGTAAAGTCAATGGGGAAGCCAGACTTATCTTTTTTTTCACGTTGTTTTTTCACTCTTTTTGCCGTTGTAACTTTGAACGGTTGCTAAATGAACCGGGGACTACCTGCAAATCAGTTGTAAAGGGAAAATTGTCCAATTGCTGGAATTCTTGTTACCCCTTTCCAATCATCTCAATAAATCTTGTGGATGAGAATTGGCTTGGAAAAGAATCATTTTTATTTCAGACAGTAGACCCAACGCCTGGCTCAGCGGTGAAATCCAGCAGGTTCTGACAGGTTCTGGAGAACCGGCAGCAGAAATTTTAAGTAGTTCAGAGAACCGGCAAATACCACCTCTGGCTGGCTCCAGAGTGGGGTGGGTATGGAGATTTTGCAGTATCCTTCCCCCCAGGGATGGAGAGAGAATGGGGACTTTGCAGTATCCTTTCCCCTGGACTGGGGAGGGAATGAAGATTTTGCAATATCTTTCCCCCTGGAGTGGGGTGGGAATGGAGATTTTGCAGTATCCATCTCCTGCCACACCCACCAAGCCACGCCCACAGAACCGGTCATTAAAAAATAATTGGATTTCACCACCGGTCTGGCTTGTACACATTTCATTACAGGGATCCGCTTGTGGGGTTCCATTGTTTGCAGAGATAAAATGCGGATAAACAAAATGATATAAATGTTTGTAGCCACTCACCAAGTCATGATGCAAAAAAATAAAAAACTGCAATCCACCCTGGTCTCTTTCTGGACTTTTAAATTGTCAAGGAGAGCCATTCGGCACAGTGTTGTAGGTAGTAGGAATAATCTTAAGGAACAGGAGGAAGAGCCTCAACCAAGACAATGGTCAGATAAAAGAAATTTGAGTCCAAGGCAGCAATGCAATTTGAAAAAGTGTCTCAGACTTGACCTTCCTTAGTTCTAACAAAGGGAGGGAGGGAGGAAGCATATCCAGATTTACAAGACTAGACTAGACTAGACTGGACTGGACTGGACTGGAATGGACTGGAATGGAATGGAATAGTTGGAAGGGCGTCATCTAGTCCAACCCCCCCCCAAGCAGGAGACCCTATACCATTTCTGAAAGATGGCAGTCCAGTCTCTTCTTTAAAGCTTCCAGTGATGAAGCTCCCACAACTTCTGAAGGCAACTTCTGTTCCACTGGTTGATTGTTCTCCCTGTCAGAAAATGTCTCCTTATTTCTAAGTCGATCAGTTTCCATCCATTATTCCTTGTCTGGCCTTCAGATTAATGACAGCCCTTCAAGATAGACCCGCCAAAATCAAGAGTATGTTTTGCTTTGAATCACCTCTTGGCTAAAGCTTGTTTCTCTTGTCACTCTTTCAGCACAAGCCATGAAATTGGGTTTCTTGTCAAATGACATAAATTGACTTGTCAGATGGGGGGAGGGAGGGACGGACGGAGGGAGGGAGGAAAGAAAGGAAGGAAGGAAGGGAGGAAGGAGGAAGGAGGAAGGGAGGGAGGAAGCATATCCAGATTTACAAGACTAGACTAGACTAGACTGGACTGGACTGGACTGGACTGGACTGGAATGGAATGGAATAGTTGGAAGGGCGTCATCTAGTCCAACCCCCACCCAAGCAGGAGACCCTACACCATTTCTGAAAGATGGCAGTCCAGTCTCTTCTTTAAAGCTTCCAGTGATGAAGCTCCCACAACTTCTGAAGGCAACTTCTGTTCCACTGGTTGATTGCTCTCCCTGTCAGAAAATGTCTCCTTATTTCTAAGTCGAATCTCTCCTTGATCAGTTTCCATCCATTATTCCTTGTCTGGCCTTCAGATTAATGACAGCCCTTCAAGATAGACCCGCCAAAATCAAGAGTATGTTTTGCTTTGAATCACCTCTTGGCTAAAGCTTGTTTCTCTTGTCACTCTTTCAGCACAAGCCATGAAATTGGGTTTCTTGTCAAATGACATAAATTGACTTGTCAGATGGGGGGAGGGAGGGACGGACGGACGGAGGGAGGAAAGAAAGGAAGGGAGGAAGGGAGGGAGGGAGGAGGAGGAGGAAAGAGAAAGAAAAAGAGGGAGGAAAGAAAGAAAGAGAGAGAGAGAGAGAGAGAGAGAGAGAGAGAGAGAGAGAAAGAAAGAAAGAAAGAAAGAAAGAAAGAAAGAAAGAAGGAGCAAGAGAAAGAGAAAGAAAAAGAAAAAGAGAAAGAGAAAGAGAAAGAGAAAGAGAAAGAGGGAGGGAGGGAGAAAAGAAAGAAAGAAAGAAAGAAAGAAAGAAAGAAAGAAAGAAAGAGGGAGAAAAGAAAGAGAGAGAGAGAAAGAAAGAAAGAAAGAAAGAAAGAAAGAAAGAAAGAAAGAAAGAAAGAAAGAAAGAAAGAGAAGAGCTACGAGCTACTTTGATAGAAACAAAAAGACAACAGTGTAATTGTTGATAGAGGAGGAGGAAGCGAGAACATGAGGATCTTCAAGGCCGGGATCAGGCAAGAAAGAAATGCCTGTTCACTGGAACAATGCCTCTTTTAATCCCGGATACCGTTTACAGGATGTTTCATCAGCCAAGCACCTGCTCCACCAAGCAATTACAGGCACAAAAATAGCCCGCCTCAACCTGGTGAAACCTGGCTCTGGCTCTCTCTTTTTCTCTCTCTCTCTACTCACAATGCTCTTGGCATCGTCCCTAAGGCTCTGGTTCCAAACAGAACAGGGTTTCTCTCGCAAAGGATCGCCACTGACTGCCTTCAAACCATGGCTGGCTTTCCTGAAGAGATCCATCCCCGATGCTCCAAAATTAGTTCCAAACTCAATGAAAGGAGGAAAGATGATAAGCTTGGACCAGTTCGGACCAATGGCAGGCTTCTGGATCTGTAGGGGAAAAAATTATTCCCAGTCTCCTTTTTATCTCCCTAAGGACAATGGTGAGATTCAGCCGGTTCTGTCTGATTCGGGCAAACCGGTAGCCTACTGCAGTAGGCTCCACCCACCTGCTCGGACGTAATGCTGTCCTATTTCCCCACATTTTGGAAGGCGGAAGGCACATGCCAGGGGTGAAATGTAAAATTTGTTACTACCGGTTCTGTGGGCGTGGCTTGGAGGGTAATGTGACTGGGTGGGTGTGGCCAACTTTTTTTTTTAACTTTAAAAGCATTTTTTCTACAAGCTCTTCTTCCAAAGAGGTTGTTAAAAAATGCTTTTAAAAGCCTCTTATGATCAGGCAACTCAGTTGGGAATGCCAAGGAGCCGTTTAAAAGCATTTTTTTACAAACTTTTCGGACAAAGAAGTTGTAGAAAAAATGCTTTTAAAAGGTTCTGACCATCCCAGCTGAGCCGCACGATCATCAGAGATTTTTTTTTTACTTTTAAAAGCATTTTTTCGGCTGAAGAAAAAATGCTTTTAAAAGTTAAAAAAAACCCTCTTATAATCGTGCAGCTCAGCTGGGCATGTGGAGGGCAGGGATTTTTGCTACCAGTTCTCCAAACCACCCATCATCGCTACCGGATCGGGCGATTCGTTCCAAACCAGGAGAGTTTCATCCCTGGCGCATGCATGAGCGAAGAGCATGCGCGGAAGGCAGAGCATGCATTGAAGGTGGCTTGTGCATGCTCACATTTGTAAACCGGTAGGGAAGGTAAAAGTGAATCCCACCTCTGGCTAAGGACCTTGTTTATTTAGAAAACTTGAGTCCATAGTTCACAAAATGCATTTAACCTTAGGGTGGTGCATATTTGGCAGATTAACATGCCTCGTTTCTCTTGGACTGAATTTGGAAAATTTCATACGGTGATATGAAGTCAATTTAAGGACACTAAACCTACAATTACATTAACAGTATAGCGCTTAAACTTAAAAGCATTCATAGAAAAGGAAAAGGGTAACAAGTGCAAGAATTTATGCTAGAACAATTCCAAAGATTGAACATTTTCCCTCAAGTAACAGAAAAACAGAGTAGTAGTAAGGCACCTTGGAGATCTTCTAGTCCAACCCCCTTGCTCAAGCAGGAGACTCTACACTAGGGGTTCCCAACCTCTGGGCGTGACCCACTACAGGGCCATGGCCTATTTGTAACTGAGCCATGTGAGTGATGGGTTAACATGCACACATGCTACTTGACTTGCGCAAGCGGCTAGCCAGCACACATGCATAGACGTAACTCAACTTCTGTAGATTGAGCTGCACGGGCATGGATGCTAGCCCGCTGCTCGCGTGGCCCGGTTCCCCTCTCCTCCCTCCTCCCCAGTCAGGCCGTCAAGCCTTATGCTCTATACCATTCCAGACAAATGGCTGTCCGATCTCTTCTTTTAAAAACTTCAGTGATGGAACACTCACAAAAGCAAGCCATTCCACTGATGAATTGTTCTCACTGTCAGGAAAGTTCTCCTTAATTCTAGGTTGGATCTCTCCTTGATTAGTTTCCATCTGTTAAGAAGAAAAATCTTCTTTCCCCTTTAAGTGTGTGACCACACATACAGTACACTACATAGTTCTCTCTCTACACGTACATTGTTCATGTCTGTCTGTCTGTCTGTTTGTCTATCTATCTACCTCTAGCATCTATCTAGCATCTCTCTCTCTCTCTCTCAGTGGTGAAATGCTCCAAAGTCTGCTACCGGTTCGCTGCATACATGCATGCACAGTGTGCGCCAAACACGCACTTCGTGTGCATGTGCACTGCAGACGGTACCGCACAGCACTGAAAAAGGAGGCTTAAGAAGGTAAGTAGAATAGCGCGTGGGAGGGAACAGCTGTGCCATGTGATGTAGATATAAACCGTGCGGCATAGCTGATCATCAGAAATATCGGTTCATCCAAACCGGTAGCATTTTCTTATCACTGGTTTGCCTGAACTAGTAGCTTTTATTACTGCTGGTTCGGACCGATTCTCCCTAACCGGTAGCATTTCACCCCTGCTCTCTCTCCAATTTCTATAGCCACCCACTTCAGTCAATGATCTAGATGGCTTACAATTCATTATGTGTATTGCAATCAAAAATACTAAACATAGAAACATCCAAAATAAATATACATAGTAGCTGAGATACTTGGCCCGTTAGCAATATACTCGGGAAACAGGGTCCTTGACATATTCAGCACCCCAGCCATGCGAGTCAAGTTTTTAGAGTCTTTATGGAAGACTAATAGGGTTATCTTGATATCTATCCAAACTCTGGGGCAATGGCCAAGAATACAGCGACCAGGGATCAATCCCGACTCACATTAAGAATCTTCTGACTACAAGCCCAAATTGGCACAAAGTGAGTCCAAATTCGCTTCCAACTCCTGAACTGCATTTCCATCTGAACTACAACTGCAAATAACTCTTATGAAACGTGCTCCAGGGTGTCCGATCTTCGCAAAGTAAAATTTTGTGTTCAATTAACCTCATTTTTTTTTTGGAGATAACATGAAACTAATTTCCTGCTATTTAAAGCAACCCTTTACCGGTTTGCCAGAACGGGACATCCAAATTCATTATTCCAGAGGTCACATAAATAATTAATATCATTTTCATCAACTTCCTTTAATAAAAGTTTACTAGAACAGGATCTGCTGTTCATTATTCCATAAACTCCAGCGTTGCACTCGGACTCAATCGACCAACTAATAAAGGCTTGAGTTGAAATCCCCCCACAAACCTGAGATAAATTAAACTGATTTATCTACGCGCGCAAACATTTTTTTCTTGAAACCGAGTTGCTCCAATCTAAAAATAATATACTCGCCTCTTGAAAGGGATTCATCTGCTATTTTGAAGTTGTCATTTTTTTTCCCCATCATGTAAGTTTTGCTTAGGATACAGGCAGTGGTGAAATCCTCCAAGGTTTGTCACTTGGCACAGTTGTTCCCCCTCCTCGCTGCGCATGCATGCGCAGTATATGTCAAACACACGCTTTGTTCGGAAAAAGAAGGCTTAAGAAGGTAAACAGAACAGCGAGGAGGGGGAACAACTGTGCCAAGTGATATATATTTGCTAGAAAGCAGGATTTTCTGCTATCTAGCGAATATAAATCGTGTGGCACAGCTGATCTTTGGAAATACCAGTTTGTACGAACTGGTAGCATTTTTTTACTACCGGTTCACCTGAACTGGTAGCTTTTGTTACTACCGGTTCACCCGAACCGGTGTGAACCAGTAGCATTTCACCCCTGATACATGTCCAAATGACCCAATATTTTCCATATACTGTATATCTCTTTGGGTATTGAGATTGATCTTTTCCACCAACAAGGATAATTCAGTGAGATCAAATAACCCTCAAGAAAAAGAAATGGATTCAGCGATTCCTTATTACAGACGGTGCCCAAAGTGAAGAGAAAAAGTGAATGATAAATGTAAAATGTGGAAAGTTAAATCCGTCTTTCCCCGACAATTTCGCCCAAATTCAAAGGATGCTCTTGCGAAAGAAATGTGGTCGAAATCCAGCCAATTCATTTAAAATAACGTGTTTAAGACAGCTTCTCCAAAATGTAAACCAGCTTTGGAGGCCAAATCTTGCTGACATACCTATTCCCTTTTATATTTAGCATGTATGTTTGACATCTATAAATCAAAAACTGTTCCAGAGTCAGCACCTGGAAGCTCTCCAAAAGATTAGACTGCATTTCTCTATCTACTGCTTCCTATTATGCAGTTGATTTGATTCTAATACTGTACATCTGGTGATAACCATGTGTAGAATCTGTTTGGGTTGCTTGAAACAGGTGCTGACAAAAACAACACTTTCCCTTTGCAAACATCTGTTAAGCCATCTCCTGCATTTTTTTTTAACCCATCCAAACTTTCCCGTAATTCCAGTTTTCTCCATATATTTAATGTATATGCATTTCTAATGTATACATTCAAATCACCTATGGAGAAATTGTCCCCTACCTATGACTACAGATTACAGATTCACAGAGTTGGAAGGGACTTTGTAGGTCATCTAGTCCAACCCTCCGCCCAAGCAGGAGACTCTACACCATCTCTGACAAATGGCAGTCCAGTCTCCTCTTGAAAGCCTCCAGTGATGAAGCTCCCACAACTTCTGAAGGCAA
This sequence comes from Ahaetulla prasina, assembly GCF_028640845.1. NCBI lineage: Eukaryota > Metazoa > Chordata > Lepidosauria > Squamata > Colubridae > Ahaetulla > Ahaetulla prasina. The sequence goes on from NC_080541.1 coordinate 16,114,224, forward strand.
CTTCTGTTGCATGGGTTGATTGTTCTCACTCTCAGAAAATTTCCCCTTACTTATAGATTGGATGAAAAGGGGACCAATATATGAACCGAATGGAAGTGGGATCTTCTCCTAATCTACTAGTCTTCTCCAGAATGGGATAACCCCATTGGGGGGGCCCATGCCAATTGGCAGAGCCGGGTTTTAAGTCCCTTCCAGAAGACCAAGAGGATGGGGGCCAATGTCACTTTGAGAGGCACGGTGTTTGAGGGGGCAAGAGCCACAGCAGATAAGGCTCCATTCTGAATCCCACCAGCTACAATTCTTTGGCCAAAGAGGTCCTCAGCATGCCTCGTCTGCTGGAGCAATTGAGGCAGCCAATCCCATAGGGGTCTAAAACTATTTCTAAATAGGACAGAATAGGATAGGATAGGATAGGATAGGATAGGATAGGATAGGATAGGATAGGTTGGGTAGGATAGGTTGGGTAGGATAGGATAGGATAGGATAGGATAGGATAGGTTGGGTAGGATAGGATAGGATAGGATAGGATAGGATAGGTTGGATAGGATAGGTTGGGTAGGATATGATAGGATACGATAGGATAGGATAGGATGGGATGGGATGGGATGGGACAGGATGGGACAGGATGGGACAGGACAGGATGGGACAGGATGGGATAGGATGGGATGGGATAGGATGGATAGGATAGGTTGGGTGGGATAGGATAGGATAGGATGGGATGGGTTGGGTGGGATGGGATAGGATAGGATGGGATAGGATGGGATGGGATGGGATGGGTTGGGCAGGATGGGATAGGATGGGATAGGACAGGATGGGTTGGGTGGGATAGGACAGGATAGGATAGGATAGGATAGGTTGGGTAGGATAGGATGGGTTGGGTAGGATGGGATGGGACAGGATAGGTTGGGTAGGATAGGATAGGATGGGATGGGATGGGTTGGGCAGGATAGGATGGGACAGGATGGGATGGGATAGGATAGGATGGGATGGGATGGGATGGGTTGGGCAGGATAGGACAGGATGGGATGGATAGGATAGGACAGGACAGGATAGGATGGGTTGGGTAGGATAGGATGGGACAGGACAGGATAGGATAGGTTGGGTAGGATAGGATAGGATAGGATAGGATAGGATAGGATAGGATAGGATAGGTTGGGTAGGATAGGATAGGATAGGATAGGATAGGATAGGTTGGGGAGGATAGGTTGGGTTGGGTAGGATATGATAGGATAGGATAGGTTGGGTAGGATAGGATAGGATAGGATAGGTTGGGTAGGATAGGTTGGGCAGGATAGGATAGGATACTTTGGGTAGGATAGGATAGGATAGGATAGGATAGGATAGGATAGGATAGGATAGGATAGGATAGGATAGGACAGGACAGGACAGGATAGGATAGAGCTGGAAGGGATCTTGGAGGTCTTCTAGTCCAGCCCCCTGCTCTAGCAGAAGACCCTATGCCTGTGATGATGAACCTATGGCACGTGTGCCTGAAGTGGCACACAAAACCATGTCGCCTGGCACGTGCAGTGTTGCCAGTTCCTCTTCTGGGTTTCTGGTGTGCATGCACGCACGATGATCAGCTGGCCTTTTTGTGTGCAGAAACTGGAAGAGCTGGTTTTCCGTTTTCCTGCGTGGGCATGCGCGCCAGCCAGGTGATCGTTGCATGTGCATGCTTGCCAAAAACCTGGAATACTAGCTGGCCGTGCGCATGCATGTGCCGGAAACCAGAAGTTCTGTTTTGGCCGCGCGCATGCGCCCTGGCCAACTCCTCTTCTAGGTCGTGGCCTGGATGAGTGCACACGTGCGTGTGCAAAGCTCATGCACACACGTGCTCCCTTTTCAGCACTTGGTGCCAAAAACATTCGCCATCACTGCCCTATGCCATTTCAGACAAGCGATTATCCAGTCTCTTCTTAAAAACCTCCAGTAATAAAACACCCACGACTTCTGGAGGCAAGCTGTTCCACTGTTCCACTGGTTAATTGTCCTCGCTGTTAGGAAGTTTCTCCTTATTCTAGGTTGCTTCTCTCCTTGATTAGTTTCCAGCCATTGTTTCTTGTCCTGCCTTCTGTTGCTTTGGGAAATAAGCTGATCCCCTCTTCTTTGTGGAAGCCCCTCAAATATTGGAAGACTGCTATCATCTCATCCCTGGTCCTTCTTTTCTCTAGACTAGCCAAACCCAAATCCTGCAACCATTCTTCATATGGTTTAGTCTCCAGGCCTTAGAACAGCTACAGTATCAGAATTATTATTATTATTATTATTATTATTATTATTATTATTATTATTATTATTATTATTATTATTATTATTATTATTATTATTATTATTATTATTATTAATTGGATTTTTATACCGCCCTTCTCCCGAAGGACTCAGGGCGGTTTACAGCCAAGATAAAACAACAATCGTATACAAATAAAACAATAAATTAAAAAAACTTATTAAACATATGGCCGAATTAAAACATTTAAAATCATAAAAACCCCATAAAATTTATAAAATTTATATCAAATATTAAAACTATTAAAAATCCTATGCCAGTCCTGCGCGAATAATTATTACAAATTATTACAGAATTACAAATCTTAATAGCTCATTATTACAGGTAGTCCTCAACTTATGAGCACCAAAAAAAAAAAAGCCTCTGGTGGCTCAACAGACTAATGCAGTCTGTTATTAACAGCAGCTGCTTGCAATTACTGCAGGTTCAAGTCCTACCAGGCCCAAGGTTGACTCAGCCTTCCATCCTTTATAAGGTAGGTAAAATGAGGACCCAGATTGTTGGGGGCAATAAGTTGACTTTGTATATAATATACAAATGGATGAAGACTATTGCTTGACATAGTGTAAGCCGCCCTGAGTCTTCGGAGAAGGGCGGGATATAAATGCAAATAAATAAAAAAAAAGTATGCTGCTAAGCAAGACATTTGTTGAGTTTTGCCCCATTTTACAACCTTTTTTTGCCACAGTTGTTAAGCGAATCACCATGCGTATTAAATTAGTCACGAAGTTGTGAAGCCAACCTGGCTTCCCCATTGACTTTGCTTGTCAGACGTTCGCAAAAGGTGATCACGTGACCCTGGGACACTGCAACCGTCATAAATATGAGTGAATTGCCAAGCATTGGGATTTTGGTCACGTGTCTATGGGGATGCAACAACGGTTGTAAGTGTGAAAAATAGTCATAAGTCACTTTTTTCAGTGCCGTTGTAACTTTGAATGGTCACTAAATCAGGGGTCTCCAACCTTGGCAACTTTAAGCCTGGAGGACTTCAACTCCCAGAATTCCCCAGCCAGCAAAACTTCAATTCTGGGAGTTGAAGTCCTCCAGGCTTAAAGTTGCCAAGGTTGGAGATCCCTGCACTAAATGAATTGTTGTAAGTCCAGGACTACCTGTATTCTTATTATTAATAACAAACGGAATAGCTTGCCTTCAGAAGTTGTTGGTGCTCCATCGCTAGAGACTTTCAAAAAGAGACAGGACAACCATTTGTCTGAAATGATAGAAAGTCTCCTGCTTGAGCAGGGGGTTGGACTAGAAGACCTCCAAGGTCCCTTCCCACTCTACTATTCGATGTTCTAATGAATACGATTCACCTTCCTTTTTCTTTCTTTGTGGGAATTAGGAAGGGATTTGTCTTGAGATATTTTTCTCAAGTTGGTTTCTTCATCTGGGTTCAGCCCTCTCTTATCTACCCTTTAGCAGTTCTTCCTCCTGCCCTTTTAGGTGTCCTCTCTGCCGTCTTCACTGGGTGCCTGGGAATGATAGTTCCGAATTTATACTTGCTCTTCTCAGGCCATTCATGCTCCCTGGCAGTACCAAGCCTCACAAGAAGACACAGGGATTTCTTCATATCTCTGGCCCTCACACAGTCCTTTGAGGATGAAGGCTTGTTTACATTCTCTGCGTTCCTGCTCCCCCATTCAGATAAGTCTAACTAGGAAACTTATCTGAATGGGCAACTCTTCCAGATAGCAGCGCATTAAAAAAAAAAATCAGAACATTAACATGATTTATGTTAGGCAATTAGCTGACCAGTTTGACTAGTCAGTTACAAGGCAGAAAAGCGAGGGGAAAGTATCATCCAGAGGAGCCAATTTGAACCGATCTTTCTCTCCTCAAAATCGAATGTTCTGATCACCATAGCACAGAGGTCGATGGAGCGCAATTGTGCACCTAGAACAGGGGTATCAAACTCAAGGCCCGTGAGGTGCTTAGATCTGGCCTACGAAGGCCACCCTGGAAACAGTGAAGGACCGGCCTGGGGTACCTCCGGCAGCGAAAACAGGCTCCCAAGCTCCGTTTCCGACTGCGACGGCCTCCTGCAACCCTCTGCCAGTGAAAATGGAGCTCCTGTTTTCACTGGCAGAGGATTGCAGGAGGCCGTCGCAGCCGGAAATGGAGCTTGGGAGCCTGTTTTCACTGCCAGAGCACTCAGGCTACCACAGGTGCCCTGGGCATGAGTGACATCAAGCAGGCCATGCCTACTCTGGCCACACCCACCCCAGCCCTCCGAGGTCAAACACAGCCCTGATGCAGCTCTCAATAAAATCGAGTTTGATACCCCTGCTCTAGTATGTACTTGAAAAAGCGCCAAAGAACTGAGGCCTTTGAACTCTGATGCTGGAGAAGACTCCTGAGAGTCCCTTGGACTGCAAGGCGATCAAACGGGTCAGTCCTAGAGGAGATCAACCCTGACTGCTCTTTAGAATGCCAGATCCTGAAGATGAAACTGAAATACTTTGGCCATCTAATGAGAAGGAAGGATTCACTGGAGAAGAGCCTAATGCTGGGAAAGATTGAGGGCAAAAGAAGGGGACAACAGAGAACGAGGTGGCTGGATGGAGTCACTGAAGCAGTCGGCATGAGCTTAAATGGACTCCAGAGGATGTAGAGGACAGGAAGGCCTGGAGGAATGTTGTCCATGGGGTCGCAATGGATCGGACACGACTTCACAACCAACAACAACAACCCATGCAATATGGCTGTAGTAGTAGTATTATCCTTGTCATCTTCTCTACTACCCCTCCTTATTGGTATTATTATTATTATTATTATTATTATTATTATTATTATTATTATTATTATTATTATTATTATTATTGTTGTTGTTGTTGTTGTTGTTATTATTATTATTATTATCCTGTTGCTTTGAATGTACATACTCCTCTTCTTTTCTCTTCTTTTCTCTTCTTCTCTTCCCTTTTTTTTTTTTTAATTTACATTTATATCCCGCCCTTCTCTGAAGACTCAGGGCAGCTTACAGTGTATAAAGCAATAGTCTCATTCTATTTGTATATTTTTTTACAAAGTCAACTTATTGCCCCCCCAACAATCTGGGTCCTCATTTTACCTACCTTATAAAGGATGGAAGGCTGAGTCAACCTCGGGCCAGGCTTGAACCTGCAGTAATTGCAGGCTGCTGTGTTCTAATAACAGGCTTCTTTACAGCCTGAGCTATCACGGCCCCTTTAGTATAGAGTCTCCTGCTTGAGCAGGGTGTTGGACTGGAAAACATCCAAGATCCCTTCCAACTCTGTTATTCTAGTCTAGTCTAGTCTAGTCTAGTCTATTTTCAGTCATTCAGTTTTGATAGGTTAATTTCTAATTTTAAAAGCAGGGCTGGACTATTGGGAGAGATTTGATTTTTGAAACAGGACCTGCTTCAGAAAAAATGCCAAGTGACTCCGTGTTCTCTTTCAAAAGACACCGGTGTGCAATTTTCATGCCTTAAGGCTGGCATTTAAGAATAGGAGCTCCTCGGCAGCAATCAATGATTTTCAAGATGGTTTTAGATAAATCACATTTATACTTTCTCCTCACCCAGAGGGGAATCTTGGTAGCACTGGCTCAGAGGCAGAAATGCCATGTTACATAATTGCTTTCAGAAAGGAGGGTCTGCCTTGAATTTCCCTAGGATGTTAAGGAGTTTTTCAGTGGACATAACATTTCAATACAGACATGAGGCGAGGCGAGGCGAGGCGAGGCGAGGCAAGGCAAGGCAAGGCAAGGCAAGGCAAGGCAAGGCAAGGCAAGGCAGAACAGGGGAGGGGAAGGCAAGGGAGAGGAGGGGAGGGAAAAGGAGAGGAAGGGAGGGGAGGGGAAGGCAAGAGAGGGGAGGGCAAGGGAGGGGAGGGGAAGAGAAGCAGAGGAAGGAAGACGAGAGGAGGGGAGGGGAGGGGAGGGGAAGGAGAGATGAAAACCATCTTGATAGGACTGAGAAATAGAATATAAATAACAGAATGAAAGTTAGAGACAAATGCAAAGTTTTTCACTCACAAAAAACAGCATTCACTGGGGGGGGGGGGAAATGAAGTTGCAATTAATTGCAAATCGCCCATGAATCAGCAGTGTGTGATAGCTGCAAAGAAAGCCACTGCAGAGAATCTGGAATAGATTCAAAGACTGGCAGACAGGATGATCAGGGGACTGGGAAGGTCTTATGAAGAGACATTGAAGGGCAGGAGTCTGTTTAGCCTTCAGGAAAGATGACTAAGGGGGGATATGATAGCATTCTTCAAATACCTGATAGGATGTCACATGGAATAAGGTCAGGAGCTGGTGTCTCTGTGTGAGAGAGTGCATTTGTTCTCCAGATGGCAGGCATGGATTTAAAATACAAGTCATTTTGTCACAACCCATAAAATCTATGTCTTTAAATTTAGTTTCATAATAGAAACAAAATATAAGATTCTTTCTCCCCCTGACTGCAGTTTTGAATGTTCAACAGAAATATCAGGGAAGAAAGGAATGAATGAATGGAGGGAGGGAGGGAGGGAGGGAGGGAAGGAGGGAAGGAGGGAAGGAGGGAAGGAGGGAGGGGTAGGAAGAGAGGAGGGAAGGGAAGGAGGAAAGGAGGAAAGGAGGGAAGGAAGGAAGGAAGGAAGGAAGGAAGAAAGAAAGAAAGAAAGAAAGAAAGAAAGAAAGAAAGAAAGAAAGAAAGAAAGAAAGAAAGAAAGAAAGAAAGAAATGAGGGAAGGCAGAAAGGGAAGGAGAGAAGGAATAAAAAAGGAAAAAAAGGAAGGAGAGGAAGGAGAAAGCGAGAAGGAGGAAGGAGGAAGGAGGAAGGAGGAAGGAGAGGAAGGAGAAAGCGAGAAGGAGGAAGGAGGAAGAAAGGAAGGAAGGAAGGAAGGAGGAAGGAAGGAGGAAGGAAGGAAGAAAGAAAGAAAGAAAGAAGAAAGAAGAAAGAAGAAAGAAAGAAAGAAAGAAAGGAAGGCAGGCAGAAAGGAAGGAGAGAAGGAATAAAAAGGAAAAAGGAGAGGAAGGAAGAAGCAAGAAGTGAGGAAAACGAGAAAGGTAAGGAGGAAGGAAGGAAGGAAGAAGGAAGAAAGAAAGAAAGAAAGAAAGAAAGAAAGAAAGAAAGAAAGAAAGAAAGAAAGAAAGAAAGAAAGAAAGAAAGAAAAGGAAGGCAGGCAGAAAGGGGAGAAGGAATAAAAAAGGAAAAAAGAAGAGGAAGGAAGAAGCAAGAAGTGAGGAAAACGAGAAAGGTAAGGAGGAAGAAAGGAAGGAAGGAGTTGCTAATGAGTTTATTTATATTTATTTATATGTATGTATGTATGTATGTATGTATGTATGTATGTATGTATACCGGTACATATATTTAAGGTGAAACTGAGTCCCTTTTGCACTTGGGGGTCCCCGGCCCCTCCCCCCAAAGCTCCCATCTTTGCGGCTGTCCTGCCCCCAGGATGCCCCGGAAGCCCCTTCCCCTGCTGAGGGCAGGTGGAGAAGCAGATCGTTTTAGGCCTCAACGTTGAGCACACGAGCCTTGTCATGTCAGGGCACAGGGGACAAGTGCCATCAGCCAGCCATCTGGAGAAGTGGAAATGCCCTGCCAGAGAACGGGCAGGACAATATGTTACCGAGGACAGTGTAGTCTTCTCCCCCCCACACCATCACTACCAACAGCAGCCAGAGGAGACCGAGACCGAGAGCTTGCCTTTCTATTAATATTTCATACAGCCAGCTGGTCCTGCTGGAAGGCGTTGGTCCTAATGAACTTCGGTTTGATTTTTCCTTTTTCCTTTTTTCTTTTTTTCCTATTAGCTTACGGATGTGATCAGGTTGAGGAACACAACTGAACAGAAGATAGTTCTTCAGCAGCAATTCCTCACCCTCTTTGGGCCTCGCCTGCAGGCGTGGCTTTCATAAATCTGAGAGGTCAGTTCTTTGCATCTGGCAGGAAAGTGGCCCTGGGAGGCCTTGCATCTGACCCCCACCCCCACCCCCAATTCGCTTCAGTGGGGTTTGGAAAGGGCTGCTGCACCCTCAGCAGCTTCTGCTGACATCCCAAGTCAAGGCAGAGGAGAGAAAAGAGGGGTTGGGAAGGGGGGGGGAGAGAGAAAGAGAGGGGAGGCGGTAGCAGGCAGGAAACGATTGCCTGGAGGTTGAGCAATGGTGACAGAGGAGGTTCTGAAAATGAATGCGATTGTAACAGAATCGCGCTGTCACTCAGCCAGGCTGATGTAAGGCAGTGCAAGGCTGGTCACTTGGCATCAGTCATCTGGCTGGACCGTTTGTGTATCTCTGTGTGTGTGTGTGTGTTTTCCATCTCCTTAGGAAATGCGCAGCACTTTAGAATAAAGATTGGCTCAGGCTGGAGCTTGGCATTCAATGATGGTGTTTTGCAATTCTCCACCCGGTTTGTGAGCAGAGAAAATGATGATGATGGAGGAGGAGATAGAGGAGGAGGTGAAAGAGATAGAGAAGGAGAAGGAGATAGAGGAGGGGGAGGAGGAAATAGAGAAGGAGAAAGAGAAGGGGATGGAGGAAGAGGAGAAAGGGGATAGAGGAGGAGGAGAAAGAGAAGGAGAAAGAGAAGGAGAGGAGAAGGAGAAGGAGGAGGAGGTAGAGGAGGAGGTAGAGGAGGAAGAGAAAGAGATAGAGAAGGAGGAGGAGATAGAGAAGGAGAAAGAGGAGGAGAAAGAGAAGGAGATAGAGGAGGAGGAGGAGATAGAGAAGGAGAAAGAGAAGGAGATAGAGAAGGAGGAGAAAGAGGAGGAGAGGAGGAAGAGAAGGAGGAGATAGAGGAGGAGGAGGAGGAGGAAGAGGAGGAGGAGATAGAGGAGGAGATAGAGGAGGAGGAGGAGGAGAGAGAGAGAAAGAGAGGGGAGGCGGTAGCAGGCAGGAAACGATTGCCTGGAGGTTGAGCAATGGTGACAGAGGAGGTTCTGAAAATGAATGCGATTGTAACAGAATCGCGCTGTCACTCAGCCAGGCTGATGTAAGGCAGTGCAAGGCTGGTCACTTGGCATCAGTCATCTGGCTGGACCGTTTGTGTATCTCTGTGTGTGTGTGTGTGTGTGTGTGTGTGTGTGTTTTCCATCTCCTTAGGAAATGTGCAGCACTTTAGAATAAAGATTGGCTCAGGCTGGAGCTTGGCATTCAATGATGGTGTTTTGCAATTCTCCACCCGGTTTGTGAGCAGAAAATGATGATGATGGAGGAGGAGGAGGAGATAGAGGAGGAGAAAGAGATAGAAGGAGAAGGAGATAGAGGAGGGGAGGAGGAAATAGAGAAGGAGAAGAGAGGAGATGAGGAGGAAGAGGAGAAAGGAAGGAGATAGAGGAGGAGGAGAAAGAGAAGGAGGTAGAGAAGGAGAAAGAAGGAGAGGAGAGGAGGAGGAGATGAGGAGGAGGTAGAGAAGGAGAAGAGAAGGAGATGAGGAGGAGGAGGAGATAGAGAAGGAGAAGAGAAGGAGATAGAAGGAGGAGGAGATAGAGAAGGAGAAGAGGAGGAGAAAGAGGAGGAGATGAGGAGGAGGAGATGAGGAGGAGAGGAGATGAGAAGGAGGAGAAGAGGAGGAGGGAGGAGGAGGAGGAGGAGATAGAGGAGGAGGAGGAGGAGGAAGAGGAGGAGGAGATAGAGGAGGAGGAGGAGAGAGGAGGAAGAGAAAGAGATAGAGAAGGAGGAGATAGAGAAGGAGAAAGAGGAGGAGACATTGGGGAGGAGAAAGAGAAGGAGAAGGAGAAGAAGATAGGCAAGGAGAAGGAGGACTCTCCTTTTAGCAGGAATGCTAACACCGCTTCTGAAAAACATCCAGGAGATAAGGGGCCCCTCTCAACCCCCTCAGATCTTCCTTGAACTGAGGGTGGGAGAACCACCAGCTTCCCATCCCTGGGCAAGGACTGTTCCGTGGAAGGCAGGACATTCAGAAATCACTCAGAGTGCCCAGCGAGCGCTAAATAAGAACACCGTATCTATCTATCCAGGAGAACATTATCACAATTCTCTTTTTTCTTTGGAAGCAGTGCTCAAAAACAAACTTGCCTCCAGCTGAATGAGAACCAGTAGAAAAACAGAGAAGAGAATTGTTCTGCCTAGCAATGTTAGATCCCCTTTTTTTTTTCCTGCCCACAATCCGTATGATGGTGATGGCTAGTTTTGGCCAGAATACTACTCAAATTGTAGGCTGGATAGGTTGTTATTCTAGTGACAACAGAGAGCCTTCTCTGCCTATCTATCGTTCTTCAGATGTCCTGGGCAAAAAATAAAAAATAATCCACGAGATTGGACCATTTAGCTTTAATCTGATTTCACTTGGCCAAAGTTTTCTCCTTCTGGTAGCACAACCCCCCCCACCTTGGAAGAGAGCCTCTAACTCAGGGACCAACATCTCCCCCAGTGTGTTCACCCACATTGCTCCTGGGATCCGTTCAGGCTACTCAGTGGTGGGTTTCAAATTTTTTTACTACTGGTTCTGTGGGTGTGGCTTGGTGGGCGTGGCTTGGTGGGCCTGGCAGGGGAAGGATACTGCAAAATCCCCATTCCCATCCCACTCCAGGGGAAAGGATACTGCAAAATCTCCATTCCCACCCCACTCCAGGGAAAGGATACTGCAAAATCTCCATTCCCACCCCACTCCAGGGGAAAGATACTGCAAAATCTCCATTCACACCCCACTCCAGGAGAAGGATACTTTATTTATTTTATTTATTTATTTATTTATTATTATTTAAATTTGTATACCGCCCTTCTCCCGAAGGACTCAGGGCGGTTCACAGCCAAGTAAAAATACAATACTATAAATACAAATTAAAATACAGTTAAAAAACTTATTAAAATTGGCCAGAATTAAAATTTAGAACTAAAACCCATTAAAACCCATTAAAACACTAACCCAGTCCAGCGCAGATGAATAAGTAGGTTTTAAGCTCATGCTAAAGGTCTGGAGGTCCGGAAGTTGGCGAAGTCCTGGGGAGTTCGTTCCAGAGGGTGGGAGAACCACCAGCTTCCCATCCCTGGGCAAGGACTGTTCCGTGGAAGGCAGGACATTCAGAAATCACTCAGAGTGCCCAGCGAGCGCTAAATAAGAACACCGTATCTATCTATCCAGGGGAACGATATTGCAAAATCTCCATTCCCTCCCCACTCCAGGGGAAGGATACTGCAAAATCTCCATTCCCTTCCCACTCCAGGGGAAGATTACTGCAAAATCTCCATTCCCTTCCCACTCCAGGGGAAGATTACTGCAAAATCTCCATTCCCTTCCCACTCCAGGGTCAAGGATACTGCAAAATCTCATTCCCACCCCACTCCAGGAGAAGGATACTGCAAAATCTCCATTCCCACCTCACCCCAGGGAAGGATACTGCAAAATCTCAATTCCACCCCACTCCAGGGTCAAGGATACTGCAAAATCTTCATTCCACCCCACTCCAGGGTCAAGGATACTGCAAAATCTCCATTCACACCCCACTCCAGGGTCAAGGATACTGCAAAATCCCATTCCCATCCCACTCCAGGAAAGATACTGCAAAATCTTCATTCCACCCCACTCCAGGGTCAAGGATACTGCAAAATCTCATTCCCACCCCACTCCAGAATAGAATAGAATAGAATTTTTTATTGGCCAAATGTGATTGGACACACAAGAAATTTGTCTTGGTGCATATGCTCTCAGTGTACATAAAAGAAAAAATACGTTCATCAAGGTACAACATTTACAACACAAATGATGGTCAATATATCAATATAAATCATAAGGATTGTCAGCAACAAAGTTACAGTCATATAGTCATAAGTGGAAAGAGATTGGTGATGGAAACGATGAGAAGATTAATAGTAGTGCAGATTTAGTAAATAGTTTGACAGTGTTGAGGGAATTATTTGTTTAGCAGAGTGAGGGCCTTCGGGAAAAAACTGTTTTTGTGTCTAGTTGTTCTGGTGTGCAGTGCTCTGCATACCAGAACAACTGCAAAATCCCATTCCCATCCCACTCCAGGGGAAGATTACTGCAAAATCTCCATTCACACCCCACTCCAGGAGAAGGATACTGCAAAATCTTCATTCCCACCCCACTCCAGGGTCAAGGATACTGCAAAATCTTCATTCCACCCCACTCCAGGAAGGATACTGTAAAATCTCCATTCACACCCCACTCCAGGGAAGGATACTGCAAAATCTCAATTCCACCCCACTCCAGGGTCAAGGATACTGCAAAATCTCATTCCCACCCCACTCCAGGGAAGGATACTGCAAAATCTCCATTCCACCCCACTCCAGGAAGGATACTGCAAAATCCTATTTCCTCCCGATTGGCTAGGACTCCGGAGGCAGAGAATAGATGGGGTGGGGCTAGTCAGTGGTGGCAGCAGGCGGTCCCAAGTATCCCGCCTTCTCTGAAGACTCAGGGCAGCTTACAGTGTATAAAGCAATAGTCTCATTCTATTTGTATATTTTTTACAAAGTCAACTTATTGCCCCCAACAATCTGGGTCCTCATTTTACCTACCTTATAAAGGATGGAAGGCTGAGTCAACCTCGGCCAGGCTTGAACCTGCAGTAATTGCAGGCTGCTGTGTTCTAATAACAGGCTTCTTTACAGCCTGAGCTATCACGGCCTTTAGTATAGAGTCTCCTGCTTGAGCAGGGTGTTGGACTGGAAAACATCCAAGATCCTTCCAATTCTCTTATTCTAGTCTAGTCTAGTCTAGTCTAGTCTAGTCTAGTCTAGTCTAGTCTAGTCTAGTCTAGTCTAGTCTAGTCTAGTCTAGTCTAGTCTAGTCTAGTCTAGTCTAGTCTAGTCTAGTCTAGTCTCGTCTCGTCTCGTCTCGTCTCGTCTCGTCTAGTCTAGTCTAGTCTAGTCTAGTCTAGTCTAGTCTAGTCTAGTCTAGTCTAGTCTAGTCTAGTCTAGTCTAGTCTAGTCTAGTCTAGTCTAGTCTAGTCTAGTCTAGTCTAGTCTAGTCTAGTCTAGTCTAGTCTAGTCTAGTCTAGTCTAGTCTAGTCTAGTCTAGTCTAGTCTAGTCTAGTCTAGTCTAGTCTAGTCTAGTCTAGTCTAGTCTAGTCTAGTCTAGTCTAGTCTAGTCTAGTCTAGTCTAGTCTAGTCTAGTCTAGTCTAGTCTAGTCTAGTCTAGTCTAGTCTAGTCTAGTCTAGTCTAGTCTAATCTTCTCTAGTCTAGTCAAGTCAAGTCAAGTCAAGTCAAGTCTAGTCTAGTCTAGTCTAGTCTAGTCTAGTCTAGTCTAGTCTAGTCTAGTCTAGTCAAGTCAAGTCAAGTCAAGTCAAGTCAAGTCGTCTAGTCTAGTCAAGTCAAGTCAAGTCAAGTCAAGTCTAGTCTAGTCTAGTCTAGTCTAGTCTAGTCTAGTCTAGTCTAGTCTAGTCTAGTCTAGTCTAGTCAAGTCTAGTCTAGTCTAGTCTAGTCTAGTCTAGTCTAGTCTAGTCTAGTCTAGTCAAGTCTAGTCTAGTCTAGTCTAGTCTAGTCTAGTCTAGTCTAGTCTAGTCTAGTCAAGTCTAGTCTAGTCTAGTCTAGTCTAGTCTAGTCTAGTCTAGTCTAGTCTAGTCTAGTCTAGTCTAGTCTAGTCCAGTCCAGTCTAGTCTAGTCTAGTCTAGTCTAGTCTAGTCTAGTCTAGTCTAGTCTAGTCTAGTCTAGTCTAGTCTAGTCTAGTCTAGTCTAGTCTAGTCTAGTCTAGTCTAGTCTAGTCTAGTCTAGTCTAGTCTAGTCTAGTCTAGTCTAGTCTAGTCTAGTCTAGTCTAGTCTAGTCTAGTCTAGTCTAGTCTAGTCTAGTCTAGTCTAGTCTAGTCTAGTCTAGTCTAGTCTAGTCTAGTCTAGTCTAGTCTAGTCTAGTCTAGTCTAGTCTATTCTGGTCTGGTCTGGTCTGGTCTGGTCTGGTCTAGTCTAGTCTAGTCTAGTCTAGTCTAGTCTAGTCTAGTCTAGTCTAGTCTAGTCTAGTCTAGTCTAGTCTAGTCTAGTCTAGTCTAGTCTAGTCTAGTCTAGTCTAGTCTAGTCTAGTCCAGTCCAGTCCAGTCCAGTCCAGTCTAGTCTAGTCTAGTCTAGTCTAGTCTAGTCTAGTCTAGTCTAGTCTAGTCTAGTCTAGTCTAGTCTAGTCTAGTCTAGTCTAGTCTAGTCTAGTCTAGTCTAGTCTAGTCTAGTCTAGTCTAGTCTAGTCTAGTCTAGTCTAGTCTAGTCTAGTCTAGTCTAGTCTAGTTTAGTCTCGTCTAGTCTAGTCTAGTCTAGTCTAGTCTAGTCTAGTCTAGTCTAGTCTAGTCTAGTCTAGTCTAGTCTAGTCTAGTCTAGTCTAGTCTAGTCTAGTCTAGTCTAGTCTAGTCTAGTCTAGTCTAGTCTAGTCTAGTCTAGTCTAGTCTAGTCTAGTCTAGTCTAGTCTAGTCTAGTCTAGTCTAGTCTAGTCTAGTCTAGTCTAGTCTAGTCTAGTCTAGTCTAGTCTAGTCTAGTCTAGTCTAGTCTAGTCTAGTCTAGTCTAGTCTAGTCTAGTCTAGTCTAGTCTAGTCTAGTCTAGTCTAGTCTAGTCTAGTCTAGTCTAGTCTAGTCTAGTCTAGTCTAGTCTAGTCTAGTCTAGTCTAGGCTAGTCTAGTCTAGTTTAGTCTCGTCTAGTCTAGTCTAGTCTAGTCTAGTCTAGTCTAGTCTAGTCTAGTCTAGTCTAGTCTAGTCTAGTCTAGTCTAGTCTAGTCTAGTCTAGTCTAGTCTAGTCTAGTCTAGTCTAGTCTAGTCTAGTCTAGGAAGGAAGACGAGAGGAGGGAGGGAGGAGGAAGGAGAGATGAAAACCATCTTGATAGGACTGAGAAATAGAATATAAATAACAGAATGAAAGTTAGAGACAAATGCAAAGTTTTTCACTCACAAAAAACAGCATTCACTGGGGGGGGGGGGAAATGAAGTTGCAATTAATTGCAAATCGCCCATGAATCAGCAGTGTGTGATAGCTGCAAAGAAAGCCACTGCAGAGAATCTGGAATAGATTCAAAGACTGGCAGACAGGATGATCAGGGGACTGGGAAGGTCTTATGAAGAGACATTGAAGGGCAGGAGTCTGTTTAGCCTTCAGGAAAGATGACTAAGGGGGGATATGATAGCATTCTTCAAATACCTGATAGGATGTCACATGGAATAAGGTCAGGAGCTGGTGTCTCTGTGTGAGAGTGCATTTGTTCTCCAGATGGCAGGCATGGATTTAAAATACAAGTCATTTTGTCACAACCCATAAAATCTATGTCTTTAAATTTAGTTTCATAACAGAAACAAAATATAAGATTCTTTCTGCCCTGACTGCAGTTTTGAATGTTCAACAGAAATATCAGGAAGAAAGGAATGAATGAATGGAGGGAGGGAGGAAGGAGGAAGGAGGAAGGAGGAAGGAGGAGGAGGAAGAGAGGAAGGAAGGAAGGAAGGAAGGAAGGAAGGAAGGAAGGAAGGAAGAAAGAAAGAAAGAAAGAAAGAAGAAAGAAAGAAAGAAAGAAAGAAAGAAAGAAATAAATGAGGAAGGCAGAAAGGAAGGAGAAGGAATAAAAAGGAAAAAAGGAAGGAGAGGAAGGAGAAGGAGGAGATAGAGAAGGAGGTAGAGAAGGAGAAAGAGAAGGAGAAAGCGAGAAAGGTAAGGAGGAAGAAAGGAAGGAAGGAAGGAGGAAGGAAGGAGGAAGGAAAGAAGAGAAGAAGAAAGAAAGAAAGAAAGAAAGAAAGAAAGAAAGAAAGAAAGAAAGAAAGAAAGAAAGAAAGAAAAGGAAGGCAGGCAGAAAGGAAGGAGAGAGGAATAAAAAGGAAAAGGAGAGGAAGGAAGAAGCAAGAAGGAGGAAAGGAGAAGGAAGGAAGGAGGAAGAAAGGAAGGAAGGAAGGAGTTGCTAATGAGTTTATTTATATTTATTTATATGTATGTATGTATGTATGTATGTATGTATGTATGTATGTATACCAGTACATATATTTAAGGTGAAACTGAGTCCCTTTTGTCCCCGGCCCCTCCCCCCAAAGCTCCCATCTTTGCGGCTGTCCTGCCCCCAGGATGCCCCGGAAGCCCCTTCCCCTGCTGAGGGCAGGTGGAGAAGCGGATCGTTTTAGGCCTCAACGCTGAGCACACGAGCCTTGTCATGTCAGGGCACAGGGGACAAGTGCCATCAGCCAGCCATCTGGAGAAGTGGAAATGCCCTGCCAGAGAACGGGCAGGACAATATGTTACTGAGGACAGTGTAGTCTTCTTCCCCCCACACCATCACTACCAACAGCAGCCAGAGGAGACCGAGACCGAGAGCTTGCCTTTCTATTAATATTTCATACAGCCAGCTGGTCCTGCTGGAAGGCGTTGGTCCTAATGAACTTCGGTTTGATTTTTCCTTTTTCCTTTTTCCTTTTTCCTTTTTTTCCTATTAGCTTACGGATGTGATCAGGTTGAGGAACACAACTGAACAGAAGATAGTTCTTCAGCAGCAATTCCTCACCCTCTTTGGGCCTCGCCTGCAGGCGTGGCTTTCATAAATCTGAGAGGTCAGTCCTTTGCATCTGGCAGGAAAGTGGCCCCGGGAGGCCTTGCATCTGACCCCCACCCCCACCCCCAATTCGCTTCAGTGGGGTTTGGAAAGGGCTGCTGCACCCTCAGCAGCTTCTGCTGACATCCCAAGTCAAGGCAGAGGAGAGAAAAGAGGGGTTGGGAAGGAGGGGAGAGAAGAGAGGAGGCGGTAGCAGGCAGGAAACGATTGCCTGGAGGTTGAGCAATGGTGACAGAGGAGGTTCTGAAAATGAATGCGATTGTAACAGAATCGCGCTGTCACTCAGCCAGGCTGATGTAAGGCAGTGCAAGGCTGGTCACTTGGCATCAGTCATCTGGCTGGACCGTTTGTGTATCTCTGTGTGTGTGTGTGTGTGTGTGTGTGTGTGTGTTTTCCATCTCCTTAGGAAATGTGCAGCACTTTAGAATAAAGATTGGCTCAGGCTGGAGCTTGGCATTCAGTGATGGTGTTTTGCAATTCTCCACCCGGTTTGTGAGCAGAGAAAATGATGATGATGGAGGAGGAGATAGAGGAGGAGGTGAAAGAGATAGAGAAGGAGAAGGAGATAGAGGAGGGGGAGGAGAAAATAGAGAAGGAGAAAGGGAAGGGGATGGAGGAAGAGGAGAAAGGGAAGGAGATAGAGGAGGAGGAGAAAGAGAAGGAGGTAGAGAAGGAGAAAGAGAAGGAGATAGAGGAGGAGGAGGAGGAGGAGATAGAGGAGGAAGAGAAAGAGATAGAGAAGGAGGAGGAGATAGAAAAGGAGAAAGAGGAGGAGAAAGAGAAGGAGAGGAGATAGAGGAGGAGAGGAGAAGGAGAAAGAGAAGGAGATAGAGAAGGAGGAGAAGAGAAGGAGAGAGGAGGAGAAGGAGGAGATAGAGGAGGAGGAGGAGGAGGAGGAGGAGGAGGAAGAGGAGGAGGAGATAGAGGAGGAGATAGAGGAGGAGGAGGAGAGAGGAGGAAGAGAAAGAGATAGAGAAGGAGGAGATAGAGAAGGAGAAAGAGGAGGAGACATTGGGGAGGAGAAAGAGAAGGAGAAGGAGAAGAGAGGCAAGGAGAAGGAGGACTCTCCTTTTAGCAGGAATGCTAACACCGCTTCTGAAAAACACCCAGGAGATAAGGGGCCCCTCTCAACCCCCTCAGATCTTCCTTGAACTGAGGGTGGGAGAACCACCAGCTTCCCATCCCTGGGCAAGGACTGTTCCGTGGAAGGCAGGACATTCAGAAATCACTCAGAGTGCCCAGCGAGCGCTAAATAAGAACACCGTATCTATCTATCCAGGAGAACATTATCACAATTCTCTTTTTTCTTTGGAAGCAGTGCTCAAAAACAAACTTGCCTCCAGCTGAATGAGAACCAGTAGAAAAACAGAGAAGAGAATTGTTCTGCCTAGCAATGTTAGATCCCCCTTTTTTTTTCCTGCCCACAATCCGTATGATGGCGATGGCTAGTTTTGGCCAGAATACTACTCAAATTGTAGGCTGGATAGGTTGTTATTCTAGTGACAACAGAGAGCCTTCTCTGCCTATCTATCGTTCTTCAGATGTCCTGGGCAAAAAATAAAAAATAATCCACGAGATTGGACCATTTAGCTTTAATCTGATTTCACTTGGCCAAAGTTTCTCCTTCTGAACCCCCTTGGAAGAGAGCCTCTAACTCAGGGACCAACATCTCCCCCAGTGTGTTCACCCACATTGCTCCTGGGATCCGTTCAGGCTACTCAGTGGTGGGTTTCAAATTTTTTTACTACTGGTTCTGTGGGTGTGGCTTGGTGGGCGTGGCTTGGTGGGCGTGGCAGGGGAAGGATACTGCAAAATCCCCATTCCCACCCCACTCCAGGGGAAAGGATACTGCAAAATCCCCATTCCCATCCCACTCCAGGGGAAAGGATACTGCAAAATCTCCATTCCCACCCCTCTCCAGGGAAAGGATACTGCAAAATCTCCATTCCCACCCCACTCCAGGGGAAAGATACTGCAAAATCTCCATTCACACCCCACTCCAGGAGAAGGATACTTTATTTATTTTATTTATTTATTTATTTATTATTATTTAAATTTGTATACCGCCCTTCTCCCGAAGGACTCAGGGCGGTTCACAGCCAAGTAAAAATACAATACTATAAATACAAATTAAAATACAGTTAAAAAACTTATTAAAATTGGCCAGAATTAAAATTTAGAACTAAAACCCATTAAAACCCATTAAAACACTAACCCAGTCCAGCGCAGATGAATAAGTAGGTTTTAAGCTCCGAAAGGTTCGAGGTCCGGAAGTTGGCGAAGTCCTGGGGAGTTCGTTCCAGAGGGCGGAGCCCCACAGAGAAGGCCCTTCCTGGGTGTCGCCAGACGACACTGTCGCGATGGCACCCTGAGGAGCCTCTCTGTGAGGCGCACGGTCGGTGAGAGGTATTCGGTAGCAGCAGGCGGTCCCGTAAGTACCCGGCCCTATGCCATGGAGCGCTTTAAAGACATTCACCAACACCTTGAAGCGCACCCGAAGGCCACAGGTAGCCAGTGCAGCCGGGCGAGGATAGGTGTCACTCGGGAGCCACGAGGGCTCCCTCTATCACCAGCGCAGCTGCATTCTGACTAACTGTAGCCTCCGGATGCCCCTCAAGGGAGCCCCATGTAGAGAGCATTGCAGTAGTCCAGACGAGACGCCACAAGGGCGTGAGTGACTGTGCACAAGGCATCCCGGTTCAGAAAGGCGCACTAGCACCAGGCGGACCTGGTGGAAAGCTCTCCTGGAGACGGCCGTCAAATGGTCTTCAAAAGACAGCCGCTCATCCAGGAGAACGCCCAAGTTGCGCACCCTCTCCATCGGGCCAATGACTCGCTCCCGACAGTCAGCCGGACTCAGCTGACTGTACCGGGATGCCGCATCCACAGCCACTCCGTCTTGGAGGATTGAGCTTGAGCCTGTTCCTCCCCATCCAGACCCGTCGGCTTCCAAACACCGGGACAGCACTTGATGGCTTCATTGGGGTGGCCGGTGTGGAAAGTACAGCTGGGTGTCATCAGCGTACAGCTGGTACCTCACACCGAAGCCACTGATGATCTCACCCAGCGGCTTCATATAGATGTTGAACAGAAGGGGCGAGAGAATCGACCCCTGCGGCACCCCACAAGTGAGGCGTCGCGGGGTCGACCTCTGCCCCCCCGTCAACACCGTCTGCGACCGGTCGGAGAGATAGGAAGAGAACCACCGATAAACGGTGCCTCCCACTCCCAATCCCCCACCTCTCTGGGTCCATCAGGCGCCTGGGACGGTACCAACGTAATGGTTCCGTCTCCCTGCGGTGTTGGGTAGCGGGCAGAAAGTCCAGGCGAAGGAGAGAGTGATCTGACCATGACAAAGGTTCAATGACTATTTCCTTTAAGTCCAGATCTCTCAACCACTGACCAGAGACAAAAATCAGGTCCAGTGTGCCACCCCCGATGTGAGTGGGGCCATCCACTACTTGAGTCAGGTCCAAGGCCGTCATGGAAGCCAAGAACTCCCGAGCTACCGTCGATGACGAGCCGGCAGATGGCAGGTTAAAGTCCCCATGACTAAAAGTCTGGGGTCTCCACCGCCACCCGGCAAGCACCTCTAGGAGCTCGGGCAGGGCAGCTGTCACGCAGCAAGGAGCCAGGTACGCCACCAGCAAGCCCATCTGACATCTATGACCCCACCTCACAAAGAGGATTCACACCGCTATCTGAGGTACAGTGGTCTCCTCGGCTCTAGACTCTTTAATCACAACCGCCACCCTCCACCCCTACCCTGGGCCTCGGTTGATGGAATGCACGGAAACCCGTGGGCACATCTCAACCAGGGCACACCCCTTCATTGCCCAACCAGGTCTCCGTAACGCCTATAATATCCGCGCACCCCTGAATTAGATCATGTATTAGGGGGCCTTATTGGCCACGGACCGTGCGTTGCATAACATCAGACGAAGGCCCAGGCTCTGAGGGTCCTGACCATCCGGGAACGGGTAAAGTTAGATCGGGCACGCGATCGCCTGCATACATCGAACGCGTGACCCCTATGTCGATACGATCCCCCTTCCGCCATATCTGCCCCTCCCACTTACCGTGCCAATAGACTCACCTCACACAAAGGAACACCTCCCCCATAACCTCCGAACCCATTTGATAATCGCCACGAGCATGCGCTTGAACTGGTTTCTCCCGACGGGCTACCCCATCACCCGCCCTACCCTCCCACCCCTTAAAATGCCCTGTCTAAAACCCCAAAGGCTCTTTCTTCTCGCATGCCACCTCTGTGGGTCCCAAGACCCGTCATTGAGGCCGGCCCTTGGTAGCGATATGGGCCATTCCTGCGGCGGGGGCACCTGCAGGCGCAAGAGTTCACGTGCAGTGTAGCGCATAGGAAAGTGCGAATCGCGAGGGATGCTAAGATGGTAAAATCCCAAAGTAATAGAAATGGTGAATCTTCCAGCGGGAGTCCAGTTGGTCAAAGGACAAATGGAGCAGGAACCGGATAGCGATGACAAAACAGGAACAGACAGGCCGACAGTCTCCATAGCGTGCCTATGGGGAGCAGTTCTACAATAGGTCTTAATCAAGTAGACGTGGCTAGCGGTCTGCCCAAGTCCCTAGACCAGTCCGAGCTAGTCCAATCCAGTCCAATCCACTCCATCCCGCAGATGGACATGCATGACCGCCCAGTTTAGATGACCCATGGTCCGGGATAGGGGGGGGCGGAAATACAATGGAGCAAGCCAGGCCATAAGGCCACAAAGGAAAATAAGATGGAGCAAGCCAGGCCACCAGGGGCCATTCGATGACACGCGATGAAAAGATGCGACAAAACAGGCCAAAAGAGGGGACAAACCTCAGCCACGGTTCCGGCCTCCTCTCCCACCGAGGCCTTACCACACCCATCCTCGGTGGGGCTGCCAAATACAGGGCGCCGTTGGACAGGCGCCTCGCAGTCCACACAGCCTCGCAGTCCACACAGCCTCGCCGGGCGCAACCAGCGCCGATGGAACTGGCGCCGAAGGAGCCGGCAGGCCCACCGACAGGCAAAAACGGGCCGGGATTCGCGCCAGCTGAAACCAGGCCGAATCCACACCCCGAAGCCGTCGGAGCCGTCGGAGCCAGGCCGAGACCACCGACGATCTCACGCCGCTGGAATTTGGCCAAGATCGCCGGGATCGCCGCTGGGCAGGGCTCCGCTGGGCAGGGCTCGCCGCTGGGCCGCTGGGCAGGGCTCCGCTGGGCAGGGCTCCGCTCCGCTGGGCAGGGCTCCGCTGAACAAGGCAGGGCCGCTCCGCTCCGCTGGGCAGGGCTCCGCTCCGCTCCGCTCCGCTGGGCAAGGCAGGGCCAGAGCCGAGGCCGAAGCCCACAACAAACAGCAGGCCTCCCTCGCCTCCCTCGCCTCCATCGCGTCCTCGCTTCCTCCAAAATGGCCGCCCCCTTCCGGACCGCCACTCCGTCCCTCGGCCCGTTCTCGGCTGTCGCATGTCCGAGAGGCCACAAACCTCTCCAGCGGCAGCCAGACAGATCGAACCACACGCCGAGGGACCGGAGAAGCCTGGTGAGTCAGGGAAAATACTGTAAAATCTCCATTCCCACCCCACCCCACCCCACTCCAGAATAGAATAGAATAGAATAGAATAGAATAGAATAGAATAGAATAGAATAGAATAGAATAGAATAGAATAGAATAGAATTTTTTATTGGCCAAATGTGATTGGACACACAAGAAATTTGTCTTGGTGCATATGCTCTCAGTGTACATAAAAGAAAAGATACGTTCATCAAGGTACAACATTTACAACACAAATGATGGTCAATATATCAATATAAATCATAAGGATTGTCAGCAACAAAGTTACAGTCATATAGTCATAAGTGGAAAGAGATTGGTGATGGAAACGATGAGAAGATTAATAGTAGTGCAGATTTAGTAAATAGTTTGACAGTGTTGAGGGAATTATTTGTTTAGCAGAGTGAGGGCCTTCGGGAAAAAACTGTTTTTGTGTCTAGTTGTTCTGGTGTGCAGTGCTCTGCATACCAGAACAACTGCAAAATCTCCATTCCCACCTCACCCCAGGGGAAGGATACTGCAAAATCTCCATTCCCACCCCACTCCAGGGGGAGCATACTGCAAAATCTCCATTCCCACCCCACTCCAGGGGAAGGATACTGCAAAATCTCAATTCTCACCCCACTCCAGGGGAAGGATACTGCAAAATCTCCATTCCCACCCCACTCCAGGGGAAGGATACTGCAAAATCTTCATTCCCACCCCACTCCAGGGGAAGGATACTGCAAAATCTTCATTCCCACCCCACTCCAGGGGAAGGATACTGCAAAATCTCCATTCCCACCCCACTCCAGGGTCAAGGATACTGCAAAATCTCAATTCCCACCCCACTCCAGGGGAAGGATACTGCAAAATCTCAATTCCCACCCCACTCCAGGGGAAGGATACTGCAAAATCTTCATTCCCACCCCACTCCAGGGGAAGGATACTGCAAAATCTCCATTCCCACCCCACTCCAGGGGAAGATTACTGCAAAATCCCTATTTCCTCCCGATTGGCTAGGACTCCGGAGGCAGAGAATAGATGGGGGTGGGGCTAGTCAGTGGTGGCATTTACCGGTTTTCAAATTTCAAAATTTCCGCTCCCAGTTCTCCAGAACTGGTCAGAACCTGCTGAATACCACCTCCGCTTTGGGGCAACCATGAACTGGGTGACTGAGAATCTCTACAGATCATTACAGGTAGTCTTCCACTTACAACCATTCATTTAGTGACCATTCAAAGTTAAAGCATCACTGAAAAAAGTGATCATTTTTCCTGCTCCAGCATCCTCCTGGTCAAACTTCAAACACTCGGCAACTGGCTCATGTTTATGACGGCTGCAGTGTCTCAGGGTCGTGCAATCCCCTTTTGCAGCTTCCCTTGCAAGCGAAGTCAGTGGGGAAGCCAGAGTCACTTAACAACCATGTTCCTAGTTCGACAACCGCAGTGAATCGCTTAACAAAGGTCATAAAATGGGGCAAAACTTGCCTAACAACTAGTAGCAGAAATGTTGAACTCAATTGTGGTCAGAAGTCTAAGGGCTACCTGTATTAATATTCAGACGTTTTTGCCATTTCTATTGCTGGTTTAAAATAGGAGCCTTGTAAATTGAAAAATTTATTTATTTATTTATTTTATTAATCGTATTTGTATACCGCCCTATCTCCCGAAGGACTCAGGGCGGTTCACAGGCACATAAAAACACATAAATACAGAGTAAAAACAATTAAAAAACTTATTCTAAAAGCCGAATATTTAAAACAATATAAAAATAAAACCCATTTAAAACCCATAAATTTAAAAACTAATTCAGTCCTGCGCAAATAAATAAGTGTGTTTTAAGCTCATCGGAAGGTCCGGAGGTCCGGAAGTTGGCGAAGTCCTGGGGTAGTTCGTTCCAGAGGGTGGGAGCCCCCACAGAAGGCCCTTCCTGGGCGTCGCCAGGCGACATTGCCTCGCTGACGGCACCCTGAGAGTCCCTCTCTGTGAGGCGCGCACGGTCGGTGAGAGGTATTCGGTAGCAGTAGGCGGTCCCGTAAGTAACCCGGCCCTATGCCATGGGCGCTTTAAAGGTGGTCACCAAAACCTTGAAGCGCACCGGAAGGCCACAGGTAGCCAGTGCAGTCTGCGGATAGGTGTCATCGGGAGCCACGAGGGCTCCTCTATCACCCGCAGCCGCATTCTGGACTAACTGCAGCCTCCGGATGCCCTTCAAGGAGCCCCATGTAGAGCATTGCAGTAATCCAGGCGAGGCGTCACGGGCGTGAGTGACCGTGCATAGGGCATCCCGGTCTAGAAAGGCGCAACTGGCGCACCAGCGAACCTGGTAGAAAGCTCTCCTGGAGACGGCCGTCAAATGATCTTCAGAGACAGCCGTTCATCCAGGAGGCGCCTAAGTTGCGCACCCTCTCCATCGGGGCCAATGACTCGCCACCGACAGTCAGCCGCGGACTCAGCTGACTGTACCGGGATGCCGGCATCCACAGCCACTCTGTCTTGGAGGATTGAGCTTGAGCCTGTTTCTCCCCATCCAGACCGTCGGCCTTCCAGACACCGGGACAGCACTTGATAGCTTCGTTGGGGTGGTCCGGTGTGGAAAAGCACAGCTGGGTGTCATCCGCGTACAGCTGGTACCTCACACGAAACCACTGATGATCTCACCCAGCGGCTTCATATAGATGTTGAACAGAAGGCGAGAGGATCGACCCTGCGGCACCCCACAAGTGAGGCGCCTCGGGGCCGACCTCTGCCATCTAATTGCCTTCAGCTTCAATTTTCAAATAAAAGCTTTGTATGGCTCTAGTCCTTGAATTAGAATTAGTCTATTTTTATTCATAGACTTCTAATATCCAATTGCCAACTGCTAATATTAACATAACATTTCAACCGGCTGCCCATATTTAGCCACCATCATTATTATAGAACATGAGATACTAACTCATTATTAGTATGTTTGCTCTTACTCCAGACAGTGTAACTTAATTCTAACATTTCTTTTTATCATTCCTCCATTCATTTTCATTAGCTGCAGCATTTCAAACAGCTGACCAAGATTATCTTGAGAGCTATTCCCTTCTCAAGGACAAGACTAATTGTGAAAGAAAGTCATAAAAGGCTCCAATCTAGTTTTAAAAGCATCCTTCTGTTGTCTTCATTTCCTTGAAGCATCATAAGGCGTGCTCTTTTTAAACATTACAGCTGCTTCTTAGACAAAATTGAACATTTTGTTTTCTTTAAAAAAAATAGAAATTTCTTTCAGTGGTGGCTTGAAATGGCCATGGAGATTTTGAAGCAATTTTATTCACTTCTGAGAATCCCTTCCTTCCTTCCTTCCTTCCTTTTTCCTACCTTTCTCCTTTCCTTCTTTCCATCCTTCCTTCCTTCCTACTTTCCCTTCCTTCCTTCTTTCGTTCCTTCTTTCCTTCTTTCCTTTTTTCTTTCCCTTCTTTTCTTCCTTCCTTCCTTTCTTCCTTTTTTTGTCCTTTCGTCTTTCCTTCTTTCCATCCTTCCTTCTTTCCTTCTTTCCTTCCTTCCTTCTGTCCTTCCTTCTTTCTTTCCTTCTTTCCCTTCCTTCCTTCCTTCCTTCCTTTCTTCCTTCCTTCCTTCCTTCCTTCCTTACCACCCTCCCTGCCTGCCTGCCTGCCTGCCTGCCTGCCTGCCTGCCTCCCTTGAAAAGGTTCAAAAGATTATATGAAACCAGCCTTTTAACCTTTGTTATGCTTACAAGACGGATTGATCTCTGCAAAGGGCAAACTCAGCATGTTGAATTAAAAGCAGAATGTCTACAGGGTATGGTTAAAAAAAAATGTCAAGATGGCAGTCACAATGGGGACAAGGCAAAAATGACATTGAAAGGTTGACGGCCAACTCCATCCCAACCAACAGTAAGTTGGTTATGCAAAATCCCTCGAAGTTTATCCTGGAAGGAATGTGTTGGAGGATTAATTCCAGTTGGTTCTTATCCTGGATTAAGGACCCTCTTATCTGACTCTTTTTTTGATAGTGACAGGAAAAGCAATAGCACTTAAGACTTGCATACTGCCCCATAGTGCTCTACAGCCCGCTCTGAGCAGTATACAGAGTCAGCCTATTGCCCCCAACAATCTGGGTCCTCATTTTACCCACCTCGGAAGGATGGAAGGCTAAGTCAACCTTCAGCCCCGTCAGATTCAAACTCCAGGATGTGGGCAGAGTTAGCTTGCAATACTGCATTCTAATCCCTGTGCCCCCAGGGCTCTTTTTGGTGGTGATTATTCTTTCTGAAATTCCAGGCCATTCCCTCCACCTGGCTAACATAGGTACTTGCTTGGCTTCCTTACAAGGAATTGGATGCCAACATGTCTAATCCTTTAGGACAAAAGTGGGCAAACCTTTGCAACCAACCACTTTCATGGCAATTGATGATCCTTGGGGTAAACTGTGTTCTGACCTCGGCTTCCCCAAAAAGCACAGAGCAGAATCCTGGTCCAACAAAACCCTTTTTATTAAACAAACTGTGAATTCCTCTCATTCACCTTCAGCAAAGTCTGTCAAGGGAGAATTTACAGTCACAGACCAGTGGTGAAGATCTTTTTTTTTTTTTTACTACCAGTTCTGTGGGCATGGCTTGGTAGGCGTGGCAGGGAAAGGATACCACCAAATCCCCATTCCCACCCCATTCTGGGAGCAGCCAGAGGTGGTATTTGCTGGTTCTACGAATTACTCAAAATTTCCGCTACCAGTTCTCCAGAACCTGTCAGAACCTGCTGGATTTCACCCCAAGTCACAGAGCTTGGAGAGCTGCCAGGCCGATATCTTCAAAACTTGGCAAAGAGTCTCAGAGAGTCCCAAATCAATTAGGCGAACTAATTGTCTCCTGCAAACTCCACTCTCCTTTCACTCCTTTTCTTTTCCCTGTGGGAGGGGCCATTCATCATCCACCTCTGGCCTTACTCCCAAGTCAACCCTTGTTCTTTAGATGCTCCCTTCATCTAGCAACTCTGGGAACAGGCTCCAGCTGTTTGTCTACCTCACTGATATCTGATTCCAAAGGCAGCTGATAACTGGCATATGGCTCTGGCCCCCTCTCTGCCTCCGATGCAGAGCCCTCATCAGAGCCTTCCCCAGACTCCAGGACTGGCCCATGTTCCTCCCCAACCTCCTCACTGTCCGAATCTGCTGCCAGCTTTGCTAGCAAGCCACCACATAGTGGTGCCATGAGGATGTCATCTGGAGTGGGAGATAATGGCTTCATTTTTTTAATCTATTTATTTATTTTCGCTTCTAGGATCATCTCTAATCTTGTTTTTAAGGTTCATAGATAAGTTAAAATGTTTCCTGTAATTTCCTGCAGAACCCTGGTACAAAATCACGATGCAATAATTTCATGATTTTCTGATGAAGGCTTTGAAGCATCGGGGGGGTGAGGGGTTGTCAACAAATGGCACTTTGGAGCTACATGTTCCCAACTGATATGATCATGACTTCCCCAATCTTGCTTGAAAGCAAGGAAGCAGCAGATAACCAAGGAAATCAATGGGAGGACCATCAACATCTTTTTATTGCTACAGCGATGCAGAAAGGGTTTTCTGCATGGCCACATCATTGTGATATCGTGCACTGCTGTTTCCTTTCTTAAGAGCACCTAGAACTGAGGTTCCAGGTTAGTCAAGAAGGTAATGGCATTTCAGTGCGATGTGATGGTTATCTGGTCCATCTTTGCAATCCTGAGACCAGAAGCTCGCCATGAATCATGGACACTTATCTAGTTCCCTGTTTCCCAGAAATTTCCAGATGGGTGTGTAGTTGACATTAAAGGTAAAGGTTTCATTGTCTAGTCATGTCTGACTCTAGGGTGCGGTGTTCATATCTGTTTCTTGGCCGAGAGATTTACTGTGGTCATGTGGGAAGTGTGGCGATGCTTGGAAGGTGCATGGAATGCTGTTACCTTCCCACCTAAGTGGTACCTATTAATCTACTCACATTTGCATGTGCTCGAACGGCTAGGTGGGCAGGAGCTGTGGCAGGAACGGGAGCTTACCTGTTGCGCGGTGCTCGGGTCTCAAACCTGGGCTGCCAGCTTTCCAGCTGACAAGCTCAGCATCTTTAACCACTAAACCATTGTGCCCTCCATGTAGTTGACATTAAAGGTAAAGGTTTCATTGTCTAGTCATGTCTGACTCTAGGGTGCGGTGTTCATATCTGTTTCTTGGCCGAGAGATTTACTGTGGTCATGTGGGAAGTGTGGCGATGCTTGGAAGGTGCATGGAATGCTGTTACCTTCCCACCTAAGTGGTACCTATTAATCTACTCACATTTGCATGTGCTCGAACGGCTAGGTGGGCAGGAGCTGTGGCAGGAACGGGAGCTTACCTGTTGCGCGGTGCTCGGGTCTCAAACCTGGGCTGCCAGCTTTCCAGCTGACAAGCTCAGCATCTTTAACCACTAAACCATTGTGCCCTCCATGTAGTTGACATTAAAGGTAAAGGTTTCATTGTCTAGTCATGTCTGACTCTAGGGTGCGGTGTTCATATCTGTTTCTTGGCCGAGAGATTTACTGTGGTCATGTGGGAAGTGTGGCGATGCTTGGAAGGTGCATGGAATGCTGTTACCTTCCACCTAAGTGGTACCTATTAATCTACTCACATTTGCATGTGCTCGAACGGCTAGGTGGGCAGGAGCTGTGGCAGGAACGGAGCTTACCTGTTGCGCGGTGCTCGGGTCTCAAACCTGGGCTGCCAGCTTTGCTAGCAAGCCACCACATAGTGGTGCCATGAGGATGTCATCTGGAGTGGGAGATAATGGCTTCATTTTTAATCTATTTATTTATTTATTTATTTATTTATTTATTTATTTATTTATTTATTTATTTATTTATTTATTTATTTATTTATTTATTTATTTATTTTCTGGAGAAAGTTGAAAGGAAATGCTTTTCAAGAAAACTGACAGCTTTCTAAATCTGTGTTTCGCACTCTACTTTCCACAAGATGTTTATGCTGAAAAATAACCTGTGGAAACCTTCCCAAAAAATTGGAAATGCTTTCTAAATTAAACTGGTTATGAAGAAATGTACCGATGGGTAAGAGCTTCCAAGAGAGAGAAGAAGATGCACGTAAGAGCTCAAAATCCATTTCTTTTAATTTCTGATTTTAAGCAGCTGAAGCTTGCATTCAATTATTTGTAAAAAAATAATAAAGGCAGGATACAAATAAATAAAAAAACTCATTAAATATTAACACTGTAAGCAATTCATGGTGAGGCAAAGACTTGGAAGCTTTAAAAATTGCATTAATGAGTCCTGTGTTGTGATTTGCCCTTGAGTTCAGAGATTACATTTCTTTGTAACCTCACCTAAACAGCAAAAATAGATTTCATTCTTTGACAATATAGAAAGCTGTTTCCTACTTAAAAGGATAACAGAATAATAGAGTTGGAAGGGACCTTGGAGGTCTTCTAGGCTAACCCTCTGCTCAAGCAAAAGACCCTATAACATTTTGGACAAATGGTTGTTCGATTTCTTCTTAAAAATCTCCAATGTTGGAGCACCCACTACTTCTGGAGACAAGTCGTTGGTTTCATTGGTTGTTTTCACTGTCAGGAATTTTCTCCTTCGTTCTAGGTCGCTTCTCTCCTTCAGAGCTGAAGAAGCTTCTTGGTTGGGAAGCAAAACATCTTCAAAGAAAAACCAGAAAGCCCAATTGCCTCTTGAAAAAGCATCTTTGGGACAACCATGACATGGATGGTTGAGAATCTCCATAGACATTCTCTCCTTCATGAGTTTCCATCCATTGCTTCTGTCTTCTGGTGGTTTAGAGCAGGACTCTCCAACCTTGGTCCCTTTAAGACTTGTGTTGAAGTCCACAAGTCTTAAAGGGACCAAGTTGGAGACCCCTGGTTTAGAGAATAGGTTGACCACCTCTTCTTTGAGGCAGCCACTTAGATGTTGGAACACTGTTATCATGTCACCCCTAGTCTTTCTTTTTATTAAATTAGACATACCCAATCCCTGTAACCTTTCTTCATATGTTTTCGCCTCCAGTCCCCTAATCGTCTTTGTTTCTCTTTGCTGCATTCTTTCTAGTCTTGGTCAGATGATTTGTTCTTCCAGTTCTAGTTCAGAGCTGCCAAATCGGCTCCCTAATATATTAGAAGATCATGATCAGACCATTTTTTCTCCTCAAGAAGGATGGATGCAGCCACGGGAAGCCACCTCCATCCTAGAAGAATGAAATATTTTGACGAATATTAAAAAGAGAAGATTATTATATTTCTTCAAAAGGGAAAAGGGGAAAAACAGGTTGTTGTTTTTTTTGTTTTTAGAGGCAGAGAGCAACCCCCACTTTTCTTACTAGCCTCAGAAGATACTTCAGGAAGTTTTTAGAAATGCAGATTTGGTAATCCATTTAAGAAAAGATATTTTTGAAAGAAAGGCAGAATGGTAGGATTAGAAGCAGCCATCACCCAAGACCCAAAACAGGATGAAAGCCATTAAGCCACAATAGGAATTGCCCAACATCCTTTCAGAACATGAGCCCCTTCATTGCATCACCCCCAGCAAACTTCAACCAAACCTGAGAGTTCAGACAACCTATAGAGCCAGCTATGACCCCTACAACAGCCAATAGAATACAGGTTCTTGCACAGGAACAGGAAGCTCAAGTGCAAAACCCAAGAGAAGGTATTAAAAAAAAACAATCCACTCTAGTTCATGTGGTCAGCTGCCCATAACCCATGTGGTTCTGCTTCATCATTAAACCTTCTTTCCAATCAGCATTCATGTTTCCAGTGTCTTCCTCCTGACTTGGAACTGAACCAGATGGATATTTCTTCCCACACACAGCGTAGAAGATGACATCAAACTCATGTCAGAAGCACTGAGGTGCTTCTGAGCTGAAAGCCTTTGTTGTTGACATCACTGTTGCCTGCGTCCACCCACTTAGGGACTCCTTTCATATCTCCTATAGAACAACGGTCACCAACTGATGGTCCGTGAGAAAGTCCTAGTGGTGCCCAGAAAAATTATTTGCATTTTTTATGTTGCACTAAATCAGGAGTCCTCAAACTACAGCCCCTGGGCCGGATATGTTTCAATGAATGCTTCTGTTGCTGCAGAGAGTCTCCCCCTTTGGTGTCTTTTTGTGTGGGTCAGAGGGGGGCAGAAATTCCGAATTGGGATCTGCTTCAGCCTCCTGGTACGGGGCTTTGGGCAAAGGCTGGAGGGAAGTGCCGCTGGTGACAAAGAGCCGGAGGGCCTTGTTCCAGTGGGACAGCATCATGGCCTGGAACTGGTTGACCAACTTAGCCCAATGAGGCTCCAGGCACTGGTACCTGGCCTTGCATTCCCACAGGTCTTTCCTCTGCTTGAAAAGCCTATGCTTGTAGTCCTCAATGAGGTGCTTCTGCTGAGCCTCCTTCTCGGTCAGATCCAATTTGAACTGAGCCAACTATTTTGCCGACTCTTTCTCATGGTGGCTGCTTAGCTTCAACAACTGCTTCCTGTTGGGTCCCTAAGGATCCCAGGCAGGGAGGCGAGGAGTGGCTGGCAGGGGAGGAGCAAGTAGAGGCCAGCAAGGCATCCCTCGACAGGAGTGACATTGGGTTGGCCACGCCCACCCAGTCACATGACCACCTAGCCACGCCCACCCAGCTGGTCATTAGGCAGATCATATTAGTGGTCCACAGGATTTAAAATTATGAATTTAGTGGTACTTGAGGTCCGAAAGGTTGGTGACCCCTGCTATAGAAGATACAGAAATGGAAACCTACCAGTGGAATCCATTCTCTGTCTTCCCACTCTGGTGGGTCAGGTTTAATCCCTACCAATTGACAAATCACAGACAGTAGAGGGTGATTTGCTTCAGCAACTAAACATCTTGGATCCTCACAAAAACCTTCAAGATTCAGTAGTAGTTGTGTTTTTTTTAAATAACATCTCTAAGAGAAAGATAACCCATTCAGCCTCCATGGCAATGCCATCAAATCTCAAATATATTACAATCACAACTGGCTGGCTGCTGATAAGAATAATTCTGGAGGGGGAATATATATATATATAGTTCTTTGTTGTGTTTGGAAGGCCGGTCACTTGTATTGATTTTTCCGATGCTTCCATTACCATGATACTTCAGCTAAAACCTCTATAATTCAGAACAGCTTTGAGAATATAAACAATTACACACTATTTTCCTCCTTGACACATTTTACATCTCTGCTTCTGTGGCTACAGAGTCACTGCCAATCCATCAGAAAAGGATGTGGGGGAGGGAGGGCTGTGTACACAGAGCATCTCCCTGATATCTTAGGGACATATTTGTCAACTGTCAAAAACACACTTCAGGGTACAGTATAGTTTGCAGCCCATCAACTATTCTTCAATGCTTGAGTCAACAAAACCTTGGGGCTTCAGTGGATTGTGAAGCTTTGTTCACAAATGAGTACGGCACGGAGGGGCGGGGGGGGGTGAACGGCAATCGGATGCACTTTGTGCAAACCTTAGTAAGGCCACACCTGGAATGCTGCACCCAGTTTTGGTCACCACATTATTAAAAAAAATGAGATTGAGACTTTGGGAAAAAGGGCAGAGAAGAGGAACTAAGACGCTTAAAAGTCCTGGAGATTAAAATATATGAAGAACAATTGCAGAAACTGGGAATGGCTAATCTAGAGAAAAGAAGGACTAAGGATGACATGATATCAGTATCAGAGGTGGGTTTCATCAGGTTCTGACCTCTTCTGGAGAACCGGTAGTGGAAATTTGGAATAGTTCATAGAACCGGTAAATACTACCTCTGACTGGCCCCACCCCCATCTATTCTCTGCCTCCCGAGTCCCAACTGATCGGGAGGAAATGGAGATTTTGCAATAACCTTCCCCTGGAGTGGGGTGGGAATGTAGATTTTGCGGTATCCTTCCAGTGCAACACCCACCTAACCACACCCACCAAACCACGCCATCCCCACCAAGCCATGCCCACAGAACCGGTAGTAAAAAAAAATTGAATCCCACCAATGATCAGCATTCCAATATTTGAAGGGCTGTCACAAAGGTGAGGTCAACTTATTTTCCAAAGGACCAGAAGGCAAGGCAAGAAACAATGGATGGAAACTAATCAAGGAGAGAAGCAACCTGGAATTAAAGAGACTTTTCCCAACAGTTAGAACAATCAGCCAGGGGAACAGCTTGCCTTCAGATTGTTCTGACCCAGGCCCAAGTAGGTAGTAATAAACTTAGTCGATGGAAAAACAAACTTTATTCGAACAGCTGGGAATTATTTCATTCCCAGCGTCGTTCAACTCAAAGTAAAACAAATGCCTCCCAACACAAATTCCTCCGTTATCTCACAAACCTTAGTCCAATTAGGCAAACTGCCAAAGGCCCTTCCTGGCAAACGTCCAGAAGACACAAAAACAAAGACGTACACGAAGCAGAAGACGGAGCAGAAGACGCAGCTACATCGTTGTTTTCCAGCAAAGCTGAAACACCGGTGCTGGTCTGTTTTAAGTCTTATGGGAGGAGCCAATCATCTCTTGGCCCTACTCCCAAGTCGTCCTCTCTGCTTGAGCTACTCCTGCCTTCTGGCAACTCTTCTCATGCATGCATTAGGAACAGGCTCCTCCTGTTCCTCTGCCTCACTACTATCAGTCTCTGGAGGTTCTGGAGTCCGCACCTCACTTCCCGATGGCCCCGGCCTCACCTCAGCCTCATAGCTGTCCGACTCCGTTGCCAGCTTCGTAGGCTGCTGACAGACCACAACACAGACATTGTAAGTGCTCCATCACTGGAAGTTTTTAAGCAGAGACTAGACAGCCACCTGTCTGAAATAATATAGGGAGGGGTGTCAAATTCAAGGCTTGGAGGCCAGACCTGCCCACGGGATGCTTAGATCTGGGCTGTAGGGTCGCCCTGGAAACAATGAAGGATCGGCCTGCAGTGCCTCTGCCAGTGACAACAGAGCTCAAGAGAGTTTCAGGAGGCCCTCCCGAGCTCCATTTCACTGGCAAACAATTGCAGAAGGCCGTCGCAGGTGAAAACTGAGCTTGGGAGCCCGTTTTGGCTGGCAGAGCGCTCGAGCCACCATAGGTGCCCTTGACATGAGTGATGTTGAGCTGGCCATGCCCACCCCAGCCCCCTGAGGTCAAACACAACCCTGATTCAGCCCTCAATGAAATTGAGTTTGACACCCCTGGTATAGGGTCTCCTGCTTGAGCATGTTGTGACCCAGGCCCAAGTATAAAAACACACAAACTTTATTTGAACAGCTGAGAATTACTTCATTCTCAGCGTAGTTCAACTAAATTAAAGCAAATTCCTCCCAACACAATTCCTCAGTCCTATCACCAACCTTGGTCCAATTAGGCAAACTGCCTAAGGCCTTTCTTGGCAAAAGTTCAGAAGACGCCGATACGAAATAAATGCAACAAGACGAAGCTATCAACGTTTTCCGACAAAGAGCGCAAACACGGTTGCTGGTCTTTTAAGCCTTATGGGAGGGGCCAATCATCTCTTGGCCCTACTCCCAAGTTGTCCTCTTTGCTTGAGCTGCTCTTGCCTTCTGGCAGCTCTTCTCATGTGTGCATTAGGAACAGGCTCCTCCTGTTCCTCTGCCTCACTAGTCGGTCTCTGGAGGCTCTGGAGTCTGCACCTCACTCCCCGATGGCTCTGGCCCCACCTCAGCCTCCGACACAGAGCCCTCATCCAGGCCTTCCCCAGCCTCCAGGACTGGCCTACGCTCTTCCTTAGCCTCATCGCTGTCCGACTCCATTGCCAGCTCTGCAGGCTGCTGGCAGACCACAACAGAGCAGGGGGTTGGACTAGAAGACCTCCAAGGTCCCTTCCAGCTCTATTTTGATTGAAGTGGGGAATGGCATTGATTGAGCCTGCCAAGGGAGCTTCCAGAGTTAGATTTAGTTCTCTCTGATGGCTAAACTCACTGCCCGGACCAGCTGTTTTCATGTAAACTGCTCTTGGAGGGAACTAACTCGTCAGAGATCAAAGATGACAGTTTGTGAAAAGCCCCAGTTTTTCCATTCCAGCATTCACCACCTTGGGCATGGGCAGAAATAAATGGGAGAGGTTAGAATTCCCTCCCATCTTTTTTTTTTTACATAGATGCCAGCTGAGATTATACTATGTCGGATGATGTTCATTGACTTGCAGAAAAAGTCAGGGAGAAGAGCAAGTGGCAGGTAGCAACAGGGTTTCCAGTGCTTTCCTGGAGGGCTGTGAAAATAGGGACAGAGCCAACCGTCTCATCTGGTGCATTCTTGGCTCCTGATGTTGGGACAGCTGCCTTTAAGAAGAGATGTCCGAGACACGCACATTCTATGAAATGTGCTGGCTGCAGGCAGAGAGGGCTGAGAATTATGATGGGGGCTCTGACACATATGCTGTTGGGAACATGCAGGCCTGCAGCTTGGAGGCTGAAGTAGCTGTAATAGCAATAACAATAGCGCTTAGACTTATATACTGCTTCACAGTGCTTTTACAGCCCTCTCTAAGCGGTTTTCCAATATCCTTCCCCCAGGAGTGGGGTGGGAATAGAGATTTTGCAATAGCCTTCCCCCAGGAATGGGGATTTTGCAGTATCCTTCCCCTGACATGCCAACCAAGCCACGCCCACAGAACCAGTATTAAAAAATTGGATTTCACCGCTGAGGTAATCCTTCACTTGTGACCATAACTGAGCCCAAAATTTCCTTTGCTAAACACGTGAGTTATGCCCCGTTTTAGAAACCTTTCTTGCCGTAGTTGTTAAGTGAATCACTGCAAGTTAAGTTAGTAACATGATGGTTAAGTGAATCTGGATTTCCGGTTGACTTTGCTTGTCAGAAGGTCGCAAAAGGTTATTGCATAACCCTGGGACGCTGCGACTGTCATTAAATACATGCCAGTTGCCAAGCATGATCACGTGACCGTGGGAATGCTGCAATGGTTGTAAGAATGGAGAATGGTCAAGTCACTTTTTTCAATGCTGTTGTAACTGTGGACGGTCACTAAACAAATGGTTGTAAATCAAGGACTACTTGTCCAAAATTTGTAATTTTGTAATTAATTTTGTAAAAAAATTGTAAGGGGCGTGCATAAGAGCACAAGCGTGCCTACCGTTCCTGTCCTATTGTTTTCTTTCGTTATATCCAATTAATATAGTTATTACATACTCATACTTATATGTATGCTTATATACTGTATAATTATTTCATACTTATGCTTATATATACTGTGTGACAAAAATAAATAAATAAATAAAATAAAATAAAAGGAATAGAGGTTTGGATTCACCTCCATTGAGTTGCTGGAGGGAGAACTGTTTGGCTCATCTACAATTTGCGGTGAATAGAATAGAATAGAATAGAATAGAATAGAATAGAATAGAATAGAATAGAATAGAATAGAATAGAATAGAGTAGAGTAGAGTAGAGTAGAGTAGAGTAGAATAGAATAGAATAGAATAGAATAGAATAGAATAGAATAGAATAGAATAGAATAGAATAGAATAGAATAGAATAACAGACTTGGAAGGGACCTTGAAGGTCTTCTAGTTCAACCCCCTGCTTAGGCAGGAAACCCTACACCATTTCAGACAAATGGTTATCCAACCTCTTCTTTAAAACTTCCAGTGTTGGAGCATTCACAACTTCTGCAGGCAAGTTGTTCCACTGATTAATTGTTCTTACTGTCAGGAAATTTCTCCTTAGTTCTAAGTTGCTTCTTTCCTTGATTAGTTTCCACCCATTGCTTCTAGTCCTGCCTTCAGGTGCTTTGGAGAATAGGTTGACTCCCTCTTCTTTGTGGCAGCCCCTGAGATATTGGAACACTGCTACCCTGTCTAGTCCTTCTTTTCATTAAACTAGACGTACCCAATTCCAGCAACCATTACAACCATTGTGAGAACGAGTCTCAAAATCTGAAGAACAATTGGAGAAGAATGTTGGCTATGTGCAAATCTAAAATCTGAACTATTTGCTGGTCTTTGAGAGCTGCTAGATTAAAAATCATGGTTCATATTCTCCCCTTCTTCTACTTCTTTGTGTTCTGCCTTGGTCTTTGGACCTGTCTAACGACATTCCAGCATTTAACACTTGGGTGAATCGAATCTAGAAGTTTCTGTTGGCTGTGTGCAAACCGGACTAATTTGCACAATTTCCCCATTAACTGTTAAGTGCTGGTATATCTAAATGTTGAAGATTCCGCATAGCTATTAAATGTTTTAAGATACTATTAAAGACTTAATAGCTAGCTGTGAATTTAAAATGTTTAAAGCAAATGCTGGTGGTTTGCTCTGTTTTGTTTTCTTTAATGTAATGAGAGATAGAATCTTTTTTTTTTCCTGGTTAATTGATGACTGACTTAACTTACAGGTTTGCAGGGCAGATCAGTTACATGTCTGCGAACAACAGCTTGTTCGTCATGGTATTATTCCCTGCAAAATACAATTTCAGGGGGAAATAGTGGCTGTGTTCCAGAGTGAGTTTGCAAGGCAAGTTATGACCGGAATTGAGGCTGGCAATTATGGTCATCAGTCGTGACAGTCATGAAGTGGATCATCATAGGACAGGACTTGATTTTACGACCTTTTTTTGCCATGGTCATTAAATGAATGCTGCACTCAATTAAGCAAGCCTATTGCTCTCTGTGATGTGCTCATTCCAGATTCCAGAAAATATATCATAAATCACATTATAAAGTAATAAAGGAGGATGGAAATGTAATACAGTAAATAAATAAATACCTCTAAGTGATGGAGGTTTCTTGTGACCCCAAAAGGATGCCGACCAACCGGATTTTTACCTTCGCTGGTGAAGCCTAATCTAAAGTTGGAAGCTCCATATCTATAGAATGATCATACTTTCTGTTGTGTCTGCGCCCTCTGAGCCGGGCCTGCTGCCAGAAAGTGACTTGGACAGTGAGGGGGAAGGGCCATCAGGACTTACCACGGGAGCACCGGCTTGCCTGGCTCAGCTCCAGGAGCCAGAAACAGGCCAGGTGGAAGAGATAACGAGGCCTCCATCCCCTGACTCTTCCCCCCCCCCAGGCCACACATGCAGACCCAGCTGACGGCAATCAGGCTTGGTTGGACCCTAGGTTTCGTAGACAGGAGAGGAGGGAACAACAGAAGCAAGGGTGGGGCTGGCCTAGGAAGTGCTGAGTCATGGAGCCACACCCCACAGGATATAAAAGGCAGCCAGAGCTGCTGTGTCTCTTTGTAACAGGCAAATCCACTAATTAAGAGCTGAAGTTTGTTTCTAGGTGACTCACCAGCGTTGTGGAAGATAACGGAGACTCTTGGCATACGCTGGCTATTCTGCTGCCAAAGCTGATAGTGACGGCTAATTAAGCCATCATTCGGATGGAGGCGAGAGAGGACAGAACACTTTCATCCTTATGAACTATGACTATCTATGACTATCATTGACTATCTATGACTATCAAACTATGACTATTGTTAAGTGTTGTATCATTAAGTGTTAAATTTGTACCCTATGACTATCATTAAGTATTGCAAGTATTGTACCTTGATGAAGGTATCTTTTCTTTCATGTACACTGAGAGCATATGCACCAAAGACAAATTCCTTGTGTGTCTAATCACACTTGGCCAATATTCTATTCTATTCTATTCTATTCTATTCTATTCTATTCTATTCTATTCTATTCTATTCTATTTATTTATTTATTTATTTATTTTGTCAAACACAACAATATATAAGCATGAAATTACCACACAAATTGAATACAACCAAAGGGAACATAAGGACAGGAACGTTAGGCACGCTGGTACTCTTATGCATGCCCCTTACAGACTTCTTAAGAATGGGGTGAGGTCAACAGTAGACAGTCTTTGGTTAAAGTTTTGGGGATTTTGAGATGAGACCACGGAGTCAGGTAGTGCATTCCAGGCATTAACAACTCTGTTACTGAAGTCAGATTTTCTACAATCAAGATTGGAGTGGTTCATTTTAAGTTTAATTCTATTGTGTCCTCTTCTATTGTTGTGGTTGAAGCTGAAGTAGTCATCGACCAGCAAGGACATTGTTGAGGGAGGCTGGCATGGAAAATACTGAATTTAGAAGAACTAATGATACAATCCTTGAAGACATGGTCCTATGATCCATGTGTTGTGTCTCGTCTGATCTCACCACAGCCGGGGCCTTCTTATCTGCTTCCGAACACGGAGGAATGTCCTAGTATGCCTCCCGGCCCCAGCCCTGGCTCCATGCCCAGACAGGCTGAAGAGGAGGAAGTATCTCCAGCCCCCAGCTCTGGCTCCATGCCCAGGCAAACGGAGCAACTAGACCCCTCCCCCTCCTCCACAGCATGTGAGCCTGAGGGAGGTCAATTGCCAACAGCTGCAGACTGGAGTGACCCACGCGTCAGAAGACTTGATAGACGGAGGCAACAGAAGGAAGGGAGGGGCAAGCCTGGATAAGTGCTGAGTCATGGAGCCACACCCCATGGCCTATATAAAGGACCTGCTTTCTGGCATTCTCTGAGTCAGGCAAAGTCTAAACATATCTTGCTGAAGTCACTTTCTGGTCTCCTGCCTGCCCTGAGGACTTTGCTAGGACTTTGGCAGAGCTGCAGAGGCACGCCTGATTCGGATTTCCCTGACCCGGCCGTCAGCGGAGGAGTGGGACACGACACCATGGATGTGTTAGAATGTAGTGGGGAGTGAGAGGAGGGAAAGGGTATTTCCGAGAGAGCAAAGCAGTGGTGGGATTCAGCCAGTTTGCACCAGTTTGGGTGAACCGGTTGTTAAATTTTCTCCACCACCACCCCGCCCGCGCTATCAAAATGAGTCCTGGGCACAGCACTGCAATGGAGAAATGGGAAACACAGTGCTCGGTGTGAGGGAAGGAGGAAGCCAGTTTCCCTCTTTCTTCTCCCTGCTCCTCCTCCTCCCCTCATGCTGGCGATTCCGTTTCCCGTTTTTCCATTGCAGCGCAGCACCCAGGATCCACTTTGATAGCGAGCTGGGTGGGTGTAATTGAACAACCGATTCACCCAAGGTCAGGTTGGCTGTCACGGGAGGCTCGTCCTGCATGTGCAGCAGAGCTGGGGGACGGGGATGGGCCATGCCTCCCACGATAGCCAATCTGACTCTGGGCGAACTGGTTGTTAAATTATTTGAATCCCACCGCTGGAGCAAAATGACAGCGGAGCTTGGAATGTCTGGTGGGTAAGAAGTGAGCAACATCATACCGTCCCTAGCAATTCACTGAGTATATCTACAGTTATGTAGAGCAGTGGTTCTCAACCTATGGTCCACATCCTGCAAATTC
Organism: Ahaetulla prasina; assembly: GCF_028640845.1. Lineage (NCBI taxonomy): Eukaryota > Metazoa > Chordata > Lepidosauria > Squamata > Colubridae > Ahaetulla > Ahaetulla prasina. The sequence goes on from NC_080541.1 coordinate 16,154,741, forward strand.
GTCCACAGGGAGTCTGTGAAGGCTTGAAGAAATGTTATGATTTAAATCTTGTGTTAAGACTTGGGGGTTTCTGGCTATGGTCTGTGGCAACCAAAAGGTATTTAAAAGGGTCCATGGTGAAGAAAAGGTTGAGAAACACCGAGCCGTGGTGGTGCAGTGGTTAGAATGCAGTACTACAGGCTACTTCTGCTGACTGCAGACTGCCTGCAATTTGGCAGTTCGAATCTCACCAGGCTCAAGGATGACTCAGACTCCCATCCTTCCGAGGTGGGTAAAATGAGGACCCAGATTATTGGGGGCAAGATGCTGACTCTGTAAACCACTTAGAGAGGGCTGTCAAGCACTGTGAAGCAGCATACAAGTCTAAATGCTATTGCTAAATGCTATTGCTATGTAGAGAATTGCTTTAGTCTGGCAAGATTCTGTCTGAAGGCGAACAACAAAGAAACCACGCAGATGGATCTCCACATGTCACTCTTGGTTCTTTCGGCCTGACAATGCACATCCTTATCTGTAAATGCTTTGTGCAAATTTCCACCCAATTGTGTGTCCCTCCCTTCTCCCCCTCTGCTCTTCATTGACGCTTAAATCATATCCTATATAAGCTTATTTGGAAGACTATTTGAGTTCACTTCTAAGTACACTTCCATAGGATTAGGTTGTATGTCATTCAGAAAGAACTACCACTCAGCAACTCCATATGTTTCTTCCAAGCAGCAGACACCATGAACAAAGCTGTAATATGCAATAGCTATATAATGAAATGCTTTCTGAAGACACCATAATAAAACCTTAAAGTTGTTTTATATGCCAACTGTTGTAAAATGGTAATAGCACTTGGCCATTTCGTTTGATGACTCTACTGCAGAATTATAAAAGTGCCATATACGCGTAGCCTTGTTATTATTTCGACGATAAGACCCCTCTAAAACACCAGTTCTACACAAAGTACTTTCTGCTCCGAGATTCTTATTTTCAGTTGTCAGGAAATCTTTACGTGAAATACAGCAGAATACATTTCAATCAATACCTGTTAAGAAAGCACACACCTATTAAAAGGCAAAAGAAAGTTGCAGGAACAATGTAATATGGGAAAAGCATAAAAAAAAAACATTGGAAGAATACATTTCTGCCCTTGAAATCAATAATAAATATGAGTAATGTAATCATCTCCACCCATTTTGGACTAGCAATTCTAAAAGAGGGAAGTAGGGGAAACATATTGGATTTTCTAAGTGCAAAGGTAAAGAATTTGAGCAAATTTGTAGGGAGCGTATGCCAGCTCTAAGGATACTTTTGAAGTTATTCATGTTTGTAAAATATATCTGATCCACAAAGGGAAATGTGTACATAGCTTCTTTTATGTGCAATGGATACCAGTGCAAATAGATTAGGTCTTCTTAAATTAGCTAGAACTACCTTTGGATATATATTGAGGTATACTTCGTTTTCTAAAGCCACTTCCAGATAAAATTATTGAAAATGTTAAATTGAAATGCTTACTTTTACTTAGGCAAGGAGAGGCATATCTACATATCCATGGTTTTTTTTTTGTATTTGCATTTATATCCCGCCCTTCTCCGAAGACTCAGGGCAGCTTACACTATGTTACCAATAGTCTTCATTCTATTTGTATATTTATATACAAAGTCAACTTATTGCCCCCAACAATCTGGGTCCTCATTTTACTTACCTTATAAAGGATGGAAGGCTGAGTCAACCTTGGGCCTGGTGGGACTAGAACCTGCAGTAATTGCAGGCAGCTGCTGTTAATAACAGACTACATTAGCAATCTGAGCCACAGAGGCCCACAGAGTTTCCACTGTTGCTAGATTCCAATTTTTATTGACCCTAGATAATGGTTGGAAGCAATGGGAAGTGAAGGCTGGCAAACTCTAGGAAAACATGCCTTCTCTTGAAATATATATTTTTTTAATTTCAATGGGCAATTGGGCTGAAAAGAGAGACCAACTCTGGTCCACCAAGTCCTATTATAATCACTGGCCACAGCTGGCTCAGTCTGCCTCTTCCCTTTGTTCACTGGCAAATAGTTGGCCAGACTAAATGTGACCAAGACCAAACTGGCCAGATGGCCATACTAGAGCTCTGTGTTTTCTAAGCACTCACTTTACTAGCAATGAGATCTATCTGTCTGGATCAATGGTGGGATTCAAATAATTTAACAACCGGTTCGCTGCCCTAATGACTGGGTGGGTGGGAGTGGCCATGGTGGGTGTGGCCAGGGGGTGTGACAGGCAGCACTCGGCCTCCTGCACCACCCGTGAGCAAAAACAGGCCGCAGGGGGGGAAATGGGCCGCTGCCCTGCCCCCCCGCTCCCCCCGTTTTGGGCCTAGGCCTCCCTGCACTTACCTGGGAGCCAAAATCGGGCACATGGGGACTCCTAGAAGGGGCGGGGAGGGGAGGGGCACAGCCAGCCAGCAATTTAACTACTGGTTTGCCCAAACTGGCTCAAACCGGCTGAATCCCACCACTGGTCTATATCCTATCCTATCCTATCCTATCCTATCCTATCCTATCCTATCCTAGCTAGCTAGCTAGCTATCACTATCCATCTGTCATCTGTTTGCAGATCCCTCGCATCCTGGACATAAACTGTTTCAACTCCTACCCTCAAAACGACGCTATAGAGCACTGCACACCAGAACAACTAGACACAAGAACAGTTTTTCCCGAAGGCCATCCATCTGCTAAACAAATAATTCCTCAACACTGTCAGACTATTTACTGAATCTGCACTATATTCTATTCTATTCTATTCTATTCTATTCTATTCTATTCTATTCTATTCTATTCTATTCTATTCTATTCTATTCTATTCTATTCTATTCTATCTATCTATCATCTATCTATCTTTCTATATCTCTATATATATCTATCATCTATCTATCTCTATCTATCTATTGCTCTATCTATTTATTTATTTTTCATAGCCACCCATCTCAGTCAGAAAACCTTCTTCAGCATCAAGTTTTGCAGATTCTTAGAACATAAAGCATAGAATAACAGAATTGGAAGGGACCTTGGAGGTCTTCTACTCCAGACCCCTGCTTGAGCAGGGGACCCTATACCATTTCAGACAAACGGTTGTCCAGTCTCTCCCCTGCTAGGTAACTATGGGTCATGAAAATGGATCTGGATCACTGACTCTATTAATGCTAATGTAAGCAACAAAGTAAGGACTAAAATTCATAAAACAGACAATAGTCAACAGATGCTATAGTAAGTAGAAGAGTGATCTTGCACAAGCAACCCTCAAACGAAAAATGCAAACTGGGGAATAAAATGATAAATGCTGCACCTAAAAATGGATTTTCATTGGACTGCCCTGAGTTTCTTTGCACTCGGAGATTTCAACTGAACATTCCCGACTAACACGTTGTTGCCAAGAGCTGCTGCCATTATGGCATCAGTTACATAAAATATTTCAAGTGGCAAATATTAGTGGATGGAGCTTACATCTTTTAAAATTTAGAAAAACCTTTAAAAATAGAGGGTGTGGAAAGATATTTGCAGCTATAATGATGATCTTACTTGCCAAAAAAAAAAAATTAGGTAAAACGCCACACTGTTGAAGATGGAAATGCAAGGAAGAGATGTTTAAATGAGGTGATCTCTGAATTTCATGAACATTGCTGTACAGATCCATGACGAGAGAAAGTTGGAATAATACCATTTCAAACTATAAGGAACAAGAACATCACTTTCCCAGTCTGAATCTCTTTTATACAATAAAAGAATTCAGATTCCTGGACTCTAAAAAAGCAATCAACGTGGTGACTGCAGCCCTGAGATAAGAAGGTATATAGCACTTGGAAGAACTGCAATGTCCAGCATGAATAACATCTGAAAGATTACCAGCCAAATGTAGATTAGGTAAAGGTAAAGGTTACCTTTGTACATATGTGCTAGTCGTTCCCGACTCTAGGGGGTGGTGCTCATCTTTATTTCAAAGCCAAAGAGCCAGCGCTGTCTGAAGACATTTCTATGGTCATGTGGCCGGCATGACTAAACACCAAAAGCGCACGGAACACTGTTACCTTCCCACCAAAGGTAGTCCCTGTTTTTCTACTTGCATTTTTTACATGCTTTCAAACTGCTAGGTTGGCAGAAGCTGGGACAAGTAACGGGAGCTCACCCCGTTACGCGGCACTAGGGATTTGAACCGCTGAACTGCCGACCTTTTGATGGACAAGCTCAGCGTCTTAGCCACTGAGCCACTGAGTCCCCAAGTGTAGATTAGTCAATGCAATTTTTTTTTTCCCAATTGTTACTTAGGGCTATGAAACTCGGACTCTGAAAAAGATAGATAGGAGAAGGATGGAGGTCTTCAAATTATGATACCGGAGATGACTGTTATGCATCCCATGGACCACAAAAATCACAAAGAAGTCCTAGACCATATCTCACCCAAAATATCACTCAAAACTCAGATCGCCAAACATAGGCTGTCATTCTTGGGTCATGTCAAGAGAGTCGACTCACTTGAAAAGTTAATCATGCTGGGAGGAGAAGGGGCCAGCCTAATACCCATTGGCTGGATGATAAAGGATGACACTGGGATAGCCATGGTGGATCTGAAGGAGGCAGTGAGAGACAGAGGTGCATAGGGAGTTATGATCCATTGGGTGGCCAAGGGTTGGACATGACTGAATGGCCGATGACAATGATGGCTAACCATGAAATCTAAAGCAGGGGCTCTGTAACTATATAAAGGTAAAAATTTCACCGGAAGTGGAAATCACAGGTGGGCCCGCCCCCTCCCCCACCAGCCACCACCACCCCTGCCCTGGCTCTATGCTGTCCTATTTAAGTATGTTTTTGAGTCCAGGAGCATCTATGGAAGATGCGCACGCAAGCAAAGCACATGTATGGAAGGCTGGGTGCTTGCGTGGAGGGTTGCATGTGCTCACATTTTCGGTGCTGGGCGAACCAGTAGGTAAATTATGTGAATTCCATCTCTGGGCAGGGTGTTCATTTCTGTTTCTTGGGGGAGAGAGCCAGCATTGTCTGATGACATTTCTGCGGTCATGTGACCAGCATGGCTATATTGCCAGAGGTGTATGGAATATTGTTCGTTTCTCACTGAAGTGGTACCTATTTATCTAGTCACATTTGCATGCTTTCGAACTGCTAGGTCAGCAGTAACTGTATAGGGGGTTATATTTTGGAAGGAATCCTAGCCGATGAAATGGGAGGAAAATGTGCAGTGTAGACAGTATTAATGTATCTACAGAACCAGTTTTATCATTAGGTTAAAAAAAGGTGGTATTTCAGGTGAGAAAGGTTGGAGAAGGAGAAGGAGGAGACAAGTAGTGGAGGAGAAAATTGGGTGTGGTGAGGTCTAAGTTTAATTAGTTTCATCCACCGGGGTAGAGCTGCCCGGCTTTTAGTGGAGAAATTAAGCAAACTGATTGAAGACATTTACAAATTGAACAATGCAAGACTTCCAAAATTGGCTTAAGAAGTTAAATTTATATGCCCTCGATCTACTGACAGGAGGGAAGTATGAAGAAGCGTGAAGACAACTCAATATTTGCCAAAGCATAAATATTTCCTTTTCCTGTAGAAGGAAAATCAGTTGGACCAGATGGCTGAAAATACTCCTGGCGACCCATGAGTTGTTGGCTATTTACTACGGAAGGTAATTCAGAAACAGTAAGCCAGAGGTAAGAATGGCGTAAAGGAAGCTGAAGGGGTGTTCTCCATACCACCACATTTCATTTCAATCTCACTTACATACCTTTAACTTGAAGCTGGGCAGATACGACCTCATAGATGACCCTCACTCTGTCAAGAACGTAGGAGTACTCATCTCAAATGATCTAAGCCCCAGAGCTCACTGTAACAGCATTGCCAAAAAAGCATTAAGAGTTGTTAACCTAATCTTGTGAAGCTTCTTCTCCGGTAACATTGTACTGCAAACTAGGGCATACAAAACATTTGCCAGACCAATTCTTGAATACAGCTCATCTGCCTGGAATCCACACTGTATATCAGACATTAATACAATCAAGCAGGTACAGAGGTATTTCATGAAAAGAGTACTCCACTCCTCTGCTCACAATAGAATCCCTTATGCCAACAGGCTCGAAATTTTGGGCTTGGACAACGTGGAACTACCCCACCTATGGTCTGACCTAAGCGTAGTACACAAAATTGTCTGCTACAATGACCTACATTGTCAATGACTACTTCAGCTTCATCTTGGTATCGTTGTAAGTATAGACACTTTACAACATTACAACATCTGTCTGGAACCTGCACTGCATATCGGACATAAATACAATCGAGAGAGTCCAGAGATATTTTATGAGAAGAGTCCTCCACTCCTCTACCTGCAATAAAATATTTTATGCCACCAGACTCCAAATTTTGGGCTTAGACAACTTAGAACTACACCGATTTCTGTCTGACCTAAGCATAGTACATAAAATTATCTACTACAATGTCCTACCTGCCAATGACTACTTCAGCTTCAACCTCAACAATGCACAGGCAAACAATAAATAGAAACTCAAAGTAAACTGCTCCAAACTCAATTGCAGAAAATTCAACTTCAGCAACAGAGTGGTCAATGCCTGGAATGCTCTACCTGATTCCGTTGTTACAGCCTCTAACCCCCTACAGCTTCAACCTTAAACTCAGGGGTGAAATCCAACAGGTTCTGACAGGTTCTGGAGAACTGGTAGCGAAAATTTTGAGTAGTTTGGAGAACCAGCAAATATCACCTCTGGCTGGCCCCAAAGTGGGGTGGGAACGGAATTTTTGCAATATCCTTCCTCCAGGAGTGGGGTGGGAAGAGATTTTGCAGTATCTTTCCCCTGCCATGCCCACCAAGCCACACCCACCTAGCCACACCACACCCAGGTAGCCACACCCACAGAACCGATATTAAAAAATTTGGATTTCACCACTGCTTAAACTCGCTACCCATTCCTAAGAGGTCCATAAAGGGGGCATGCATAAGCGCACCAGCGTGCCTACCTTCCCTTTCCTACTGTCCCCATTTATTTGTACTCATTTCCTGTGTTCATGTCCATGCTTATACTTATACCTGTTATCTAGTACATTTTTGACAAACTAAATAAGTGAATAAAGTAAAAATAAAACTCTCAACCAAGGTCAGCCACCCCTATTTTTTTTTGCAAAAGAAGGATTGTGTCACATATTGACGCTGTTGGATCCTACCACTCTTTCATCTAAGCTTTTATCTTATGTACTTGTCGCTCAGACCAACTGTTCGAATCTAACATCCCTGGGTTTGCCATTTACAAAGTTTGTGAAAACTTGGCTGATGTCGTATTTTCCAAAGCTGTGGACTTGTTCAGTTGCCACTGTTAATAGCCAGGGGCCATAACTCAGGGTTAATTATCCATGGTTGTGTACAAATGATGCCCCGCCAGGAGAACCTTTCTGTTTCATCACATGGAGAGTATTCAGAGAGAACCATTGAGGCATGATATAGTAGACCAAGGTGTCCAATTTTTTTTCAAACTGAAGACCACCCTTAACTTATTGGCAGGGTATCGGGAGTTGGGTTCCAAAACGTATTAGCTAGAACCATGGTAAATAAACTCCAACCAATTTTATCTATGCTTTTATTTAAATGAAATTAAATGCAGCTAATATATTTTCTATCATATTTTTAATCATTCTGCCCCTCCACTACATTAATTTATATATTAATGAATATATAGAAGAAACAGCTGCGATCACACATTGCTCCTAGAAGCACAAAGTTGAAAACACCAGCCTGAAGATGACGAACGAGACTTCGCCGAAATGTCGCCAAGACACTTCCAATTTTACGCAGGAGAAAACCCGAATAACCAAAGACCTACATACACACACACACACACCACACACACTTGGTAGCAACTTTATCTCTTCATTGAAGACTTTTGGGTGTCGGCTTTGGTGTGCACCATCTGATCTTCACCTAGCTAGAAAAGGGTGAGTGTAGCATCAGCTAAGGGACGTGGTGGCTCAGTGGATAAGACGCTGAGCTTGTCAATCAAAAGGTCGGCAGTTCAGCGGTTTGAATCCCTAATGCCCCATAACAGGGTGAGCTCCCAGCTTCTGCCAACCTAGCTGTTCAAAAGCACGTAAAAAGTGCAATTAGAAAAATAGGAACCACATTGATTATATTCAAAATAAGTATCAGATAAAAAAATATCGAATAGCATATGAGTAAATTTAGGAAATATTTTGTATTAGATATATTTCTGAAGGAGAGGGGAATTGAGAGTGTGATTATGTGTGGAGTGACTAGAGATTATAATTTAGGAATTATTTTGGATTATGATTGTTAGTTTTGATACCCTGCATTTTGTTCTGGGAAGTCGGGGTGGGGGAGTGGGGGTAAGGGGAGGAACGGGGGGTTGAGGTAGAGATGGAGTGATGGTTAATGTACAGGGATTATTGAAGAATTAATGTAGGGTCGGGTCTGCCCAGTTACCATTTTAGAACGGTGGGGAGGGAGAGGAGAGGAAAGGAGAGGAGGAGAGGAGGAGAGGAGGAGAGGAGGAGAGGAGGAGAGGAGGAGAGGAGGAGAGGAGGAGAGGAGAGGAGGAGAGGAGGAGAGGAGGGAGAGGAGAGGAGGAGAGGAGAGGAGAGGAAAGGAGAGGAGGGAGAGGAGAGGAGGAGAGGAGAGGAAAGGAGAGGAGGAGAGGAGAGGAAAGGAGAGGAGGAGAGGAGAGGAGAGGAGAGGAGGAGAGGAGAGGAGAGGAGAGGAAAGGAGAGGAGAGGAGAGGAAAGAAAGGAGAGGAGAGGAAAGGAGAGGAGGAGAGGAGGGAGGGAGAGGAGAGGAAAGGAGAGGAGGGAGAGGAGGAGAGGAGGGAGGGAGGGAGAGGAGGAGAGGAGAGGAGAGGAAAGAGAGGGTTTTTACCCAAATTTGGGAAAAACTTTGGAAGGAATCAGCTCAGAGGTTGTATTCAGCAGGTTCTGACCAGTTCTGGAGAACGGTAGCAGAAATTTTGAGTAGTTCGGAGAACTGGTAAAAAAATTTGAATCCCACCACTGAATCAGCTGCACAAGTTTGCCAAGATAGCAATTGAAGAGAAAAGATGTTTGTACACAACTTGGGGAGCTAGAACCGAAGAGTCACAAGTAATCTTTCCAGATTGGTCCATTTTAGTTAATATTGTTCAGGGGTAGTCAACCTGGTCCCTACCGCCCACTAGTGGGCGTTCCAGCTTTCATGGTGGGCGGTAGGTATAAAAGGTTGACTACCCTGTTGTAGTTGATGGAACAGGAAGCACAACTGCACATTTGTTGGATACAACCCAAACAAATGGTTGTCCAATATCTTCTCAAAAATCCTCCAGTGATGGAGCACCTTCTGAACAACCTTCTGGACAACTTCTGAAGCGCGTTCCCCTGATTAATTGTTCTCACTGTCAGGAAATATCTCCTTAGTTCCAGGTTGGATCTCTCCTTAGTTTCCATCCATTGCTTCCAGGAGAGATTCAACCTAGAAATAAGGAGAAATTTTCTGACAATGAGAACAGTCAACCAGCGGAACATCTTGCCTTCAAAAGTTGTGGGCGCTTCATCACTAGAAGCTTTCAAGAAGAGATTGGACTGCCATCTGTCAGAAATGGTTTAGGGTCTCCTGCTTGGCCAGGGGATTGGACTAGATGACCTACACGGTCCCTTCCAACTCTGTTAATCTGACTCTGTTAATTCTTTGTGGCAGAAAAGAAGAGGGTTTTTTTACCCAAATTTGGGGAAAAACTTTGGAAGGAATCAGCTCAGAGGTTGTATTCAGCAGGTTCTGACCAGTTCTGGAGAACCGGTAGCAGAAATTTTGAGTAGTTCGGAGAACTGGTAAATACCACCTCTGACTGGCCCTGCCTCCATCTCTTCTCTGCCTCTTGAGTCCCAGCTGATTGGGAGGAAATAGAGATTTTACAATATCCTTCCCCTGGAGTGGAGAGGGAATGGAGATTTTACGTTATCCTTCCCCTGGAGTGGAGAGGGAATGGAGATTTTACGTTATCCTTCCCCTGCCACGCCCACCAAGCCACGCCCACAAAACCGGTAAAAAATTTTGAATCTCACCACTGAATCAGCTGCACAAGTTTGCCAAGATAGCAATTGAAGAGAAAAGATGTTTGTACAGAACTTGGGGAGCTAGAACCGAAGAGTCACAAGTAATCTCTCCAGATTGGTCCATTTTAGTTAATATTGTAGTTCAGTGGTAGTCAACCTGGTCCCTACTGCCCACTAGTGGGCGTTCCAGCTTTCATGGTGGGTGGTAGGGGTTTTGTCCGATACTGAAGCACTTTCTCTTTTTTTTATTTTATTGACTTTTAAAAAAAATTCATAGCATTATTTAAAAACATTTTCATTAGGTTTTCATAAAATACCCCGTGACAATTTAAATTTCTGAAAATATACTATTTGTATCGCCCGCGCATAAGGTTAGTTCACGTGTACCTAAGTGAAACTAAATGGCGCTATAGTGCGACCGCAAACAAAAGAGACTCATCCCAGAATAGCTCACGCATCTCCCCCCACACTACCCAGCTGTAACAGACAAGCAGAGCGGGTAGCCGGTGGCCACCCCCCAAACCCAATCCACGATGTGCAAGAGGCATGCGTAGACGATGATACACGGTGCATTACTGTGGAACCGCTGGGCGGTTAGAAAATTTTACTACTAACAGGGATACAAAAGTGGGCAGTAGGTATAAAAAGGTTGACTACCCCTGTTGTAGTTGATGGAACAGGAAGCACAACTGCACATTTGTTGGATACAACCCAAACAAATGAACAGTCGATGCTGAAAATATATGGGTGGGAGAAGAAGAAAGCTAAGGGAGGGGTATCTACAGTACACCCACCCACCCACCAGCACACACTATGTGACACAAACCTACCCATATATATTTCATTTCCTCGGAGGGATGGATTTCTGAATGTCACTTGCTTTATAAAGGCTGGCATGGCTGGAGAAGTGATTGACCTTTTTGTAGGGAAGAGAAATGACTTATCAGTAAATTTAATAGCTTTCATTTGTAGCTGTTTTATGGGGCAGGAAGCCATCCTCTGTCTCTTATCCTAGTGTTCCTTCTCAGCCTCTTTTTTTTATTTATTTGTTTGTTTGCAAGGCGGTAATGAAAAACTCCGGCTCTGCCAACATGAATTTAATAAGGGGAACAGTGTGAAACTTAACTTGTTGATGAAGTTAGTGGCTGTTTATGCAGCTGCTAGTTTAGGAAAATATCATTTTTCATGAGCTTTGCCACCAAAGAAGCCTAGCGATGGGTTTCCCCACCCCCCCACCCCTTTATCTATAAGGATAATGGTCTTAATTAGAATGCCACAATAATGAAGTGGGCCATTGGGATGGGTTTGTTGCTCAGCCTTCACTTTGTTTTTCCTAAGTCTTCACTTTGTTTTTTTCCTAAGAAAGAAACCCTCAAAATACTCCTTAAATAGCAGTGCTGGTTTTAAATTTCCAACGAAAACTTGGGATAATATGGTGCATGATTATAAAATTGGAAATAGCAAAATGGCAGTTCGGGGAACCTTGTTCAGAAGTAAGTTCACTGAGAATCAGAAGAAGAGAAGGAGGTTGGCCCCAGGAGAGGGGCAATTTCCAAGGGGATTTTTTTAAAAAAAGTGAAAGCAAAACTTATTGAAGTGAATATTGAAGTGAAGTGAATATAGCTCCAGTGACGTCACCCTCCTGCTGGGTGCTCAAACAGAGCACTCCGTGTTAGAAGATTGTAAAAGTCAGTGAAACAGAAAATAAATCACTGTTCACTGAGCTTAGCATAATCTCTGGGTGAAAGAGATTATCAGAATTGTGGAAGAGTGGCAGGTCTGACAGGGGGTTTGCTCTTAAGAGCGAATTTTCCTGGATTTATGACCCCACCGAATTCCACTCCTTCCAACTTCAGCACGCCCCTGTTTTTATCAGGGAAAAGGAGAGGAATGTTGCTTCTGCTCTAGAGAACTTATTAAATTGATTGATATTCCAAGCAGACGGGAATTTCACAAGCGTTCGATCTTTGATGTAGAATCAGCACGGCAAGTACCGACTCCCTTTTTGAAATTTGAAACCTTTCTTTGTCTTTGATTAATTGACTTTTAAAATGGCGTCTAAAAGTGAAAGTAAAATTTTTTAGTACGATGAAGCAGTGTTACTTGTGGATTGTTACAAACGGAGTTTTTATACTGAAAGGAGGGAAGGAGAGTTATTAAGTTTGAATTCCTGATTCTTTTGAAGACAGAATGGCAGCTAAACCTTTAAAGCCTTCTGGAAGAAGGATCTGAACCAAGTCTTGAGGAAATATTGAAAGAACAATTAAAACTTTCTGAAGATAGGCAAAAGAGATGATGGAGAATTTTAATGCAAAAATAAGAAGATATTCTTATGGCAGTTCAAGGACTGAGTAAAAATTGAAGGATTGGAAGTGGAAATGCAACAGATCTCTCAGTCAAATAAGTATTTAGAAGATGAAATGAAAGGTGTTCAGAAAAAAGTGGATCAAAATGAAGATCAGGTTGTGATATTACAATATAAACTTATGGAAGGAGCTCTTAGAATTGTGGTATGCGAGAAGAGCGTGAGAAGACTTAAGAAAAATTATATCAGAAGCATTGGCTGAATTTATTGAAGCGGACCCCAAGAGGTAGCTTACCAAATTGATAAAATATATAGAGTTAATTCTTGGATTGCAAGACAGAGAAAGCTTCCTCGGGACATTGTGGTTTATTTTGTGAAAAGGACTATGAGAAATCAAATTCTGCAAGTTTCATATCAGACAACTTTAAAAATTGGAGAACAGGAGTTGAAGGTGTTGAAAGAGATTCCTTCAAAGATGTTAAGAGACAGGAAGAATTTGCTTTTTACACAAGAACTTAAAAAACATCAGATTCAATTCAGATGGGAGGTGCCAGTTGGACTGACACTATTCTATCAAGGAAGGAGATATAGAATTGACACGGTTTTAAAGGCAAAGGATTTTCTTTCTACAGTTTTGAAAGTCGAAATAGAAGTGATAGAAAAACTTCAAGAGACTCAAGAAGGCGTGGTGACCCAAGAGCCTTTATTGCTGCCAGTATTAGAGGAACCACAAGAGCAAAGGGTGACAAGAGGAGCCCTTAAGCGTAAAGAAGAGCAACAGTCTCAAAGTAAAAGTCAGGATCCCATTATGGAAGCTGTGGGAGGAGCTAGACGGAAGATACCGGAGGAGGAGCTTCCGTTGTCTGCTTCAAAGCTTCAGGAGGCCAGTAATGGCAAATAGAATCTTGTCATGGAATGTTAATGGCTTGAATTCAGCTCAGAAAAGAAGGAAAATATTTCACTACTTGAAACAATTTAAAAATGATGTGATTTGTTTGCAAGAGACACATATAAAATTATCAGACCAAAAATATTTAATTAATTCAAAATTGGGTAACCATTTTGTTGCATCAGCTTTGGAAAAGAAGCATGGAATTGTTGTATATATCAGGAAGGATATACCAGCTAAGCTAATTGAGGCAGATATTCAAGGAAGATTTATTGCTATTGAACTGGTGATAGATGCAAAAAAGACTTTGTTGATAGGTATTTATGCACCTAATCAGCAACAAGAAAAGTTTTACAAAATGTTACATGAGAGGTTGACCCTCTGGGATTATAGTTCGTTTATTTTATTAGGAGACTGGAATGGAGTAATTGATACAAGAAGGATAAGAGAACTCCTCCAAGAAGATACCTATACATGCAAAATTACCAAAATCCTTTTTTGAAATGATGGAAGACTTTGAGTTTAGAGATATATGGAGGTTACGGAATCCAGATGAGAGAGATTTTACTTTTTTTTCTGATAGGCATCAATCTTTTTCACGCATTGATTTTATTTTAATTTCTAATGACTTGCTTTCTAGGGTGAAGAAAACGAAGATATTTTCGAGGTGTTTAACTGACCATAGCCCAGTATGGATGGAATTATTACAAGGGAAAAAAGGTGGTAGAACATGGAGGTTGAATGAAAATCTGTTTAGATATGAGGATAATGTAACTTATTGTAAGAAACAGTTAAAAGAATTTTTTGATTTTAATATGTACAAAGGGACACCTATAGGAACTGTGTGGGAAGCGAGCAAAGCGTTTATTAGAGGATATTGATTTATTTGGACAACAGGCAAAGGAATAATAAACAAAAGCAGCGTAGATATTTGGAAGAAGAAATTCAAGGAAGCAACAATTATTAATTCAAAACCCACAAGATCATAAACTTAAAGAGGCTATAAAAATATTACAGAGTCAATTTAATATGTTAATGGCAGACCAGGTGGCAACGAATATACAATATGCTAAACATAATACCTTTTGTAATGCAAATAAACCTGGGAGATGGTTGGCATATAATTTAAGGAAGAAACAGAAAGCACGTCTCATACAAAAAATAGAATATAAAGGTAAAGAGACATATCAACAGGATAAAATTAAAAGGCATTCTCAGAATTTTATACTGCACTATATGCAAAAGACAAAATATTGGATAGGGACATTTATGATTATTTGAAAGATTATAAGGTGAATATTCTAACATTAGAACAGAGGAGGAGCTGAACCGGCCGATAGCTACTGGAGAAATAGTGGAGGCAATTAAACAATTAAAATGGGAAAACCCTGGTACAGATGGTCTTACAGCAACTTATTATAAAAACACAGGATGAAATATTAGGCCCACTTAAAGAATTATTTAATCAGATACAATTAGGAGTGGAATACCCCGTCATGGAAAACATCTTTTATTTCACTGATACCGAAGAGGAGCAAGACTGCTCTAAACCTGGTAACTATAGGCCGATTTCACTTTTAAATAATGATTATAAGATTTTGTAAAAATAATAGCAAATAGATTAATGTTAGTTTTACAACAAAGAATTCATACTGATCAATCTGGTTTTATAAAAGGGAGGCAGATGAGGAATAATGTTAGACAGATTATTAATATATTGGAATATTTGGAAAGAAGAATACTTCAGCGGCACTTATTTTTTGGATGCAGAGAAAGCCTTTGATCGATTGCATTGGGATTTTTATTTAAATTAATAGAAAATGCAATTTGGAGACTGTTTTATTAGAATAATTAAAGCGATTTATGGAGAGCAAACAGCACAGATTATAGTAAATGGTAGTTTGACAGAAGTCATTAAGATTGCGAAAGGAACAAGACAGGGATGTCCCTTATCACCATTATTGTTTGTTTTGACTCTGGAACCATTATTAGATAAAATACGAGAATTAATGAAAATAGAGAGAATTAAGATTAGACAATATGAGTACAAAGTTAGAGCTTTTGCAGATGATGTAGTGGTTACGTTAATGAATCCTATAAATTCAAGTAGATTTTTGTTGGAAGTAATTGATAAATATGGAAAGGTATCAGGATTTAAAATAAATCAGAATAAAACAAAAGTGATAATTAAAAATATGTCTATACAACAGAAACAAAAACTAGAGGAAATGACAGGATTTGAGGTAGTAAAAAGGTTAAATATTTAGGGTCTATATTAGCTCATCGAACAAGAAACTTTATAAGAATAATTATGACTTGCTATGGCAAAAAGTTCAGAATGATATGAATGGCTGGAAGAAATTGCAGTTATCCCTATTGGGAAGGATTGCGGCTATTAAAATGAATGTGTTACCTAGATTTTTGTTTCTGTTCCAGATGATACCTATAATTAAAAAGGATAAAAATTTGGAAGATTGGCAGAGTGGGATTAATAAATTTATATGGCAGGGTAAAAAGGCGAGGGTTAAAATGAAAATAATACAGGATTCACGGGAAAGAGGTGGTTTAAGAATGCCTAATTTTAAACTATATTATGAAGCAGTAACCCTTTCAGTAATAAGTGACTGGTTTAACTTAACAGAGGAAAGAATTTTGAATATAGAAGGTTATGACTTGTTATATGGATGGCATGCGTACTTATTTTATGGAAAAAAGTGGATAGGGCTTTTAAGAATCATGTGTTGAGAAGTGCTCTTTTTGGTCTGGAATAAATATTCCTATAAATTAGATTATAAGATTCCTATATGGGCGAGCCCTAGACATGCAATAGAGAATATAAATATAGAACAGAAACAGGAAATGATTACATATAAAGAACTTTTGTATGCTGAAGGAGGTAGATTGCAATTAAAATCATTACAGGTATTAAATGAAGAAGGGAGGAATTATACTTGGTTTCAATATGGGCAAATAAGTGCTAGATGGAAAGAAGATCAAAAAATTGGTATAATGCAAAGGGAGGAAAATTTAATAAAGCAAATTAGAAATCAGACCCAGGAGCATATAAAGAGATTGTATAATGTGTTGCTTGAAATAGATTCGAAAAGGATTTGGTAAAGGATTGTATGATAAAATGGGCACAGAATATTCAGGAACCAATAATGTTGGAAACATGGGAGAAAATTTGGGTTAGAAATGTTAAGTTTACACAAGCACAGAATTTAAGGAAAATTTTTATAAGATGTTTTATAGATGGCATTTAGATCCCAAAAATTATCATGTATGTATCCTAATATCCAAGCGAAATGTTGGAGGTGTGATTGTGATGATGCTACATATTTTCATATTTGGTGGACTTGCAAGAAAATTAAGGTCTTTTGGATAAGAATTTGGTGGATTATTCAAAATGTACTGAAGAAGAAGATAAAGTTCCTGCCACAATTTTTCCTTTTGGGAATTATAATGGATTGTACAGGATTGAGACTAAACTGATTTTGAACTTAATAACAGCAGCAAGACTGTTGATTGGACAATACTGGAAGAAGAAGAGATACCTACAATAGAAGAATGGATATTGAAAGTTATTAACTTGGCTGAGATGGCTAAAATCTCAGCGTTTTAAAAGACAATACGCAGGAAAGATATTTAATTGAATGGAAAAAATGGATTGATTATCTACAAAACAGATATCAGATTAAGAAATATCAGATTGCCTTTGAATAATTAGAAAGTTATTTTATGTAATGGGGAGGGGGTTGGGAGACGAAAAGCTTTGGATGTGGTTATTTGGATTGGACTTTACCTTGTGATTGACCCGGGAAGCCGGGGGTGGGGGAGGGAGGGGGGTGTTTTGTTTTGTTTTTTTTTTTGGGAGGGAGGGGGAAAAAAGGGGGAAAATGTTTTTGTTTTTTTTTTTTTTTTTTAAAAACTCTTTCAATAAAAAAAAAAGAAGTGAAGTGAATATAGTTGTAATGTACATCTATAATGTTGTAACTTTGACCGGTCATTAAATGAACTGTTTTAAGTCAAGGACTACCTCTATTTAAAACAGTGGCGCTGTCCTGGGGTCATGTGATCGCCATTTGTAACCTTCCCAGCTGGCTTTGGACAAGTAAAGTCAATGGGGGAAGCCATATAAATGTATAAAGCAAACAGCCAAAATTCGATGTAGCACACTCTAATTCAATGCCAACAAACAGCACTCCCATTAAAATCACAAAGCAGCAAACTATCCTCATTTCATGAGGACCGGCATGACAAAAAGACTACCTAAATTGCTTCTCTGTTGACTCTGCTTTGATCTCGTTGCTCCCATCCATCAATGAGCAGGTCAAAGAGAGCCAGGGATCAGTACATCCCCATCGAAGGATCTCATTTTACATTCCAAGCTAGAACTCTGTGCAACCGATCAGCTGTGCAAATTGGTTGGCAACTTCATAGGCTCCAAGAGGCAGTTCAGGTTAATCCAGTCCTTGGTTGGATGCCATGCTGAGCTGTGTTCAGCTTTCCAGATCCAAAAACTGTGCAACCTTGAAGGAGACTAGGACAGACACATTTAGAGTCACCAGAAGCCAGCATCCCATATTGTAGTGTGTGTATCTGTTTACACACTTTTTTCCCAGCCTCTCACAATAAAGATTAGGAATTGGTCTGAATGTCAGGCTCAACTATTGGTAAATGAATGAAAAAAAGGAAAGGGGACAGTAGAGTAGTGTAGTGTAGGGTAGGGTAGGGTAGAGAAGAGGAGTGGAGAGGAGGGGAAAGAAAGGAGAGGAGAGGAGAGAAGAGGAGAGGAGGGTAGGGTAGGGTAAGGTAAGGTAGGGGAGAGGAGAGGAGGGTAGGGTAGGGTAGGATAGGATAGGGTAGAGGAGAGGAGAGGAGAGAAAAGAATGGAGAGGAGAGGAAAGAAGAGAAGAGGAGAGAAGAGGAGAGGAGAGGAGAGGAAAGAGAGGGGAGGGGAGGGGAGTGTAAGATAGGGTAGGGGAGAGGAGAGGAGGGGAGAGGAGAGGAGAGGAAAGAAAGGAGAGGAGGAGGAGGAGGAGGAGGAGAGGAGGGAGAGGAGAGGAAATGAGAGGAGGAGGAGGGAGAGAGGAGGGTTTGGAAGGGTAAGGTAGGGTAGGGAGAGGAGAGGAGGAGGGAGGAGAGGAGAGGAAGAGAGGAGGAGGAGAGGAGGAAAGGAGGAGAGGAGAGGAAGAGAGGAGGGAGAGAGGAGAGGAGGAGGAGGAGAGGAGTGTAAGATAGGGGAAGGGAGGGAGAGAGGAGGGAGGGAGGAGAGGAGGAGAGGAAAGGAGAGGAGGAGGAGAGGAAAGAAAGGAGGAGAGGAAGAGAGGAGGAGGAGGAGAGAAAGAATGGAGAGGAGAGAAAGAATGGAGAGGAGAGAGGAGAGGAGGAGAGGAGAGAGAGGAAGAGAGGAGGGAGGAGAGGAGTGTAAGATAGGGTAGGGGAGAGAGGAGGAGAGGAGAGGAAAGAAAGGAGAGGAGGAGAGGAGAGGAGAGGAGGAGGAGAGGATGGGAGAGGAGAGAGGAAATGAGAGGAGGGAGGGAGGAGAGGAGAGGAGGGTTTGGAAGGGTAAGGTAGGGTAGGGAGAGGAGAGGAGGAGGGTAGGGAAGGATAGGTAGAGGAGAGGAGAGGAGAGGAAAGGAGGAGGAGAGGAGGAAAGAGAGGAGGGAGGAGAGGAGAGGAGAGGAGAGGAGAGAGGAGAGGAGTGTAAGATAGGGGAAGGGAGGGGAGAGGAGGGGAGGGGAGGGGAGAGGAGGGGAGAGGAAAGGAGAGGAGGGGAGGAAAAGGTAAAGTAAGGTAGGGGAGGGGAGAGGAGAGGAGAGGAGAGGAGAGGAGAGGAGAGGAGAGGAAAGGAAAGGAAAGGAAAGGAAAGGAAAGGAAAGGAAAGGAAGGGAAATCTGCTGAATTAACATTTAACAAGCACAACCTTACTCATATACCCTTTAATACTTATTTTTAGAAATCTAAAAGCAAGAATTACAGACCATTAAAGAAACCTGTGGCTGCTTCATAGGCATTTTTTCTGCCCATTCATAAGAATTTCCAACCTCCTGGAAGTGTACAATGTCCTACTTTCCTTAAAAACTGGACAGAAAACTGAGGAATAGGGTTTCCAAGGATGCCGCTAAGGATGGATCTCAGGCAAAAATCTAGAGGCGGGTTTCTCAGCAACTTTAAGATGTGTGGACTTTATGGCTGGCTGGGGAATTCTGGGAGTTGAAGTCCACAAGTCTTAAAGTTGCCAAATATGGACACCCCTGGCTTAGACAATTAAGCCACATTTAATGAATGAGGATCGTGATAAATTTTCTCACGCTATCTTGTGTACTTCATTACTAATCCTGTATAAATAGCTGCCTATCCACCATGTTTTTAATTGGACGGCAAACACCAAATGTTCACGTGAGGCCTTAGCTCTGCCTCTTACTGCCTGGATGGCTTTTCTATCAGACTGTACTAGGCCTACATTAAAATTCACATCCGTTTATAACATTAAATGCCTGCAAATGAAAATGGCTACTTTTTAAAAGAATTTTTTTTTAAAAAAAACAGAGGTTTGCAGCAGGGAGAAATCATGGGGATTTTTGCACTGTCAACAGCTGTCATTGTAAAAATAGATTTATATATTTATTTCGCATCCATAGTTTGGTTCATATATCTCATGGGTGTCAAACTCATGGCGTCACATTGTCGTCACGTGATGTTTTGTGATGTTTTTTCCCTTCGCGGGAACTGGGGTGGGCGTGGCCTGCGCATGACGCATCCGCCCCGCGGCCACCAGTTTGACACCCTTGATATACCGTCTTTTTCGGAGTATAAGATGCATCTTTTTCCCCCAAAAAAGAGGGTGAAAATCTGGGTGCATCTGATACTCCGAATGTAGCCCCACCCAGCTTCTCAAAGGGAGGATTCAGAGGCTGAAAAAAGCATCAGAAACGGAGCTTCAGAAAAAAAGCCCCAAATGGAGCTTCAGAAAAGAAGCCTCCAAACAGAGCTTCAGAGGCTTTTTTTTTCTGAAGTTCTGTTTCGGAGGCTTTCAGAGGCTGAAGAAAAAAACCAAAAAAAGCAAGGCACAGAGCTCACAATCAAGGAACCTGTTTCTAAAATTCACCTCTGGGAACAGCAGGCTTAAGCTTACCATGATACATGAAACCCTAAAATAACTACACAGGCCAGGAAAGTGCGTTTCCCCCCCCCCTCTCTCTCTCCCTCCCTCCCTCCCTCTCTACCCCCCTCTCTATCCCTCCGTCCCTCTCTCCCTCTCTCTCCTTCTCTCTCCCTCTCTCTCCTCTCTCCTCCCTCCTCCCTCTCTACCCCCTCTCTATCCCTCCGTCCTCTCTCCTCTCTCTCCTCTCTCTCCCTCCCTCTCTTTCTCTTTTCTCTCTCTCTCCCTCTCCTCTTTCCCCCTCTCTCCTCTCTCCCCTCTCCTCTCTCCCCCCCCCTCTTTTCTCTCTTCTCTCTCTCTCTTCTCTCTTTTTCCTCTCTCTCTTTACCACCCTTCTCCATCACAGAGTGCTACCTGGATTCACGTACTGTCCCAATCCAGTAGGAAAGGAATGGCTTGTTTCACTTGCTAAAATAAGAAGCTTAAAATGCAATGCTAAAATAACAAAGCATGATCAATCACAACAGGCAAAATCATTAAGAAACTAAGCTCAAGGAATGGGAGGGTCAGAAAAAAAACCAAATAAAAATATTAGCTGTGGTGGTACAATCACACGCTCACCGGTTTACATGCAGTGCACATTAAAAAGAGTGGGCCTTCAAGCAGGACATTGCAGCTGTCCTCTTGCCTTGTGGACTCCCTTCCCTCTAGATCAGTGGTTCTCAACCTTTATAGTGCTGCGACCCCTTTAATACAATTCCCCACGATGTGGCGACCCCAACCGTAAAATTATTATTTTTTAGGCAGCGATCTCAGCCGCCTGAGCAGCCGCAGAAGGGGGAAAAAAGCGACAAACTGTTTTTTTTTAATTTATCGCGCCTGAAGCCGTATTGGCTAGCGATCTGAACTGCTTGCAATTGCCTTGAGGACAGAGGCATTAAAGCGGAGACTCCTCCCCTATTAAACTTATTGCGCCTGAAGCCAGATTAGGCTAGCGATTGGGACTGATTGCAGCTGGCTTGAGAGGGAGACATCAGAGCAAAGATTTCTCTCTTTTTTAATTCATCGCGCCTGAAGCCGAATTCGCGATTCTTCGACTCGCAAGTATGCTTCCCATATTTCCGATGGTCTTAGGCGACCCCTGGCAAATCGTCATTCGACCCCCAATGGGGTCGCGACCCACAGGTTGAGAACCGCTGCTCTAGATGCCATTATTAAGGCCACAGTGAAGATCTAACGTTAGTGGGCTTCTGGAGGTAAATGAAATGCTTCTGCTGAAGACTTAAGGAACTTCTCTGTCAAATTTATGAATAGTTTGGCTCCTCAGATTAACAGAGTTGGAAGGCACCTTGGAGATCTTCTAGTCCAAAGCCCTGCTGAGACAGAAAATCCTGTACCATTTCAGGCAAACGGTTGTCCAGTCTCTTCTTGAAAACCTGTAGTGTTGGACCATCTACAGCTTCTGGAGACAAATCGTTCCACTGATTAATTGTTCTCACTCTCAGGAAAGTCCTCCTTAGTTCTAGTTTGGATTACTCTCCTTGATTACTTTCCGTAATTACTTTGCTTCTTGTTCTGTCTTCTCCGTGGCTTTGCTAAAAGATGCTAAATGGTTACTGAGAAACCCATGGAGCTCCTGAGCTATGGATTTCTCATCCCAGCTGGGAGTGACCCACCATTCTACTCTCCACCAGTAGCTGTGGAACCAGCATTGCAAAGAATGATTTTAGCTCATAGAATCATCTATTGCAATGTCCTTCCTGTCGAAGACTACTTCAGCTTCAATTGCAACAATACACGAGCAAACAATAGATTTAAGCTTAATGTGAACCACTCCAATTTTGATTGCAGAAAATATGACTTCAGTAAACAGAGTTGTTAATGCTTGGAATACACTACCTGACTCTGTGGTCTCTTCCCAAAATCCCCAAAGCTTTAACCAAAGACTGTCTACTATTGACCTCACCCCATTCCTAAGAGGCGTGCATAAGAGCACAAGCGTGCCTACCGTTCCTGTCCTATTGTTTCCTTTTGTTATATCCAATTAATATAGTTATTACATACTCATACTTATATATATGCTAATATATTGTATAGTTATTACATGGTTATGCTTATATATACTGTGTGACAAAAAAAGAAAAGAAAAGCTGTACAGAATTCTAAACGAAGGCTGGAAGCTCTTCTGAGATGTTTGAATGGAGATGGCATCAGAGGTGGGCTGCTGGGGGTTTGGGAGAACCTCTAGCTAAGATTCTGTGTAGTTCGGAGAACCCTCAAATCCCACTCCTGGCTGGCTCCGCCCACCCAACCCCACCCCATCCCTCCCAGGAGACCCCATGCAGCCCGTTTTGGATGCAAGTAAGTGCAAGGTGTGCACAGAAGCTCAGGGAGGGCGAAAAACGGGCCTACCGGAAGTTCAGGAAGGCCAGAAATGGGCCTGTATCTGGACCCAGAGGGCCTCCAGAGCCTGGTGAGGCCGTTTTCGCCCACCAGGAGGCTTGACGAAAGCCGGGGAGGGCAAAAGCACTCCTCCCCACCTGCCATGGTGCATGAGGCCGAGTAGGCCACGCCCACCATGGCCATGCCCACCCAGCAACTGGGCAGTGAACTCCTTGCTAAAATTTTTGAAGCCCACCCTGGATGGCATATATCCTTATCAATAAAGGAGAATATAAGTAGCTCAGGGTTGAAATGAGGCAGGGGTGAAATGCTCCCAATTCGGACCGGCTCGCGCGATCCGGTAGCGATGATGTCTGCCGGTTCGGAGGACTGGTAGCAAAAATCTTTGGCCCTGCTTCCCCGCCTCTGCTGAGCCGCACCATCAGCAGAGGGTTTTTTTAAAAAAACTTTTAAAAGCCGTTTTTTCTTCAGCTGAAAACAGACTTTAAAAGTAAAAAAAAAAGCCTTTGAGGATCCCGTCCCTTAGCTGAGATCGGCAGAGCCTTTAAACTTAAAAAAAAAAAATTAAGTCTCCTCTGGCAATCTCACCTGAGTTCCTCATCAGCAGAACCTTACTTGTACTCTTACTTGTAGAAAACATGTTTTCTACCAGTAAGAGTAGAGATTCTAATGCACTTACCTGATTACTGATAAACGCATGGCTTTTTTCCCAGCCCGAAAGCAATTTCACTTTCAGCCTGGACAGAATCAATTGCTTAGCTAATCTATTTCCTCAGTGATCAACTAATGCTGTCTGGCTTTTCTGGCTGAGGAACTGTGGGAATTGAAGTCCACAATAAAATAAAATAAAATAAAATAAAATAATAAAATAAAATATTTGTGCCGCTTTCTGACATTTGGTGTGTTTCTGTAGTGTTTCACTCTAACTACACAAACACACAAAATCTCAGAAAGCTGTATGTGGCATTTTGTGTGTGTGTGTGTGTGTGTGTGTTTCTGTGTGTGTGTGTGTGTGTCAATTGTGTTGTGTGTGTGTAAAGTGTGAAAGTTGGTTTTAGAGCTTTTTGTGGCTGTGTGAAGTGTGAAGTGCAGCTGCTTTTACATTGTATGTGAGTCAGTTGTGTTGTGTTGTGTTGTGGTGTGTGTGTGTAAAGTGTGAAAGTTGGTTTTTGGTACCTCTTATTGTTTTTTATACTTGATTTATACTTGATTTATACTTGATTTATACTTTATTTTATACTTAAATTTATACTTTGTTTATTATTTTTATTATTTATTGTTATTGGCCACGCCCATCCAGCCATCTGACCACCAAGCCACACCCACCAATTAAACCACGCCCACAGAACCCGTAGGGAACATTTTTAGATTTCACCCCTGAAATGAGGGTTCTTTAGTGCTCTATGAGCTTGGTTGTTTTCTGGCAGATGTTTCATTCCCCAAACTAGGTGACATCAACAGACATTTGCAGAAACATCTGCCAGAAAACAGCCAAGCTCAGAAAACACTGAAGATCCCTTTATAGATCATTATTATTATTTTTTAAAATAGCTTTTTGGAAATAAATATAAAGAGGGCCAAGCGATGACCAAACTATTTTGAAGGCAGATTCTCCCAAACACACACACATACACCCCCCCCACAGAGAGAGGGGAAATGGAGGGATGGAGGGAGATGGGGAGAGAGAGAGAGAGAGAAAGAGAGAGAGAGAGAAGCATAGACCCACAAACTCACAGCCATTTGATTTGGCAATAATTCTCATTTCCTCTCATGAATATTTTATTAAAACCTAGAATTAATCACACTGACACAAGACTTCCTCGTCTGCAGTTCTCATTATCTGCCACAAAAGCATTTGCTCTCCACCTTAATAGCTCTATTTTTTTTTTAATTTTTTAAAAAAAAGAGGGCCTCCCTGAAGCTGGCTAGTATCTGCATGATTAATAGGTCTGACTCTGAAGTGAAAGGATACGGTGTGACTCTATGATGTGAAAACGGACAAAAGATGTTATTGGCTTCTTCCATTTAAAAGATGCTGATTAAAGAAAGGAAGTCAGGTTGCTCCCTGTTTAAAAGCAGCTGTGCGTCATTAATAACTTTACGAGACCTAGGTGGAATTATCCACCATGGTCTGTTTCATTATTTGAAATGACCCTGGACTGTATAAACAGGAAAATGAATCCAGGAGTGCATTTTTCCTCAGAATAGCAATAGGCAAAATACGGTAGGGAAGTGGGTGTCCCACTGGAAAATTTAGAGGTGAGGAGTCCTGTAAGATTATTCAAAGTTATTAAGACATCTCATGGGTGTACAAAATGAATAGAATAGAATAACAGAGTTGGAAGGGACCTTGGGGATCTTCTAGTCCAGCCCCCTGCTCAGGCAGGAAACCCTACACCACTTCAGACAAATGGTTGTCCAATCTCTTCTTTAAAACTTCCAGTGTTGGAGCATTCACAACTTCTGGAGGCAAGTTGTTCCACTGATTAATTGTTCTCTATCAGTGGGGAAATCCTCTGAGGTTTGCCACCGGTTCACCATGCGCGCATGCGCCGTGCGCATCAAACATGCACTGCACTCATGCATGTGCAGTGCATGCCAAACACATGCTTCACATGCACGTGCAGTACGCACCAAATGTGCACTTCACACGGGAAAAGGAGGCTTAAGAAAGTCAGTAGAACAGCGAGGGTGGGAACAGCTGTGCCGCATGATTTAGATTTAGAATATAAATCGCACGACACAGCTGATCGTTGGAAATACCAGTTCAGATGAACTGGTAGCATTTTTTTTACTACTGGTTCTCCCGAACCAGTAGCTTTTATTACTACCGGTTCACTCGAACTGGTGTAAACCGGTAGCATTTCACCCCTGTTATCAATGTCAGGAAATTTCTCCTTAGTTCTAGGTTGCTTCTCTCCTTGATTAGTTTCCACCCATTGCTTCTTGTTCTACCTTCAGGTGCTTTGGAGAATAGTTTGACTCCCTCTTCTTTGTGGCAGCCCCTGAGATATGGAACACTGCTATCATGTCTCCCCTAGTCCTTCTTTTTATTAAACTAGACATACCTAGTTCCAGCAACTGTTCTTTACATGTTTTAGCCTCCAGTCCCCTCATCATCTTTGTTGTTGTTCTCTGCACTCTTTTCTAGAGTCTCAACATCTTTTTTACATCGTGGTGACCAAAACTGGATGCAGTTTTGCAAGTGTGGCCTTACCAAGTGTGGTTGCTGATGACTCTACAAAGGATCTCCAAGCTCTAATACAGGTAGTCCTTGATTTACAACCATTCATGGCTGTTTGGAGTTACAATGGCGCTGAAAAAAGTGAAATATGACTTTGTCATATTTGTGACCATTTCAACATCTTCATGGTCACATGATCAAAATACAAACGCTTGGCAGCTGGTTCATACTGATGACCGTTGCAGTGTCTTGGGGTCATGTGATCCCCTTTTGCGTCTTTCTGATGAGCAAAGTCAATGGGGAAGCCAGATTCATTTAACAACCATGTTACTAATTTAACTATTGCAGTGATTCAGTTAGCAACGGTGGCAAAAAGATGATTGTAAAATGGAGCAAAACTCACATAACAACTTTCTCGCTTAGCACTAGAAATTTTGGTTCAATTGTGGTTATAAGTCAAGAATTACCTGTACTAAAAGTCAAAGAGTACATTGAAAAAATGGGACTAAAGCCAACCAAACTTATGGCAACAGATCAAACACTCAGCCTTAGAACTGACAGTGAAGGCATTAAAGTAGAAAATGGTTCCCGCCTCTTAGGATCAACCACCAACCATAAAGGAAGAAGCAGTGAAGAACTATGCTGTGGACTAGCACTTGGTAGAACAGCCATGAAGACCATGGAATAGTTATTCAAATGTTTTATTTATTTATTTTATTTATTTATTTTGTCAATCCTATATAAGATAACAGGTAAAAGTATAAACGTAATTTGGATACATGAAAAGAGGAAGTAAAAAGGGAACATTAGGACAGGGATGGTAGGCATGCAAGTGCACTTATGCATGCCCCTTACAAACCTCTTAGGAATGGGGTGAGGTCAACAGTAGACAGTTTAAGCTTAAAGTTTTGGGGGTTTGGGGAAGAAACTACAGAGTCAGGTAGTGCATTCCAGGCATTGACCACTCTGTTACTGAAGTCATATTTTCTGCAATCGAGTTTGGAGCGGTTTACCTTGAGTTTGTATCTATTATTTGCCTCGTGTATTGTTGTGGTTGAAGCTGAAGTAGTCATTGACAAGTAGGACATCGTGGTAGATAATTTTATGTACTACGCTTAGGTCAGACTGAAGTCGGCATAGTTCTAAGTTTTCTAAACCCAAAATTTGGAGTCTGGTGGCATAAGATATTTTATTGCAGGTAGAGGAATGGAGGACTCCTCGTGAAATACCTCTGGACTCTCTCAATTGTATTTATGTCCGATATGCAATGCGGGTTCCAGACAGATGTTGTAATGTTGTAATGTGTCTATACTTACAAAGATAGCAATAGTACTTATATACCACTTCATGGTGCTTTACAGTCCTCTCTGAGTGGTTTACAGAAATCAGCCTATTGCCCCCAACAATTTAGGTTCTCATTTTACTGTCCTCAAAAGCATGGAAGGCTGAGTCAACCCTGAACCAGTGAGGATCGAACTCCTGGCATTGGGCAATATCAGCCTACAATACTGCATTCTAACCACTGTCCACCACCACCGTTCATGATCAGAATCACACATGCCATGGAATTTCCTGTGACATTCTATGGAAGTGAAAGTTGAAGTGTGAAGAAGCAGAATAGAAAGAGTATAGATGTCTTTGAACTTTAGTGTTGGAGAAGACTAATGAGAATAACATGAAGAGCCAAAAAAAACCCTAAAAACTGGTGTTTTGCTTGGTGTAGGATGCTCATAGTTTCCCTATTGAAACTATGGTGAAGTCTGTCCATATGCTGTGAAATTAAAGAATTTTCATCATGTCCTCTGAATAGTAGTTGGTGTTCATGGATGCACTCTTCTAGTCTTCTTCCTATTTGTCCTACATAGTGGCTGTTATAATCGTTACATTGTATGTTGTAGTTGACTTCTGGTTTTTTCTTCTTCTTCTTTTAGGGCTTTTGAGTCTTTTGGTTTAGTAGTTAGCAATTCTTCAGCAGGAAAGTTTGGGATATTTCAGGATGCAGCCAAGGCAGGCACTTACTAGATGGCAGAGGCAGAAAATATCTAGGAGAAAAGCAAACAGAGCTGGGGGGAAGGAGTTAAGCATGTCATCAGTTTAGCATCTTTACGTTGCCACAAATGGTCCAAGCCCAGCCCCTTTTGAATTCCATTGACCCTTATCCGGCACCAGTTTAGTATTGAACATTAGTCAACTAGTTTCTTGTGGATAGGCTGGAACAATAAATCTTCGAACTGCAACTTAATGTATAGTCCTGATCCTTTGCACCTGTCAAAATCATAGCACTGATTTATTTTTAGCAACAGCAATAGAACTTATGCTCATATTCCACTTCATTGTGCTTTACAGTCCTCTCTAAGCATATTGCCCCCAACAATCTGGGTCCTCATTTTACCGATCTCAGACGGATGGAAGACTGAGTCAGCCTTGAGCCAGTGAGAATCGAACAGCTGGCCAGTCGGCAGAATTAACCTGCAATACTGCATTCTAACCACTGCGTCATCACATCTTTTTTATCCATGATAGAAAAAGGCTTCCATATTCCAATATTTTAATTCCTTCTTCTAATTTGAATTTCCCAATATTTCTGCATGCACGCCTTTGCTGACAATTATTCATGCTAATTTGTGTCTGAGAAATATTTAGAGCAGGGGTGTCCAAACTACGGCCCGCGGGCCAACTGCGGCCCGCGGGTCAGTTTTTATTGGCCCGCAGCAAATTCTCAGTGGACAGTGGGGTGCGGCCCCCGTCCTGGCCCCCAAGGAAGCCGCCGCTCGCCCGGTTGCAGATGCGGAGTGGCTCCGCTGAGGCGATCCCCGCCCACCCGGGGCTGCGGGCCGGCCATTCCACCACTGGGCTATAGGGGGCGCCCAGGACGCCCATGGCTCCAGCCCGGCCCACCAGACAGAGGAAGAGGCGGGCGGGCGGCGACGCCCATCGTCCCCACGCGGGGCTGCAGCCCCGGAAGCCAGGCGGGCGAGGCGCTCTGCTTCCCAGCCCCGCTGGATCCTCTCCGGGCGCGGCGCTCTGCACGCTCAGGGGCGCTTACTTGTCGCGGATGATGGTCTGCAGCTCCCGGATCTGGTCGTTCATGGGCAGGAGTTTGAGCTGGGCCGCCGCCGATCCCGCCAGTCGTGACGCGCCGAGCTCGCCCGCTCCCATTGGCCGCCGCGCCTGCCGCCGCACAGCAGCCGTTCCGCCAGCGCAGCAGCATCGGCTGCCGCCGGCGCTGCTGCTGCTGTCCGGGCTCAGGCTGTCACCGCTGCCCGGGCCGGGTCGGCGGCGCAGCTGCCGAGGCCCGCCGCCGCCGGCATCCCGGCCTCTGCCCCGCCGGGCCCACCACTCGCCGGTCGCGGCAAGGCATCGCCTCCATGCGCCGCCGAAGCAGCCGCCGCGGCGGCCCGCCACACGCTCCGCCTTACCCCCGCCGCGGGCCCGTGTGCGGCCCGTGACGCGCCGAGCTCGCCCGCTGCCATTGGCCGCCGCGCCTGCCGCCACGCACCGCCACTCGGCGTTCGGAGGAGGGATCGGTGCCCGCCCACTCTTGCCCCCTAGTTAGCCCCGTCCCTTTCTGGCCTGGGTGGAGCCGTGGCACACCTGAGTGGCTGCGAGGAAGCGGTGCGGGCCTCGCCTGGGCCTCCCGGAGTCCCTCCATTGGCTGCTGTGTCTCCCTCAGTGGGAAGAGAGTTCGCGACGGACGGAAAATCCCAGTAAATACATGCTGGTTGCCAAAAGCTTGACTTTTGATGTAACTGGGGATGCTGCGAAGGTCATAAATGCAAAGACTGGTGGTAAGTCACTTTTTTCAGTGCTGTTGTATTGGTCGCTAAATGAGTGGTTGCAAGCCGAGGATTACTGGTAGCCGCTGTCAGTATTTAGGTCTCTATGTATTTAGGTTTCTATGCCCATAGCCACATCCACTCAGTCACATGAGGAGTTAGCCACGCCCACCAGTCACATGACCACCAAGCTACACCCCAAAATAAGCCACGCCCACAGAACTGGTACAAAATTTTAGCCCCGTGGCCCGGGCCTTTGCTTATTTTTCTGTATTTGGCCCTCACTCAAAAAACTTTGGACACCCCTGATTTAGAGGATGCATACTTGAAATAAACACTAGTGGATTACCACATGCGTTAAGGAAACACCGTTCTAAGTGAAAATATAACGCAAATTAAAGGCCATTTGGCACATAATTTTTATTTATTTATTTATTTATTATTTGTCAAGAACTTATTAGGTAATATATATATATAAGTGTAAGCATGAATTGAATACATCAGTTAGGAACTGATGAGAATTGTAGGAGTATAACTGAGTTGGGAGGGAAATTTTTTTTAGCATATGTTTGTTTTATTTTTAACTATACCTTGTGTTTGTTCCGGGAAGTCGGGGGAGGGGGGTTTGTGAAGGGAGGGGGGAGGGAGGGGGGAAAGGGGCAGGAAATTTTTTGTAAAACTTTTTCAATAAAAAAAAATAGAGGAAACATTAGGACAGGAACGGTAGGCAGGCTGGTGCTCTTATGCCTATTATTATTATTATTATTATTACTATTATTATTATTATTATTTTATTTATTTATTTGTCAACAAGTACAAGGAAACAAGTAACAGTATAGAGATAGGCATTGACACATGAAAAAATTGGCACACAAAAAAAAGGATATAAATAGGCAAAACATAGCCATAAACACATAGAATGATTACATATAGTTGGGGACAGTAGGACAGGGACGGTAGGCACGCTGGTGCGCTTATGCACGCCCCCTTAGGGACCTCTTAAGAAACATGAAAGGCCCACGATAGAGAGTTTAAGGTGAAAAGTATGGGGATTACAGAGACTAACAACAGGATCAGGTAGAGTGTTCCAGACATTTACTACTCTATTGCAAAAGTCGTATTTCCTACAATCAAGATTAGAGCGAATTATTAGAATAATGCTTGATTCTGTCTAGAAAGCCCCTTCAAAGAAAGGACAATCAGCTGGGGGAAAAAAGCAATGTTGATTTCAACTGCAAATGGCTCAAATTTCATAATATTGTACCTTTTGGGTAGATCAGCAAAGTATATTCTGATAGCTTCTTTTAGCAATGTTGACATCGCTGCTATCTGCTGTTAGAATGTCTTTGGGGGATTCAATACACAATTCAGGATTATGATGTCTGTTCATATCTGGGAATCAATCGCATCCAATACGAAGACAAGTTGATCGGATTCAGCTCTGATTTCAGACTAATATTCAGAAGTCTTAAGCTCCATCGTCATCTATCTGACATGGGGAAAACACAAATGGACATTGATTTTCAGTTCTCACCAGGACAGGAAGAAATTTGAAGCCAGAACAGAGGAGTGCACAGTACCAGACGGCACAGAAAATTGATACCATGGATTTTGAACTACATTCCTTTAAAACAGGATTCCCTGTGCTCAGTCGTTTAGTCCCTGGTCATCTCGCGGTTGGACTATGGTAATGCACTGTACATGGGGCTACCCTTGAAGAGCATCCAGAAGCTACAGCTGGTGCAGAGTGTGGCGGTGTGGGTTTTGCACGCCCCGAGAATAGCCCCTGTAACACCACTGTTCTGCAAGCTGCATTGGCTGCCAGCGTGCTTCCGGGTGCAATTCAAGATGTTGGTGATCGCCTTTCAAGCCTTCCATGGCATGGGTCTGCTTGAGGGACCATCTCATCGCACTGGGATTGGCCCATCACACCTTTGCTGGGGGAGAAGACAGGCTGTTGGTTCCGTCAGTCTGATTGTTCTGGGTGGGGGGTGAGTGTCCAGAAGGAGGGCCTTCTTTGCTGTTGCTGTGGCAACTTCAAATCTCAACCAACAAATGCTCTCTTGCAAATTATGTACCTACATGACCTTGTAGATGACCGTCACTCTGTCAAGGACCTTGCAGTACTCATTTCTAAAGATCTAACTGCCAGAGCCCATTGTTAACAACATTGCCAAAAAGGCACTAAGAGTTGTTAATCTAATCTTGCGTAGCTTCTTCTCTGGTAATATTGTACTACTAACTAGAGCATACAAAACATTTGCTAGATCAATTCTTGAATACAGCTCATCTGTCTGGATCCCGCACTGCATATCAGACATAAATACAATCAAGAGAGTCCAGAGATATTTCACGAGAAGAGTCCTCCATTCCTCTACCCGTAATAAAATACCTTATGCCACCAGACTCCAAATTTTGGGCTTAGACAACTTAGAACTACGCCGACTTCAGTCTGACCTAAGTGGAGTACAAAAAATTGTACCACAACGTCCTACCTGTCAATGACTACTTCAGCTTCAACCACAACAATACACGAGCATACAACAGATACAAACTCATGGTAAACCGCTCCAAACTCGATTGCAGCAAATATGACTTCAGCAACAGAGTGGTCAATGCCTGGAATGCACTACCTGACTCTGTGGTTTCTTCCTCCAAACCCCAAAACTTTAACCTTAGACTGTCTACTGTTGACCTCACCCCATTCCTAAGAGGTCTGTAAGGGCTATGCATAAGCGCACCAGTATGCCTACCGTCCCTGTCCTAACATTCCTTTTTACTCTTACTCTTTTCATGTATTCAAATTATGTTTATACTTTTACCTGTTATCTTATATATGCTTGACAAATAAAATAAACAAACAAACAAACAAACAAACATCTTGCCCCTCCAATGTGAGGTTGGCCCCAAACCCTCCTATGATCCTTTGGTAAAGGTCTCAAGACATGCTGTGCCAGTTGGCTTCAGGCCCCAAAGTGGAAACAGCACAATGGAGTTGGTTGATCGAGTAACAACAGATCCTACTTCCCGTCACTCCTCCCTCATGACCCTCCCCATGTGTCCCTGATTTTAATCTTCTGTTTTAATGTCCCAAAGTTGTTTTTTCAAAAGGCAACTGGACTTTCTCGTTTTTCCTAGGAGATGTTTTGCTTCTTCAGTTCTGAAGAAGCTTCTTATGAGAAGCAAAATGTCTTCTAGGACAGGGGTCTCCAACCTTGGCAACTTTAAGACTTGTGGACTTCAACTCCCAGAATTCCTCAGCCAGATTTGCTGGCTGAGGGACTCTGGGAGTTGAAGTCCACAAGTCTTAAAGGGACCAAGGTTGGAGACTCCTGCTCTACATCATGGAATAAAAGTCTTCCTTGCGCTAAGCTCCGTTTCTGGTTACTACATGACATATCTGTGTTGTTTCCTTAATGCCAGTATGGAAGTGGTTCACCATTCCCCCCACCCCAACCAATGCATTTCTGATGTTCCAGGGTAGTCAGTAGCCCTGGGGTTCTCTATTAGTCTCCCAAACTCTAATCCAAAATCTACCCAGATCTAACTTGCTGCAAAACAGGTGTGTCAAGTTTCAGACAAATAAATGACAATCACTTGTTTGTTTGGGAATGATCCAGGCTATTCATAAACCCACAGCTGCTCATTACCTTAGTAGTAGATTAGAACTGTAAGGGATAACACTAGAGAGTTTTCCCCATAACATACTTTAAATAAAGAATTCAATGGGTCCCAGTAATAGAGTTCAGAAAATATAATTATACAGCTACTCAAAGCAAAAGGCAGAGCAGCCATGTAGGAAGTTTAAGGTAATATTCTTATTTATTTGTTTGTTTGTTTATTGGATTTTTATCCTGCCTTTATTACTTTTTAAATAGCACAAGGAGGCAAGCATATATATTGTGTCTGCGCTCCCCGAGCCAGGCCTCCTGCCAGAAAGTGACTTGGAGCTGGGCCTGCTGCCAGAAAATGACTTGGAAAGTGAGGGGGAAGGGCCGTCAGGACTTACCTCAGGAGCACCGGCTTCCCTGGCTCAGCTCCAGGAACCAGAGGCAGGCCAGGTGGAGGAGATAACGAGGCCTCCGTCCCCTGATTCTTTCCCCCCCCAGGCCACGCCTCCAGACCCAGCTGATGGCAATCTGGCCTGGCTGGACCCTAGGTTCCGTAGGCAGGAGAGGCGGGAACAACAGAAGCAGGGGTAGGGCTGGCCTAGGAAGTGCTGAGTCATGGATCCAGACCCCACAGGATATAAAGGCAGAAAGAGCTGCTGTGCCTCTTCGCAGCAGGCAAATTAACTGCTTAACTAAGAGCTGAAGTACAGTTTGACTCATCGACGTCGAGGGAGATAACAGAGACACTTGGCATACACTCGCTATTTTACTGCCAGAGCTGATAGTGCCGGCTAATTAAGCCATCGCTTGGACGGAGGCGAAGGGGGACAGAACAATACGTAATATTCTTTCCTCCTCCTATTTCCCCCACAAAAACAACCCTGTGAGGTGAGTTGGGCTGAGAGAGAGTAAGTGGCTCAAAAATCACCCACCAGCCTCCATGCCTAAGGTAAGACTAGAATTCAAAGTTTCCTGATGATTGGCCCAAAGTCCCCCAGCTTGCTTTTCATGCCAAACCAGAATTAGAACTCACAATTGGGTATCCTAGATGAAGGCAACTTCAGAAATGCAAGGGAATTCCTGGAAGTTTGGCATTCAGACAAATTGGCCATCACTGGACACAGAGATAAACAGCATTTACACACCAATCCAAAGAGACAAACAAAACTGCCAGAATTCTGGGAGTTGAAGTCCACAAGTCTTAAGGTTGCTAAGTTTGGATGCCCCTGGTTTAAGTACTGCAAAGAAGTGGCCTGGAGGCTACTAAAGTCCTAGTGTACAACTCTTTAAATATGAGCCAGCAGTGTGCAGCAGCTGCCAAAAAAGCCAACACAGTCCTAGGCTGCATAAACAGAGGGATAGAATCAAGATAATGTGAAGTGTTAATACCATTTTATAATGTCTTGGTAAGGGCACACTTGGAATACTTGCATCCAGTTTCAGTCACCACGATGTTAAAAAGATGTTGAGACTCTAGAAAAGAGTGCAGAGAAGAACAACAAAGATGATTAAGGGACTGGAGGCTAAAACATATGAAGAACGGTTGCAGGAATTTGTTATGTCTAGTTTAGTGAAAAGAAGGACTAGGGGGAGACATGATAGCAATGTTCCAATATCTCAGGGGCTGCCACAAAGAAGAGGGAGTCAAGCTATTCTCCAAAGCACCTGAAGGCAGGACAAGAAGCAATGGGTGGAAACTAATCAAGGAGAGAAGCAACCTAGAACTAAGGAGAAAGTTCCTGAGAGTTAGAACAATTATTCAGTGGAACAACTTGCCTCCAGAGGTTGTGAATGCTCCAACATTGGAGATGTGGGACAACCATTTGTCTGAAGTGCTGTAGGGCTTCCTGCCTGAGCAGAGAGTTGGACTACAGTAGAAGACCTCCAAGGTCCCTTCCAACTCTGTTATTATTCTATTTATTCAATGAGCTTTTGTGTCTATGGTATAGGCAAGCAGGCTATTAAAGGACATTAAAACATGGAAGGTGGGGTAAGAGAGAAACCAGGTGTATCCTACCTCCCAGGTTTCATGAGTTCAAGATCAAAACCCTTTTTATTGGTTTCTTTATCTAGATGCCTGGCTAGTTGACACGTCTGGCGCATGCATGAGAAGGATGCATATTTAAAGGATCTAGGACAGGGCTTCAAATGATCTAACTGGGACTTTAGAATTTTAGAGTTGAGAAGAACATTTTTATTGTTTTCCTCCAGGCTACTCCTTTTCTCCCCACTTCTCTACTCTCTGTATACCAATGACTGCATCTCTAATAATCCATATGTTAAACTACTGAAGTTCACAGATGACACAACAGTGATTGGTCTCATTCGAGACAATGATAAATCCGCATGCGGACGGGAGGTTGAACAAGTAGCCTTGTGGTGCAACCAGAATAATCTGGAACTGAACACGCTCAAAACCGTAGAAATGGTGGTAGACTTTAGAAGAAACTCTTCCATACTTCCACCTCTCACAATATTAAACAACACAGTATCAACAGTAGAGGCCTTCAAATTTCTTGGTTCTACCATATGGCAAGATCTAAAATGGACAGCTAACATAAAAAATGTCATCAAAAAAGCACAACAAAGAATGTTCTTTCTGCGCCAAGGAGCTGCTGATCCAGTTCTACAGAGGAATTATTGAGTCTGTCATCTACACCTCCTCTATAACTGTCTGGTTTGGTTCTGCAACCCAACAAGACAGACACAGACTTAAGAGGATAATTAGAACTGCAGAAAAAAATAATGGCTACCAACCTGCCTTCCATTGAGGATCTGTATACTGTACGAGTCAAAAAGAGGGCTGTGAAAATATTTACAGATCCCTCACATCCTGGACATAAAGTGTTTCAACTTCTACCCTCAAAACGATGCTATAGAGCACTGCACATCAGAACAACTAGACATAAGAACAGTTTCTTCCCGAATACCATCATCCTGCTAAACAAATAATTCCCTCAACACTGTCAAACTATTTACTAAGTCTACACTACTATTAATCTTCTCATTGTTCCCATCACCCATCTCCTTCCATTTATGACTGTATGACTGTAACTTCGTTGCTTGTATCCTTACAATTTATATTGATATTGATTGTTTCCTGATTGCTTATTTGTACCCTATGACTATCATTAAGTGTTGTACCTTATGATTCTTGACGAACGTATCTTTTCTTTTATGTACTCCGAGAGCATATGCACCAAGACAAATTCCTTGTGTGTCCAATCACACTTGGTCAATAAAAAATTCTATTCTATTCTATTCTATTCTATTCTATTCTATTCTATTCTATTCTATTCTAAAGGGAGTGGGTCTCTATGGCTTTAATCCTACTTGTCCTACCTAAGGGTATTCAGACATTGGTTTGGATCCATTGCTGTCATTTCTGCTTAATAAGACGGATAAAAATAATCTGCATTTTTGTTGAACCTTGACGAAATGAAAAGGACTGCAGGTAGCCTTTGATCTGGTATGACCACAAATTAAGAGCAGAATTTTAGACTCTAAGCCAGGAGGTTCTTAAGTAAAATGCCTGATTTTATGACCTTTGGTGTGCCACAGTTGTTAAGTGAATCACTGCAATTGTGAAATGGCTCATGAGGTCATTAAGCAAATCTGACTTCTTTGCTTATCAGAAACTAGCAGGGAAGGTGGCAAATAAAGACTGGGTAATCCCCATAACGCTGCAAGTGTTATAAAAACATGCCCATTGGCCAAATTTTGATCATGTGATCATGGAGAATGTCGTGACACTTGCAAGTCACTTTTTTCAGGGCTGTTGCAACTTCAGACAGTTGCTAAATGAATTGTTGTAAGTCAAGGACTACCTGTATGTTCTCTTATAATTGTTTGTCTGTCTGTCTCTCTGTCTGTCTGTCTAGAAACTAAGACATAGAGCATAACTTTATACTGCAAATTGTAACCAAGCTTTGGAAGAGATTAAATTGAGAGAGAGAGAGAGACAGAGAGAGACAGAGAGAGGGAGGGAGGGAGGGAGGGAGGGAGAGATGGAGAGATGGAGGGAGAGGGAGAGAGGGAGAGAGAAGTAAAGAGACAGAGATAGAGTTCACTCTATCTCTAGAACAGATAGTCATTTGTCTAAAATGGTTTTCTGGAATGCTGACAATAGGTACTATAGCAGGGGTCTCCAACCTTGACAACTTTAAGACTTGTGGACAGCTGAGGAATTCTGGGAGTTGAAGTCCACAAGTCTTAAAGTTGACAAAGTTGAATACCCCTGTACTATAGGATCTCCCGCTTGAGCGGGGGGGCTGGACTAGAAGACCTCCAAGGTCAGTTACCATTTTAGAACGGTGAGGAGGGAGAAAAGAGAGAGTAGGAGGTAGGAAAGAGGAGAAGAGGAAGGAAGAGGGGTAGAAGAGGGAGAAGGAAGGTGGAGGGTGGAGGGAGGAGAGGATGTAGATAAGAGAAGGAGAGGAAGGTTTGGAAAGAAGGCAGAAGAAGGTAGAAGAGGGAAGAGAGTTAAAAAGGGGGGTGGTGACTGGGCAAGCCCGACTAATTGTATATAATTGTACATTGGATGAATTATTTGATATGAATGTAAAAATAAAACTTTTTTATTAAAAAAAAAAAAAAAGACCTCCAAGGTTCCTTCCAGCTCTATTCTGATTCTTAGATTCATAGATAGAGATAGAGCAATACCAATAATCTCTCTATTTCTCTATCCACTCTCTCTCTATCTTTCTATCTCTATCTCCATATCTATCCATCTTCTAATCTCTTTCAAAGCTTGGTTACAGTTTGCAGTATAAAGCTAGGCTCCATGTCTTACTCAAACAAGTGGTGCTGAAGGGGCTATGGGAAAGAAGATCCTTTTGATAGTTATCAACCAAGTTGATGTTTGCACATCTTTGATTCTCCTGAAAACTTCAGAGAAGCTTTTCCCCGAATTTCCTCAGTTTCAAATGCTTTGTCCTTGCTAATAGACTCAACCTGGGATGCAGTGAGTGTGGCATTCTGTGGATGTTCAAATTTTTTTTGCCAGTGGCACAGTTGTATATGCTCTTCCTTTTGGTTCAGAAATGGTAGAATACATTATTGGTTGAATACAATTGATTAATGTTGGCCTTGAATGGTTTTTCTAAAATGCTACAATCTCCTCCACCTCCTCCTCCTCCTCCTCCTCCTTGTTCTTCTTCCTCTTGTTAGTTTTCCTCTTGTTTGTCTTCCTCTTCCACCTCCTCCTCCTCCTCCTTCCTCTTCCTCTTGTTCTTCTTCCTCTTGTTCTTCTTCTTATTATTCGTCTTCCTCCTCCTTCTCCTCCTTCTTCCTCTTGTTCTTGTTCTATTTCCTCTTGTTCATCTTCCTCCTCCTCCTCCCTCTTGTTCTTGTTCATCTTCTTCCTCCTGCTCCTCCTCCTCCTCCTTCTTCCTCTTGTTCTTGTTCTATTTCCTCTTGTTCATCTTCCTCCTCCTCCTCCTCCTCTTGTTCTTGTTCGTCTTCTTCCTCTGCTCCTCCTCCTCCTCCTCCTTCCTCTTGTTCCTGTTCTTCTTCCTCTTGTTTGTCTTCTTCTTCCTCATCCTCATCCTCTCTCCTCCTTCCCCCCAATGATCCAGGTTGTCTCTACTTTTGGAAACACTTCCATAACCTAAGGAAGTGGAATGCATTTTAAG
The DNA here is from genome assembly GCF_028640845.1 of Ahaetulla prasina. Lineage (NCBI taxonomy): Eukaryota > Metazoa > Chordata > Lepidosauria > Squamata > Colubridae > Ahaetulla > Ahaetulla prasina. Next base: position 16,193,722 of record NC_080541.1, read on the forward strand.
AGCTGTGACCTTTTGAAGGAGCAGGAACTTATCAGCTCCTGGGATGGTGTGCTCGGGATGGAAGCTGAATTTTCATGTCTGTCTTTAATGTGCACAGAACTAATATATTATAAACAATTGATGATAGATATTGGTTTAAATGTAAATGATCCAATTGTAGTATTTGAGGATAATCAAGCTGCTATTAAAATGCAATGAATCTGGCTGTGAAAACGAGATCTAAATACACTGATATTAGATACTTAAATGTAAGGCAAAGTACACAGAGTAAGATGATAAAATTGGAATATTGTATGTCGGAGAATAATACTGCTGATAATTTTACTAAACCTCAGGATGCGATTAAACATAGAACATGTTGTGAAAGTTATGGGCTAAGATTGCAAGCCATTATATATTGTCCTGTCCAAAGGGGAGTATGTTAGGAAATGGCTATTTGTTTGACTAGTTGGTCAGGCAATATATAAACCAACTATGTATGTTTGCAGTAAGAAAGGTATTATATTGCTTTAAGGCTGTATTGCATCATCATGCATCCTGATTGGCTGAGCTCTGTAGACATTGTACTTAAGGAAAGCTGAATTATGGTTTGTGGGGACACTACACTATTGTTACCAGTTGATATGCTGCAACTGTATATTTGCATGATCATGGCTTGATCATGGCTATTTACTGATTATTTAATATTTACTGACCGTTGTGTATTGAACTGTGTTCTTGAACGGACTGAAGAAGATCTGGTTTGTTGTGCAAGTCTACGATTGGTAAGAAGACTTGATACTTGAAATATCCCTGGACTGACTTTATATGTGTATCACCTGGATTGTTTTTGGACGATGGTTTTGTTTTTTCCCTAAAAGTAAAATATTATCAAACCCCAGTTTGTTTGCATATTAACTGTTATTGTCCACAATCATTCTCAGTCACTTTCATGCATAATCTCAAAGGGGATTTGGTTGTGAGCCAAGATTATCCTTAACAGAAACTGTTTACAAAAGCCCAATCTTTATTGGGCTTTTAGTGAAATGTGGAAGAGGCAAAGCAAGATCAGAAAACGTGACCCACATACATTTCTTTCTCTTTCTCTTTTTCTCTTCCTCTTGGAAGAAAAGAAGAAGAAGAAAAAGAAGCAAAGAGACAGAATAAAATTACCTTGGTTTTTCTGACCATTTTAAAGTAGAGCTAACTTCCCCCTCTTTGCAAGTTCCTAGTCCTCAAAATAAGTTGCTAGGAAGAAGGAGATGTGGAAGCAAGAGATCAGGAGTTACCTGGACTCTCAGTTTTCTGAGAGTAATCTTTCAACATGGTCTCCTGATTTTTAAGATAAGCAATGCTGGGTGGCAGAGCAATGCAACCTTGGAAAATGTAAACGCTTGAACATTTGGAAGGGTTCCAAATTCACAACATGGCCTGTGTTAACCAGCACTGCTGCCCACCTAGAAATAACTTTTCCTTTTTGTTTAACTTTGCCAGTATCATTTTGAACCCTGATTTTTCAAAGCTCAACACTGCCCAGAGAACCGAGGACTTTAGAATAGAATAACAGAGTTGCAAGGGACCTTGGAGGTCTTCTAGTCCAACCCCCTGCCCAGGCAGGAAACCCTACACCACTTCAGACAAATGATTATCCAATCTCTTCTTAAAAACTTCCAGTGTTGGAGCATTCACAACCTCTGCAGGCAAATTGTTCCACTGATTAATTGTTCTAACTGTCAGGAAATTTCTCCTTAGTTCTAAGTTGCTTCTCGCCTTGATTAGTTTCCATCCATTGCTTCTTGTCCTCAGGTGCTTTGGAGAATAGCTTGACTCCCTCTTCTTTGTGGCAGCCCCTGAGATATTGGAAGACTGCTATCATGTCTCCCCTAGTCCTTCTTTTCATTAAGCTCGTTCCAGCAATTATTATTTTTTTGCATTTATATCCCGCCCGTCTCCAAAGACTGAGGGCGGCTTACATTATGTTAAGCAATAGTCTTCATCCATTTGTATATTATATACAAAGTCAACTTTATTGCCCCCAACAATCTGGGTCCTCATTTTACCTACCTTATAAAGGATGGAAGGCTGAGTCAACCTTGGGCCTGGTGGGATTTGAACCTGCAGTAATTGCAAGCAGCTGTGTTAATAATAGACTGTCTTAGCAGTCTGAGCCACCAGAGGCCCTTAATTAAACATACTTTTAATTTAGTATGTGCATACATGTGTGCCTATGTACCTTCACAGCCCTATTGGTTCAGTCCTCCATGACAATCCCAGTTTCTCGTACAGTTCCTTGGGAAAATTCATTGCCCACCCTTGGATTAGACAGTAGAGAATCTCACCCTCCCTTAAGTTCTGAAGCCTGGAACCACTGCTATGCTCACATCCTGAACATTAAATCCCACAAATGACTTATTTAACATCCTTGATCAGCGATGGGTTATTAAGCTACGTATTTCAAAAATGATGATTCCTTTGTAGAACCCAATCCTCTATAACAGGGGTTTCCAACCTTGGTCCCTTTAAGACTTGTGGACTTCAACTCCCAGAGTTGAAGAGCAAAACTGGCTGAGGGACTCTGGGAGTTGGAAGTCCACAAATCTTAAAGGGACAACGGTTGGAGACCCCTGCACTCTATAAAGGAGACAAAGTCAGCTAGCGGATACCCAGTGGTAGGATTCAAATTTTTTTTACTACCGGTTCTGTGGGTGTGGCTTGGTGGGCGTGGCAGGGGAAGGATACTGCAAAATCTCCATTCCCTCCCCACTCCAGGGGAAAGTTACTGCAAAATTTTAAATCTCGGCCATTTATTGAATATGTTTATTTTAAGTCTTTGTTTTAATTTGTATATTGTACTGTTTTATAATTTGGCTGTACACCGCCCTGAGTCCTTCGGGAGAAGGGCGGTATAAAAATCTAAATAAATAAATAAATAAATAAATAAATAAATAAATAAATAAATAAATAAATAAATAAATAAATAAATAAATAAAATCCCCATTTCCTCCCGATCAGCTGGGACTCGGGAGGCAGAGAATAGATGGAGGTGAGGCCAGTCAGAGGTAGTATTTACCAGTTCTCCGAACTACTCAAAATTTCTGCTACCAGTTCTCCAGAACTGGTCAGAACCTGCTGAATAACACCTCTGCGAAAGATGCATCGAATGCCAAATACATTTGATGCATCTTTCTTGCCAAAATCTGCGGTAGTGGATCCTTTTGGAGCAAGTAAGTACTTGGAGATGAATTTATTCAGCCCTCAGTTATCCCAAAATATATGTAGCATTAAAAGAAAGAAGACCTTAAAACGCAGGAGCAGTGTGTTCCTTATTCCAGTCCCCAACAGAGTTTGGCATTCCAGTTTTATAACGGGGAGATTAATAAAGCAGCAAATTGCCCTCTATAAATATATATATATATATACAGAAATATATAGTTCCCTCAGGTTTTGCAGAATGTATGGGTCATATCATTTGATGTGTGAGGCAAGCATGAGCTCAGGGACTGTTCTGATCCAAACTACTTAGCCCTGTGAATCAGCAAGTCTTGAAAACCAACGGAATTGGTATTTCCTTAAGCCACTTTTGCTTTAAGGAGGATGTTTATCATTCTTATCAGCCTGTCTTCTGGTGAAACTAAAGTCAATGAGCTTAGATTACACCATGTTCTTGCAGTAGGTTCATATTCTCCTTTCCAATTGTGGAGAGATTGTTCAAAGGCCCGGAGGGGGGGGGGAGACAAAAAAGAGAGGCACTTTTTCTGAATGTCAAAGAGTGCAAAGCATTAAACTGCCAATTTTATGTCTTTAAGAAATGCACAAAACCCACTCTCATAAAATTGGAACTGTTCTGTGTCTCACTTGTTATGTAAGGATAAGTTCCTGACTGGTGTAAATTTGGAGGAATTAGCTTAGGTTTGAAAAGCCGTCCAGAATTTCCATCCAATGTGGGTGGCTAGGGATTCAGGGAAGGGAAAAAGCCAGCTCACCTCGTTGAAAAAGCACATACAATTTTTGATTCAGCAAAAGACCAGGACTATACAGATTCAACATTCTGCTTTGCCAGTAAGCAGTTTGTAGTTTTTTATTATTATTATTTTGGTCTCAATAAACAAAGGCTCCAGAATAACTGCAGGAAAATGCAGAACAGTGTTGGCTGATATTTGGGACACATGTTCACATAACACAAAACTCTCAAAATGACCACTAAGCTTCTTATTCTGCTTCAGGAATCAGACCCGACGATTTCACGGTTTTCTACGATTTCGTGAAACAATGCTGCATCAGACAAAATCTTATCGCTGCAATGGTCAAATGTAGATGTTTGGGGAAATTACAGAAGGGCCTTGGTGTTTGGATTCGGCTGAGCGGCTTAAATTATTTCCCTGCCATAACTAATCAAATCTTCTCTTCCTTGAATAGACACATTGTGAGTTTCGCTTTCTCGGTCACAGCCAAGCACGATGGAATGTTAGAAACTGTATTTTGATCAGTATAAATCAGTCCTCTTCTAACATGTCATAATGTTCAGAGGCTTCTGCCTTCTGGAAGGCTATAATGTTAATTATTCCCTCTTCAAATTCCAGTCATGGTTTGCAGGAGACATGCATGATGCTTTAATCGTTCAAGATAGCTTGCATTGTTCACTCATGGTCAAAAAGTGGTACTTGGTTAAAATACAATTCTGTTGTGGGAACGGAAGAAAAGGAGTAGGCTTTGGAAGGGATATTATTTCCACTTTCTCCTGAGAACTTTTCCTCCAGGAATAAAAGCAAAACCCACCTTCCTTTCCTAGCCCGACTGTCACAGGCATTCATTCTAACCATAATCTCCAGATTGCAATAATAAGCCATCATCCTAACAAAGGTAATAGGTTTCCTCTGGCTTTTATTTAAATTCTGGTGTTCGTTTTGCAAACAATGGAGAAAGTACAATTGGCAACTGGCTTTGAAGAAACAATTTTAAGTGGCCCTGGTATTTTTCAGTTCTGACGTCATGGTTTATGGAATGCTTTATGTTCAAACCATGTCCAATTGTGGGGATAATGGCAGGGGTGAAATCCAGCAGGTTCTGACAGGTTCTGAAGAACCGGTAACAGAAATTTTGAGCAGTTCAGAGAACCGGCAAATACCACCCCTGGCTGGCCCCAGAGTGGGGTGGGAATGGGGATTTTGCAGTATTCTTCCTCTGGAGTGGGGTGGGAATGGAGATTTTGCAATATCCTTCCCCCAGGATTGGGGAGGGAATGGGGATTTTGCAGTATTCTTCCCCTGCCATGACCACCAAGCCACACCCACCAAGCCACACCGAGCCCACCGAGCCACGCCCAAAATTTGGATTTCACCACTGGATAACGGGCTATATTCCAACAATATAGCAATAGCACTTATGTACCACTTCATAGTGCTTTTATAGTCCTCTCTAAGCGGTTTACAGAGTCACTGTATTGCCCCCAACAATCTGGGTTCTCATTTTACCAACCTGGGAAGGATGAAAATCTGAGTCAACCTTGAGCCGCTGAGAATTGAATTCCTGGAGTGAACAGTGAGTTAGCTTGCAGTAGTGTATTCTAAACACTGTGCCACCATGGTTCAATATAGTCACCAGAATGAGGGGTATTGACTTTTCCACTGCAAATATAGCAATGGCACTTAGACTTACATACTACTTCACAGTCTTTTATAGCTCTCTCTAAGCAATTTACAAAGTCAGTCTATTTTCCCCAACGATCTGGGTCCTCATTTTACCCACCTCGGAAGGATGGAAGGCTGAGTCAACCTTGAGCCTGGTGAGATTTGAACTGCCAATTTTATGTCTTTAAGAAATGCACAAAACCCACTCTCATAAAATTGGAACTGTTCTGTGTCTCACTTGTTATGTAAGGATAAGTTCCTGACTGGTGTAAATTTGGAGGAATTAGCTTAGGTTTGAAAAGCCGTCCAGAATTTCCATCCAATGTGGGTGGCTAGGGATTCAGGGAAGGGAAAAAGCCAGCTCACCTCGTTGAAAAAGCACATACAATTTTTGATTCAGCAAAAGACCAGGACTATACAGATTCAACATTCTGCTTTGCCAGTAAGCAGTTTGTAGTTTTTTATTATTATTATTTTGGTCTCAATAAACAAAGGCTCCAGAATAACTGCAGGAAAATGCAGAACAGTGTTGGCTGATATTTGGGACACATGTTCACATAACACAAAACTCTCAAAATGACCACTAAGCTTCTTATTCTGCTTCAGGAATCAGACCCGACGATTTCACGGTTTTCTACGATTTCGTGAAACAATGCTGCATCAGACAAAATCTTATCGCTGCAATGGTCAAATGTAGATGTTTGGGGAAATTACAGAAGGGCCTTGGTGTTTGGATTCGCTGAGCGGCTTAAATTATTTCCTGCCATAACTAATCAAATCTTCTCTTCCTTGAATAGACACATTGTGAGTTTCGCTTTCTCGGTCACAGCCAAGCACGATGGAATGTTAGAAACTGTATTTTGATCAGTATAAATCAGTCCTCTTCTAACATGTCATAATGTTCAGAGGCTTCTGCCTTCTGGAAGGCTATAATGTTAATTATTCCCTCTTCAAATTCCAGTCATGGTTTGCAGGAGACATGCATGATGCTTTAATCGTTCAAGATAGCTTGCATTGTTCACTCATGGTCAAAAAGTGGTACTTGGTTAAAATACAATTCTGTTGTGGGAACGGAAGAAAAGGAGTAGGCTTTGGAAGGGATATTATTTCCACTTTCTCCCGAGAACTTTTCCTCCAGGAATAAAAGCAAAACCCACCTTCCTTTCCTAGCCCGACTGTCACAGGCATTCATTCTAACCATAATCTCCAGATTGCAATAATAAGCCATCATCCTAACAAAGGTAATAGGTTTCCTCTGGCTTCTATTTAAATTCTGGTTTCGTTTTGCAAACAATGGAGAAAGTAAAATTGGCAACTTGCTGAAAGAAACAATTTTAAGTGGGCCTGGTATTTTTCAGTTCTGACGTCATGGTTTATGGAATGCTTTATGTTCAAACCATGTCCAATTGTGGGGATAATGGCAGGGGTGAAATCCAGCAGGTTCTGACAGGTTCTGAAGAACCGGTAACAGAAATTTTGAGCAGTTCAGAGAATCGGCAAATACCACCCCGGGCTGGCCCCAGAGTGGGGTGGGAATGGAGATTTTGCAATATCCTTCCCCTAGGAGTGGTGAGGGAATGGGGATTTTGCAGTATCTTTCCTCTGGAGTGGGTGGGAATGGAGATTTTGCAATATCCTTCCCCCAGGAGTGGGGAGGAAATGGGGATTTTGCAGTATTCTTCCCCTGCCATGACCACCAAGCCACACCGAGCCCACCGAGCCACACCGAGCCCACCAAGCCACACCCAAAATTTGGATTTCACCACTGGATAACGGGCTATATTCCAACAATATAGCAATAGCACTTATGTACCACTTCATAGTGCTTTTATAGTCCTCTCTAAGCGGTTTACAGAGTCACTGTATTGCCCCCAACAATCTGGGTTCTCATTTTACCAACCTGGGAAGGATGAAAATCTGAGTCAACCTTGAGCCGCTGAGAATTGAATTCCTGGAGTGAACAGTGAGTTAGCTTGCAGTAGTGTATTCTAAACACTGTGCCATCATGGTTCAATATAGTCACCAGAATTAGGGGTATTGATTTTTCCACTGCAAATATAGCAATAGCACTTAGACTTACATACCACTTCACAGTCCTTTATAGCTCTCTCTAAGCAATTTACAAAGTCAGTCTATTTTCCCCAACAATCTGGGTCCTCATTTTACCCACCTCGGAAGGATGGAAGGCTGAGTCAACCTTGAGCCTGGTGAGATTTGAACTGCCGAATTGCACTCAGCCGGCAGTCAGCAGAAGTAGCCTGCAGTACTGCACTCTAACCACTGCTCCACCCTGGCTCATAAACAAGGAGTGCAGGATCTTCAGAGGGGAAAAATCAGGGACTGTGCATCTATTTGTACATGTCTAAGTGGTTGGGTAAACAACTCGATTCTAACAAAAGAAAGATTTACAGTTGTGTGGGAAGAAAAATCCAGTCCGGTTCCAAGCCAGGAGAAAGACGCTGGAAATAAAACGCAGGCCGCATGGAAAGAAAGTCTGTTTATTTGGCTTCCAGAAACTTCAGTGACAGGAGCATGTTTCTGAGGTGGCTGACACAATGGCTGAGTGGATGGCTCTTTATAGGGTTTTGGGGTTTTATGATTGAGATGCTTCAGGGGGGTTGTGCAGTGCAGTTAGCCTTGTGTCTTTTACCATTTCAATGGTGGTGGGTTAATGCTACTATGTTCTAAAGGTCATGTCCTGTCCTTACAATTTGGGTGGGGTAATGTAAATTCTTAATCCCATCAACTCCAGCCTGAAGGCGTTTTGTTTATGGATAGGCTGGCCTGGATTTCTTAATAGGCACAAAATATCCATCTCTGAAGATTTCAGGGTTATGCTTGAGGCAGTTTGAATTTTCCCATAGCAGAAAGACTGGGTCTGCTTTCTGCCTTTAAGAGCATGTTTCTCCATTTCTCCTTTGGGGAAATATAATAGCCTGCCTCTTTTAATATTCCCCGAAATATTTCGTTCCCTAGAAAGGTTGGTTGGTTGGTTCCCACAGTTGGTTAAAATGGGCAAGAGCAAGATATCCCGGAAGAGATTAAAAATGTTGCTTTATTTTGGATCAAAGAGATTTCCTGATCCTACAAAGTGATCTCGATTTAGTGATTCCATTGGCACAGCCACGTAGTTCTCTGAGCAATAACATAGAAGTCTCTGCTTGTTTATAGATAGTTCTCAGCTTACAACAGGTCGTTTAGGATCATTCAAAGTTACAACGACACTGAAAAAAGTGACTTCTGACCGTTTTTCACAGTTACTACCATTCCAGCAACCCCATGGTCATGTGATCAAACTTCAGACGGTTGGCAACTGGTTCGTATGTATGACAGCGGCTGTGTCCCAAGATCACACAATCCTCTTTTGCGACTTTCCGACCAGCAAAGTCTATGGGGAAGAAAAGAGTCACTTAACAACTGGGTTACTAACTTATCAACTGCAGTGATTCACTTAACAACTGAAGCAAGAAAGGTCGTAAAATGGGGCAAAACTCACTTAACAAATGTCTCACTTAACAACAGAAATTTTGGACTCAGTTGTGACCCCTAAGTCTAGGACTACCTGTATTTTATATACATAGGACCACACCCACACAGGATGCTATGAAACAGCTGACTAATCTGCAAACATCCACTCCATCTACCAATCAAGATGCAACCACACAGCCAACCAACCCGCTTACAGCAACACTCTCCACCTCCCCACCAGTATTTATAGAGAGATGGATGAGTGAGACCTCGTCGAAACATTGCCAAGATACTCTCAACCTTACACGGGAAAAGACTTGAATATGCCAAGACCTACCTACATATATACACCTACATGTATACACACACACGCATATAAATGGCTCTGTGCGTGTGTGTATGTTCCAGCATAACTCTGGAATGCCTTGGTACACAGATGACTTACTCTCTGAAACAAATACTGTGGGGGTAAGACACCCCTAACACTCCTCGGGGTGAATATAGTGGCCAAGCTGCCTAGCTGATCGGTTCCGGTGGCCTTCCTCAGTGGCCACATGCCACCCACTGGGCTATTCTGGATGGCGAGGAGGACTGTTGCCACCAGATGGGTGCCAGCCCAGGCGGTTATCGCAGCGGCTGGCCATGCGCAGCCTCAGTGCCGCCGGGCACCAGATGGTAGTTACCGGTGGGTGTAGGAAGCCAGATGGACAGGGGGTGAGCCCCAAAGACTTATAGTGATTTTGTGTATGATTTTACTTTATAATGTGTATACTGTACATATACTTTTAAAAGCCTGTAAGGATTGGGATACATCAACACCCAGGCAACGTCGGGTTATCATCCTGTGACATATAAATAAACAAAGCAAGAAATCAAGGGGAACGAATCTGGATTGGCGAAGAAAAAATATTCTTGCACTCCAAAAGGGGAAAAAAATAGAACATCCAGGGAATTATAGGCAAGTCGGCTTAAATTCAATGTCGGGCAAAAGTCTGAAAGAGATAATTAAGCAATCATGTTTGCAAGGTTTTAGAAAAACGCCTTGCCTGGCAAGAACCAGGTAGCATTGATCTATCAGGAATAAATCATGCCAAACTACCTTGGTCATCTTTTTTGATTGAGTAGACACTTTCTTTTCAGAAAAAGTGATGGACATAATACATTGACCTCAGCCGTCCCCATGTGCGCAAATGCTGCTGGGATCAACACACCTGTGATTTTACACTGTTCCCATTACCAGCGTCGAGACAGGTTTATTCTTCTCTTATTGACACATTCTATAGAGCATAATGAAAGTTTCCTTCTTGACGTTCTCCTCTCAGATAAGGAACAATTTATTACATGTAATGTTGCCGGATTGTGCCTGGCAGCAATTAATTTCCATAGAGAGAACTGAAAATTCCTCTTTTATCTTTTTAATTTATTTTTACCCTTATATCCTTTCATAACTTTCAGAGTCAGCCTCCTTTTTAGTTAATAAACAGTACTAATATTTTTTTTTTAAAAAAATATAAAGATATTGTAGTGTGTTAATATTAAAGTGCTGCTAGCATTCCTTGTTGTTGTTGTTTTCCTACCTACCGTATTATCTCCTACGACCATGATGATGAACCTATGGGATGCGTGCCATAGGTGGTTCAGTTCCACACACCACATGCACACGTGCCTCCCACCAAACAACTGATTTTCGGATCCCTGCTGCACATGTGCAACCTTTTCAGTACCAAGTGCCCAAACTGGAATGTGCATGCGTGCATGCATGTTGTCGTGTCCCACTCCTCCTCTGATGGCCGGGTCGGGGAAGTCCGTATCAAGCATGCCTCTGCAGCTCTGCCAAAGTCCTATCAGAGTCCTCAGGGCAGGCAGGAATCCAAGGTGTAACTTCAGCAATCCAGATTAGACTTTGCCTGACTCAGAGAATGCCAGAAAGCAGATCCTTTATATAAGCCATGGGGTGTGGCTCCATGACTCAGCATTTATCCAGGCCTGCCCCTCCCTTCCTTTTGCTGACATCGCCTCTCCATTCTCCGGAAGCGTGGATCTATCCATTGCATCATTTCGTCTCCAGCTGTTGGTAATCCCAGCTCGTGGCTGGCTTCAGGCGCACATGCTATTGGAGGGAGGTTTGTTTGCTCGGTTTGTCCGGGCATGGTGCCAGGGCTGGGGGCTGGAGGCATGCCAGGACATTTTTCTGTACTGTCAGTCTCTGGCTGAGATAGCAGGAGATGAGAGGGGCCCGGCTGTGGGGGGGGGTGAGCAAGGCACAACACATGTGCACATCCACACATGTACTGGAGCCCTGGAAACCCAAAGACCACCAGCCGGTGTGCATGTATGCACCGGTCCAAAAAACAGCCCGAAAAACAGCCTGAAAATGACTCCAAAATGGCCTGTTTTAGGGGGCATTTTCCAACACCCACAAAAACCAGCTTGCCGGTGTGCATCTGCACACCAGAAACCAGAAGAGCAGCTGGTGACAGTGTGCGTGCCCACAGAGAGGGCTCTGCATGCTACCTCTGGTTCGCCATCACGGTCCTAGGCATTTGTCTGAGGTAAGCTAGGTTGACGTTTGGCTGATGCAATGAAGGGGCTTGTTGGGCAATTCCTATTATGGCTTAATGGCTTTGTTCTGGTTTGGATCTTGAGTGAGGGCTAATCCTACCACTCTGCCTTTGTTTCAAAATATCCTGTCTTGAATGGATTTTTGCCTGCAGTATTTGCCTGCAGTATTTTACCTATGAATAGAGCTATCTGTCGTGTCCCACTCGTCCTCTGACGGCCGGGTCTGGAAAGTCTGTCTCAAGCATGGCCACGAAGCCTCTGCAGCTTTGCCAAAGTCCTGTCAGAGTTCTCAGGGCAGGCAGGAATCCAAGGTGTGACTTCAGCAATCAGATTAGACTTTGCCTGACTCAAGGAATGCCAGAAAGCAGATCCTTTATATAGGCCATGGGGTGTGGCTCCATGAGGTGTGGCTCCATGACTCAGCACTTATCCAGGCCTGCCCCTCCCTTCCTTTTGCTGACGTCGCCTCTCCATTCTCCGGAAGCGGGGATCTGTCCACCCTCCAGCTGCCGGTAATTCTAGCTCGTGACTGGCTTCATGCTCACACGCTTTTGGGGGGGGGGAGGTTTATTTGCTCAGTCTTTCCGGGCGTGGTGCCAGGACTGGGAGCTGGAGGCATGCCAGGCCATTCGTCTTCATTATCAGTCTCTGGCTGAGATAGCAGGAGATGGGAGGGGCCCGGCTGCGGAGAGGGGGGCGGGCAAGGCACAACACTATCTCTTTATCTCTTAAGTGCTGAATCTGCTGAGGGCTGTTAAGAAAGGTGGAGGCTGCTTTCCAAGAGCATGTTTCTCCTTTAAGGAAATATAACATTCTGCCTTTTTAATATTTATCAAAATATTTCATTCTTCTGGGAGAGGAGTGGGTGCTAACTTTCTACACTTGGATCCTGCAGACAAACAACTCTCCATCACCCCATGCAAAAAGGAAAACACCACCCTATCTACAAGTTGCTTCACATAGTGCGTTTCTCTTTCTTACTGCATGCAAAAATTCCAAGCTGTTCCTAAGTGGGAGAGCTGAAAAGACATTGAAACACCTTTTGTTGTGGTCTGCCAGCAGCTTACGGAGCTGGCAGCGGAGTCAGACAGTGATGAGGCTGAGGAAAAACGTGGGCAAGTCCTGGAGGCTAGGGAAGGCCGGGATGAGGGCGCTGCATCGGAGGCAGAGATGGGGCCAGGGCCATCTGGGAGTGATGTGCCAACTCCAGAGCCTCCAGAGGGTGACAGTAGAGAGGCAGAGGAACAGGAGGAGCCTGTTCCTAGTGCATGCATGAGAAGAGCTGCCAGAAGGCAAGAGGACAACTTGGGAGTAAGGCCAAGAGATGACTGGCCCCTCCCATAAGGCTTAAAAGACCAGCAACTGCTCTTGGGCTCTTTGTCGGAAAATAAAATTGATAGACTTGTGTCTTGTCTTGCTGCATTCATTTCTTGTCGGCGTCTTCTGCTTTTGAATTTTTGCCAAGAAAAGCCTTTGGCAGTTTGCCTAATTAGACCAAGGTTGATGATAAGACTGAAGAATTGTGTTATGAAGAATTTGTTTTGAATTAGTTTAGACGACGCTGAGAATGAGTTTAATTCTCAGCTGTTCTAACAAAGTCTGTTTTCAAACTGATTGCATCTAATAATACCTACTTGGGCCTGGGTCACAACACCTGTCCCCTTAAAAGACCCAAAGCTTGGAAGTTCAGAGATGGAGTAGTTCGGAGTAAAAATTCTGACTGGCCCCGCCCCCATCTATTCTCTGCCTCCCAAGTCCCAGCTGATCAGGAGGAAATGGGGATTTTGCAGTAACCTTCCCCTGGAGTGGGGTGGGAATGGAGATTTTACAGTATCCTTCTCCTAGAGTGGGGTGGGAATGGAGATTTTACAATATCTTTCCCCTGCCACGCCCACCAAGCCCTGCCCACCAAGCCCTGCCACGCCCACCAAACCATACCCACAAAACCGGTAGTAAAAAAAATTGAAACCCACCACTGCATTGTAGCTTCAGACAGTCACTAAATGAACTGTTGTAAGATGAGCCTACCTGTTGTAAGATGAGCCTACCTGTATTCTCACACTGTGAAAAGAGAATTTAAAAGAAAAAAATAAACAACGCTGTAGCAGGAAAAGCAATAACAATCAGGACTAGTACCTTGAGCAGAGTTGGTTGGCCTCTACCTCCTTGTGATTTTTAAATAACTCGAGACCTCCCCCATCTTATGCAAAGCGGCTAGCAGGGGGAGCGAAGCGCACCAGCTGCAGAAAATCAACTTGTCAAGCTTTGAGTTGTTATTAGGATTCAAAGCAATTCCGTGGCTTTCACGCAGTTGCTCCCCTGGGACTTTCCTTTGATCCCCTGCGGCGCTGCCAGAGGAGAAAGCAAGGAGCCCCTGACGTCATGCGGAGCCTTCGTTTGCAAGCTATTTCAACGGCAAACCTCTGCAAAGGATGTGGCCTCCACTAATTGGAAATTGCATCCTGTCGGGGATTTCATTTCTTTGCCGTCATTCAAGCGTTTTGTTAATTATTGATCGATAACCCCGGTGAAGAGGGAAGCAGCGAGGGTTAATCGCAGGGGTGAAATCCAGCAGGTTCTGACAGCTTCTGGAAAACCGGTAGTGGAAATTTTGAGTAGTTCAGAGAACCGGTAGTGGAAATATTGAATAGTTCGGAGAACGGGCAAATACCACCTCTGGCTGGCCCCACCCTCATCTATTCTCTGCCATCAGTCCCAGCTGATCGGGAAGAAATGGGGATTTTGCATTATCCTTCCCCTGGAGTGGGGTGGGAATGGAGTTTTTGCCATATCCTTCCCCTGCCACGCCCACCAAGCCACACCATGCCTACCAAGCCACACCCACCAAGCCACACCCACAGAACCGATAGTAAAAATTTTGTATTGCACCACTGGTTAATAGTAGCAGCACTTAGATTTATACACCACTTCACAGTGCTTTACAGCCCTCTCTAAGCGGTTTACAGAGTCAGCCTATTGCCCCTCAATAATCTGGGCCCTACTTTTACCCACCTCAGAAGGATGGAAGGCTGAGTCAACCTTGAGCTGGTGAGAATCAAACTGACGAACTTCAGGTACCCGGCAGGCAGCAGAAGTAGCCTGCAGTACTACATTCTAACCACTGCGCCACCATGACTCTTAATCAATCAGAATAGAGGTAGAAGGGACCTTGGAGGTCTTCTAATCCAACTCACTGCTAGAGCAGGAGACCCTATTCCAGTGATGGCGAACCTTTTCGGCGCCAGAAGAGGAGCTGCCCAGGGTGCATGTGCACGCCTGAAAATGAAATTCTGGTTTCAACTACTGAACTTCAAGTTTCAGTCAGCTACTCTTCTGGGTTTCTGGCACGCATGTGCACACAATGATCAGCTGGCCGGGGCGCATGCTCACGCAGGAAAATGGAAGACCAGCTAGAAGATCTTCTAGTTTCCGGCACTGCCGCATGCAAAAAGACCATGTGATCGTTGCGTGTGCATGCGTGCCAGAAACACGGAAGAGGAACTGGTGACGCCGCACATGCCAGGTGACATAGATCCATGTGGCACTTCGGGCACTTGTGTCATAGGTTCGCCATCATGGTCCTATACTATTTCAGACAAATGGCTATCCAGTCTCTTCTTCAAAACCTCCAGTGATGAAGTAACCACAACTTCTGAAGATGAACTGTTCCATTGGTTGATTGTTCTCACTGTCAGGAAGTTTCTCTTAATTCCAGGTTGCTTCTCTCCTTGATTAGTTTCCATCCATTGGTTCTTCTCTGTCCTCTGGTGTTTTGGCAAACAAGTTGACCTTCTCTTCTTTGTGGTAGTATCACACTGCTATCCTGTTGCCCCTAATCCTTTTTTTCAGTGGACTAGACATGCCCAATTCCTGAAACCATTCTTCAAATGTCTCCAAGCCTTTAATCATCTTAGCTGTTCTTCTCCGCACTTTTTCCAAAGTCTCAACTTCTTTTTTTGTAAAGTGGTGACCAAAACTGGATGCAGTATTCCAGGTGTGGTCTTACTAAGGATTAACTGTATAAAGTGGTACACGATGTAAATTATTGAGTAAACTTCACATGATGTAAAATATCGATAGGACAGGTTTGAGGCTGCCCAGGTGCCCAGAATTCCTACCTTAGGGTGAAGTTAGGCAAAAGAAACCTTCTGAGCCATCCCATTCTGAACTGGACTACAATACCTCCAATCCTCTCTGGCTGGACTGATGGGACTTGAAAACTAGAGGGTGTTAAGAGTCTACCCTTGATCTAATCCATTGCTTTTCAAACTTGGCAACTTTAAAATATGTGGACATCAGTTTCTAACTCCTAATTCTAGGAGTTAAAGTCCACACATCTTAAAGTTGGGAGGCTAGGAATTCTGGGAGTTGAAGTCCACACATCTCAGTGTGTTGTTGAAGGGACTCAGTTGAAGGGCAGTTTGTTCCCTATGCCATCCATCTGGTAAACTCACAAGATTCATTTTTCTTGCCATGTACATGTATACATCCAAACTAGACTGTGTTGTTTCTCTGTGTCATATAATATATGTAGGTATATGCATAATTTTGTATTTATTTATTTTGTCATGTTTATATAATGTATATTGGAGGTGGTGACCCTTTGAGGGATTAGTGTACATTCAAAGTGACAATAATTATTCTATTCTATTCTATTCTATTCTATTCTATTCTATTCTATTCTATTCTATTCTATTCCATTCCATTCCATTCCATTCCATTTCATTCCATTGCATGAGTTGAAGTCACCTAGCCAGCTTTCTTGCTAAACTAGAACTCACAGTCTCCTGGTGATTGACCCAAAGTCACCCAGTTTCTAGCCTGCTACCTTATCTACTGGCTCTGCTCATCTTCTTTATCTGGCTCAATTGTGGGGTTTTTTCCCCTTTGTTTTCTTATCAACTTGTTTCCTTCTTATCTACCTTCCTGAAAAGTTCTTTTAGACAAGATTCCTGGATTTTTGTCTTCTCTGCTTTCATCTTTAGTTATAGCAGCTTTGTCTTTGTCTCACAGGGGTATGATTGAAGTTCCACCTGTCTTTGACGGACACCTTCAATCATACCATCATAGACCTGATGATCACTGAATTTTTGGACCCCACCTTGCAGAAACCTTTAATTAGGATATCGCTGTCACAATAAGCTGTTGTGTTGATGTACTGGATATTTTTTTTTTAAATCCTTGTGGTGGCTTGCTGTGAGTTGCTTAGAATTTACTGAAATCTGGTGCCAACGAAGCTTTGACAAATAGAATGCTTAAATAAAAACGTTAAAAACAGCAGAATGACTTCAGCTCTGGTTTTATAGTGCGCAGTCTCCAAGCTACAGACTTGATGGAAACACTCATAACTCTATTTCTTTTTAGAGACACTTAGCGGATTACAATATACACGACAGCAATAAACATTAAGTGGACTCTTCCAGAAATTCCCGAATGTGAAAACTCAACGAAACGAGCGCGAGGTTAATATTGTTTTTCTCAGATCTAATTCTCTTTGTCGTTCAGGGAATCGTGCCCAGCTGCCCGTTTCAAGGACCTTTGTCACATCTACAGATCCTGGATAAAAGTAACCAAGCATGCAAACAAGAATTTGTGCACCCTTCTCGCTCACATGCCTAGTGACCCCTCTGTGCAAAAGGTTGCCTAGACTGGGGAATGTGAAATTGCACATTTATAAGTAACTTGCTTCAAAAGCAAAGAGGGTTTATAGCAACACAAGGTGCAATAGGCAATCAATATTCTATTATTTTGTGGACTGACCCACGCCCCAATCATATAGCCATTGTCTCTCCAATTCCACAGGGCTGCTTAAATATTATCTTTATGGCATGGAAAGGAAGGTGTTCAGAGCCATTTTCTTGGGGGAATTTCAGTGCCTATTGTCTCACCTTTTAATTTATTTCAATGCCTATTATCCCATCTTTTGGGGACAAGCAAGGACACATGTTTGATCTGAGAAATACAACATGAATTGAGCGAGATGAGAAAAGAAAGGAACAGCTGAAAAGGGGGTAACTGTGGATGGATAGGAACCAGTAGAGGCATATAAAATTTGATTTCACGTATTGTACCGAATAAAATTAATGCACATCATTGATTGCCATCATCTTGCGAAAGGGAGCTTTTAAATTTTTTATTTTATTCATTTATCATGTTGGAAACCATCCGTTTCCTTCACAGAGGTTCTCTTTCTTCTGTTGTTCAGACAGAGGGTTCTATGCAGTGGTGAAATCTAAATTTCTTTCCTACCGGTTCTGTGGGTGTGGCTTGGTGGGCGTGGCTTGGGGGGGTCATGTGACTGGGTGGGCGTGGCTATGTAATCATGTGACTTGGGGATCAAAAGACAGAAACTCACTAACAATGTCCTGCTGGAGCAAGGTTGGACTAGATGACCTTCAGGTCCCTTCCAGCCCTGGATTATCTAGTGCCAGGTTTGTAGTCCTTCCTTCCTCTCCTTTTTCCTTCCTTCCTTCCCTCCCTCCCTCCCTCCTTTCTTTCTCTCTCTCTTTCTCCCTCTCTCTCTCTCAAACACCCGGGCAGATGGGCAGAGCCTCACACCGCCATTGCTACTGGTTCTCCGAACCACCTGCCACAATCACTACCGGATCGCCCGATCCGATCCGAACCGAACCGGGAGCATTTCACCCCTGGTTCTATGTCAAACTACGCCATTTGTTGAATAAGATCTCCAACGTCTGATGCCAGCATCTTTCTTTGCAAAAGTGGGCCAGCTCTAATGAGTCTTCCTGATAAATTAGTTATGAAAGGCACCAGTAGCTAATTTGTCAGGATTGGAATTGACTTCGTTGAGCTTTGGTGGCTGATATGAATAATTAACCAACATAGCACTGAACCTGCCTTGCAAGACAACTTGGCATCAAGCTTTGCTATTGATTCTTACGTTATTGGGTTTCAGGGACTGAAGGCAGCAAGGTAGACCTAGCCCAGCTGAAAAGATTAAAATGAGATCAAAGGAGGAAGTTGATGGGACTCAGTTTTCAAGGAATTTGGAACTAACTGTGGCAATCTCACGGGATTACTTGTTCCATTCATATATTATTTATGGTGGATGAGAGTTCTCCTCCTGTCTCCACTTCATCCTTCCAGTAATATGTCTAGGACAGGAGTCTGCAACTTAAATACTCAAAGAGCCATTTGGACCCACAGAAAAGAAAACACCAGGAGCCACAAAACCTGGGTGGGCATGGCCAACTCAATGTCACTCACTTCCACCAGTCACATAACCCACCCACCCCAGCTACGCCTACCCAGCTGGTCATTAGGGCAGAGAACCAGTTGTTAAAAAACACCGGGAACCACAAAATCCTTTTGACATCTCTCTCTCTCCCCCTCCCTCCCTCCCTCCCTCTCTTCTCCCTCCCTCTCTCCTCCCTCCCTCTCTTTCTGTATCTCTCTGTCTCTGCCCTGGCACTTCTTTATCCCTCGCCATCACCCTTACCTTCTCAGGTCAGGCGAGGAGTGACTGGGAGGGGAAGGACGAGGGGCAGGGCCAGCCAGGGGTGGAATTACCTGACAGGGAGCCACAGCAGAGGGCCCAAAGAGCCATATCTGGAGCCGCAGGTTGCTGATCCCGGTCTAGGAGGTAAAGGTAGATGAGAGAGAGAAGTCCCAAATTACCCTGTAGGCTCCATGGTTCTTCATAGGTTTTAGATGGAAGCTAAAACATATGAAGAATGGTTGCAGGAATTGGATATCTCTATTTTAGTGGGGAAAAAGGACCTGGGAGAGACATGATAGCAGTGTTCCAATATTTGAGGGCCTGCCACAAAGAAGAAGTGGTCAACCTATTTTCCAAAGCACCTGAGAGCAAGGCAATGGATGGAAACGAATCAAGGAGAGAAGCAACCTGGAATTAAAGAGACGGGCACTTCTTTCAATGGTGTTGTAACTTGAAACGTTTCTTAAATGAATGGCTGTAATTCGAGGACTACCTGAGTTATGGAATAAACTGTCCTCAGCTTGAACCAGAGCAGTGGCGAAATCCGAATTGTTTTACAACTGTGGCTTGGTGGGCGTGGTGTGGCTTGGTGGGCGTGGCTTGGTGGGCATGGCAGGGGAAGGATATTGCAAAATCTCCATTCCCACCCCACTCCAGGGGAAGGATATTGCAAAATACCCATTCCTTCCCCACTCTGGGGCCAGCCAGAGGTGGTATTTGCCAGTTGTCTGAACTGCTCAAAATTTCCGCTACCAGTTCCACCAGAACCTGTCAGAACCTGCTGGATTTCACCCCTGCACCAGAGACAAAACAGGGAAGAATTGAAAATCATTTTAGAGGGAAGGAAGCGGAAAAATCTCTCTGTGCTTTTGGGGGTTTGGTTTTCCTGGGGAAAACGTCTCTTCTGCCTCTTTGTTATAGATTGTTCATGTTTCACAGCTGTCATAAAATTTCCATGTTTTCTGATAAAATTCCGGTGGGCTCCAATAAATTTCCCATGATTGGCAAATTATGCAGGTGATGTATTTGCCCCCTTTGACAGAGAGTGAATTAAACAATTCATCTTCCCTTGATGTACTGCAATCTACACAGCCATCAACTCGGCATCATTTTGATTCCAGACGGGGAACTTCTCCCTCGAGGGAGGAAAAAACGTGAGCATAAATTGGTCTCGGGTGAGGGAGGGGCAGAGGAGGGTTCTGGCGGGGAGAGAGAACAGGGAGCAAAGTTGGGGGGAAATGTCATTGGTATTTGAAAAGGGCTGCATTCTGGACTAACTTTGAAAACAAAGCAAGAGAGATACGAACAGGGGTGAGATTCAGCCAGTTCATACTGGTTCAGGTGAACCGGATGCTAATTTTAAATCTGGTTCACCAAACCAGTAATTGCAAGGGTGGGCTGGGGCTGGGCCCACCCACCGCACCCCTCCTCTCCCCTCACAGGAGTCAACACGCGGCCCGCTTTGGATGCCAGGTAAGTGCAGTATCCGCGGAGAGGCTCTGGGAGGGCGAAAACAGGCCTTCCGGAAGTTCCAGAAGTCTGTAAACGAGCCTGTTTCTGGCCTCCGGAAGGCCTCCGGAGCTTGGGGAGGGTGAAAATACCCCCCCACACCATGGTGCAGAAGGCTGAGTAGGCCACGCCCACCATGGCCACACCTACCCAGCAACTGGGCAAAAAACCGGTTGCTAAAATTTTTGAATCCCACCCCTGGATACGAAAGCCTCTGATGTTTGAGGCATTTTAACCCGCTGGGGAGGGGAACAAACAAGTGAACAACATTGTAAAACTGGACATTGCAAATAATAAGTTTCAATTCATGAATTGGCTCGAAAAGGCAGCCCTAGAGAAAATTTTCCCTTCCAATGTCAATGGAACCATGTTTGCCCTTAAATACAGGTAGTCCCTGAGTTGCAACCATTTGTTTAGTGACCGTTTGAAGTTACAACGACACTGAAAAAACTGACTTATGACCGTTTGTCAGACAACCGTTGCAGCATCCCCATGACCATATGATCAAAATTCAGATACTTGCCCACTGGTTCATATTTATGACCATTGCAATGTCCCAGAATCATGTGGTCACCTTTTACGTACCATTTCAGACAAACGGTTATCCAATCTCTTCTTAAGAACGTCCGGTGTTGGAACACCCACAACTTCTGGAAGCAAGTTGTTCCACTGATTAATTGTTCTGATTGCCAGGAAATTCCTCCTTAGTTCTGGGTTGGTTCTCTCCTTGATTAGTTTCCATCCTGGGGTGCTGTTCAGCAGCTTCTGACAAGTTCTGGAGAACCGGTAGTGGAAATTTTGAGTAGTTTGGAGAACCGGCAAATACCATCTCTGGCTGGGGTAAAACCAGCCAGAGCAGGGGTAAAATGCTCCCAGATCAGACCGGATCGTACAATCCGGTAGCGATCATGGCCGGTAGTTCGGCAATCCAGTAGCGATGGTGGAGCGAAGCTCAGCCCACCCATCCAGGTGTGTTTTGTGTGCGCGCAGAAGATCTGTGCACGCATATGATGTGTGCAGTGTGTGCCCTTTCGAGCCGGTAAAGAAGGTGAGTAGATTTCACCCCTTGCCCCAGATTAGGGTGGGAATGGAGTTTTTGCAGTATCCTTCCCCTGCCAAGCCCGTCAGGCCATGCCCATGCAACCAGTAGTAAAAGAATTTGAATTCCACCACTGTTTCCATCCATTGCTTCTTGTACTGCTTTCAGGTGCTTTGGAAAATAGGTTGACTCCCTCTTCTTTGGGGCAGCCCCATTAGAACAGTGCTATCATGTCACCCCTAGACTGGACAACGATTTATCTGAAATTGTACAGGGGTCTCCTGCTTAAGCAAAGGATTGGACTCGGTCCAGGGCTGAAATGCTCCCGGTTCGGACCGGATCGCGCGATCTGGTAGCGATGGGGGCAGGTAGTTCGGAGAACCGGTAGCAAAAATCCCTGCCCCCCCCCACTGCCCACGCCTTGCTGTTCCTCTTCTCTGTCCCTGAAGCACTCAGTGGTGATATAGCTGCAAACGGGCTTAAATGACTGCCGTGGCACTTCAAAGGGCCGCCCTACAGCTGATCAGCGCTGTAGGCAGCTAGTAGACCGGTGCTTCTATTTTTAAAGAAGGTAGACCGGTGCCTGCCCAAAAAAAGGAACTTGGTGCCTCTCAGTAAAAGGCAATTGGTAGACCGGGGCCTCTATTTTTAAAGAAGGTAGATCAGTGCCTCCCAAGTTTTATATATTTTATTATTTTTATTATTTATTATTATTGACCATCTCCATTCAGTCACCTGACCACCAAGCCACACCCACCAATTAAGCCACGCCCACAGGACCGGTAGGGAAAATTTTTAGATTTCACCCCTGACTCGGTCCCTTCCAACTCTATTATTCTATGTTCTAATTTCTGGCTTGCTGGAGTGTCTGCAGAATCTATACCCAATGGACTCCCCTCCCATCCCAACAGCTAGATCTGATTCAACGTTTCTGCTGATTCCTCCCTTAGAAAAATTTCCTTTTCGCCGCCCTTGGAGAGAATTCAGAAAAAAGTTATGATGGAGGAAGAGTGAAGGAAATGGGTCAGGCCGAAGAAGCATAACAAGATTGAACCACTCAACGAAGAGTTGAAAAGTTCAGTTATTCTAAGCACAGTCTAGACAAATGCGAGTTTTGGCATTTGTGTTAACGGCTGGAGAGAGGGTGGGTTTTTCTCCTCATCATTGCCATAATAAAACTCAACCATAATAAAGCTTTCCAGAAAGCCAGGAAAAGTCTGGACTTGTCTCTTAAATATTTTGTGAGGCTCGTAACGGAATAACGCACGTGAGGGGAACCTCAAGGGAGATGATAGAGGCCAGAGGTCTCCAAACTTGGCAGCTTTAAGACTTGTGGACTTCAACTCCCAGAATTCTCCAGCCAGCTGTGCTGGCTGGAGAATTCTGGGAGTTGAAGTCCACAAGTCTTAAAGCTGCCAAGTTTGGAGACCCTTGATATAGGCCTTCAGCAAAGACTGTCAGAAGTTGAATTTTTCTGTAGTCTCTTTCAGGCCATCTCTACAGAGAGTCCTCAATTTACAACAGTTTCTTTAGTGGCCATTCAAATTTGCAACGGCACTGAAAAAAAAGGTGACATGACCATTTTTCACACTTACGACCATTGCAAGTGTCCCCGTGGTCACATGATCAAATGTCAGAGGCTTGGCAACTGGCTCATATTTATGACGGTTGCAGTGTCCCCCGGGATCATGTGATCCCCTTTTGTGACCTCCTGACAAGCAAAGTCAATGGGGAAGCCAGATTCACTTAACAACCGTAATGACGACTAATTTAACTACTTCAGGGATCCGCTCAACCACTGTGGCAAGAAAGGTAATAAAAATGGGGGCAAAAACTACTCTCTCACTTAGCGACAGAATTTTGGGGCACAATTGTGGTCATAAGTCAAGGAATGCCTATGCTGCTTCTGTGAATGTTGAAGGGGTCCAACCAGTGGTGGGTTTCATTTACAGATCCCTCACATCCTGGACATAAACTGTTTCAACTCCTACCCTCAAAACGACGCTATAGAGCACTGCACACCAGAACAACTAGACACAAGAACAGTTTTTCCCCAAAGGCCATCACTCTGCTAAACAAATAATTCCATCAACACTGTCAAACTATTTACTAAATCTGCATTACTATTAATCTTCTCATCATTCCCATCACCAATCTCTTTCCACTTATGACTGTATGACTGTAACTTTATGTTTTATATTGATATATTGACCATCAATTGTGTTGTAAATGTTGTACCTTGATGAAGGTATCTTTTCTTTTATGTACACTGAGAGCATATGCACCAAGACAAATTCCTTGTGTGTCCAATCACACTTGGCCAATAAAAAATTCTATTCTATTCTATTCTTTGCTACCGGTTTGCTTTCACAGAGTGTATTTGATGACATCCGGGCAGGTGGGCGGAGCCTCCTGCTGCTACCAGTTCACTCAAACCAGGGCGAACCGGTAGCAACTTACCACTGGGTCCAACACCCTGAAAAAGCAGGTATTTCTATCCTGTGAAGACAGTAGAAACACAGAACACCAACATCTTAGAGCCGCCCTGAGCAATAATTGATGATTATTGATTATGTGCCATTGACTTGATGTCAACCCTTAGTGACCACACAGATTGATTTTCTCCATGATGATCTATCTCTAGCCTGTTCTTTCAAATATCCAAATGTGATACTGGTAGGGGGGGAGTGGTTATTTGAAGGGGGGGGGGAAACACAGTCCAGTTGCCTTTTGGTAAAAGCACCTTTGAGACAAATATTCCAATGGTGCACTCATGGCCACCTTCTTTAGTCAAACCATCTCTTAGCAATCACATAGAGGACCCACCCTGATCCTTCATATCTTCCAATGGTGCTCCTATCGCCCAGGGTGGGCTTCAGATCCTTTAGCAATGGGTTCACTGCCCCGTTGCTAGATGGGCGTGGACATGGTGTGTGTCGTGTCCCACTCCTCCGCTGACGGCCGGGTCAGGGAAATCCGAATCAGGCTTGCCTCTGCAGCTCTGCCCAAAGTCCTAGCAAAGTCCTCAGAGCAGGCAGGAGACCAGAAAGTGACTTCAGCAAGATAAGTTCGACTTTGCCTGACTCAGAGAATGCCAGAAAGCAGATCCTTTATATAGGCCATGGGGTGTGGCTCCATGACTCAGCACTCATTAAGGCCTGCCCCTCCCTTCCTTCTGTTGCCTCCGCCTATCCAGTCTTCTGATGCGAGGGTCACTCCAATCAGCAGCTGTTGGAAATAAACTTTCCTCAGGCTCACATGCTGTGGAGGAGGGGGAGGGGTCTATCTGCTCCGTTTGCCTGGGCATGGAGCCAGGGCTGGGGCCAGGGGATGCTCCCTCCTCTGCAGCCTGCTTGGGTATGGAGCCAGGGCTGGGACCGGGAGGTGCCCCCTCCTCTTCAGCTTGTCTGGGCATGGAGCCAGGACTGGGGCCGGGAGGCATACATTCCTCCGTGTTCGGGAGCAGATAAGAAGGCCCCGGCTGCTGTGAGAGCGGGCAAGACACAACAGTGTGCATGGTCTAGTTGGCCACCTGCACCATGGTGGGGGTCGCATTTTTCGCCCTCCCCAGGCTCCAGAGGCTTTCCTCGAGCCTCTGGAAGGGTGAAAACTGCTTCCTCCAGGGTCCAGAGGCCCTCCAGAGGCCGGAAACAGACCCATTTCCGGACTTCCGGAATCTCCAGTGGACCTGTTTTTTGCCCTCCTAGACCTTCCACGAGGCCCCTGCATTTACCTGTCATGATGAATGGGCCACATAGAGAGTCCTGGGAGGGGTTGGATGTGGTGGGCATAACCAGCCAGGGGTGGCATTTGAGGATGTGCTGAACCCCGGCGAACCTTGGCTAGAGGATTGTCTGAACCCTGCCGAACCCCCAGGAGCCCATCCCTGCTATCGCCACTGAAACAGAGTTCATCCACCTTGCGGCTGGTTGTCCTCTTCTCTTTCCTTCTACCATTCCCAGAATCTTCTCTGGAGTTCAACCTTCTCATAATGGGCCTGAAATAGGTTTATTTGAACTTGGCCATTTTGTAACACCAAAATCCAAACTAGAGCAATTCCTGAACAATGGCTTCTCTTTATTTGAACCTCTTTTTTTCCAGTCATATTTCCCTGATCTCCCACAGTGAGGAGGAAGGGAATAAGTCCCTTCTGTTAAGGAGATCCACCTGGTTTCATAGATAAAGCGGAACTAGAACTCACAGTCTCCTGGTGATTGGCCCAAAGTCACGCAGCCACCTTTCATGCCTAAGGTGGGACTAGAACTTACAGTCTCCTAGTGATTGGTACAAAGTCACCCAGTCAGATTCCATAAATAAGGCGGGACTAGAATAGGTAAGGAACAACGAAGTAAATTACTTAGAAGTAAGTCTGCATGTCTTGCTTGATTTCTGGAGCCTTCTGCAATGCTGTAATTGAAATCTAGCTTTTATTTTTAGGAATGTGTGTAAAAACATGCAAAGTTTAGATCACACGGGTATAGCTATATAATACCTTGACTTTTTGGACCTTGTGGAGGTTCCTACCTCTGTCTATTTCTCACTTGGGCTCTTAATTAAATGAGTCTCTGCATTTAACAGCCAGTTTAACTTCCTATTTCTCTCTTGTGCTTTTCTTTTTTACAGAGATAAAGAAGAAGCAAAATTTTCCTACCTTAAGTTTTTCTCAATAAATCCACATTTTGCTTCAAAGAAAATGTCTGCCAGCATCCACAGATAGCTAGTAAAGCCCATATTTTGCATGTTTTCCTTTCTCCACTCTTTTTTTTTTCCTCTTTGAAATGTGATCCGTTGCTTCTTCATTGTCAGGTATCCTTTGTCTTTTGTAATTTGCACATGTGTCTATGGAGATTTCTTATAGTCTGAAAAATACGGTATATATATTTACGTACGTACGTATCAGTGGTGGGTTTGAAATTTTTTTACTACCGGTTCTGTGGGTGTGGCTTGATGGGTGTGGCAGGGGAAGAACACTGTAAAATCTCCATTCCCTGCAGAGTTGGGTTTCAGCAGGTTCTGATCAGTTCTGGAGAACCGGTAGCGGAAATTTTGAGTAGTTCAGAGAACTGGTAGTAAAAATTCTGACAGGATGCCCACCCCATCTATTCTCTGCCTCCCGAGTCCCAGCTGATCGGGAGGCAATGGGGATTTTGCAGTTTCCTTCCCCTGTCATGCCCACCGAGCCACGCCCACCAAGCCATGCCATGCCACGCCCACCAAGCCACACCCATAGAACCAGTAGTAAAAAAATTTGAAACCCACCACTGATTCCCTCCCCACTCCAGGGGAAAGTTACTGCACACACGCACCTATTTGTATCCTATGACTATCATTAAGTGTTTTACCTTAGAATTCTTGATGAACATATCTTTTCTTTTATGTACACTGAGAGCATATGCACCAAGACAAATTCCTTGTGTGTCTGATCACACTTGGCCAATAAAAAATTAAATTAAATTAAATTAAATAATTAAATTCTATTCTATTCACGTATGTATTTTTTCTTTTATGTACACTGAGAGCATATGCACCAAGACAAATTCCTTGTGTGTCCAATCACACTTGGCCAATAAAAAATTCTATTCTATTCTATTCTATTCTATTCTATTCTATTCTATTCTATTCTATTCTATTCTAGTAATAGTCTTTTTCTTTTCTTGCTTCTGAGATTTACATATACCTTGTAATTATTTAATTGTAAATATAATTGTATTATATTTTGTAGCAGGATACATGGTAGCGTTTTCCCAAATTCTGCTTTCTGACTCTTATTTGTAACCTCTAATACAACAATTCCCATATTAAAAAGTATTGTGAATGCATGTTAAATGGGGCTGGTTCGTCCCCCACCCCAACTCCCCCACCCCGCCAGAAAAACTGCATCTTTTAAAAAGAAGATGAAGTCCACCTGTTTGGGTCGCATCGTCCTCCCATTCTTCTAAACCAAAGCCAAACTTTTAGCAGCAATGAAAAAGATGGTCAAAGCAGCTAGGGGGAAAAAAATGGAGGATCATCAAAGGCCAATGATACGGGGTGGAATTTTCTCCCTGAAAAGAAAGTCATTGAATGAAGAATGGCGATTCCGCACTAAATTTCAAAGCCAACCACGGCCGTGTCAAAAGACAAGGGTTCACATAGGGCCCCATCTAGCAATTCTTTTTTTCTGCCATATAAGAGACAATCAATCCTGGGAGCTTTCAACCGGGCTATAAGCCGGTCCTTTTGTTCAGACATAAATAATCCAGGAACCCATGTTGGGATACTTTGTAGGGGAGGGGGTGAAGGTGGGCAGCAGAAACGATGCTTTCATTCGAGGAGGTGAAACAACGCCCATTCATCCTCCTGCCAGTCTTCCTGCCCAACAACGCGTGTCCTCGGACCGAGTTCCCCCGACAGAGATGTCAAGCGGTCAGTTGATTGACGGCTGGGAGAAAATAAGCATCTTTCGGTGGGACCC
This sequence comes from Ahaetulla prasina, assembly GCF_028640845.1. Taxonomy (NCBI): domain Eukaryota; kingdom Metazoa; phylum Chordata; class Lepidosauria; order Squamata; family Colubridae; genus Ahaetulla; species Ahaetulla prasina. The sequence continues at coordinate 16,221,819 of NC_080541.1, forward strand.
AGTGACCGGAAACAGACTTGAAGGACTACAATCATCTTTGCAACAATGGATGCTGAAATCCCCCTAGAAGGAAAAGCAGAGATAAAACAATCTCCTAAACAAAATCATAATGGTGTCCGTTAAAAGCAAGGCCGTGCAATTGAAATTTGGACCTTGAAATCCCTGGAAACGGCCAGCAGGGATCTTCCAAAAAATTTCCACTTAATTGTAGTTTTTAACCGGATGGAATATCAACAATGCATGGGACGTAACCCTGCTAACAATACTTAGTGGGGTTGAATTTAGACTGAAGGAAATTCAGACTTTGGCCCTAGATGGATCTAATATTTTGCCTCACCCTGGGCTGTCCTATTGAGGGTGACCCCCTGATAAGCCAAGGAATAAAGCAGTACAGTTCGCAGGTCCAAAAAATTATACCGGCGTTAAGGAATGGAAGCAGATGAGACAGCATTTTGCAGAGTAATCATAAGGCACATTTTTTAGACTCGCAGAAAAAGCAGAAATTAAGGAAGGAAACAAGCCAAAAGAAAGAATGAATAAGCAGGCAAGCCAAAATCCAAAATAAAAATCAAGCAATTCTTCAAGAAAATTGTATTGATAGATAGTCCTCGACTTATGATCACGATTAAGCCCAAAATTTATGTCGCTAAGCAAGACAGTTCTTAAGTGAATTTTACCCCATTTTACGACTTTCCTGGCCACACTTGTTAAGTGAATCACTGCGGTTGTTAAGCTAGTTACACAGTTGTTAAATGAATCTCGCTTTGTCTGAAAGAAGATCGCTAAAGGGGATCACATGACCCCTGAACACTGTAACCGTCATAAATATGATCCACTTGCCAAGCATTCAAATTTTGATCACATGACCTTGGGAATGTTGCAATGGTCGTAAGTGTGAAAAACAGTCACAAGTCCCTTCTTTTTAGTGACATTGTAACTGGTCACTAAATGAACTGCTGTAAGAAGAAGACTACCTGTATTCTTTTATCCGATTTTTGATCAATCTGAAGTGATACATTACTTCGTCTCATTGCAGTGCTTATTTTCTTTCCTAATCTATTTATTTATTTATTTTATTTATTTGTCACAACAAATAAATATATATATATAAGCATAAGCACGAAATAACTATCCTATATATAAGCATATATATAAGCATAAGTATGTAATATCTATATTAATTGGATATAACGAAAGGAAACAATAGGACAGGAATGGTAGGCACGCTTGTGCTCTTAAGCACGCCCCTTACAGACCTCTTAGGAATGGGGTGAGGTCAATAGTCTTTACAGTTTTTGGTTAAAACTTTGGGGATTTTGGGAAGAGACCACAGAGTCAGGTAGTGCGTTCCAAATATTTGCAACTCTGTTACTGAAGTCATATTTTCTGCAATCAAGATTGGAGCTGTTAACATTAAGTTTAAATCTATTGTATGCTCGTGTATTGTTGCAATTGAAGCTAAAGTAGTCTTCAACAGGAAGGACATTGTAATAGATGATTCTATGAGTTAAACTCAGGTCATGTCGAAGGCATATGACTAGCAGGAGGAATTTTTATTTTTATTTTTTTTTTGGTTCCTGTCTTCAGAAGTTGTAGAAAACATTTTACAACTCTTATCTGGCTGATTAACGTAAGGGAGAACATTTGGAAAAGATAAGCAAGTTAATAAGCCCATCTGTGGGATAATTTCACCACTTCTCCGCTACATTTTTGCCTATCATGTATTAGCAGCCAAAGGCTAATCACGCTTTGCATAATCCTAACATTCTTTAAAGCCTGGTAGGTCTTCTCCAGAATGAAAATTCACACTCCAACCATGGCAACCTCACTCTGCATTTTCTCACCCATCTACTGTACACCCACTTCCCAATTCTATTTCACCCAGCCCAGCCCTGGAAGACGATTTTGCTAGATAGTGTGGGATGCTACACTACAAAAATTTGCTTAGCTAAACAACATAGTGCACAGGCCTGGCAGATATAATCTTCAAGGTTTTTTTGCTCCCTTTTTTAAAAATTTATTTTACTAAGCATATTTGGGTGGTAGGCAGAAACTACAGGAAACTGGCTAGTTTTGATTAAAGTCCTAATTAGCTGGCATTTTTACAGGTCAACTATTGGAGATGCATTCCAATGCAATGTTGAAGGCATCTGAGGACTGTGGGATCTTTGATGCTCTCTAGATTTTAGAAAAGAATAGAATAGAATTTTTTATTGACCAAGTGTGATTGGACACACAAGAAATTTGTCTTTGGTGTATATGCTCTCAGTGTACATAAAAGAAAAGATACATTCATCAAGAATCATAAGGTACAAACTTAATGATAAGCATAGGGTACAAATAAGTAATCAGAAACCATCAATATCAATATAAATCGTAAGGATACAAACAACAAAGTTACAGTCATACAGTCATAAGCTATCGAAGTGCTGTCCCGGTGTTTGGAAGCCGTACGGGTCTGGATGGGGAGAAACAGGCTCAAGCTCAATCCCTCCAAGACAGAGTGGCTGTGGATGCCGGCATCCCGGTACAGTCAGCTGAGTCCATGGCTGACTGTTGGGGGCGAGTCATTGGCCCCGATGGAGAGGGTGCGCAACTTGGGCGTCCTCCTGGATGAACGGCTGTCTTTTGAAGATCATTTGACGGCCGTCTCCAGGAGAGCTTTTTACCAGGTTCGCCTGGTGCGCCAGTTGCGCCCCTTTCTAGACCGGGATGCCCTATGCACGGTCACTCACGCCCTCGTGACGTCTCGCCTAGATTACTGCAATGCTCTCTACATGGGGCTCCCCTTGAAGGGCATCCGGAGACTGCAGTTAGTTCAGAATGCGGCTGCGGGTTATAGAGGAGCCCTCGTGGCTCCGTATGACACCTATCCTGCGCAGGCTGCACTGGCTACCTGTGGCCTTCCGGGTGCGCTTCAAGGTTTTGGTAACCACCTTTAAAGCGCTCCATGGCATAGGGCCGGGTTACTTACGGGACCGCCTACTTCTACCGAATACCTCTCACCGACCCGTGCGCTCTCACAGAGAGGGACTCCTCAGGGTGCCGTCAGCTAGGCAGTGTCGTCTGGCGATGCCCAGGGGAAGGGCCTTCTCTGTGGGGGCTCCCACCCTCTGGAACGAACTCCCCCCAGGACTCCGTCAACTTCCGGACCTCCGAACCTTCCGTCGTGAGCTTAAAACATATTTATTCATCTGCGCAGGACTGGACTAGATTTTAAATTTATAGTGGTTTTAATTGGTTTTAATATTTATACTATTTTTAATAATTTGGCTTTTAGAATAAGTTTTTTAATGGTTATCTTAATTTGTACATATATGTTTTTTACTTGCCTGTGAACCGCCCTGAGTCCTCCGGGAGATAGGGCAGTATACAAATACGATTAATAAATAAAATAAATAAAATAAGTGGAAGGAGATGGGTGATGGGAACGATGAGAAGATTAATAGTAGTGCAGATTTAGTAAATAGTTTGACAGTGTTGAGGGAATTATTTGTTTAGCAGAGTGATGGTGTTTGGGAAAAAACTGTTCTTGTGTCTAGTTGTTCTGGTGTGCAGTGCTCTATAGTGCCGTTTTGAGGGTAAGAGTTGAAACAGTTTATGTCCAGGATGTGAGGGGTCTGTAAATATTTTCACAGCCCTCTTTTTGACTTGTGCAGTATACAGGTCCTCAATGGAAGGCAGGTTGATAACCATTGTTTTTTCTGCAGTTCCAATTATCCTCTGAAGTCTGTGTCTGTCTTGTTGGGTTGCAGAACCAAACCAGACAGTTATAGAGGTGCGGACGACAGATTCAATCATTCCTTTGGATCAGCAGCTCTTTGGGCAGTTTGACCTTTCTGAGTTGGCTTCTTTTGGTTCTTTCCTTGCAGACATTTCAATTACCCAACTAAGTAACATCACCAAAAGGCAAGACAAGAAGCAATGGATGGAAGCTAATCAAGGAGAGAAGCAACCTAGAACTAAGGAGAAATTTCCGACAGGGACAACAATTAACAGGTGGAAAGGCTTGCCTTCAGCAGCTGTGGGTGGTCCAACCCTGAAGGTTTTTAAGAAGAGACTGGACAGTCACTGGTCTGAACTGGTTATAGGGGTTCCCGCTTGAACAGGGAGTTGGACTAGAAGACCTCCAAGGTCCCTTCCAACTCTGATATTCTGAAATTAGAAGGAAGTGAAGATCACTCTCTTTTTAGTGGCTTGTCCTTTCAGTATTGGTGGGAGTGCTCTTGGTGGTTTCTTGAGTAAGCTTTAATTTACTGTTAGCTTGTTTGTTTGACTTGGTAGTTCCTTAACTGAGGCATTGTTTACTTCTTGATTGTTAGTCTAGTGTTAATCTTAGTGTTAATCTCTGCTCATCTGCCAGTAAAGAAGTGTTTTGATCTCTTTGTTTCCTTTTTGAGTGTGTCTTTTGAATAGTATGAATAGAAATAGTATGAATAGAAATAGTATGAATAGAAAATTCATTCAAAATAGAAAATTTTGAAATAGTATGAATAGAAAATCTTAACCAGCAAATGCTCAGTCTTACATATTGGAAAAAAGAACCTAAACACTAAGTACAAGCTTGATGGACATTACCTTACAGATGACCCCCACCCTGTTAAAGACCTTGGAGTTTTCATATCCAATGATCTAAGTGCCAAAGCCCACTGCAACTACATCGCAAACAAGGCCTTAAGAGTTGTAAACCTAATCTTGCGTAGCTTCTTCTCCAAAAACACTACACTACTAACCAGAGCATATAAAACATTTGCTAGACCAATTCTTGAATACAGTTCGACTGTCTGGAACCCACACCTCATTTCTGACATCAATACAATTGAACGTGTCCAGAAATATTTTACAAGAAGAGTTCTCCACTCCTCTGAATATAACAAAATACCTTATGCCACCAGACTTGGAATCCTAGGTTTAGAAAATGTAGAACTCCGCCACCTTCGACATGACCTGAGTTTAACTCATAGAATCATCTATCACAATGTCCTTCCTGTTGAAGACTACTTCAGCTTCAATTGCAACAATACACGAGCAAACAATAGATTTAAGCTTAATGTGAACTGCTCCAATCTCGATTGCAGAAAATATGACTTCTGTAACAGAGTTGTTAATAGTTGGAATAAACTACCTGTCTCTGTGGTCTCTTCCCAAAATCCCCAAAGCTTTAACCAAAAACTGTCTACTATTGACCTCACCCCATTCCTAAGAGGTCTGTAAGGGGCGTGCATAAGAGCACAAGCGTGCCTACCGTTCCTGTCCTATTGTTTCCTTTCGTTATATCCAATTAATATAGTTAATTCATACTCATGCTTATATATATACTTATATATTATATAGTTATTTCATGCTTATGCTTATATATACTGTGTGACCAAAAAAAAGTATGTAGAGGATTTTGGGAGATGAAATGAAACAAAAGGTGAGACTCTAAGTTGGGTTTACAGGATTTTTTTTTTTCAAATAGAATCAATGATGGTGGGCCAAAGGTCACCTATTCATATTTCTTCGTCTCTGGAGCCTCCAACTCCCACTCATTGAGGAAAGTGTATCATTATTCAATGATACAAGAAGCAATGGATGCAGGGGTGGGTTCTACTTACCTTTACTATCGATTCGCATCATGCTCACGCGCACACGCTTGCGCAGAAGAGTTTTGATGACGTTTGGGTCAGTGGGCGGAGCCTCCCGCCGGTTTTACTACCGGTTCTATAGAACCGGTCTGAACCGCGGGCGACCCACCACTGAATGGGTGGAAACTAATCAAGGAGAAAACCAACCTAGAACTAAGGAGAAATGTCTTGACAGTTGGAACAATTAATCAGTGGAACAAATTGCCTCCAGAAGCTGTGGGTGCTCCAACACTGGGGGTTTCTAAGAAGAGATTGGACAACTGTTTGTCTGAAATGGTATAGAGTTTCCTGCCTGAGCAGGGGTTGAACTAGAACAGGGGTGTCAAATTCAAAGCCCACGGGCTGGATCTGGCCTGCAGGGTGCTTAGATCTCTGCCCACGGGATCGCCCTGGAAATAGCGAAGGACCAGCCCGCCTCTGCCAGTGAAAACTGAGCATGTGGCCCTCTCAAGCTCCATTTTTGCTGGCAGAGGGACGCAGGAGGCTATCCTAGCTGAAAACGGAACTCAAGAACCCATTTTCGCTGACAGACGGGCCTCAGGCACCCCTGACACGAGTGATGTCAAGCCAGCCATGCCCACCCTGGCCACGCCAACCCTGGCCCCCCGAGGTCAAACACAACCCTGATGCGGCCCTCAATGAAATCGAGTTTGACGTCCCTGGACTAGAAGAACTAGAAGTTCCTTTCTAACTCTGTTATTCCATTATTCTGTTCCTCATCACCACACTTTCCCTTTCTATAACATCTCCCGTTGGAATTGGCCAGAGACACTTTTCTCCAGAGATGCATTTCCTGAAAATTTCACTTCATCCTTTCTCCCACGCCCCCATCCGCCCCACCCACCCCAAAAAGCAAGCATGCCCACTTTTGGGAAATAAACCAGCCAATATTTAAATCAGGGGTCTCCAGCCTTGGTCCCTTTAAGACTTGTGGACTTCAACTCCCAGAGTTCCTCAGCCAGCTTTGCTGGCTGAGGGACTCTGGGAGTTGAAGTCCACAAGTCTTAAAGGGTCCAAGGTTGAAGACCCCTGATTTAAAGGATAGTAATTGGGAAATCCCAGCTGTGATTTCTATTTAGATCTGGCACGTTTCCTCTTTTGTGGTAATCTAACCATGCTATAAAAATGCAACCTGAATTTACGAAAAGTTAAATTATTACTATTAGGCCCGCCGCACATGGATGAAAGTGGAGCTGTACTATTTTTATCCTCCTCTGTTTCGGTTATAATTTTGGCCCTGCACTTAAACGATTCCCCATTCATAGGCTAGCTATTTTGAGAATGAACTCAGTATGCATTTGCCTTCTAATGCACTTCAAAAATGGCTGGAGGACAATGTCAACAAACCCCTCCCTCTCCTTACTGCCAAGAGCAAACAGCATTCCATGCAATATTGGCTGGAAGCAGATTATTATTATTATTATTATTATTATTATTATTTTATCAATGACCTCTACAATTGCACTGTTTTCCTAATTACTTTTGGGGATTAATAATTAAACAGAAAAGCCACTTCTCTGCCGGACAGCACTTTTATTGACATGCATAAGGAACAGGTGATAAATTAATAAATTATTATATCTAACTGGCTAGTCCTGCTTAAATAATGGCTAAGAGCTAGAGCAATCTGTTTGTTGTCGTGAAAAAGGAGGAGGGTGACGGAGATGGGAAGAGAAGCAGCGAGCAATTTGTCCGCTTTTATGCTCAGCGCTTCCATCGTTTAAATATCTCTTAAATCAATAACTTTTCTAGAACTGCATTCACACTCTTTTAACATCACTGAAATTGAAAACTGCTGGTAGTAAAAAGACAATGAAAGTTTATTTTCAAGAGGAAAAAAGAAGAAGGTAATCCTCGACTTACAATCAAAATTGAGCTCACAGTTGTTAAGTGAGACATCAAGTGTTAAGTGAATTTTGGCGCATTTTATGACCTTCCTTGCCACTGTTGTTAAGTGAATCACTGCAGTTCTTAAGTTGCCGTGCGGCACCACTCACACACAAACACGTAAGTGTGGTTTAGAGAGTTTATTAATGTTCCCCAGCAGTTCCCTTCACCTAACCTCAGAACTGTCCCAAAGAAATCCAGCCACAAGCAGGCCAAGATTAGTCCACAAGGCAATGGCTAGTCCATAAAACAATGGAACGTTGCTCCAACGAGTAAGTTCACGAAACAAACTTAAATCCACCAGGCAAAATTGAAAGTACATCCACAAGAGCTCACTTTGCAAGAGAAGTTCAGAGTCTCCAAGGCACAAAGTGAAGCAGGAAGCATGCGGAATTACCATAGACAGCAATAAACCCAACACATTGTTCGCAGCAATGCCTCCCTCTGCCTGTTGGGATAAATAGCTTTCTGGTGCAGCCCATCAAGACAGACAGGGCTTCCTCCCAAGTAATCTGGCAGATCTCCATTGCTCTTGTCTTTTCTCTGCCCTGTGTGCTCTCGGATCCACCATGGAAGGCAGTTCTTCCTCTTCACTAACCATCCACCCCTGCAAGCTGTCCCCAGCTGAAAACGTGTGTCTTATAGTCTGAAAAATACGGTAACTGCTTGCATTGTCAGGAAATTTCTAGGTTCTAGGTTCGATGTCTCTTTGATCAGCTTCCATCCACTACTTCTTGTTCTGCCCTCAGGTGCTTTGTAGAATAGGTTGTCCCCCTCTTCTTTGTGGCAGCCTCTCAACTATGGGAAGATTGCTATCATGTCACTTTTAATCCAGGAGAGAATCCAGCAGGTTATGACAGGTTCTAGAGAACCGGTAGCGAAAATTTTGGGCAGTTCAGAGAACTGGTAGCGGAAATTTTGAGTAGGTCAGAGAACCGGCAAATACCACCTCTGGCTGGCCCCAGAGTGGGATGGGAATGGAGATTTTGCAATATCCTTCCCCCAGGAGTGGGAAGAGAATGGGATTTTGCAGTATCCTTCCCCTGGAGTGGGGTGGGAATGGGGATTTTGAAGTATCCTTCCCCTGCCACGCCCACCAAGCCATGCCCACAGAATCGGTAGTAAAAAAATGTGGATTTCGCCACTGCTTTAATCCTTCTCTTTTTGGAAGACTAGACATACCCAGTTCTTGCAACTGTTGTTCAAATATTTTAGCCTCCAGCCCCCTAATCATCTTTATTGCACTTCTCTGCACTCTTCCAAATGGAACATTCTTTGCTTTTGTCGAAAATTGTAATGCTGTTTTAACTATATAATTTAGGCTTCCTGAGCATCAAAACATTGTTCTTGTTCCCAAATGTCTTTTTTTTTTTTTTAGGGAGTGTCGTATTATTTGTTCAGGCACTATTGTTTAAACAGGAACTTTAATTCCGACGAGGCCATCAGTTGCGAGGACTATCAATCAAATTTTATTTAGGGTCACAGGCCAAAATTATGTATAAAACATCAACTACAAAAGGTGTAATAACTAAAGAGAAAGCTGCTTTCTGACATGGAACAGTCCATCAGAATTTAATTATACCCAGAGTTTCCTTTACAGTGACCATGATTGAACGCTATTTTTGCTACCTTTTTGGAGGTTTCTAAGGATTTATCAGCTAGCAAAAAAAGTGTATTTTCTTCCACGTTACAGTTGAAGCAATGTAAAAGAAGAAATGATATTAATTTGAAAACAGATGTTTGGTAAAATGGACAATTCAGCAGAACATCCAATATTGATTGAACATCATTCTTCATGCGGGGACAGATTCTGTCCTAGAAAGTGGGGTAGCCATCGATTGATTGATTAAATGTCATCAGGTTGTTATCGACTCTTAGCAACCACATAGAGAGATTTTCTCCATCACAATCTGTCCCTATCTTGATCCTTCGGGTTTTCCAATAGGGCACACATAGCCACTGTAACTGAGTCCATCTACCTTACTGCTAGTTATTGTCTTCTTCTTCTCTTTCCTTCCAAAACACTACAAGGTAGCGTTCTGGGACCAGCACTCTTCATATTATACATTAACGACCTCTGTGACCATATTATAAATAATTGTGTTCTCTTCGCTGATGATGTTAAACTATTTAACACTACCAACAATACGGCTACCCTCCAAAAAGATCTTGATTTTGTGTCAGAATGGTCAAAACTTTGGCAACTCCAAATCTCAACCAGCAAATGCTCTGTCTTACACATTGGAAAAAAGAATCAGAACACTAAATACAAACTCGATGGACATTACCTTACAGATGACCCCCCCCACTCTGTTAAAGACCTTGGAGTTTTCATATCAAATGATCTAAGTGCCAAATCCCACTGCAACTACATCGCAAAAAAGGCTTTAAGAGTTGTAAACTTAATCTTGCGTAGCTTCTTCTCCAAAAACACTACACTACTAACCAGAGCATATAAAACATTTGCTAGACCAATTCTTGAATACAGCTCACCTGTCTGGAACCCATACCACATTTCTGACATTAATACAATTGAGCGTGTCCAAAAATATTTTACAAGAAGAGGTCTCCACTCCTCTGATTACAACAAAATACCTTATGCCACCAGACTGGAAATCCTGGGTTTAGAAAATTTGGAACTCTGCCGCCTTTGATATTACCTGAGTTTAACTCATAGAATAATCTGTTACAATATCCTTCCTGTTGAAGACTACTTCAGCTTCAATTGCAATAATTGTTATTGCAATTGAAGCTGAATTGAAGCTTCAATAACTGAATTGTTATTGCAATTGAAGCTGTTAAGCTACTGAAGTTCGCAGATGACACAACAGTGATTGGTCTCATTCGAGACAATGACGAATCCGCATATAGACGAGAGGTCGAACGACTAGCCTTGTGGTGCAACCAAAACAATCTGGAACTGAACACACTCAAAACCGTAGAAATGGTGGTAGACTTTAGGAAAAACCCTTCCATACTTCCACCTCTCACAATACTTGACAACACAGTATCAACAGTAGAAACCTTCAAATTTCTGGGTTCTATCATATCGCAAAATCTCAAATGGACAGCTAACATCAAAAACATCATTAAAAAAGGACAACAAAGAATGTTCTTTCTGCGCCAACTCAGTAAGCTCAAACTGCCCAAGGAGCTGCTGATCCAATTCTACAGAGGAATTATTGAGTCTGTCATTTGCACCTCTATAACTGTCTGGTTCGGTTCTGCAACCCAACAAGAAAAACACAGACTTCAGAGGATAATTAGAACTGCAGAAAAATAATTGCTACCAACTTGCCTTCCATTGAGGACCTGTATACTGCACGAATCAAGAAGAGGGCCGTGAAAATATTTGCAGATCCTCGCATCCTGGACATAAACTGTTTCAACTCCTACCCTCAAAACGACGCTATAGAGCACTGCACACCAGAACAACTAGACACAAGAACAGTTTTTTCCCGAAGGCCATCACTCTGCTAAACAAATAATTCCCTCAACACTGTCAGACTATTTACTGAATCTGCACTACTATTAATCGTTTCATAGTTCCCATCACCAATCTCTTTCCACTTATGACTGTATGACTATAACTTGTTGCTGGCAATCCTTATGATTTATATTGATATATTGATCATCAATTGTGTTGTAAATGTTGTACCTTGATGAACGTATCTTTTCTTTTATGTACACTGAGAGCATATGCACCAAGACAAATTCCTTGTGTGTCCAATCACACTTGGCCAATAAAATTCTATTCTATTCTATTCTATTCTATTCTATTCTATTCTATTCTATTCTATTCTATTCTAATAATACACGAGTACACAATAGATTTAAGCTTAATGTGAACATTAAGTCCAATCTTGACTGCAGAAAATATGACTTCAGTAATAGAGTTATTAATACCTGGAATTCACTACCTGATTCTGTGGTCTCTTCCCAAAATCCCTAAACTTTAACTTTCCCAGTAGTATATCTTATCCAAGGAGCTGGTTCTGTACATAGTGTGCCTGAAGTAGAATAATTTGAGCCTGGTCATCTGTGCCTCAAGCGAGAACTGTGGGTTGATTTATTTGACGATTCATTTGTTGGTTTTCTTGACTGTCCATGTTGGATCTATGCCACAGCCAACTCGCCATGGCCAACTTGCTACAGCCAATTTGCTGCAGCCAACTCACTGCGGCCAACTTGCCCCAGGACAATTTGCCATGGTCAACCTGCTGCAGGACAAGAGTTACACTAATATCAAAGAAATAGTGGAACATAATCATTAGCAGGGGGCTGGACTTGAAGACCTCCAAGGATCTTCCGTGGTGGCTCAGGCTGTAAGATAGCCTGTTATTAAAACACAGCAGCCTGCAATTACTGCAGGCTCGAATCCCACCAGGCCCAAGGTTGACTCAGCCTTCCATCCTTTATAAGGTAGGTAAAATGAGGACCCAGATTGTTTGGGGGGGCAATAAGTTGACTTTGTAAATATACAAATAGAATGAGACTATTGCCTTACACACTGTAAGCCGCCCTGAGACTTCGGAGAAGGGCGGGATATAAATGTAAATAAAAGAAAAAAAAGGATCCTTCCAAATCTGTTATTCTATTCTATTCATTAAAGAAAGGATGCCAAAGGAGGGACAAAATGAAATGTGAGTGACAAAAGTTAAAATGATGCTTTAATTATTTTAAATAATTAAATTGAATTATTGCATTGTCCTGCAGCGAGTTGTCCGATGGAGGGTTGGCTGTGGTGAATTGTCCCATTCTGGTTCATGTTATTCTCAAGAGTCTTCAAAAACATTATTTGGAAGCTCTTCTGCTCCCGAAGGTGATTTTTCAAAAGGCAGCTGGACTTCTTTTGTTTTTGCTTGAAGACATTTCTCTTCTCATCCATGGAGCTTCTTCAGTTTTGAATGAATGGGGGAGAATGGAAGGATTTATATTCCTTGCAGTCATCTGGTCTTTAGCACTCTCTCTGAGAATCATTGAGGCCACTTGGAGGATTACCTGTGCCCTTGGCATCACCTGAACAGTGCAAATGAGTGTCGAACCTTCTTGGATCTGCTGAAAGGATTGTGTTGTAAACTGTTCTGACCTAGGCTTCCCCAGCAGCACGAAGCTGAGTCCCCGTCCCGATAAACCCCTTTTATTTAATTTACAGTGAATTCTTCTCCAGAAAAGTCTTTCTTCTCCCACAGTCTTTCAAGATAGTTCACAATTACCGACCTTTATCAGGCTTGGAGAGTGGCCAGGCCAATATCTTTCAGACTCCACACTCTAACCGACAATACTTGGCAAGAATACAGGAACAGATCTTCGCCCAAATGAACTCACTGTCTCCTGCAAACTCCCCTCCCCTTCACTCCTCTTTATTCCCTATGGGAGGGGCCATTCACCGTCCACCTGTGGCTTTACTCCTGAGTTGACCCTTGTTCCTTAGCTGTTCCCTTCTCCTGGCAGCTGTGCATATGCGCACACTGGGAACAGGATCCAGCTGTTCTCCTGCCTCACTGATGTCCAACTCCGAAGGCAGCTGACAACTATCAGACGGCCCTGGCACCATCTCTGCCGCTGATGCAGAGCCCTCATCAGAGCCTTCCCCAGACTCCAGGACTGGCCCATGTTCCTTCCCAACCGCCTCACTTTCCGAATCATCTACCAGGCCACAACATAAACAGAAGATAGGTGGTGTCATATCCCTCTCCCTTTGTTGAGAGAGGGCTGTTCATTTTTAATGTTGATGGCCTCTTCAACCTCTCTTTCAAACCAGCAGTCCTCTCTGTCCAGAATGTCCATATGTCCACATTCTGGACAGAGAGAACCACTGGTTTGAAAGATACTTTAAGATTGAACAGTCCTCGCTCAACAGAGGCCAAGAGATATGAAAAAGTAACTTTGGGACAAGGTACTTGAGAAATCGCCATCGATATTTACTCTTCTGCTTCTTCAAAGTCCAAGCTTTTGTTTGTGTCACAGGGAAACACCATTTCCTGCACCATTTTGTCTTACCAGAACCAGAATGAACAGTAATCAGATTCAGAAATTAAAAAGTTTTTAAATATGTAGGAATTATGTTTCAATCCTGAAATCTTGGAAAGAGCAAGAAAAAAAATTCTCTTGTGTTATGTGGACTACTGTATGTCATTAAAAGCTACTAAACCTCATGATCTGGGAGAGAATTCTTGGAAAATATTCTATTCTGGATGCTTGGGGGAAAAAAATTCTTCCAATTAGAGAGCCAAGTCTGACTGACCCCGAAGGGAATCCAACAATTTCTGGGTTTAATTAATTTATGGAACTCACTTCTAAAAATGCGGTAGTACTTCCAACTTAGAGGGCTTTAGAAAAGGAAGAATTTTTTAATCCATTAATGAAGTTTACAACCATTTATTTAGAAACCGTTTGAAGTCACAATGTGTTCTGACCTAGACTTCCTTAGAAATTAAACAGCACAAACTTAGTCCCAGCAAACCTCTTTAATTCATATGGCTGTAGATTACTTTCATTTGCAGTCCGCAAGACTTGATAAAGAGTCTTTCAGAGGAAGGTTATCAACACCCACCTATCTCATGTGGAATGCTGCCAAAGGGCTAATTTCCAGGTGCAGGGCAAGGCCAAACTTGGCACAGAGTCACAAACAGAATTTTCAAATCTTGAATCGGCCAGATGAACTAATTGCTTCCTGCAAAAGCTCATGTCCCGTTCGCTTCTCTTTTATGTCTTATGGGAGGAGCCGATCATCTCCAAGCCTTATTCTCAAGTCAACCCTGTTTCCTTAATTGTTCCTGTCTCCTGGCAGCTATACGCATGCGCACACTGGGAACAGGCTCCAGCTGTTCTTCTGCCTCGCTGATGTCAGACTCCGGAGACTCTGGAGGCAGCAAAGAACTACCAGATGGCCCTGGCCCCCTCTTTGCCTCTGACTCAGAACCTTCCCCAGACTCCAGGACTGGACCATGTTCCTCCCCAACCTCGTCACTGTCCAAATCTGCTTCCATCTCTGCTAGCCACTGCTGGGCCATAACACAACGGCACTAAAAAAAAAGGTGAGTTACAACCAGGTGATTTGCCTAACAACTGTGGCAAAAAGGGTTGTAAAATTGGACGCAACTCACTTAACAACTGCCTTGATTAGCAACAGAAATTTTGGTCCCAGTTGTAAGATGAGTATTTTGTTCAACACACTTTGCACCTTATCACAATTCCATCAGATGGACCAATTGTTGAAGCAACAGCTTCAAAGCCATGTTTGCAGATATGGGGGAAGAAATGGAAGTTGCAGGTTGGATAATGGGCTTATGGCACAAATGAGATTTTTCAGTCAGTGTCTTACGTTAAGGGATGTCAAGGTCATAATAAGGGAAAAAAATCCAGACAGCATGATGCAATAAGGAGAAAGAAGATGTATTTCTAATTTCTCAACAGCCTCCAAGTTATAACTTCAAGTGATGGAATTGTATGTTGAGATGTAGAAAGAAATAGCAGCTCTTCAGAATTGCAGATAAGCGGTAGTGGATTTCTTTTACTTGATCTATTACAGCTGTATGTTGGGTGTGACCTGAGAGGACCCAACAAGGGAGGCTTTCATGATTTAAAATGTCTAGGCAACATTCCACCAAACCTCAGGAAATATTCCAGAATTTATATATCTAAAATACTTGTATGGTTATTGCTATCTTGTACAGTGAGTTTAGATGATTCACAACCAGTGATAGGTTTCAAATTATTTTACTACCGGTTCTGTGGGCGTGGCTTGGTGAGCATGGCTTGGTGGGCGTGGCATGGGAAGGATACTGTAAAATCTCCATTCCCTCCCCAATCCAGGGGAAAGTTACTGCAAAATCCCCATTTTCTCCTGATCAGCTGGTACTCGGGAGGCAGAGAATAGATGGGGGTGGGGCCAGTCAGAATTTTTACTACCAGTTCTCCGAATTACTCAAAATTTCCACTACCGGTTCTCCAGAATTGGTCAGAACCTGCTGAAACCAACCTCTGTTCGCAACAACTTGTAATGACACAGTACAGGTTCACAACAACTTGTAAGGACACAGTACAGGTACAGGTTCACAACAACTTGTAAGGACACAGTACAGGTACAGGTTCACAACAACCTGTATGGAGACAATACAGGTACAGGTTCACAACAACCTGTATGGAGACATTACAGGTACAGGTTCACAACTGTACAAGTTGTTCTTAATATTGTATGTGTTTGTTTTTGTATTTTATTTGGTTGTTCACCGCCCTGAGTCCTTCAGGAGAAGGGCGGTATATAAATTAAATTATTATTATTATTATTATTATTATTATTATTATTATTATTATTATTATTATTATTATTATTATTATTATTAACTTGTATGGAGACAGCACAGGTACAGGTTCACAACAACTTGTATGGAGACAGTACAGGTACAGGTTCACAACAACTTGTATGGAGACAGCACAGGTACAGGTTCACAACAACCTGTATGGAGACAGTACAGATACAGTTCACAACAACTTGTAAGGACACAGTACAGGTACAGGTTCACAACAACTTGTATGGAGACAGTACAGGTACAGGTTCACAACAACTTGTATGGAGACAGCACAGGTACAGGTTCACAACAACCTGTATGGAGACAGTACAGATACAGGTTCACAACAACCTGTATTGATTCAGTACAGGTACAGGTTCACAACAACTTGTAAGGACACAGTACAGGTACAGGTTCACAACAACTTGTATGGAGACAGTACAGATACAGGTTCACAACAACCTGTATGGAGACAGTACAGATACAGGTTCACAACAACTTGTAAGGACACAGTACACGTACAGGTTCACAACAACTTGTAAGGACACAACCTACAACAGTTCATTTAGTGACCATTTCGAAATGGCAGTGGCACTGAAAAAAGTAACTTATGTCCATTTTTCACATTGATGAGTGATGCAGCATCTCTATGGCCAAGCAAATAAAAATTCAGACACTGGGCAACTGGCTCATGTTTATGGTGGTCACGTAATCTTCTTTTGTGACCTTCTGACTGGCAAAGTCAATGGGGAAGACAGATCCACTTAAACAACCGTGTGACCAATTTAACAACTGCCGTGACTCGCTTAACAACCGTGGCAAGAAAGGTCGTCAAACGGGGCAAAATGCACTCAACAAATGTCTCATTTAGCAGCAGAAATTTATGGTCGTAAGTTGTAATCGTGTAGTTACATGGCCACTGCTATCGAATGAGGTGGGCCTAAGTGGTTCACAACAACTTGAAGAGGCGCAGTATTGAAAAAGGCATTATAAGACGGAGAAATCCAGTAGCAAGTAGATCCGTTCGGCATCTGGGACTTTTTGTGGTTGCTTTTCCTTCTCTAATGTTAGTAGAAGGAATGTGGTGGCTCAGTGGCTAAGACGCTGAGCTTGTCGATGGAAAGGTCGGCAGTTCAGCCGTTCGAATCCCTAGTGCCGCATAACAGGGGTGAGCTCCCGTGACTTCTGCCAGCTTCTGCCAACTTAGCAGTTCGAAAGCACGTAAAAAATGCAAGTAGAAAAATAGGGACCACCTCTGGTGGGAAGGTAGCAGCGTTCCGTGCGCCTTTGGCGTTGAGTCATGCCGGCCACATGACAACGGAGATGTCTTCGGACAGCGCTGGCTCTTCGGCTTTGAAACAGAGATGAGCACCGCCCTCTAGAGTTGGGAATGACTAGCACATATGTGCGAGGGGAACCTTTACCTTTAATGTTAGTAGACATTTAAACTGTCCCCAGGATGCCATCTTCTCTCTGTCCCCCACTTCCATTACTTTATTCAAGCGGTGGGTATGGAAATCTATGCATCCCTGCTTTCCTCAACCTCCCCTTTCTAAGCCAATTTTGCGGCCTTCCTTTGTGTGAACTTGCAGGGGTGACTTGACTGGAGTGTCAATTGGATGTCAAAGGGAGCCTAATGCCCACCCTGGCCTCCCTTTATTTCTCTCCATCCTCAAAGGATTCCAGAAAGTTAATGAGCCATGGCCTTCCTTTCCCTGCCAGGGCTAGATTCGATAGCCTTAATTAAGCCATGCTTTCCCAAGCCCCTTTGGTGGGCCAAGCCTTTTCCCCCTGCTTCCCTTCCCCCTTCCCCTGAGAAAGAGAAGGGAGGGGAGGGAGGGAAGGGGAAGGGGAAAAGGAAGGGGAAGGGGAAGGAAAGGAAAGGAAAGGAAAGGAAAGGAAAGGAAAGGAAAAGAAAGGAAGTGAGGGGAGAGGAGAGGAGGGAGGGAGAGAGAAAAAGGGGGAGGGGAGGAGGGGAGGAGGGGAGGGAGGAAGGAAAGGGAGAGGAGGGAGGAGGGGAGGGAGGAGGAGGAAGGAAGGGAAGGAAAGGAAAGGAAAGGAAAGGAAAGGAGGGGAGGGAGGGAGGAAGGAAAGAGGAGGGAGGAGGAGGAAGGAAGGAAAGGAAAGGAAAGGAAAGGAAAGGAAAGGAAAGGAAAAGGGAACGGAAGGAGTGTATGATGAGAGGATGGAAGGGAGAGGAGGAGGAGGAAAAGGTAGGAAGGAAGCAATAGAGAGGGATGAAAAGGTTGAAAGGAGGGGGAGGGGGAGGTAAAGGAGTGAAAGAGGGAGGGAGAGAGGAAGAAAAAGGAGGGAGGGAGACAGCAAGAGAGGGAAGGAGGAAATCATCTTGCCATGATTAAAGTGGAAAACAGTTCAGTTGGGATTCGGGATGTCTGCAGGATGTGATTTTTTAAAAAATGTGGTGCATAAGTCACAAATAATTAAAGCTTTGCTTATACTGCCATGGCTGCTTTTTATAACCATATCCTATAGGTGCCTCTAGTAACCCCTAACTGTTCACCTAGGCTGCCCGCTCTTAAATCCTGCTATATTCATCATGGAATGGTTTATATTTCCATGTGTGTCAGAGTTTGAATGCAGAGAACAATAAACCAGTAGTACTGCTTGCCTTCAGAAATTGTGGGTGCTCCATTCCTGGAGGCTCTTCCGAAGAGATTGAACAACCCTGTGTCTGAAATGGTAGAGGGTCTCCTGCTGGAGCAGGGGTTAGACTAGAAGACCTCCAGGGTCCCTCCCAGCTCTGTTATCTATGAAAGCTAAAAAGTGGTGGTGTAAATCCGCAGCAGACAAATCAGTATATCAGAACCAAACATTCCTTATTGTCTGGAACAATTGGTGCAGTGGTGAAATCGACATATATATTTTTACTACCGGTTCTGTGGGCGTGGCTTGGTGGGCATGGCGTGGCGTTGCTTGGTGGGCGTGGCAGGGGAAGGATATTGCAAAATCTCCATTCCCTCCCCGCTCCTGGGGGAAGGGTATTGCAAAATCTCCATTCCCACCCCACTCTGGGCCCAGCCAGAGGTGGTATTTGCCGGTTCTCCGAACTGCTCAAAATTTCCGCTACTGGTTCTCCAGAACCTGTCGGAACCTGCTGGATGTCACCCCGAATTAGAGCCACAGAGAAGCAATTCTTATACGGGAAAAGCATACTTTTACTTATATATATATATATATTTCTTTTATGATGTGCTGTTGTTTTTATTTATGACGATATTTGTGTATACTGTTGTGACAAATGAAATTTTTAAAAAAAGGGTGACAGTATTAGTGAACTTTAATGAGGACTTGAATTCTTCATTGTCAGGAATGCACCCAAGGGTGAGAGTCTGTATCAAAAACTTTAACTTCCCAGGTGCCGTTCTTTTGTATTTCTCAGCAAAGTTGCCTTCCCTTCTACCTGGAATTTTTAGCAGGCGAGATGCTTTCAAGACAGAACACTTTTCCTCCCAGCAGAAAATCAAGATTATTTCCCCTAGAAATTGGGACATATTATTTGGTTGCAAGGAAGGGGGCGCTGTTGCTTCTTCTTAAATGCCTTTCTTAGGTTGCTTTAATAATAACCTATATATCACCCTCAAGGTAAGATTAGGTGACATTTGTATTCAACTCCTTTTTGTTTTTTCAAGAAAAGGAGCTTTTAAAAAAAAATAGCAAGCAACTGACCAAAATCCGTAGTTTTCTTCGTTAGCGGGATGAAAAAAAATTCAAATAAAAACATAAAACAACAACAACATTTGAATATTTATCTCTAAAAAATCTAGATTTGAATCCCAGCCATGTTTATAGTGCTGAGTCACTTATTCTTGTTATTATTGTGGTTTGTCACACTCAGCCAGATGTTTAAATTGGATTTGGCATTTTTTTTAAAAAAATCCACATACTGTGTCCTTCCCAAGGACTCAAGATAGACAGATGTTGTGTTAAAGGTATTGTCTCATGATATACGCCGCTTCACATAAAGCTGCCTTTTGCAATTGATTGATAATATTATTCTTTTTCTTGGTACACAACAATGTGAAGTCACAAGCTGTCAGTTCTTAACTGGTGTCGATGTTCATAAACATCAAGTTGTTCCCAAGAACTTAGAATGTTGCGAGTTATCGGCATAACATGTGTGCAGTGGTGGGATTCAAATAATTTAACAACCGGTTCGCTGCCCTTATGACCGGCTGGGTGGGCGTGGCCAGGGGTGTGTGACAGGCAGCACTCAGCCTCCTGCACCACCACCCCGGGAGCAAAAATGGGCCATGGCGGGGGGGGTGTCATGCGCCGCCGCCCCACGCCCTACTTTGGGCCTAGTAGGCCTCCCTGCAGCCTCCTGGGAGCAAAAACAGGCTGTGGGAGGGCCATGATGCACCCCCGCACCCCATTTTGAGCCTAGTAGGCCTCCCTACAGCCTCCTGAGAGCGAAAATGGGGCACAGGGGGACTCCTGAAGGGGCGGGGCCAGCCAGCAACTTAACTACTGGTTCGCACGAACCAGCCTGAACCAGCTGAATCTCATCACTGCATATGAGCCCCCATTTGCAACTGATAGATGAAAATTTTGTCAATGTGCAGATTTTCTTAGTGCTGTCCAAGGTATTTTAGCTAATAACCACTGGGGCTACCAGGGCTGGTTTATGCCCTTAATTCTTCAATTTTGAGTTCAGATCTTGATGCTTTTCTCTATTTATTTCTATCCTACCTTTATTATTTTTACAAACAACTCAAATTAGCAAATATGTCCCACGCATTTTCGTCGTCCTATTTTTCCCATAGTAACAACCCTGTGAGTGACTTACCAACTCACCCAGCTAGCTTTCATGGCTAAGTGAGGCCTAGAACTCACAATGTTCTAGTTTGTGGCCTGGTGCATTAACCACTAGGCCAAACTGGGTCTCTTCATCTGATCTTCTCCAATTCTTCTTCAGTTCTTTGTCTTCTATTCTACTATCCCCTGGCATTGCCACGTCAATTATCCACTTTCTTCATTTCAACCACAGTTGAAACATATAACAGTTATATCTGGTGTGTTATGAGCCATATTCATATTTGGAAATCCCTCAATATTTTAACCAGTTCATTTTTTGACTAATTTTTCAGCTACATCTTCTCACCAATTTTTCATTACTGGTACATGGTAATTTTTTCTAGATGTTCCAATGAATCATTTAGGCAACAGTGTTATATCACTGTAATAATCAATTTGTGTGAACTTGCAAGAGTTAAGTCTAAAAAGTCTTTTTTTTATTTAATTTTGTCATAACAGTATACATAAACATTGTCATAAGTAAAAAACATATCATGAAATATATATATATATATATAAGTAAAGAATATGCATAGCTATATTAATTAGATATAATAAAGGGAACAATAGGACAGGAACGGTAGGCACTTTTGTGCTCTTATGCACACCCCTTATAAAAGGGTCTAAAGTCTAAAGCATCTAATAGCAATAGACTTATATACTGGTTCATAGTGCTTTACAGCCCTCTCTAAGTGATTTACAGAGTCAGCATATTGTCCACAACAATCTGGGTCCTCATTTTACTGACCTCAAAGAAGGATGGAAGGCTGAGTCAACCATGAGCCAGTAAGATTCAAACTGCCAAACTGCAGGCGGCCAGTAGTCAGCAGAAGTAGCCTGTAGTACTGCATTCTAACCACTGCACCACTCTTTAACCCTAAAGACTAAAGAGTACAATGAATGGTTAAGAGAACTAAGTACGTCGAGCCTAAAAAAGAGAAGGATTAGGGGTAGTCTTCTGGTAATTGAGGGGCTGTCACAAGGAGGGGTGGGGAAACTTTTTCTCCAAAACACTTGGAGGACAGCAGGACAAGAAGCAATGGGTAGAAGCTCACTAAAGAGAGATCCAATCTGAAACTAAGGAGAAATTTCCTGACAGTCAGAACAATTAATCAACAAATTATCAACATTAATCAACAATTAATCAATCAAACAGCTTGCCTCCCATCACTGGAGGTCTTCAAGAAAAAAGTATGTCTGGGATGTAGTAAGGGATGTAATAAGGTCTTCTGCCTTGAGCAGGGGGTTAGACTAAAAGACCTCAAAGGTCCCTTCCACCTTTAGAGATTCTATATACGATCTATTGTTCCTTCTTCTTCTTTCCATTTTGAATCATTTGATGATTTTTTTTTTTCAGTTCTGATCTTGATTGTCTTAGTTCGGACGGTTTGTTCTTGTGCAGCCAAAATCAAGCCTTCAGTTTCTTTTTTTTTTTAAACGTTCCAGTTGCAAGCCACTGCCAGGTTTTATCTTTATCCACTTTCTCCTTACTCTTTTGCAGAAATTGACTAGGTAATGCTTTTCCTCGCCAGCATTTTGTTTGTATTCTCATTATATTATTTCAATATTTACTTTTTCTTCCCTATGCACTTAGTTCCAATTTTTAACTTGCCTCAGTGCTTGTTCTTGGCAGTCCTTTACATAATCTTTGTATTAAACTCTTGTAATTATTATTACCTGTCCACAACAATGGGTGGTCACAGCTGTCAAGTACTTATATAATATAACAACAGAGTTGGAAGGGACCTTGGAGGCCTTCTAGTCCAACCCCCTGCCCAGGCAGGAAACCCTACACCATCTCAGACAGATGGTTATCCAACATTTTCTTTAAAATTTCCAGTGTTGGAGCATTCACAACTTCTGCAGGCAAGTTGTTCCACTTATTGATTGTTCTCACTGTCAGGAAATTTCTCCTTAGTTCTAAGTTGCTTCTTTCCTTGATCAGTTTCCACCCATTGCTTCTTGTTCTACCCTCAGGTGCTTTGGAGAATAGCTTGACTCCCTCTTCTCTGTGGCAGCCCCTGAGATATTGGAACACTGCTATCATGTCTCACCTAGTCCTTCTTTTCATTGAACTAGACATACCCAGTTCCTACAACCGTTCTTCATATGTTTTAGCCTCCAGTCCCTTAATCATCTTTGTTGCTCTTCTCTGCACTCTTTCTAGAGTCTCAACATCTTTTTTACATCGTGGTGACCAAAACTGGATGCAATATTCCAAGTGACCTTACCAAGGCATTATAAAGTGGCACTAACACTTCACGTGATCTTGATATTGGTTTTCCTGTGTGTTCTCAAGAACCTAGCATGTTGCAATCTAGCAACATAGTATATGTGTGGATCAAAACAGTATGGCCTTTTGTAACAGACAGACGGAAAAGTTGTCAATGCATAGATTTTTTAAGTGCCATCCAAGATCTTTTGATATAGTACCCAATATACTGAGAACCACTGGGACCACCATAGATAATTTACACCATTATTATAATTATCATTATTACTTTGCTTTGAGTTTTCATATATTTGTGATGAGTAAGCAACTTTTCTTCTAGTAATCCTGCAGTTGCTGGCCTTGGTTGCATAGACAACTGTCTTGAGTCCTTTAGCCCATTTGTCACCTGATGTCCAGGAATTCCAACATCTAGTGTGGTTCTTGTTGACATGGGTCATGACCAGGGGACTGGAGGCTAAAACATATGAAGAACGGTTGCAGGAACTGGGTATGTCTAGTTTAATGAAAAGAAGGACTAGGGGAGACATGATAGCAGAGTTCCAATATCTCAGGGGCTGCCACAAAGAAGAGGGAGTCAAACTATTCTCCAAAGCACTCAAGGGTAGGACAAGAAGCAATGGGTGGAAGCTAATCAAGGAGAGAAGCAACCTAGAACTAAGGAGGAATTTCCTGACAGTTAGAACAATTAATCAGTGGAACAGCTTGCCTCCAGAATGCTCCAACATGGGAAGTTTTTAAGAAGAAATTGGACAATCATTTGTCTGAAATGGTATAGGGTTTCCTGCCTGAGCAGGGGGTTGGATTTGAAGACCTCCAAGGTCACTTCCAACTCTGTTATTCTGTCTGGTATGGATTTCTGTAAATTACATCTCACCAAGCTGCTGATGGGAGAGACACTCTTTGTCCTCTGATGAATATACATACAAAGCAAAGTAATATAATCATAAGATATCAATAGGAGAAGATAGTAGTAAAGATGAGACGGATAATAGTAATAGAGCCCGACTACTATTAAAGTCTCTACCTGTCCTATTTGGTTGCTGTACCAAACCAAGCAGTTATAGACGTACAAATGACAGACTCAATAATTCAAAATTCAATAATATGAATAAAAGAAATGCAATAATATGGATGATAATAATAATTCAGTAATGGTTGAACCTCTGGCACAACCTGTAGCCCCACAACTACATTATAGTACTTCACTGAGAAGAGGAGGAGGAGGAGGAGGAGGAGGAGGAGGAGGAGGAGGAGGAGGAGAAAAAAGAAGAAGAAGAAGAAGAAGAAGAAGAAGAAGAAGAGGAGGAGGAGGAGGAGGAGGAGGAGGAGGAGGAGGAGGAGGAGGAGGAGGAGGAGGAGGAGGAGGAGGAGGAGGAGGAGGAAGAAGAAATGATGTTGATTGCTTCTCATTTTTAAGAATTGCATGGCATGAAAATACAGCAGGGTCCTATCCAACTTGGAAAAAGCTGATGCGGAGCAATGGAATTTCCCCATTTTGCTTTTTCGTAAGAATTTGCCTAAATTTGCAAATTTCTTCACAAAGACATATATGTAGGCAGCCATTGCTCTGTTTCCTTTCAGCATAACCAACATTCTACAGAGCCCAGGAAAGGAGTACAAAACAGCAAACAAAGGAAATTAGACGTGAGATAAGAACAACAGAAGGAAACATACATATATCTAATTTACATCAACATCTTTCATGATACCTCTCCATTCTTTTATATTATATCCTTGCAAACTGTCCTTGCTTTCAACATGTCCATGCACAGCTTCATAATTGCCTTTTCTTCATTAAACTTCCCCCTTCCTCTCTTTTTTCAGGGACTAATCAACTCCATTTGATCAAATCTTTCTTGGTTTTCCCCTTCCTGTCAACCCACTCACTCTTCTTTCATAAATATTTTTTTTAAAAACAAATGACAAAAAAAAAAAAAAAGTAAAACTGATCCAATCACCCATTTCTCCTATTTTCTCACCAGCCAATTTTTTTTTACACTTTCTCTGAATTCTCTGTAGCAACTTTCTCCCGTTGACGTCTTCTAAATATGTTCCCCACACAATTTTTTGAGCTTCTGTGCATGAATTTTAGCAACATGACGCAAAGACTGTGGCTTACATATTTGCATTCGTGATTTCCCAACAATTTTGCACTGGAAGATGGAAATACTATTGGGGTGGAAGTAGCCTTCACCCTGCAGTTAGACAACAGTCTCGCAAAGTAGGCTACACTATGAGATTGGTTGCTTGACCAAAATCAGGTAGTATGTTCTGTAAATTCAAACAACACATCTAAACGAGAGGCTGTATTATCTTCCTAATATCAGTACAATATAGATATAATATAGACCAACTCCTATTCCCTTACTACTACTGATAATGTTACCTAGTTTGTTAATGAAAAGTCTGCAAGAAAACAACCAAGCTCAGAGAGTACCAAAGACCACACAGTTCCTATTATCACTTGATCAATACTTTGTATAGCTTGGATCATAGGATATTCACTTGTTGATATTTTGAATTATAAAGCCTAGTAATAGCCTAATGCAAGGGTGTCAAAAACAGGGCCCGTGGGCCCGATGCAGCCCACAATGTGCTCAGATCTGGCCCACAGGGCCGTCCTGGAAAACGTAAGGGGCCAGCCCATGTGGCTTCAACCCAATCTATCCAGTGCGAAGAGGAAACATGCCAGCAGTTTGGGGAGTAGTGTCAAGCTGGCCACGCCCACCCAGTCGGCCATACACAGTGAGTGGCATCAAGCTGGCCATGCCCATCCAGTTGGCCGCACCCACCAGTCGGCCACACCCAGCCCCCTGAGGTCAACCACAGCCCAGATGCGACCCTCAATGAAATTTATTTATTTATTTATTTATTTATTTATTTATTTATTTATTTATTTATTTATTTATTTATTTATTTATTATTTAAATTTCTATACCGCCCTTCTCCCAAAGGACTCAGGGCTGTGTACAGCCAGGATAAAACAATTGATACAAAAATTAAAACCAATTTAAAAAGCGAAAATTCAAGATTGGCTGGAGACTATAAAAATCCAATAAAAACCCCCTTTAAAAACCATTAGGCCAGTCCTGTGCGATGAAACAAAAATGTTTTCAGCTCGCGTCGAAAGGTCCGGAGATCAGGGAGTTGGCGGATACCTGGTGGTAGCTCATTCCAGAGGGTTGGAGCCCCCACAGAGAAGGCCCTCCCCCTGGGGGTCGCCAGCCGACATTGTCTGGCCGACGGCACCCTGAGGAGACCCTCCCTATGGGAGCGCACTGGTCGATGGGAGGCCGCCGGTAGCAGTAGGCGGTCCCGTAAATAACCCGGTCCTATGCCATGGAGCGCTTTAAAGGTGGTAACCAACACCTTGAATTGCACCCGAAAGACCACCGGAAGCCAATGCAGCCTGCGCAGGAGAGGTGTTATATGGGAGCCACGAATCACTCCCTCTATCACCCACGCGGCCGCATTCTGAACCAGTTGGAGCCTTCGGGTGCTCTTCAAGGGAAGCCCCATGTAGAGAGCATTGCAGTAGTCCAGACGGGAAGTGACGAGGGCGTGAGTGACTGTGCATAGGGAATCCCGGTCTAAAAAGGGACGCAACTGGCGTATCAGGCGAACCTGATAAAAAGCTCCTCTGGCGATGGCCGTCATATGTTCTTCTAACGACAGCCGTGCATCCAGAAGGATGCCCAGATTGCGGGCCCTCTCTGTGGGGGCCAATGACTCGTCCCCCACAGTCAAATTGAGTTTGACACCCTTGGCCTAAGGCAGGGATCAGCAATCTGCGGCTCTGGAGCCGCATGTGGCTCTTTCATCCCTCTGCTGCAACTCCCTATTGCCAGTCAGCTCCACAATTGATAGGGCTTTCGG
Source organism: Ahaetulla prasina (assembly GCF_028640845.1). Lineage (NCBI taxonomy): Eukaryota > Metazoa > Chordata > Lepidosauria > Squamata > Colubridae > Ahaetulla > Ahaetulla prasina. Next base: position 16,248,551 of record NC_080541.1, read on the forward strand.
TTAGGATAGGTAGAGGAAAAAGGATGCTATGCCAGGAGGAGAGACTATGGTGGGGGAACCTGACTTCCGGTTAGGGCCTTTGTGGTTTTGAGTGTTTAAGGTTGCCAACCCCTGGCCTAAGGTAACATTAAATAATAGCGCCTATTTATAATTCAATATATCCAGAAGGCATGAAAGTGGGCCATGAAAATGGTATGCATACTCATAACAGAGCAGGACCACTTGCAGCCCAATTTAAAGATATCTCCCAAAATAATCACAAGTTAGGGGCTGTCTCACCAAAAGACTGTCAAGGAAAATGGGGCATGATCCATGTACAGAAATGAGGATCTTAGAGCCGTTTCAAAAAAACTGTTCAGGATGGCACTGGCTATGATATACCAAAGTAAACAATCGCAACCTATTTCTTCTCCAAACAATTTTAGGATTGTCATGAGATTGCTTTTGAAGCAGCTAAATATCGTATCTGCTCCCTGCCATAACCTTAAACATTGATATAAGTTCCTAGCTCCCTCGGGGACGCTGGGAACGATAATTCTGTTCGAAGGCATCCTCCCCAGTAACTATATTCAGAACAACTCCATCAAACAAATTCCCAAATTCTTTGGTGAAAGAGCAATGACAGCTAAATTAGCCTTGCACTAACATAACAGTCTCGGTAAATAGTTGTGGGAATTTCTGCTTTTCCCAAACTGCTGTGTGGAACCCTTCCTGTCTTGTTTCTGTGGTTATGGTGAAAATATTTTTGACTTAAAAAACTATCTGCCCCAATATGACTAGAGATTTTGCAGTTCAAATGCAGTTGCCTTGATGTAAAAAAGATGTTGAGACTCTAGAAAGAATTAAAACATATGAAGAACGGTTGCAGGAACTGGGTATGTCTAGTTTAATGAAAAGAAGGACTAGGGGAGACATGATAGCCGTGTTCCAATATCTCAGGGGCTGCCACAAAGAAGAGGGGGTCAAGCTATTCTCCAAAGCACCTGCGGGTAGAACAAGAAGCAATGGATGGAAACTAATGAAGGAGAAAAGCAACTTAGGATAAATTTCCTCACAGTTAGAACAATTGATAAGTGGAACAACTTGCCTGGAGAAGTTGTGAATGCTCCAATACTGGAAAATTTTTAAAATAGAATAGAATAGAATTTTATTGGCCAAGTGTGATTGGACACACAAGGAATTTATTTTGGTGCATATGCTCTCAGTGTACATAAAACAAAAGAAAAAAAATACCTTCATCAAAGGTACAACATTTACAACACAAATGATGGTCATAGGTTGCAATTTAACCCTTAATGATAGCAACAAAAAGTTACAGTCATACAGTCATAAGTGGAAAGAGATTGGTGATGAAAATGAAGAAGATTAATAGTAGTGTAGATTTAGTAAATAGTTTGACATTGTTGTGGGAATTATTTGTTTAGCAGAGTGATGGCGTTTGGGAAAAAACTGTTCTTGTGTCTAGTTGTTCTGGTGTGCAGTGCTCTGTAGCGTCGTTTTGATGGTAGGAATTGAAACAGTTTATGTCTAGGATGTGAGGGATCTGTAAATATTTTCACGGCCCTCTTCTTGATTCTTGCAGTATACAGGTCCTCAATGGAAGGCAAGTTGGTAGCAATTATTTTTTCTGCAGTTCTAATTCTCCTCTGAAGTCTGTGTCTTTCTTGTTGGGTTGCAGAACCAAACCAGACAGTTATAGAGGTGCAAATGACAGACTCAATAATTCCTCTGTAGAACTGGATCAGCAGCTCCTTGGGCAGTTTGAAAAGATGTTGGATAACCATTTGTCTGAAATGGTGTAGGGTTTCCTGCCTGGGCAGGGGCTTGGACTAGAAGACCTCAAAGGTCCCTTCCAACTCTATTATTCTATTCTATTCCAAAACTTTCTTCATTAGGATTTTGACTTTTTTTCCCAAAGAGAATAATTAATCAGTGGAACAGCTTGCCTCCCAGAGATGCGGGTACTCCATTGCTGGATGTTTTAAGAAAAAATTGGACCACCATTTGTCCAGGATGGTATGAGGCCTGATGCCTTGAGCAGGGGGTTGGACTGGAAGACCTCTAAGGTCTCTTCCATTCCTTTAATTCTATGAGTCTATTTGAAGTCGCTCTGTGGGGGTAATCATGGGGATCATTTAAATAAATGATATGGGACTTTAAGAGAAAAATATGAGCAAAGTGAATAATGCATCTGCTGGCAGTGAACATTTTATTTTTACCTCAGCAAAAGCTAATTTGGTCACTTTTTCTAGTAAAGTGAGGCCAAATGCTAAGTCAATCAGGCCAAGTCATGTTTTAAGGGTGTGTGTGTGTGTGTGTGTGTGTGTGTGTGTTATATCAGGGGTTTCCAACCTTGGTCCCTTTAAGACTTGTGGACTTCAATTCCCAGAGTTCCTCAGCCAACTTTGCTGGCTGAGGGACTCTGGGAGTTGAAGTCCACAAGTCTTAAAGGGACCAAGGTTGGAGACCCCTGTGTTATATGATTATTGGTAGATATATGTATTTCTTTTGAGAGCAGGCAACAGAATTTCATTTTTAATGCCTGCCAGTGTGCTCACAGTAAAAAAAATGACAGTAAAGGTTATCTTATATTGATCATTGGTTTAATGATGGTTCAAAGTTACGATGGAAAAAGTGACTTATGACCCACCCTTGAAGTTATGATTGTCACACTACCCCTATCGTAATGTGATTGCAATTTGGGTGGATGGATGGAAATTGGAAGCCTTCCAGATGGCTTCCAACAAATAGATTGGGAAAGCAGAATGTGCTTAACAACTACATAATTCATTTAGCAACTGCAAGATTCACTTAATGAACATGGTAAAAATGGCTGTAAGATTGGGTCTCATCATATGACTCCCTTAATGATTTAGTGGCCGAAAGTAGCTCGTCCCAAATGTGTTGTAAGTTGAGGACTACTTGTCAAATGTATATACTCTAAATACATTTAACCAATCCTCCTGTGATGTTGTGATCTTTAGGTGCAGGACAGAAGACACCAACACAACATCCATTCTTTGACCTAGTATAAATTCAGAATATGCCTATGACATGCCTGAGGGACCAGAGAGTACCCAATCACTAAATATTAAGATGAACCTGTTGACTCTGTTAAAAAATAACCTATGACCTGGATGACTGAGAATCTCCATAGATATTTAGTAAAGATAAAGCTTCCCTTCGCACATATGTGCTAGTCGTTCCCGACTCTAGGGGGCAGTGCTCATCTCCGTTTCAAAGCCAAAGAGCCAGCGCTGTCCGAAGATGTCTCCATGATCATGTGGCCAGCATGACTCAATGCCAAAGGCGCATGGAATGCTGTTACCTTCCCACCAAAGGTGGTCCCTATTTTTTCTACTTGCATTTTTTAACATGCTTTCGAACTGCTAGGTTGGCAGAAGCTGGGACAAGTAATGGGAGCTCACCCCTACGCAGCACTAGGGATTCGAACCGCTGAACTTTTGATTGACAAGCTCAGCGTCCTAGCCCCTGGAGCTACCGCGTCCCCACTCCATAGATATTTATATGGAGGTGAAAATGACTTGATGTCACATAATCAATCAACGATCAACTAACCAAACTTTCTGCGCCCTTGAAGAAAAACATGGATGTGGGAAGGATTCCACGCACAGGCAGGGTTCCCAAGGCTTTTTCGTGCGATTTCAGTACCTGATGAATCACAGGGAAACATGGCACATGGACTTCAGTCAATTACAGTTTTCAGAGAAGGATGAAAGTTGATGACATCAGATGTTGGTTTGCCTCTTGGGTGCTTCGCATCTACAAAGCATTACTGCGGCTCAGTCATACAACAATTACCACTCATTATGCTCATATTTCACAAAACTTCTCAAGCGAGGATTAACTTGCACTTTAAGAAAAATTCTTCTCTGAAAGGGTTTCATTTTCTCTCAGTTTTTAAGAATGGAAACAAGTGGGACGGCTATTTCCCTTGTCATAAATGAATACTTTGTTCAGTAACTTGGGGCGGGGGGAGTTCCCATCTCTTAATACTTAAAGTTTTTCTTCCAAAGAATAACTTTCATTGTTAATAATATCCTCAGAAATTCTTTTAAACAAGCCTGAAACATCTGAAAGATATCCAAAATAAGGTTACTTTTATGTTGCTGTTCTCACACTGGGAATTTAAAAAAAAGAAAAAGCAATAAAGCTTTGTATATAGAAATCAACCCCGTATTTGTTTAATGTATCTTTGAATTAACAGATTAACAGAGTTGGAAGGGACCTTATAGGTCATCTAGTCCAACCCCCCCCTCAAGCAGGAGACCTTACACCATTTTTAACAAATGGCAGTCCAATCTTTTCTTGAAAGCTTCCAGTGATGAAGCTCCCACAACTTCTGAAGGCAACTTCTGTTCCATTGGTTGATTGTTCTCACTGTCAGAAATTTTCTCCTTATTTCTAGGTTGAATCTCTCCTTGATCAGTTTCCATCCATTATTCCTTGTCTGGCCTTCAGGTGCCTTGGAACATAGCTTGACCCCCTCCTCTTTGTGGCAGCCCCTCAAATATTGGAAGACTGCTATCATGTCTCCCCTGGTCCTTCTCTTCACTAGACCAGCCTTGCCCAGTTCCTGTAACTGTTCTTCATATGTTTTAGTCTCCAGTCCTCTAAACATCCTGGTTGCTCTCCTCTGCACTTTTTCTAGAGTCTTTTTTTTTTACACTGTTAGTAATATCATTTAGTGTATCCACCAATTAATTTGATTAGGCTGAGATGGAGGAATCTTCCATGAGTGGTTAAAGTCACCTGTGGCTTATAGTATGGTATCAAGATCATGTGAAGTGTTAGTACGCTTTATACTGCTTTAAGTAAGACCACACTTGGAATGCTTTGTCCAGTTTTGATCACCACAATACAAAAAAAAAGATGTTGAGACTCTTAAAAAATAGTACAGAAAAGAGCTACAATGAGGATTAGGAGTCTGGAGACTAAAGCATATGTTGAATGGTTGCAGGAACTGCAGGGGTGGGATCTACTTACCTTTGCTACTGGTTTGCAACGGGAGCGTACATGCACTTTTGCGCATGCGCAGATCGTCCATGATGACATCTGGGCAGGTGGGCAGAGCCTCCCACTGCTGTTACTACCGGTTCACAAGAACCGGACCGAATCAGTAGCAACCCACCACTGAGGAACTGGCTATGTCTAACAAAGAGAAGAACTAGGGGTGACATCTCTTCCAGTGAGGAGATGAGGTTGTAGAGGTCTAGGGCAGGGATGTCCAAACTTGGCCCCTTGAAGAGTGGTGGACTTCAACTCCCAGAATTCCCCAGCCAGCAACTTGCTCATTTATAGCTCATGCTGGCTGGGGAAGTCTGGGAGTTGAAGTTCACCACTCTTCAAGGGGCCAAGTTTGGACACCCCTGGTCTAGGGACTATGTTTTTCTTTTTAAGTCCAGTATTGTGGGGTCCTGGGTAGTTTGACATAGTCATTCAGCAATTTCTCAGGGGAATGGATTGTTCTACTCTACGTATCAGGAGTTGTGGAACCCAGATTGAAAGGCAGCAGGATTGAGGACAACCAGGCCTACATAGATCATATGGACTAGAGGGGCAAGTTGTAGGTTCTCAGGGACTTGTGAGAATGGCTCTGGGTGTTATACTCACCTCCATCCTGTTTTTGTGGGTTTGACTGTTGGCTGCGTAAGTTTGGAGGGGGAGGGATGATGTTGGGTGTGTTAGGTTGGGTTGGGTTGATATGAGTGGTTTCTGTTTTTGCTAGATTGCTGCCTCCACCTCTGGATGGTTGGAGTGGTTGGTGTGGATGTGGTTTGTGGGATTGTTATGGGAAGTGAGTAGCCATCCATGTTGGATGGGTATAAAGAGACACCACTCTCTCATCCTAGGACCTCCATCCTCTTTTCCAAACACAGCAAACCCTTCCTGGGATCTTAGTGGTCAAAATTGTTGCTGGTACATTCCAAGTCTGCCAGTAATAAGACTTCATGACTTGTTCATGATTTGTTGATGAACCCAAAAGGAAGACTGGCATGTTTTAATGGGGAAGATTCCCTCTATCAGAAATTTCTTCCGCTGGGTTTCGCATCATCCTCAATGCGGATCTAGGAGGATGCAATGGTGATGATCTATCATTTATTTATTTATTTATTTATTTATTTATTTATTTATTTATTTATTTATTTATTAAACTTTTATACCGCCCTTCTCCCGAAGGACTCAGGGCGGTTCACAGCCAAGTAAAACAATAAAGAGGTACACAATAAAAACAATAATTAAAAAACTTATTAATTATAAGGCCAAATTAAAATCTGTTTAAAACAATAAAACCCATTAAATAAAATTAAAATCCAAATATTAAAAACTACTAAAAATTTTATGCCAGTCCTGCGCGAATAAATAAATATGTCTTCAACTCGCGGCGAAAGGTCCGAAGGTCAGGAAGTTGACGGAGTCCCAGGGGAAGTTTGTTCCAGAGGTTGGGAGCCCCCACCGAGAAGGCCCTTCCTCTGGGGGCTGCCAGCCGATATTGCTTGGCGGACAGCACCCTGAGGAGTCCCTCTCTGTGAGAGCGCACAGGTCGATGGGAGGCAATCGGTAGCAGTAGGCGGTCGCATAAATAACCCGGCCCTAAGCCATGGAGCGCTTTAAAGGTAGTAACCAGCACCTTGAAGTGTACCCGAAAGACCACAGGTAGCCAGTGCAGCTTGCGCAGGAGTGGCTCCCTCTATCACCCGCGCAGCTGCATTCTGAACCAACTGGAGCCTCCGGGTGCTCTTCAAGGGGAGCCCCATGTAGAGAGCATTTCAGTAATCCAAGCGAGAGGTAACAAGAGCATGAGTGACTGTACATAGGGCACCCCGGTCAAGGAAGGGGCGCAACTGGCGAATCAGGCAAACCTGATAAAAAGCTCTCCTGGCGACGGTCGTCAAGTGATCTTCAAAAGACAACTTCCCATCCAGGAGAACGCCCAAGTTGCGCACCTTCTCCATCGGGGCCAATAACTCGCCCCCAACAGTCAGCCGTGCTTGCAGCTGACTGTACCAGGGTGCCGGCATCCACAGCCACTCCGTCTTGGAGGGGTTGAGCTTGAGCCTGTTTCTCCCCATCCAGACCCGTATGGCTTCCAGACACCGGGACAGTACTTTGACAGCTTCGTTGGGGTGGCCTGGGGTGGAAAAGTACAGCTGCGTATCATCAGCGTACAGTTGGTAACTCACCCCAAAACCACTGATGATCTCACCCAGCGGCTTCATATAGATGTTGAACAGGAGAGAATCGACCCCTGCAGCACCCCACATGTGAGGTGCCTCACAGTCGATCTCTGCCCCCCTGCCAACACCGTCTGCGACCGGTCAGAGAGATAGGAGGAGAACCACCGATAAACGGTGCCTCCCACTCCCAAACTCCCCAACCGGTGCAGCAAGATACCATGGTCGATGGTATCAAAAGCCGCTGAGAGGTCTAATAGGACCAGGGCAGAGGAATAACCCCTGTCCTGGGCCCTCCAGAGATCATCAACCAACACGACCAAAGCCCTCTCCGTACTGTACCCGGGTCGAAAGCCGGACTGGAATGGGTCTAGATAGACAGTTTCATCCAGGTATTGGGGTAATTGACGTGCCACCACACTCTCTAGAACCTTCGCCACAAAGCGAAGGTTGGAAACCGGATGATAGTTTCCTAAGACAGCTGGATCCAGGGAAGGCTTCTTGAGGAGGGGTCTCACCACCGCCTCTTTCAAGGCAGCAGGAAAAAAACCCCTCCAACAAAGAAGCATTAATAATCCCCCGGAGCCAGCCTCGTGTCACCTCCTTCATGGCCAGCACCAACCAGGAGGGGCACGGGTCCAATAAACATGTGGTGGCATTCAACCTCCCCAACAACCTGTCCATGTCCTCAGGAGTCAAACCCATCCCAAACAGTCTCAACAAGACGAGTTCATGGGATCTTTGTGGTCATTTTTCTGGGACCAGGGGTTGGAGTGTGGGTGCCTGTTTGTGAAATTGGACTGCTGTGTGTGTGTGTGTTTGTGTGTATGTGTGCACGCGCTTTGGGTAGACCGTGCACACACACACAGGTGAAATGCTCCCGGTTTGGACTGGATCGCCCAATCCAGTAGCAATGGTGGTGGGTGGTTCAGAGAACCGGTAGCAAAAATCCCTGCCCCTCCCATGCCCAGCTGAGCCACGCGATCATCAGAGGCTTTTTTAAAAAACTTTTAAAAGCATGTTTTCTTCGGCCGATCGCACGGCTCAGCTGGGATCATCAGAGGCTTTTAAAAGCATTTTTTTTTTTGCAAAATTTTTTTATTTTTCCATAATAATTCCCACAATTTGACCAGTGTACAATACAATCACTTATCCAACAATCAGTCCTATACTCAAATTATACTCAGTCAGGGCTGCTCGACTGCCACTCCCCCCTTTAATCCTTTCTTCCCTTCTCATCCTTCTTAAACTTCCCCCACCACCTTCTCCTCGCTTTCCTACTTCCCCTCCTCTTTCCCACTTCTCACTACCATCCTTTCTAACCCTCTATCTTCTCCTTCTTCTCCTCCTCCTATCCTTTCTTCTCCTCCTTCTTTCCTCCCTACCCACCTACCTACCTACTTTCTTCCTTCTTTACTCCTCTTTCCTTACCCTTTCCCTTCGGGAGTGGTTACCGAGCAGTCCCGACATTACACCATTCCAACTTGTTTAATTCTACCATTATTCCTGTACAATGGCAACCAATCAATTTATAGTCTTCCCCTTCCCTGCCTCATTCCCCCCCCCCCGAGACTTCCCAGAACAGAATACAGGGTATTGTAACTAACAAACATAATCTAAAATATAAAGCATTTTTTACAACTTCTTCGGCCAAAGTAAAAAAAAAAAAAAGTTGGCCATTACCACCCACCACCAAGCCACGCCCACAGAACCGGTAATAACAAATTTTACATTTCACTCCTGCCAGACACCCACTGGGGTCTCTCCCTAAGTTCCTTCACCTAGTCATTGACCTGATGGTGGAAATCCTCCAAATGTTGTTGGAGTCCAGGATCCACCACCTTCATGTGAGCAGGAATGGATCTAGTAGGACATGTCGGTTCGTGACAATCCTGGGTTTGTTACAAGTGGCTCATACACACAGGGAGCTGTGTGTTAAATCTTGCCTATACCTTGACTGATCCAGATACGGAAGTCACTTCCCTTCTATCCCTGGTCTGGATCTGATTGACAGCTACCCATAGGATCATCTCCATTAAGATGGTCCGCCTCAGATACCATATGGATCCAATGAGTTTTGCCCCCTTTTTGATTACACAATGAATGTTTCTTGCCTATTTTCCTCAAGGTCATCTCCCTGACTCTGGGGTTTAAAGATATAGATTGAAGACAACAGGCCAACCTCAAACTCTAGCAAGACATTTTCTTCTGAAAATTCCCTCTTGTTGGAGATATCCAGAAGAGCAGAATAACAGAGTTGGAAGTGACGTTGGATGCCTTCTAGTCTGAGGGTGTTTTAACTCAATTTCATTGAGGGCCGCATCAGGGTTTTGTTTGACCTCAGGGGGATGTAGGGGGCATGGCTAGGATGGGTATGGCCAGCATGACATCACTCATATTGGGGGGCACCTCCTGCAATTCTCTGCCGGTGAAAACGGAGTGTGGGGAGGACCATGTGTGGCCTTTGGGAGCTCTGTTTTCGCTAGCAGAGGCACCACAGGTCAGTCATTCGCTGTTTCCAGAACGACCCTGTGTATTGTGACTCAAGCCCAAGTAGGTAGCCTCCAGGACTGCTCCATGTTCTTCCTCAGCCTCATCGCAATCTGACTCCGTCGCCAGCTCCTCAGGTTGCTGATGGACCACAACAACCCTGGCCACAACTAAGCACTGTGTGGGCCAGATCCGGGGGCCCGGGCCTTGAGTTTGACACCCCTGTTCTAGTCCAATCCAGAAGGCTATTTCATTTGTCAACTCTTCAACAAATGCAATGAGCATTCTGAAATTTGGACTTGTATGCTCTGGCCTACATTTCATCATAATCCATCCTGTTTGATCCAGTGACTTGCTCTCATTTACAGCTTTTTGTCTTATTTATGGGTTGGTCCACTCTCCCCTTAAAGGCCTTTGGCTGACCTCATTCTTATTCTTTTATCCACTAATCTAATCGTTTTCCTGCAAGCTTCTGTGTCCTTCTGGGTGAGTTTCCCCTCTCTGCTTCACTTCAAACAAAGATTCTTTATGAGGTATGTTGGCCTTTCTCCTTCGCTCTCCCCTCAGCCTGGCCAACTTTCAATCAATATAGCAAATAGGTTCCCCATGATGTCATAGGAGCCAATTCTTTTTCTCTGCATTTTTCCTCTACTCCTGGAGAATTATTTCCTCTTGTCATGAAAGATTGGGGGGAGAAAAACCCTCTTAGTCTAAACCCACATGGAAAAATACTTGACCAGGCCTTCTCTTGAGGTTGCTTGAACATACAGAATATTTTAAAAAGCCACGTAAAACCAAATAAAATTCTTGTGCTGGAAGGGAGTAAAGGTGCAAGAAAGATGTACTCTAGAAAGATTACAGAGAAGAGTAACAAAGATGTTTAGGGGACTGGCGGCTAAACATATGAAGAACGGTTGCTGGAATTTGGGTATGTCTAGCTTGATGAAAAGAAGAACTAAGGGTGACATGATAGCAATGTTCCAGTATCTCCACAATGTTCCAGTATCTGCCACAAAGAAGAGGGAGTCAAGCTCTTCTCCAAAGAACCTGAGGGTAAGACAAGAAGCAATGGGTGGAAACTAGTCAAGGAGAGAAGCAACTTAGAACTAAGGAGAAGTTTCCTGACAGTTAGAACAATTAATTCATGGAACAAAGGTGGTATTCAGCAGGTTCTGACCAGTTCTGGAGAACCAATAGCGGAAATTTTGAGTAGTTTTGAGAACCGGTAAATACCACCTCTGACTGGCCCCGCCACTATCTAGTCTCTGCCTCCCGACTCCCAGCTGATTGGGAGGAAATGGGGATTTTTCAGTAACCTTCCCTTGGAGTGGGGAGGGAATGGAGATTTTACAGTATCCTTCCCCTGTCACGCCCACCATGCCAGGCCCACAGAACCAGTAGTAAAAAATTTTGAATCGAATTACATAAGCAGAATATACATGCTGATACGGAAAGCTAAAATTATATTGTTGTGTTGCTTGTTTTTTAATTTGTTTGTATTTGTATTTGTTTGTTTGTTTGTTTATTTTTCTTTTTTCTTTCTTTTTTCTTTTTCCTTTTGTACATGTGTGGGACCGGAAGTTGGCAAACGGGCCGTTTTCGGCCTCCGGAGGACCTCCGTTGAGGTGGGGAAAGCCGTTTTCACCCGCCACCCCCCCCCAGACTCCTAGAAAGGTTCTGGAGCCAGGTGAGAGAGAAAAACGGGCCTACCAGGCCAACGTGTGCTAGAACCAAAGGGGAAGGGGGTCCCATGCGCATTCGCGGGGGTGGAGTGCATAAAATTATGAGTGTGGGCACATGGGCAACACCCACCCACCTCCTGGCACGCGATGGCAAAAAGTTTAGCCATCACTGATATATGCATTTCCTGCCTAACCAGGGGATTGGACTAGAAGACCTCCAAGGTCCCTTCCAACTCTGTTATTTTTATTTTTTTTAAAAAAGATGTTTCAAGACCATGTTTATAACTCATAATATGCTGGTCCTTCATTTTTCACTGTCATTTGTAGGAGACCCAGTTTCTTTATGATTCTATCTATAACGCTTCCTACCAATGTGCAATGTTCTTTTTTAAAGACCCTCTGCGATTAGAATAATGATGAGTCCTACAGCTGCTGGGAGGCCTATAGAGACCTGTGTCTCCCAGAGATTTATCACCCCCTCCCCCCCCCATTTTAAAAATAACAGCTTTCATTTTGAGAAGCAACCTCTATCGAGGGAAATCTGCCACCAGAATTCTGCCTGGTTTCCCACTCCATGGGTGATATATTCCTCATGTAAATAGCAATAACAGAATTCAAAACACAGGCAATTTGAGATCTATATTATTTTACTCTTGTAGCATTTGCAATGGGAAATTTTGCCCTGGGAGAAGGTTTGGTCATAAAAGGAGTTGCTTTTTCTTTTTCTGTTTCTTCATTTTTTAAGCACATGTTTTCTAATAATTTATCATCGGAAGCTTCTTTGCTAGAACTTGACAAGGTGAAGGATGGTCTCCCTAGGCTTTTGCATACGCCAAATTGGAATTCGCTCCAAAGGGCGGAGAGGACATAACATTTATGGTGTTTCTCCGTCTTTCACAGACCTTATGGCTATCCTTCTGTGGTGAGGTAGATCTTTTCTCGTGCATCTTCTTATCTAATGCCCGTCGAATGTAGGCTTGTAGGCAACTGACGTTCACTAACCTTGCATTGAAACAAGACAAACTGTAGGACAAATGGTTGCTGAAACTGGGTATGTCTACTCCAGGGGTCAGCAACCTGTGGCTCTGGAGCCACATGTGGCTCTTTTACCCCTCTGCGGTGGCTCCCTGTCACTCAAAATATGTGTCACAACCACCAATGTGCGACACCCGCCGGCATGCAATTTATTGAGCTTTTCAACCCCCAGGAGGCCAACCATGGATAAATCCAAGAAAAGAAAAGTTTCAGAAGAAAACAGAACGTTTAATTCAACTACATATGCTAGTTTTGTGGCCACTCAAGAAATAGTCAGGCACGGGAAGGGTTTTGTGGCTCCCCGTGTTTTCTCTTCTGTGGGAAACGGGTCCAAATGGCTCTTTGAGTGTTTAAGGTTGCAGACCTCTGGTCTATTCCAATGAAGAGAAGGACTAGGGCAGTCCTTCGATCTATCTATCTATCTATCTATCTATCTATCTATCTATCTATCTATCTATCTATCTGTAATACTGCACGAATCAAGAAGAGGGACATGAAAATATTTACAGACCCCTCGCATCCTGGACATAAACTGTTTCAATTCCTACCCTCAAAACGACGCTATAGAGCACTGCACACCAGAACAACTAGACACAAGAACAGTTTTTTCCCGAAGGCCATCACTCTGCTAAACAAATAATTCCATCAACACTGTCAAACTATTTACTGAATCTGCACTACTATTAATCTTCTCATAGTTCCCATCACCAATCTCTTTCCATTTATGACTGTATAACTTGTTGCTGGCAATCCTTATGATTTATATTGATATATTGACCATCAATTGTGTTGTAAATGTTGTACCTTGATGAACATATCTTTTCTTTTATGTACACTGAGAGCATATGCACCAAGACAAATTCCTTGTGTGTCCAATCACACTTGGCCAATAAAAATTCTATTCTATTCTATTCTATTCTATTCTAGATAGATAGATAGATAGATAGATAGATAGATAGATAGATAGATAGATAGATAGATAGATAGATAGATAGATAGATAGATAGATAGATAGATATACACATACCCACATATATTATATGACATGGGAAACAACATGGTCTAATTCGGATGTATACATGTAACACGGCGAGAGAAAGAAATCTTGAGAGTTTACCAGAGGGATGGCATAGCTATTATAGAATCTGGTAGTCCTGCTAGAAATACTTCAGTCGTCTTCCAATATTTGAGGGGCTGCCACAAAGAAGACCGGGGGGGAGGTGTCAACCTATTCTCCAAAGCACCTAAAGCCAAGACAAGACGTAAAGGATGGAAACCTTCCAAGGAGAGACCCAACCTAGAATTAAGGAACAACTTCCTGTCAGTGAGAACAATGAATCAGTGATGTGGTTGCCTCCAGAAGTTTTGGAAGCTTCATCAATGGAGGTTTTTAAGAAGCGATCGGACAGCCATTTTGTCTGGAATGGCATAAAGTCTCCTTCCTGAGCAGGGGGTTGGACTAGAAGACCTCCAAGGTCCCTTCCAACTCTGTTCTTCTGTATTCTGTAATTCCACTTAAACATTGGCTAAAAGTCATCCCTCCCTCCCTCCCTCTTCCCAAAATAATTCCAACCCTGCCCCACCTATCAGTCCTGGCTGATAAAAGAATATTATGCAGGCAGGCACTGATATACAAATAGCCATCTCTCTCAAGATGAGCTTGGCACCTGATGAAGGAAGTCACAAACACTTTCATACTGTATATAGGCAGTCCTCACTTAACATCCGTTCACTCAGTGATCTGTTCAAAGTCATGAAGAAAGGGATTTAGACTGGTCCTTGAAGTTCCAGTGACCCTGTGGTGACTTGAAGGAAATTTGGGCCTATTTGGGCTTGTCCATATTTATGATCGCCTGTTAGATGGCCACCTACCCACTACCAGCTGCCCCACCACCTCACCCTGCCCACCACACTACATGCCAATGCAGGTAGTCCTTGACTTACAACCTGTTGTGGCTCCCGCCCCCGAACCTGGCCCCATGCCCGAAAGTGCCTTGGAGCCAGGCCTGCTGCCAGAAAGTGATTTGGACAGTGAGGGAGAAGGGCCGTCAGGACTTACCTCAGAAGCACTGGCCTCCCTGGATCAGCTCCAGGAGCCAGAAGCAGCCCAAGCGAAAGAGATAACAAGGCCTCCTTCTCCTGACTCTTCCCCCCCCCCAGGCCACGCCTGCAGAGCCAGCTGACAGCAGTCAGGCTTGGCTCAATCCCAGGTTTTGTAGGCAGGAGAGAAGAGAACGACAGAAGCAGGGGAGGGGCAGGCCTAGGAAGTGCTGAGTCATGGAGCCACACCCCACAGGATATAAAAGGCAGCAACAGCTGGTGTGTCTCTTTGTATCAGGCAAATCCATGGATTGACTAGAGCTGAAGGTTGTGACTCACCAGCGTCTTGGCAGCTAACGAGGGCTCTTGGCAGATGCTGATTCTTTTGCTGCCAGAGCTGATAAGAGCCAGCTAATTAAGCCATCGTTCAGACAGAGGCAAGGAGGACACAACACAACCGTTCACTTAGTGACCGTTTAAAATTACAACAGCACAGGAAAAAGTGATTTAGGACCATTTTTCACACTTACAACCATGGCAGCATTCCCTTCCTCACGCAAGCAAAATTCAGGTGCTTAGTGACCAGCTTGTGTTTTCGATAGTTGCAGAATCCCAGGATCATGTGATCACCATTCGCGACCTCTCAGCCAAGTTAAACAAGCAAAGTCAATGCAGGGAAGCTAGATTCACTTAACAACTATATGATTCACTTAACAGCTGCAGCGGTTTGCATAACAACTATGGCAAAAAAGGTAATATTGGGTGCCAGTCACTTAACAACTCTAATTAGCAATGGAAATTCAAGTCCCCATTGTGGTCATAAGTTGAGAACTACTGTTGTGGCCCACCAACAGCCAGCGGAGCTGGCAGCAGATTTGGACAGTGAGGAAGTTGGGGTAGAACATGGGCCAGTCCTGGAGTCTGGGGAAGGCTCTGATGAGGGCTCTGCATCGGAGGCAGAGAGGGGGCCAGAGCTGTATGCCAGCTATCAGCTGTCTTCAGAGTCAGACATCAGTGAGGCAGACGAACAGCTGGAGCCTGTTCCAATGTGCACATGCGCAGTTGCCAGACGAAGGGAACAACCAAAGAACAGGGGTCGACTTGGGAGTAAGGCCAGATGTTGAATGGCCCCTCCCAGAGGAAATAAAAGAGTAGCGAAAGGGAAGGGAAGTTTGCAGAAGACAATTAGTTTGCTAATTGGTTCGTGACTCTCCAAGATTCCTTGCCAAGTTCTGCAGATATTGGCCTGTCAGCTCTCCAAGCCAGATAAGGTCTGTGACTGTAAATTCTCCATGAAAGACTTTGTCGGTTGTGAATGAGCAGAATTCATAGGAAATTAATAAAAGGGGGTTTTGTCGGGACAAGGAGTTTGTTTCATGCTCCTGAGAAGCCTCGGTCAGAACAACTACCCCTGTACCAAGCTCAAAGTCACCCTGTGAGTTTCCATGGTTGAAAGTCTTCTTGGTTCTACATCAGGTGTCTCCAAACTTGGGGATTTTAAGGCTTGTGGACTTCGTCTTCCAGAAGCTGGTTGGAGAGTCCGTTCCAGAATACCTCAGCTCAGAATACCATGCTGGCTGAGGAATTCTGGGAGTTGAAGTCCAGAAGTCTTAAAGTTGCCAAGTTTGGAGAGTCCGTTCCAGAATACCTCAGCTCAGAATACCATGCTGGCTGAGGAATTCTGGGAGTTGAAGTCTACAAGTCTTAAAGTTGCCAAGGTTGGAGACTCCATTCCAGAATACCTCAGCTCAGAATATCATCCTGGCTGAGGAATTCTGGGAGTTGAAGTCCAGAAGTCTTAAAGTTGCCAAGTTTGGAGACACCTGTTCTACTTCATTATTGCTACACTGACTCTCAGTGGTTAGCACAACAGTCATCTCTGGACCCTTAACGGGAAGATCTGGAAGGTGACATTTGAGAAAGATGACACATTTCCAGTGCAATGTTATTCTCATTTCTCCAAATGTTTAGAAGCCAATCAATTTTTTAAAAAAAAGGCTTGCAGATTAAAACATATAAAGAACATTTGCAGATTTGGGGTTTGGCTAGTCTAGAGAAAAGAAGGACTTGGGGGACATTGTAGCATTCTTCCAGTATTTGAGGGGCTGCCACAAAGAAGAGGGAGTCAACTTATTTTCTGAAGCACCAGAAAGCAGGACAAGAAACAATGGATGGAAACTAATCAAGGAGAGAAGCAACCTGGAATTAAGGAGAAACTTCCTAATAGTGAGGACAATTACCAGTGGAACAGCTGGCCTCCAGAAGTTGTGGTGATCCATCATTACAGGTTTTTAAGAGGAGATTGGACAACCACCTATCTGAAATGGTATAGGGCAGGGGTGTCAAACTCAAGGCTTGCACGGGGCCCCTGAGCTCCATTTTCGCTGGAAAAGGGTTGCCAGGAGGCCATCACGGCTGAAAATGGGGCCCGGGTGGGGCACACGCGACCCCACCCGGGCTGCATTTTCACTGGCAGAGAGCTAGCAAAACAAACAAAAAACAAAACTTTGCCTTTGAGCATGCAGGAAGGGACAGGAAAGGAGAAAGGGAAAGAGGAAAGACAAAGAGAAAGAAGGGAAGATGGGAAGAGAGCAAGGAAGGAAAAAGAAGGAAAGAGAGGAAGGAAGAAGAAAGGAGAATGAAGAGGGAAGGAAAAAGAAGAGGAAGGATGGAAGGAAGGAAGGAAAGAAGGAAGGAAGGAAGGAAGGAAGGAAGGAAGGAAGGAAGGAAGGAAGGAAGGAAGGAGGGAGGGAGGGAAGGAGGGTGGAAGGGAGAGAGGGAGAGAAGGAAGGAGGGAGATATATAGGGAAGGAAAGAAGGAAGGAAAGAAGGAAGGAAGGAAGGAAGGAAGGAAGGAAGGAAGGAAGGAAGGAAGGAAGGAAGGAAAGTAGGAAGGAGAGAGGGAGGGAGGGAGAGAGGGAGGGAGGGAGATATAGGGAGGGAGGGAAGGAAGGAAGGAGATTATAATGAGAGTGAGTGAGGGTCTCAGGGAAGTCCTGCCTTAGCACTTGGCCACCACAGGTTCTCCCAACACAAATGACATCAAGCTGGCCACACCTACCCTGGCCACGCCTATCTCGGCCACGGCCACCCCAGCCCCCCAAGGTCAAACACAACCCTGATGGGCCCCCAATGAAATCAAGTTTTGTATGAGGCCTCCTGCTTGAGCAGAGGGTTGGACTAGAAGACCTCCAAGGTCCCTTCCAGCTCTCTTCTGACTGAAGTGAGCGGTCTCTTAAAACTGCAGTTAAGGAAGCTACAGCTTGAAAGCTGTGACAGGCGGATGTCAGTGGTACCTTTGCTCAGAAAAGAGTGTGCACAGGGAAGAAAAGGAAATTGACACTTTCAAAACCTATCACCACCACTACCACAAAGTCTCCTCCTTCACAAATGGCATTGGTTAAGACCTAGTGGTTTCCCTAGGATTATTCTAGCCAGGGCTTTTGGGGTCTCGTTATATTGGTTTTGGTTCCAAAACACAAGTTCCACAATCCAGATTATGATGTAAACTCCAAACTCTTCTACTAGACCAGGGCTCTGCAACCTTAAACACTCAAAGAGCCATTTGGACCCGTTTCCCACAGAAAAGAAAACACCGGGAGCCACAAAACGCTTCCTGTGCCTGACTATTTCTTGAGCGGCCACAAAACTAGCATATGTAGTTGAATTAAATGTTCTGGTTTTTTTCTGAAACTTTTCTTTTCTTGGATTTATCCATGATTGGCCTCCTGGGGGTTGAAAAGCTCAATAAATCGCATGCCGGCGGGTGTCGCACATTGGTGGTTGTGACACTTATTTTGAGTGACAGGGAGCCGCAGCAGAGGGGTAAAAGAGCCACATGTGGCTCCAGAGCTACAGGTTGCCGACCCCTGTAATAGATATTCCTGAATCTGGTTAATGTCCTTGACTCAGGGTATGTTTCCTCCAAACCATATGGGAGATGTGGGGCATATTGGGAGCAGTTGAAGAATTCGAATTGAGTTGGTGGGACTGCAGTGCAATATATTTAAGTAATGTAGGTAACGGAAGTGGTGTCTGAATTTGACTGCATCTAAAGAGCATTGCTTCTTTTTGACTTCCTTCCTGTTCCTTTCTTTTTGAAAAAAATAATAATAATTACTCTACATTGAAAGATTTCATTCCCATGTCCCAAAAGTGGTTTCCCCCCCCCCCACAAAAGGTAACTGGACTTTGTTTGTTTGTCTGCACTACTATTAATCTTCTCATAGTTCCCATCACCAATCTCTTTCCATTTATGACTGCATGACTATAACTTGTTGCTGGCAATCCTTATGATTTATATTGATATATTGACCATCAATTGTGTTGTAAATGTTGTACCTTGATGAACGTATCTTTTCTTTTATGTACAGTGAGAGCATATGCACCAAGACAAATTCCTTGTGTGTCCAATCACACTTGGCCAATAAAAAATTCTATTCTATTCTTGTTTGGGATCCTCAGAGCCTTTTTTTTTACCTTTTAAAAGCATTTTTTTAAAAGAAGCGGCAAACAGGGAAGTGGGCAACCGGGCATTGGGTGGGCATGGGCGGGGGGAGGGGAGGCAGGGATTTTTGCTCTCCAAACCTCCTGCTGCCATTGCTACCAGATCGGCCGATCCAGTCTGAACTGGGAGCATTTCACCCCTGATTTCCTGCCTGAGCAGAGGGTTGGACTAGAAGACCTCCACGGTCCCTTCCAACTCTCTTATTCCGTTATTCTGTTAAGACATTGCATAAGTGGTGGAAACAGAGACTTCCACCCATAAATGAGATAGTTGCCAAACACATCTGATTATCTTATCATTTTGAATCTTGAGTCTGTTGAGTCTCTTATCGTTTTGAATCCTGAATTCTCTTATCCTTTTTGATTACCTAATCATTTTGAACCCTGAATCTATCAGCATCCGTAATTAGTCTTTTATCATGCTCGGTTCTCTCATGTTTCTTTCTGACGGGAAGAAAATGCTCTCTGTGTGTATTTGAAGGAGGAAGAATGCATTCCACTCAAAAGAAGAAAAGAAAGAAGAAATATTTCATTCATTGTAAACTCAAGGAAGAGAAGGCTATAAGATTAGCCCTGGGGCAGAGGAAAACTAGCATGCATGACAATGCAGCTTCAATGGTTAATTATTAGGTCACCAGCGGTGATTCCACAAAGCAAAAAATTGCAAGCTGGGGGAATTGATCTATTGATCCCTGGGTGGCAATGTGTGCTCATATCAATTCCACATGAAATGTAGCAATTTCATTCTACCTTATTTTGGGAGTTCCACAGAAGGAAATTAGTAACTGGACATACCCAACGAAGGATGCACCAAGATAGTGAGGGGAGTCCTTAAACCAAAAGAAATAGTGGAAAATGCAGGCAGTCTTCAACTTACAGCAATTCATTTAGTAACTCTTTGAAGTTACAATGGCATTAATAAAAAAAGTGACTTATGACTGTTTTTCACACTTCATAACCATTGCAGCATTCTCACAGTCAAGTGATCAAAATTCAGACTCTTGGAAACTGGCATGTACTTATGACTGTTGGACTGTCCCGGGATCATGTGATCAGCATTTGTAACCGTCCCAGCTGGTTTCCAACGAGCAAAGTCAACGGGGAAGTCAGATTTACTTAATGACCGCAGGATTCCCTTAACAACTGCTGTGATTCGCTTAACAACGGTGGGCAAAAAGGTTGTGAAATGGGGGAAACTCACTTAATGCCTGACTTGCTTAGCAATAATATTGGGCTCAATTGTGGTCAAAAAGTCAAGGAGTACCTAAACTGAATTTTTTTCTTGCTCAAATCAAGAGGAAATATGACAAGAGCTGTTAAACATTTGTAGGGATGTCAGATGACGATTATCTCTTCCTTCTAACTCAGACTGACAGGTTAGAAAGTTCAGGAAGACAGGTTTCACTAGACCGATAAGTAAAATTCCTTGTGTGTCTGTGAACTTGTAAGATAGGTTCTTCTTCATCGCAGATTCCTGACGCAACTTACAGACTTATGGTAGATGTCTTAACATTGTTACATAATAGAACAGAATAGAATTTTCTTTTTATTGGCCAAATGTGATTGGACACACAAGGTATTTGTCTTGATGCATATGCTCTCAGTGTACATAAAAGAAAAGATACGTTCATCAAGAATTCTAAGGTACAACACTTAATGATAGTCATAGGGTAGAAATAAGCAATCAGGAAACAATATCAGTATAAATCGTAAGGATACAAGCAACAAAGTTACAGTCATACAGTCATAAATGGAAGGAGATAGGTGATGGGAACGATGACAAGATTAATAGTAATGCAGATTTAGTAAATAGTTTGACAGTGTTGAGGGAATTATTTGTTTAGCAGAATGATCACGTTTGGGGAAAAAACTGTCCTTGTGTCTAGTTGTCCTGGTATGCAGTGCTCTATAGCATCGTTTTGAGGGTAGGAGTTGAAACAGTTTATGTCCAGGATGATTGAGTCTGTCATCTGCACCTCTATAACTGTCTGGTTTGGTTCTGCAACCCAACAAGACAGACAGAGACTTCAGAGGATCATTAGAACTGCAGAAAAAACAATGGTTATCAACCTGCCTTCCATTGAGGACCTGTATACTGCACGAGTCAAAAAGAGGGCTGTGAAAATATTTACAGACCCCTCACTTCCTGGACAGAAATTGTTTTAACTCCTACCCTCAAAACGAGGCTATAGAGCACTGCACACCAGAACAACTAGACACAAGAACAGTTTCTTCCCAAACTCTATCACTCTGCTAAACAAATAATTCCCTCAATGCTGTCAGACTATTTACTAAATCTGCACTACTATTAATTTTCTCATCATTCCCATCACCCATCTCCTTCCACTTATGACTGTAACTTTGTTGCTTGTATCCTTATGATTTATACTGTAATTGATTGTTTCCTGATTGCTTAATTGTACCCTATGACTATCATTAAGTGTTGTAAGTGTTGCACTTTGATGAAGGTATATTTTATGTACAATGAGAGCCTATGGACCAAGACAAATTCCTTGTGTGTCCAATCACACTTGGCCAATAAAAAAAATCTATTCTATTCTATTCTATTCTATTCTATTCTATTCTATTCTATTCTATTCTATTCTATTCAAAGCTCTGTTTGGTTGCTATTTTTCCCCTATAGCAGGGGTGTCAAATTTGCGGCCCATGGGCCAAATGCATCGCATGTTGGCCCCACCCCCACCCGGTTTAGCAAAGGGGGGAAAGTTCCGATACATCATGTGACACTGCCGTGATGATGCAAGTTTGACACCCCTGCCCTAGAGCAACACCTATATGGGGAGTCCTCAATTTACGAAATTCAGGTAACAATGGTTCAAGTTGTGACAGTGCTGGGAAAAAGTGACCTATCCTTAAAGTTACAACTGGTATACAACCCCCGCACTCACATGATCATAATTTGGGAGCTTGACAACTGACTCGCACTTACGACGGTTGCAGCATGTGACTGCAATCTGCAACCTTCCCAGTTAGCTTCTAACAAGCAAGGTCAATGGAGCAAGCCAGATTCAAGCCGAATTCGCTTAATGACTGCATGTTTCACTTAACAAGCACCACGATTCACTGAACCTCCGTGGTAAAAACGGTCATTAAAAATCAGGTCTGGTCACATGATGATTTGCTTAACAACCAAAATTCCAGCCCCAATTATATCTGTAAATCAAGGACTACCCGTTAGAGCTTCAGCTGTGTTGCTGTGGTGACCTTCTTGATTTATTTTATCAGCCCCTACAGACATGCCCGAAGTGAGAAATCTGGGGTTACAAAGCAGCCAAGAAGTCTGTGGATGCATTTTCTTCATTGGATAAGCCTTTCTTCAGGGGTCTGCTGATTCCCTAAGACCGGGGGTGTCCAACTCAAGGCCCCTGGGCCAGATCCGGTCCGTGAGGTGGTTAGATGTAGCCCACAGGGCCTCCCAAGAAACAGCGGACTGGACCATGGGGCCTCTGCCTGGCCCAGGCCAACCAGGCGCTGATCTGCAACCCGGTGGCAGCCATCTGAGCCAGAATACGGCCAGCCTTAGATCCACGCTGCCACCTCGGCCCCGCCTAGCGGTGGGTTCTACTTATCTTTGCTACTGGTTTGCATCATGCCCATGTGTGCGCGCTCTTCGGCACAGAAGAGTTTTGATGATGTTTGGGTCAGTGGCCGGAGCCTCCTGCTGGTCTTACTACAGGTTCTATAGAACCTGTCCGAACCGGGGGCAACCCACCACTGGCCCCGCCCCTTGATCATGCGCACAGGAGGCGGTGAGCACGTGGGGCCTGGTATCCCTGGGGCCTGTGTTCTGAGCACTTCCTTTTCGCTCAGGACGCCAGCCCTCACGCACTCGCCAACGGTTTCAGGCAGCAGCCGCCCCACCCGCCGCCTCACCTCGCCTCACCGGATGAGCCCTCCCACCCATCACCTCACCCACCAGAGACCCCTGGATTCCCTCCCCAACTGCCCTCAGCCCCCACAGGCACTCCCCTCCCACATGAGCAACGTCGAGTTGGCCATGCCTCCCCGAGCCATGCCCCATTGGCCGCGACCACCCTGACCACGCCTCCCCCACCCCGCTCCCACCCCCACCCTGAGGACAACCACAATGCTTATTTGGCCCGCCTTGAAATCGGGTTTGATCCCCTTGCCTAAGACCCTTAACAGAGCTGGCCTGAAGGAACGCCTTTTGTAGATCTTTTTCAGGCTGAAAAATGTGGATGCCAAGAGAAACATCGTAGGGGCTGGAAAATACATGGATCACCAGGCAGCAAGACAGTTAACATCATCCATCCACCCATTTATACCAGTAAACTCCAAAACGTTGCAAAAAGAAAATTTAAAAAGAAATTCTCAAATATCCCCAAGATGCAATTTAAAAAACAAACAAACACACACAGAAGCCTCTTATGCAGGGTCGCAAAGCTTTGGGAGGAATTGCAAATAGATTTTGACTTCACTTCATCCAAAATGCAGCAGGATCAGTGGTGGGATTCAAATTTTTTTACTACCGGTTCTGTGGGCGTGGCTTGGTGGGCGTGGCTTGGTGGGCATGGCAGGGGAAGGATACTGCAAAATCCCCATTTCCTCCCCGCTCCAAGGAAAGGTTACTGCAAAATCCCCATTTCCTCCCCACTCCAGGGGAAGGTTACTGCAAAATCCCCATTTCCTCCCGATCAGCTGGGATTTGGGAGGCAGAGAATAGATGGGGGTTTGGCCAGTCAGAGGTGGTATTTACTGGTTCTCTGAACTACTCAAACTTTCCGCTACCGGTTCTCCAGAACTGGTCAGAACCTGCTGAAACCCACCTCTGAGCAAGGTGAGTGTGCACATTACTGTTTCAAAATGGAAAGTTATCAACCTTTTAAGGCCACCGTTCAAAGTTATTTCAATTATCCGCATCAGCTGAGGAAACTTACAACTTCTTGCTGCTTCCTACACAGTGTGTACAACTGACACGGCTTAGGCAGTGTAGCAGCTGGGACTTTTTTTTCAAAAGATCTGCCAGTTTGTGGCACCCCCTTCCTGGCTTTTGCACCTTTCTCTCATATACCTTTCAGCCCTTACAAGGTCCTTTCCAATCAGCACCCTTGTTTACTGAGCTGGGTGCAAAACTCAACACATCTGCACATTTTCTCATGGAATCGGGAGGCCCTTCCACAAAGAGAGGGCAGACTGAGACTTTCAAAGCTGCTTAGGATGGAAGTCAAAACCTAACTGATTAGATAAACTGAGAAAAGTAACTCAACCTGTAATTAAATCGAGTCACTTGTGTAGTACCGCCTTTACTCCCAAGGTTAACCACTGCAGAGGTAATGTGGTTTTACAAGTAGCATAACACTGATTCTTTAAAGAGAAAGAAAGGCAAGCAGGAGAAGAGGAGGGGAGAGGAGGGGAAGGGAGAGGAATGAGGGGAGAAGAAAGGGAGGGGAGCGGAGCGGAGCCGATGGGAAGGGAGAGAAGGGAAGGAAGGAAGGGGAAGGGAAGGGAAGGGAAGGGAAGGAGAAGAGGAAGGAAGGGGAAGGGAAGGAAGGAAGAGGAAGGGAAGGGAAGGGAAGGGAAGGGAAGGAGGAGAGGAGAGAAAGAGAAGGAAGGAAAGGAAGGAAAGGAAGGGGAAGAAAAGGAGGAGAGGAAGGAAAGGTAGGAAGGGGAAGGAAAGGGAAGGGAAGGGAAGGAGGAGAGGAAGGGAAGGAAGGAAGGGAAGGAAGGAGGAGGAGAGAAGGAAGGAAGGAAGGAAGGAAGGAAGAGGAAGGAAGGGAAGGGAAGGAGAAGGGGAAGGAAGGGGAAGGGAAGGAGGAGAGGAAGGGAAGGGAAGGGAAGGGAAGGGAAGAAGGGTAAGGGAAGGAGGAGAGGAGAGGAAGGGAAGGGAAGGAAGGGGAAGAAAAGGAGGAGAGGAAGGAAAGGTAGGAAGGGGAAGGAAAGGGAAGGGAAGGGAAGGAGGAGAGGAAGGGAAGGAAGGAAGGGGAAGGGAAGGAGGAGTGGAGAGGAAGGGAAGAAGGGGAAGGGAAGGGAAGGAGGAGTGGAGAGGAGAGGAAGAGAAGGAAGGAAGGGGAAGGGAAGAGAAGGGGAAGAGGAGAGGAGAGGATCTACAAAGATTATCCTGGCAATGTTCTTTGATCCATTTGATATATTTCTTTATTTGATCTAGATCTGTTCCCCTCTGCTCTGCTCTGCTCTGCTCTGCTCTGCTCTGCTCTGCTCTGCTCTGCTCTGCTCTGCTCTGCTCTGTTCTAGAGAGCTCTCCAAATAGCTAATCTGTTTCTAGACATCTTTCTATCTCCTGGTCTTCCAAATTCATGCCATCTAAACTCCGTCCACCATTTCCATCAGCAGTGAGAGACCTGTTTACTGGAAAGGGCAACAAATCATATTAAATTGGGTTTCATTTTAGAATTCCAGTCACTGAAGGATCAGGGAGACCTTCTGAATGACTTAAAGGTAAGAATGTCATTAGAGCCAGAACCAGTAGTTACCAATAGCTTAGGAGATGCCTTAAGTCTCCTATGGAAGAGTGAAAATACCAACCCGGGATAAACAACTACTGGATAGCTACTTCCAGTCCATTTCATTGTCAGATGTCTTCATTCATAACTCCATTCTGCCCGTTTTTTATAACTTTGACATGAATACATATTTTCACAAAACTCACCTTTTTTACAACTAGATCATATACCGAAAGCACACTGTAATTTTTTTGCCCTGAAAGCTGCTTTGAAGAATTCAGGGTAGTGGAAACACTGTCAGATAGTTGTTTGTTTTAACCAGCTTATTAAGGTGAGGATTGTAAATTAAGCCATTCCCCTTATAAACAATAGAAAACCCAAATCTTCATGAATTACTAAAACTAATAAGATCATCCATCCATCCATCCATCCACCCACCCATCCATTCATCCATCCACCCATCCATGCATCCAACCAACCATCCAACCACCCAACCCTCCATTCATCCATCCATCCAACCAACCAACCATCCATCCATCCACCCAACCATCCATCCAACCAACCAACCAACCATCCATGCATCCCTCCCTCCCTCCCTCCCTCCATCCATCCAACCATCCAACCAACCAACCAACCATCCATCCAACCATCCCTCCATCCATCCACCCAATCATCCATCCATCCACCCAACCATCCAACCATCCAACCAACCAACCAACCAACCATCCATCCATCCAACCAACCAACCATGCATCCATCCATCCAACCATCCAACCACCCAAACATCCATCCATCCATTCCACCATCCAACCATCCATCCACCCACCCATCCATCCATCTTAGGAACTACTACAGTTCCTAAGTAGTAGTAGTTACTGCTACTAACTTTTCTGTTAGCAGTAAAAAAGAAAAAAAAGACACCAGTTTGGTGTAATGCTTAAGGTGCTGGCCTATAAACCAGGAGATTGTGAGTTCTAGTCCCCACCTTAGGCAGGAAAACCAGCCGGGTGATTTTTGGGTCAGTCCACCTCTCTCAACTCAACTCCTCATAGGACGTTGCTGTTGTAGGGAAAATAGGAGGAGGAAGGAGAACGAGGTATGTTTGCTGCCTTTAGTTACTTATCAAACAATAAATGTGGGATAAAATAAAAATCTAATAACACACATTGAGAGGAGTAGCCCAGTAGGGACTTCCTGATCAAAGTTTAGCCAATCAAAGGTCAGTCAGGAATGATGGGGAGAAAAACCATTGCCAATGTGATGGGATGCCCATTCAGCCGTCAGTAAATGTAGGATATCTTTGGCAATATCTTTCTTTTACATATGCACAAGAGGGACTAGCAACCTCCATTAAAAACTAATGAAGAGAGAATATCTTGAGCAGAAGTCTTCAAACTTGGCAGCCTTAAGACTTGTGGACTTCAACTCCCACAATTCTCCAGCCAGCATAGCATACCTTGCTGGAGAATTCTCGGAGTTGAAGTCCACAAGTCTTAAAGCTGCCATGTTAGGGGACCCTGGCCTTCTGAAAATGAAATTTATTTGTTCTGCCGTTCTTCAGTGCCATCTTCCATCTTTCTTTCTCACCGGAATGTGCCCTTATTCTGGTGAGAGAGAAATTCCCTGAGGATGGGCTCCAGCAGGGGTCCAAAAGTTCGGAAAATTAAATCTCTGGTCCCAGTGATCAAGCCGGATTGGATCCTGCAACATTATCCTGGGATACAATACAAAGAAAAGAATAGAATAGAATAGAATAGAATAGAATAGAATAGAATAGAATAGAATAGAATAGAATAGAATAGAATAGAATAGAATAGAATAGAATAGCAGAGTTGGAAGGGACCTTGGAGGTCTTCTAGTCCAACCCCCTGCTTAGACAGGAAACCCTACACCACTTCAGACAAATGGTTATCCAACAGCTTCTTTATAACCTCCAGTGTTGGAGCATTCACAACTTCTGGAGGCAAGTTGTTGCATATCTTTGTGTTCATTTATAAAACAATGAATAAATGATTGGTTGGTTGATTGATTGATTGATATTTAGTGTTAACGGTAAAGAAGATTGGATTGTTCATAGTAAAGCTTATAGTAAACTGAGCTTATCATTAAATATCAGTCAATCCATTTATTTGCTGTTTAATTCCTGGTCATAACAAATAAGGTAAGAGTGATCGAATCAGATAAAAGAGATAAGATAAAAGAAGTAAGACCAAGTGGCCAAACGTTAATAAAATACAACATATAAAAATCAGAAACATTAAAACAATGTTATTATACCGTCAAAAAATATTAGAAAACCTTAGAAACTTTGGATTAAATATTTCCTCCGTTTGGCAGCCGTCCAGGCAAGGCTTGCTAATTTCCTTAGCATTGTCTCCTTGTCTAAATTCATTAGATAAAATATGTTTTCCATGAGCCATTATTAAAAGGAATTTGAACACCATTCTCTCCTTCGCCTCAGCGATGACTAGGTTCCTAAACAACTTTGACACCATGGATAGGAATTACAACACTTTCCTCAATGTTTTACAATTAGAACTGTAAAAGGAAAATTGCAGTTTTGCAGCAAATCGTTTTTTTCTTTTTTCTTTTATGTATGTGACATTTTCCAAGGCTGCTACCAGATAAAATGAGTGGAAACATTCCTTGAATTCACAGTTATCTAAACTGGAATGTTTCGAATAATGCACATTTTTACTCTGCGCATGTTTGCATGTGCGCATGCACACGTATGGAAAAAATCTACACAAAAAGTTCTTATTTGTGACAATGAACGATGTACAAACATCCACTGTATTGGGAAAAATTATTTGCAGTAAGAAGGTAGATTGGGCAAAACCTCTGAGAAAAATACAGACTTACGACCGCAATTGAGCCCAAAATTTCTGTTCTTAAGCGAGACATTTGTTAAATGAGTTTTGCCCCGTTTTATGACCTGTCATGCCCCAGTTATTAAATGAATCACTGCAGTTCTTAAGTTAGTAATATGGCTGTTAAGTGCAGGGGTCTCCAACTTTGGCAAATTTAAGACTTGTGGACTTCAACTCCCAGAGTTCCTCAGCCAGCAAAGCTGGCTGAGAGATTCTGGGAGTTGAAGTCCACAAGTTTTAAAGTTGCCAAGGTTGGAGACCCCTGCTCTGGAGAATAGCAAAGAGCTCGACTCCCTCTTCTTTGTGGCAGCCCCTGAGATATCAGAACACTGCTATCATGTCTCCCCTAGGCCTTTTTTTCATTAAACTAGACATACCCAGTTCCTGCAACCTCTTCATATGTTTTAGCCTCCAGTCCCCTAATCATCTTGCTTGCTCTTCTCTGCACTCTTTCTAGAGTCTCAACATCTTTGTTACATCGTGACAACCAAAACTAAATGCAGTATTCCAAGTGTGCCCTTACCAAGGCATTATATAGTGGTATTAACACTTTACGTGATCTTGATTCTTTTTTTTTATTTTGTCACAACAGTATATACAATCATCAACATAAACAATAATTCATCATGAGAGAAAAAGTATATATAAGTAAAAGTATAAGTAAAAGTATGCATATAATACTATAATGAAGAGAACAATAGGACAGGAACGGTAGGCACTTTTGTGCTCTTATGCACACCCCTTATAATCCTCTTAGGAATGGGGTGAGGTCAATAGTAGAAAGTTTTTGGTTGAAGATTTTGGGATTTTGAATAGAGACTATGGAGTCAGGTAATGAGTTCCAAGCGTTAACAACTCTGTTACAGAAGTCATATTTTCTGCAATCAAGTTTGAAGCGGTTGACATTAAGTTTAAATCTATTGTTTGCTCTTGCATTGTTGCGATTGAAGCTAAAGTAGTCTTTTACAAGAAGGATATTACAATAGATGATTCTGTGTGTTAAACACAGATCATGTCGGAATCGGCGGAGTTCTAAGTTTTCTAAACCCAGGATTTCAAGCCTGGTGGTATAAGGTATTTTGTTGTTTTCGGAGGAGTGAAGAACTCTTCTAGTAAAATATTTCTGGATGCGTTCAATAGTATTAATGTCAGAGATATGGTATGGGTTCCAGACGGATGAGCTGTATTCAAGAATAGGTCTGGCAAATGTTTTGTATGCTTTGGTTAGTAGTGTAGAGTTTTTGGAAAAGAAGCTACGTAAAATTAAGTTTACAACTCTTAGAGCTTTTTTTGCTATGTAGTTGCAGTGGGCTTTGGCATTTAGGTCATTTGATATGAAAACTCCAAGGTCTTTGACAGGTAGGGGGTCGTCAGTAAGATAATGTCCATCAAGCTTGTACTTGATATTAGGGTTCTTTTTACCAATATGTAAGACTGAGCATTTGCTGGTTGAGATTTGGAGTTGCCAAGTTTTAGACAAATCGGAAACAAAGTCAAGGTCATTTTGAAGAGTAGAAGTATTGTTAGTGGTATTGAATAGTTTGACGTCGTCAGTGAAGAGAACACAATAACTTGAGATGAGGTCACAGAGATCATTTATATATAGTATGAAGAGCGTTGGTCCAAGAACACTACCTTGTGGAACGCCACTTTTGACAGGAACAGGATTTGATAGAGCGTTGTCAATTTTGACCACTTGTTGTCTGTTTGATAGGAAGGCATTTATCCAATTGTGGAGAAGTCCTGAAATGCCGTAGGATTTTAGCAGCCTAGAACTGTGTTGGCTTTTTGGGCAGCTGTTGCACACTGCTGGCTCATATCTAAATGGTTGTCCACTAGGACTCCAAGATCCCTCTCCGTTTCATGCCCCAGTTGTTAAATGAATCACTGCAGTTCTTAAGTTAGTAACATGGTTTTAGGTGCAGGGGTCTCCAACCTTGGCAACTTTAAGACTTGTGGACTTCAACTCCCAGAGTTCCTCAGCCAGCTTTGCTGGGAGTTGAAGTCCAGAAGTCTTAAAGTTGCCAAGGTTGGAGACCCTTAGTTAAGTGAATCTGGCTTCTCCATTGACTTTTCTTGTCAGAAGGTCACAAAAGGGGATCACATGACCCTGGGACTTAGCAACAGTCATAAATATGAGTCAGTTGCCAAGCTTCTGAATTTTGATCACATGACCATAGGGATGCTGCAGCAGTCATAAGCAGAAGTGGTATTCAGCCTATTCAGACCAGTTCGGGCGAACTGGTAGCAGAGATCCTATTTAACTAGTAGCTGTCCTATTTAGCCACGTTTTTGAGGCCGGGCAGATGCGTGGATGGTGTGCACATGCGTGCGCAGCGAACCGGAGGTAAAAATAAGTGAAATCCACCATTGGTCATAAGTGTGAAGAACGATCATAAGTCACTTTTTTCCAATACCGTTGTAACTTTGAACGGTCATTAAATGAACTGTTGTAAATCAAGGACTATCGTATGTAGGCTGAAAAAATATGCAAGACAAATATATGCCAATTTTAGTGCAGAGTTTTCAATAATAATAATAATAATAATAATAATAATAATAATAATAATAATAATAATAATAATAATAATAATAATAATAATAATAATTTTCAAATGCCACCAAGTCAACTGCACTCTTTTTTTAAAATGAGAAAAGGTAAGAAACAGAAATTGATTCCTTCAGCTATTGCTGCTCTCAGTTCAGGCACCTGAAGGATTGTGATATTTTATGGCTTAGGACCCGGGTACTTACGAGACCGCCTGCTGTTACCTCATGCCTCCCACCGACCCGTACGCTCTCACAGAGAGGGTCTCCTCAGGGTGCCGTCCGCCAAACAGTGTCGGCTGGCGGCCCCCAGGAGCAGGGCCTTCTCTGTGGGGGCACCAACGCTCTGGAACGAACTTCCCCCTGGCTTACGTCAAGTGCCTGATCTTCGGACCTTCCGTCGTGAGCTCAAAACACACCTATTTATTCAAGCGGGACTGGCATAATAGTGTCAGATTTTAATTTGGGGCTTTATTAATATTTTTAAAATTTTAAAACTAAATTTTAACCGGGTTTTATTATTTATATGTCTATTTTAAATATTTGGCCTATTTAATAAGTTTTTTAGATTAATGTTTTACTTTGTATATTTATGTGTTTTTTATATGGCTGTACACCGCCCTGAGTCCCTAGGGAGATAGGGCGGTATAAAAGTATGAATAAATAAAATAAATAAATAAATAAATAAATAATAAATTTTAAAAAATGCCATTTTTCACAGCTGGTTTTTTTTTCTTTTTTTTCTTTTTTTATCATTCCTCCTGATGCTAACTGACGTTAAGTGTGAGCAATTTAAATGTACGCAGTTTAAAACCCTCCCTTGCAAAATCCTAAAAGAATGAGAAAAATGCTGATAAGTTAGCTTTTTTAAAAAAAAATGTTTAGGTTGTTATTGGGAATCTCTCTATCATAGAAATGCCAGCGCAGAAGACAAACATCCTTGAACTGTCTGTCATTATGGCTAAGAGACAGAGCCTTCCCTAGGGGAGGGGTGAAATCCAGCAGGTTCTGACAGGTTCTGGAGAACCAGTAACGGAAATTTTGAGTAGTTTGGAAAGCCGGCAAATACCATCTCTGGCTGGTCCCAGAGTGGAGTGGGAATGGAGATTTTGCAATATCCTTCCCCAGCCACATCCACCAAGCCACGCCCACCAAGCTACACCATGCCCACCAAGCCACACCCACAGAACCAGTAGTAAAAAAAATTGGATTTCACCACTGGCCTTCCCTATCTGTTAACATCTAGCATGGACCTTAATCCCAAATTTATTTATTTATGTTTTTTGTTACCCTTCTCTTAGTTAAATACAATGCTGTCTGCAATAGGCAACTTTTAAAAATGTGAAAAGAAATAAAGGGGTCCCAGAGAACCATTGTGGACTAGTAACTAAGGTGTGGGTCCGGCACTGGGAAGCTAGTGTTTTTCAACCTTGTCCATTTTAAGATGGATGGATTTCAAGTGGCTGGCTGGGGAATTCTGGGAGTTGAAGTCCACCCATCTTAAAGTGGCCAAAGTTCTAGTCCAGCTGGCTGAGGAACTCTGGGAGTTGGAGTCCACAAGTCTTAAAGGGACCAAGGTTGGAGATCCCTGTTCTACTCCATCCTTAGTTATACAATCACCCTAGAGCCCACATAGTTGGATGGCTGAGGTATTCTGGAAGTTGAAGTCCAAAGTCTTAAAGTTGCCTTAGGCCAGGCAGAGGTGGTATTCAGCAGGTTCTGAACAGTTCTGGAGAACAGGTAGTGGAAATTTTGAGTAGCTCGGAGAACCGGTAAATACCACCTCTGACTAGCCCCACTCCCATCTATTCTCTGCCTCCTGAGTCCCAGCTGATCGGGAAGAAATGGGGATTTTGCAGTAACCTTCCCCTGGAATGGGGTGGGAATGGCGATTTTACAGTATCCTTCCCCTGCCACGCCCACCAATCCCTGCCCACCAATCCATGCCAGGCCCACCGATCCACACCCATAGATCCAGCAGTAAAAAAATTTGAACCCCACCACTGATCCTGCTGCATATGGGATGAAGCGGGGCAGATCTAAGCACCCTGTGGGCCGGATCTGTCCCCCGGGCCTTGAGTTTGACAGCCTTGCTTTAGGTCAGCTCACCTCCCAGATGGGGAAAAGTAGAACGAGGATGTGCTAAGCATCTTAAAGGAAAGGCGGAGTATAAATCCAATAAATAAATAAATTAGCCCTGCTCCTCAAATTTATTTATTTATTTAATTAAACTTTTATACCGCCCTTCTCCCAAAGGACTCAGGGCGGTGTACAGCCTACATTAAAACAATTAATATACACACTAAAATAACAGTTAAAAAACTTATTCAATAAAGGCCGAAATTAAAACCGTCCAATTGACCATATAAAATACCCAATAAAATTAAAATTGAAAAAAATTTAAAATTGAAAAATTTAAAAATCAGGCCAGTCCCGCTTGGATAAATAAATAAGTTTTCAGTTCCCGGCGAAAGGTCCGAAGGTCGGGCAATTGGCGTAAACCGGGGGGAAGTTCGTTTCAGAGAGTAGGTGCTCCCACAGAGAAGGCCCTTCCCCTGGGGGCCGCCAACCGACACTGCTTGGCGGACGGCATTCTGAGAAGACCCTCTCTGTGGGAGCGCACGAATCGGTGGGAGGCATGTGGTAACAGCAGGCGGTCCCGTAAGTCTCAACCTGGACCACGGGAGAGTGAACCTCATGATCCCATCCAACCGGGGTAAAATCCAGCAGGTTCTGACAGGTTCTGGAGAATCGGTAGCAGAACTTTTGAGTAGTTCGGAGAACCGGCAAATGCCACCTCTGGCTGGCCCCAGAGTGGGGTGGGAATGGAGATTTTGCAGTATCCTTCCCCTGGAGTGGGGTTGGAATGGAGATTTTGCAGTATCCTTCCCCTGCCACACCCATAAGACACACCTGCCACACCAGACCACACCCATCAAACCACACCCACAGAACCGGTAGTAAGAAAATTTGGATTTCACCACTGCATCCAACTCTTACATTTGATCCTAAAACGGAGCCTTTATTTACCTGAGTAGAAATTCTATTTCTCCTAGCGTTATTTAGGAGGTTTCTATACCATTTGCCACTAAGGGAATCTGGGTTTATAATTAAGAAATGCCACTATGGTTAAAACGAAAGGGTTAAGGCAATGAATAACAATAGTGGCATGAACCCCCAGAGTCCTTGGGCAGTCTAGAAATGCTGTTAACTCCAGCAATCAATAAAACTAAAACATTGGAGGAAAAAAAGGCTCATTCTAAAGCAATAACGAACGAGGCAAGAAAAGTTGAATTTGCAGCAGGATTCATATACTGTTAAAAGACCTGAGAGAATAAAAATCCTTGCCTGGCATTAAAAAGACAAGAAGGATGGGATGGACTTTCTAAGACCAGGCCCAGAGGATGCTCTGATTTCTGTGGTTGAAGCATGTCACTCAAAATGTTAAAACAGCAAAACAATAACTCTGTAATAGACAGCACAGCAAAGTACAAATAAAAGCATTAAACAGTATCCCAACCTCATGGAGGCTTTAAAAAAAAACAGTTATAGAAGAACCTCAAAGGAAGATTTTGTGCATTCTCCATTCTTGACGGACTACAGCTTGGTCTATCCTTGATCCTCTTGCTTAAAGATGGTGGTTTTGTTCTCTGGAGAACAATGAAACCCAGGTTTGGAGACATGGTTGACTTTATTTTCCAGTGTTGCTGGAGAAAAGGTAGGGACAAAAGAAAGAGTAGTTTGCCTGAAGTCATCTTAATATTTTTGTACTAGGCTGTAGTGTGTTGTTTTTATTTTTGTTTTAAATAAACATTTGCCCCCAAATGATTCATTTTTCCAAGAACCAGATGAAAAGAATTGGAGATTTTAAGAGAGAGAGAAGAAGAGGAGGAGGAGGAGGAGGAGGAGGAGGAGGAGGAGGAGGAGGAGGAGGAGGAGGAGGAGGAGGAGGAGGAGGAGGAGGAGGAGGAGAAGAAGAAGAAGAAGAAGAAGAAGAAGAAGAAGAAGAAGAAGAAGAAGAAGAAGAAGAAGTAGTAGTAGTAGTAGTAGTAGTAGTAGTAGTAGTAGTAGTAGTAGTTTGGATGGGAAGGAGCTGATAGGCTGATAGACTTCCTGCTATAAATATTAGGGATGCTTTACTAAGGTGGTATCCAGAGATTTTGCCTGGAACACTTTACCTAGTGAAGTGGGTTTAGGTGGGTTTCATGAACAGCTTTTGTTTTTCTCATCTTGGGGGTGCTTAATTAGACCTCAGAAGTCCACAAGTCACACCCTGATGCAGGGCACACACAGAAGACCTGGGAAAAGTCCACCCAACCTGAGAAAAGAGTAGTAGGACATCCTTTTCCAATGTAGCACCTTCCTGTTGTGGCATTGGACTATATAAATCCCACCAGATACCCAAGCAGCAAGACCCAAGAATGCTGCCCAACAACAGCTTGAACCTCTTCAAGATCGGAAACCACAAGAGAGCTGTGGACCCACCCAGCCTGCGATCGGGCAAGTTCTCTCAGCACATGACACTGGGTTGAAGGGCAAGAGTAAGAAACAGTGGACGATGGAAATAAAGGAAACAGCCGTGAGCTCTGGGTTACTGTAATTGGTTCAGTTGGTCAGGAAAAGGGAGTAAGTCATGAAATGCATGAAATGCACTTGAGGAAGTTTTTTGTTTCTTGGGGAAAGGGAGGGGAAGGGGAGAGAGAAGGGGAGGAGAGAGGAGACGACAAGGGAAGGGAAGGGAAGAGGGGAGAGGAAAGGAGAGGGAAGGGAAGGGAAGGGAAGGGAAGGGAAGGGAAGAGGCTTACACATTGTAAGCCGCCCTGAATCTTCGGAGAATATAAATTTGAATATAAATTTGAATATAAATTCAAATTAAAAAAAGAGAGAGAAGAGAAGAGAAGAGAAGAGAAGAGAAGAGAAGAGAAGAGAAGAGAAGAGAAGAGAAGAGAAGAGAAGAGAAGAGAAGAGGACTTGCCCAGAAAAATCCATCTCTCTCAAAATGAACTGAGTGATCTACTCATTTTCACTATGAATTTCTTTGGACCAGCAAGCATAGATCAGCTGAAGTGGCACCTCCTTTTTTCGTAAAGAAATGCCAACTCACCAAAGCATGTTTTAAAAGCACATCTGTCTTCTCTAAAGTGGAAGCAGCATGAAAGAGATTATAAAACATCATAGGATAAGCCCTGCTTCCAGCGAAGCCAATTCAGGGTCATCCGTCAGTGCATGTTTCAAAAAACAAGATGGCGGCCATAACCAGATTTTTGAGTGGGGATTCCCTTGTCTGACTTGCTTGTTTCTCACTCACTAAGAACTAAAATGTGAATGAGAGGACATTTGAGGCAGGGGTGGGTTCTACTAACCTTTACTACCGGTTTGCATCGCGCCCGCGCTCTTCTGCGCATGCGCAGATCACCTATGATGACATCTGAGTCAGTGGGTGGAGCCTCCCGCCAGTTTTGCTACCGGTTCTTGTGAACCGGTCCGAACCAGGTGCAACCTACCACTGATTTGAGGACTGGCAAAGCTCATTAGACTGCATTTATCAAACACCCAGGATGGGAAAGCGGGCACAGCAGAGTAGGTTTCAGCAGGTTCTAATCAGTTCTGGGGAACCGGTAGCAGAAATGTTGAGTAGTTCGGAGAACCGGTAGTAAAAATTCTGACTGGCCCCACCCCCATCTATTCTCTGCCTCCCAAGTCCCATCTGATCAGGAGGAAATGGGGATTTTGCTGTAATTTTCCCCTGGAGTGAGGTGGGAATGGAGAATTCACCGTATCCTTTCCCTGCCACGCCCACTAAGCCACGCCCACCAAGCCATGCTACGCCCACCAAGCCACACCCACAGAACTAGTAGTAAAAAAATTTGAAACCCACCACTGGGGCACAGCCAGGGTAAAAATAAAAATGGTTTCCAGTTGAATTTATTTTAATAACCACCCTACTTCCCTCTAAAGTTAAATAATATTCACATTAAAGATTACAATTCGGTGGCCATTTCTATGTTGCAAGCTTTGTAGAGAGGGGTACCTCTATAGCAATCCTATTATATATTATTTATTTTATTTATATCTCACCTTTATTGATTTTTAAAAAACTACTTAAGGCAGCGAACATATCTACCCTATTTCTCCTTCTTCCTCCTATTTTCCCCACAATACCGACCCAATGAGGTGAGTTTTGCTGGCAGAAAGACATTGATCCAAAGTCACCCAGCTGGTTTTCATGCCTGAAATGGGACTAGGACTCACCATCTCCTAGCGACTGGACCAAAGTCATCGGGCCGATTTTCATGCATAAGGCAGAACTAGAATTCACAGTCTCCTGTTGATCGGCCCAAAGTCACTCAGCTGGCTTTCATGCCTAAGGTGCGACTGGTACTAACAGTCTGGTGCAGGAGTCTCCAACCTTGGCAACTTTAAGCCTGGAGGACTTCAACTGCCAGAAGCTTTGCTGGCTGGGGAATTCTGGGAGTTGAAGTCCACCAGGCTTAAAGTTGCCAAGGTTGGGGACCCCTGGTCTGGTGATCGATTAAGGTCACCCAGCCACCTTTCATACATGCTATTTTTAAGGCACCCCGCATTGAAAGCAGGCGTTCAGTGCCGCTCTGATTGTGTATCCTTTTTTCCTTATTCATTGCTTTGTCACCTTCAGGTTCTTGGGTTATAGATTTAGCTTGGTCAAAAGGGCTTGTTTCATCCAAATCAAAATGGCTATCTTTATCACCCATGTTTTTAATCACACATTTTATCACTAATAAATATGGGTTAGCATTTTATCACCCAGCAGTGATTCAGAATTTCAAGAGCCCCATTGTGGGCCTCTTGTCAATGACAATTTCCCTGCATCGCACATAGAAAACAAAACTGAGACCCATAAAGCTTGCAAAAACAGGATGAAACATACACACACACACACACACACACACCAGTGGAAAGTCCTTATTTCTTTTCCAGTAGCCTCATACTGTTACTTGCCTGTGATAGTTAAATTTAAATTCCCGCCAAAGAGAGATCACAAGGTGCTAACGTCATCATATTCATCCAGGCCAGGTGGTACTCAACACCCACCCACCCACCGATTTAAAATGATGCTCAGAATGACCATTTTCATATCATTTGTCATCCTGTGGTTTCGACCAAAGATGAGAAAGGTGAAACATGTTATGTGTAGTGCAATTGCCTGAATTTTCCAACTCGGTGTGGTTGTGTCATAAGCAAATGTAGCCCTTCTCTGTTTTGTTTTTTGAAATGCCGTGTCTGAGAGTTGGAAAGTCAGTCTAAAGGGCAAGAAAGTTGAAGAGGGCAAAAATGTGAAGTGTCCCCAGCTTGTGCTGGTGTCATATTCTCCAGGAGTGAGTACAAGAAAGTTTATTTCCTGTTCACGGGACTTTCACATCTGTTCATCAATCTAACCTGTTTTTACTTCGGTGGTTTTATACATCTGTGGCTCTGTATAAAATCTGCATAAAATTACATATTCAAATCACGGTCAAGGAAACCCACTCTGTTTTAACATATTACTGTCTAAATAGGCTGTCAGGCAAAGTATCAAATGCTTATAGGGAGATGTTCTCCTATTTTCTTTTAATTAAGGAACCTATCAAATATCAGAATGCTGGAACGGGATAGCTAGCAAGCTGGAGATGAGTAAACTCCTTCTGAAATAAATAAGATCAAATGTCTGCATCAGTCCCACTACGAAGTCAACTGTGAGTTGTAAGTACAATTGATGCTGCGATCAATTTGACTTCCTCTGAATGCAGAAAAGGATGATTTTGTTGGTTGATTTAGTGGTTAGTTCGTCCAATTTCCAGAGCTGATAAGAAGATTTGAACTAAGGTTATCAAAATCCCTTTGTCGCTGAGATGGAGAGAAGGGATAATGGTGGCCAATCAGTGACCAACACACATCTTGCATTCCCAAGAAACTTTTCTCCAGAGTAGCCCAGAAAGAGACTTTCGCTCCTCTACAGTTGGCACTATCTGTCAGGGTTCCAAGTAATAGATCTAGGGGTGGTATTCACTTAACCTTCGCTACTGTTTCGCAAATGTGAGCACATGTGCCACCTCCACGCATGCGCAGGACCTTCCATGCATGTGCAGAGTACCAAAAATGGTGATTACATCCGGGTGGGTGGGCAGAGCCCAAACTGGATAAAACTGGCTGAATACCACCACTGAATAGATCCATACCAGTGGTAGGTTTCAAATTTTTTTAGTACCGGTTCTGTGGGTGTGGCCTGGTGGGTGTGGCATGGCTTGGTGGGTGTGGCTTGGTGGGTGTGGCAGGGGAAGGATACTGCAAAATCCCCATTTCCTCCCGATCAGCTGGGACTTGGGAGGCAGAGAATAGATGGGGGCGGGGCCAGTCAGAATTTTTACTACCGGTGCTCTGAACTACTCAAAATTTCCGCTACCAGTTCTCCAGAACTGGTCAGAACCTGCTGAAACCCACCTCTGATCCATACGAAGCAAAACTCCAAGGCAAGTAGATTCCTGAAAGAATAGCTTTATTGGAAATATCATATTGGCACATATCTGGTGAAAACCGACTCTGAAAACTCCCACCGTTTTCATGTAATTAAAAGTAAAAAAAATTCTACTTTCTGAAAACAATCAGTCACATGGTCCAATCACGGTGCAGTCTGACAACCGGGTAGCATCACTCCGCCTTCCACTGACCAGGTGTGAGAATGTCCTTGGTTCCCAAGAGAAAATATTTTGTTTTGGCTACAGAATCCCCTCTATCTCAAATCCCCCCTCCCTATTCCTCAGCTTCAGTGCGACAACACTGAAGTGGCCAAAATGGCTTCGGTCAAGTCAGCTTCAGGGTTGACATTATCATTGACTGTTACAAATCTGTAACTTTGTTGCTGGCAATCCTTATGAGTTATATTGATATATTGACCATCAATTGTGTTGTAAATGTTGTACCTTGATGAACGTATCTTTTCTTTTATGTACACGGAGAGCATATGCACCAAGACAAA
This sequence comes from Ahaetulla prasina, assembly GCF_028640845.1. Lineage (NCBI taxonomy): Eukaryota > Metazoa > Chordata > Lepidosauria > Squamata > Colubridae > Ahaetulla > Ahaetulla prasina. The sequence goes on from NC_080541.1 coordinate 16,288,352, forward strand.
TTCCTTGTGTGTCCAATCACACTTGGCCAATAAAAATTTTTATTCTATTCTATTCTATTCTATTCTATTCTATTCTATTCTATTCTAAATCTGTACCTCTGTAAGAAGATGCAAAGTGTTTGGAAATGGAAAAATGGGATACACAGTTAATGCCTAGCTTGGTTGGCATTGTTCATCTCAGAAAAATTAAGCAGGGTTAGATGGGACTCTAGTAGTATGTGAGAATGACCCTGGGGGAATGAGAAGAAAGAAGAAGAAGAAAAGATGCTGCCTGGGAAATGATCAAATAGGAGAAGCAGGAGCCACCAGTTGCTTGCTATTCAGAGAAAGAAACTTAGAAAAGACCTGCTCTAATGGATCAAGCAGTTAAAAATGGAAGTGGGAAGGTTGTATCTTCAGACTTATGACAGAATAACAGATTCGGAAGGGACCTTGGAGGTCTTCTAAGCGAAGCAGGAACCCATATACCATTTCAGACAAATGATTGTCCAATTTCTTCTTAAAAGTCGCCAATGTTGGAGCACCCACAACTTCTGGAAGCAAGGCGTTCCACTGGTTAATTGTTCTCGCTGTCAGGAAACTTCTTCTTAGTTCTAGGTTGGTTCTACCCTTGGTAAGTTTCCATCCATTCTTTCTTATTCTGCCTTCAGGTGTTTGGAAAATACGTTGACTCCCTCTTCTTTGTGGCAGCCCCTCAGTTATTAGAAGATTACTATCATGCCAATTGTAGACATTTCCTGACCGTTATAACAATTAATCAGTGCAACAACTTGCTTGCCATCACTGGAGGTTTTCAAGAAGAAATCAGACAGCCACTTGTCTGAAATGATATAGGGTTTCCTGCTTGAAGAGGGATTTGGACTAGAAGACCTCCAAGGTCCTTTCCAACTATGTTGTTTTGTTAAAATACCTCTTAGGCAAACTTATAAAAGTGTACAAGCATGCATGTGTGTGGTAGGAACAATAACAACAACAAGGAACAAGTGAAAAGGAACAATGGATGGAAACTGTTCAAGGAGAGATTCAACTTAGAAATAAGGAGAAATTTTGTGACCGTGAGAGCAATCAACCCATGGAACAGAAGTTGCCTTTGGAAGTTGTGGGTGCTTCATCACTGGAGGCTTTCAAGAAGAGACCAATGGACTATAATGGTTATTACTATGACGTACAACATTATGTATTTAAAAGAGACTATATTGTATGACTACGAGAATTATGGTTATACTCAGGGTGTACAATACTATTTGTACTTAAAAAAGACTTGATAAACCCAGTACAGAAGAAGGAGGAGAAGAAGAAGAAGGAGGAGGAGGAGGAGAAGGAGAAGGAGAAGGAGAAGGAGAAGGAGAAGGAGAAGGAGAAGGAGAAGAAGAAGAAGAAGAAGAAGAAGAAGAAGAAGAAGAAGAAGAAGAAGAAGAAGAAGAAGAAGAGAAGAAGAAGAAAAGAAGAAGAAGAAGAAGAAGAAGAAGAAGAAGAAGAAGAAGAAGAAGAAGAAGAAGAAGAAGAAGAAGAGGAGGAGGAGGAGGAGGAGGTGGTGGTGGTGGTGGTGGTGGAGGAGGAGGAGGAGGAGGGGGGGGGGAGGAGGAGATTGGACTGCCATTTGTCAGAAATGGTGTAGGGTTTCCTGCTTGGCCGGGGGATTGGACTAGATGACCTACACGGTCCCTTCCAACTCTGTTAATCTGTTAATCTAGTATATTTATGTATACACACAGAGAGATTTAGGATTTGGAAGGACAAGACTGTCGTTCTAAACTTCATCATCTCATGCTCCTTGATGCTCTCTTGCTATTCCAGAAATGTAGAGCACGTGAGGCTGGAGGGAATATCCTGAGCTATAAAATCCATCAAGTCTAGTGTCCTGTTCAATGCAAAAATCCATAGTCAAGGATTCCTGTCTGAGATTGATCCAACTTTGCTTGAAAGCATCCAGCCAAGAGAAGCCCACCCACCCCCTCTCTCTGGATGACCACTTCTGGCGTGAAACTGCACTTACTTTAGGAAACTATTTGCTTTCTTGTGTAGGAAGTTAGCACCTACCCCCCTCCTAGAAGAATGAAATATTTTAGAAAATATTTAAAAGGCAAAATATATTTCCCTGGATGAGAAATGGAGAAACATGTTTTAAAGACAGCAGCTTCCTGACTCCCCCCCCCACCTTTGTCAATGGGCCATTAAAAGCCTCAGCTAAGCTCACTCATTCTCCCCACCTTTGTCAATGGGCCATTAAGACTTGAGCCAGTCCATTGGATTAGCCCCTACCCATCTAGCAACAGAATCTTACCACATGGCAAGGCTCAAGCAAGCTTGAGAGACAACCTACAATGTTAGCTAAGACCCCCACCCCCTGGGAGTCTGACAACCAATCAAGATACTCTTCCTGTGCCCCAGAAAGTTCAAAGCTCAGAAAAAGCATAAAACCAGGGAGCACACAGGATCTCAGCCCCTCTTTTCTGTTCAGGATCTCAAGCCATGTGATCCTGGCCACCATTAAACCATCTTTCCAAGCAGCCTCCATGTTTCCAGTGTCTTTGTCCCCACTTGGAACTGAACCCAGATGGATATTTCTTCCAACACTTGATTAACTACAATCCATTCGTTTGAGACCTATACTCTTGAACCAGCGAAGAAGAGGTCTTGACCTTTTCCTGTGCGATGGCTTTCCAAGTATTTGAAGAATGCTATCCTCCTGTCCCTTCGGTTTCTCAAGGCTAAATGTAACCTAGCTTCTTCAATCTTTTTCTTCCTATGACCCAATCTCCAGTTTCCCAATCTTCCTGGTTGTTCTCCTCTGAACTATCTCCAATCAGCTCGCATGTGGTTTTTTTTTTACAACATCTACTAGCCAGTTTGGTCTGGTAGTAAGGATACTAGGCTGGAAAGTGGGAGATTGTGAGTTCTAGTCCTGACGAAGCCGTGAAAGTCAACTGAATGATCTTGGGCCAGTCATTCTCTCTCAGCCCATTCACAGAAAATAGGAGGAGGGAGTGTGTAGCATATGGTCACTGCCTTGACTTGTTTGCAAAAATAATAAAGACAGGATCCAAATAAATAAATAAATAGGTGAAAGCATCCAGATTAGGTTACCTAATCTCTTCTTTAAAACTTCCAATGTTGGAGCATTCACAACTTCTGGAGGCAAGTTGTTCCACTGATTAATTGTTCTCACTGTCAGGAAATTTCTCCTTAGTTCTAAGTTGCTTCTTTCCTTGATTAGTTTCCCTCCATTGCTTCTTGTCCTGCCTTCAGGTGTTTTGGAGAATAGCTTGACTCCGTCTTCTTTGTGGCTCCATCTTCCAAGTAGGGTCTGAATGAGGCAGAACCCTAAGACTTTTTCTTGGAAATCAATCAGAATAGAGCTGGAAGGAACCTTGGAGGTCTTCTAGTCCAACCCTCTGCCCAAGCAGGAGACCCTATACCATTTCAAACAAGTGGCTGTTCTATCTCTTCTTAAAACCCTAAGTGATGAAGCACCCACAACTTTTGAAGGCACGCAGTTCCACTGATTAATTGTCCACAGTGTCAGGAAGTTTCTCCTTAATTCCAGATTGCTTCTCTCCTTGATTAGTTTCCATCCATTGCTTCTTGTCCTGTGCTCAGGTGCTATGGAAAATAGGCTGACCCCCCTCTTCTTTGTGGCAACCCTTTAGATACTAGGATACTGCTATCATGTCACCCCTAATCCCTCTTTTCTCTAGACTAGCCAAACTCAAATTCTGCAACCCTTCAATAGGATAGGGTAGGGTAGGGTAGGGTAGGGTAGGGTGGAGTTGGGTGGGGTGGGGTGGGGTGGGGTGGGGTGGAATAGAATAGAATAGAATAGAATAGAATAGAATAGAATAGAATAGAATAGAATAGAATAGACAGAGTTGGAAGGGACCTTGGAGGTCTTCTAGTCCAACCCCCTGCTTAGGCCGGAAATCTTCTACCATTTCAGACAAATGGTTACCTAATCTCTTCTTTAAAACCTCCAGTGTTGGAGCATTCACAACTTCTGGAGGCAAGTTGTTCCACTGATTAACTGTTCTCACTTTCAAGAAATTTCTCCTTAGTTCTAAGTCGCTTCTCTCCTTGATTAGTTTCCCTCCACTGCTTCTTGTCCTGCTTTCAGGTGTTTTGGAGAATAGCTTGACTCCATCTTCTTTGTGGCAGCCCCTCAGATAATAACTTCATACTGGTAATCCACAACCCAGCTAAAAATGACAAACACAAATCAGCCCAACGCTTACATTCCCCAGAGTAAAAACCCAGAGTAAGAACCCAGAGAGTTCTTAAGAATAGATTGGACAACCATTTGTTCAAATGATATCAAGTTTCCTGCTTGAGCAGAGGGTTGGACTAGAAGATCTCTAAGGACCCTTCCATTTCCGTTATTCTGTTCCCAAGAATTGCAATTGCAGGGCAGCTAAATGCACCCTTTCCAAAGGACAGAATTAATACAAAAAGAAGATTCTTTTAAAAAAAAAAAGTCCATGATCATCTGGGATTCACCAAGCAAGAAAAGGAGGAAGGACAGAGGTCAAGGATCCCAACTTGGATAATCAGAAAGCTCCCACACCCTCGGTGATCTGTCTTTAGAAGATTGATGTCTTTGTCAAATGTACTTCATTCCAGAGATAATTGGGGAGAATGTTTGTTTGGGAAATAGGTGTGTTGAATTCGTGACCTGTTTGCTGAGACAACAAAGCCTTTAAAAAAAAAAAACTGAAAAGCTTAAGTTAACATTTCTGATGGGTTCTGCCTTACAGCAAACAGTATCTTCAACATCAGCAAATAAAGAGAGATGTCAGGTCTGTGGACCAAGTTCCTAAGTTGAAATAGTTATAGTGTTTGCCTGCGAAGCCTTGTTTGAAGCCATAGTTTAATCTTCCTGGTCTTTATTTTTTAATAGCCCAGTTAATGGAAGAGTCTGGATTTAAGGAAATGCTTAAAGGCCACATTCCTTTCCTGGGCGAACTTCAGGAGACCCATTTCTGATTAGATATGTAAATGTATCTCAGGCTACTATAAGCTCTTCCTCCGATGTTATCCTGTTAGCAATATGTGGCAAGAGGTGGTGAACATTTGGAATGCTTCTGGATTTTAAATTTAAATTTAATTGGATTTCAGTGCTTCTGGATGCGAAAGGAGATTGTCCATCTGCCGGACATCTGCATTAGAAAAGGATTCCTCTATCTTTTATGTTCGGTTTAAGAGGCTCTGAGAATGAGGATGGTCAATTTAATCACAGAAGATTATTTTAGAGAGATTCACACACAGCAATACTCATGTCAGTCTTTGGGAGGTTGTTTGTCAAGGAAGGCCACTGAAAAAATCTTACCATCTTTGGTGGACATGCCCAGTGGCAAAACAATTTTGGGCTAAAATTAAAAAGTGGTTAGAAGAAATAATACAGAAATCAATAAAGGCAGAGCCAGAACAATTCCTATTAGGGAGCCCAACAGAAAACCACACAAATGATACACAATACTTAATACTACACATATTAACGGCGGCATATATTTATTTTATTTATTTTATTTTATTTATTTATTTATTTTGTCACAACAGTATATATAAGCATAAGCATGAAGTAACTATATAGTATATAAGCATATATATGAGTATAAGTATGAAATAATTATATAAATTGGATATAATGAAAGGAACAGTAGGACAGGAATGGTAGGCACTTTTGTGCTCCTATGCACGCCCCTTAAAGACCTCTTAGGAATGGGGTGAGATCAACAGTAGACAGTTTTTGGTTAAAGCTTTGGGGATTTTGAATAGATACCACAGAGTCTGATAGTGTGTTCCAAGCATTACTAACTCTGTTACTGAAATCATATTTTCTGCAATCAAGATTGAAGCGGTTAACATTGAGTTTAAATCTATTGTTTGCTCTTGTATTGTTGTGATTGAAGCTGAAGTAATCCTCAACAGGAAGGACTTTGCAATAGATGATTCTATGAGTTAAACATAGGTCCTGTCGAAGGCGGTGGAGTTCTAAGTTTTTTAAACCCAAGATTTCAAGTCTGGTGGTATCAGGTATTTTGTTATATTCAGAGGAGTGGAAAACTCTTCTTGTAAAATATTTCTGGACACGTTCAATTGTATTGATGTCTGAAATGTGGTATGGGTTCCAGACAGGCGAGCTGTATTCAAGTGTTGGTCTAGCAAATGTTTTATAAGCTCTGGTTAGTAGTGTAGTGTTTCTGGAGAAGAAGCTATGTAAGATTAGGTTTACAACTCTTAGAGCCTTTTTTGCTATGTAGTTGCAGTGGGCTTTGGCACTTAGATCATTGGATATGAAGACTCCAAGTTCTTTGACTGGGTGGGGGTCATCTGTACGGTAATGTCCATCGAGTTTATATTTAGTGTTTGGATTCTTTTTTCCAATGTGTAAGACAGAGTATTTGCTGGTTGAGGTTTGGAGTTGCCAGGTTTTAGACCATTCTGACACAAAGTCAAGGTCTTTTTGAAGAGTAGCTGTATTATTGGTAGTGTTAAATAGTTTGACATCGTCAGCGAAGAGAACACAATTACTTGTAATATGGTCACAGAGATCATTAATGTATAATATGAAGAGTGTTGGTCCAAGAACACTGCCTTGGGGAACGCTGCTATTGACAGGAACAGGATTTGATAGGGCACTGCCTATTTTGACCACTTGTTTCTGCATATGCGCAAAATTGGGAAAAAAAGAACCACCAACAGAGGAAGATTTAATTAAGAAAATTCAAGAATGTGCTGAGATGGATAAACTCACAAAAGAAATCAAAGAAAAAGAAGATACAGAATATTATAAGGTCTGGTGTAGATGGTATAAATGGTTAGAAAATAGGAAAGATAAGAAAACTGAATAATAGGGTAGAATGCAGATGAAATAAAGGAAGATAGATCATAAAAGTAAAATAAGATAGGATTAAAATATGTATATATAGTAAGAAAGGACCGCTCTGAATAGCTGATAAGAATATATATAAATGGCGTATGTTTGTCTTATGTTTTAATGTGTACAAATAAAAAAAAATTTAAAAAAAGAAAAGAAAATTTTTTGAAAATAATAATAATAATAGCCATCGCAAATGAGAAAACAAAGAAATAAAATAAATAAAAGACGGCGCAATTCTCCTTAAAATACGTACATGTCCCTCAAAATAACTGGATTATAAACATACTTTAGAAGGTCAACAAGGGCAAGGCCAACATTCGCTTTCGTCTAGAGCAGTGGTGTCAAACTCAAATCCCGGGAGCTGGATCCAGCTGGCAGGATGCTTAGATCTGGCCCACAGGGCCTCCCTAGAAACAGCAAAGGATTGGCCCACGGTGCTTCTGCCAGCAAAAATGGAGCTTGCAAGGGCCGCGGGCAGCCCTCCAGAGCTCCATTTTCACTGGCAGAGTGTTGCAGGAAGCCGTCGCAGCCGAAAACGGAGCTTGGGAGCCCGTTTTCACTGGCAGAGTGCTCGGGCATTACAGGCGCCCCCAATATGAGTGATGTTGAGGTAGCCACACCCACCCTGGCCACACCCCCCCCCCCAAGATCAAACACAAGTCCTCAATGAAATCGAGTTTGACACCCCTGAATTAGAGTCTTGGGCTGAGTCACTTTGGGTAGTGAGATAGGCAGCATATAAATTTATGAAATAAGTGTTTTTGTATTTAATAAATATATTAAAAAAAATTCATCGCTCCAACAGTGTCATCAATTCAGTCAGCTAAGCCTTTGGCCTTCAGAATGACTGATATCTTTTCCAGGAATGGCCTGAAAATGGTCTTGCGGCTTATGGTCATAAAGGGTGAAGATGCTGACATCGTATTGCAGCTGAAGCTCCAACTGTTTTGTTTTTGTGTGTGCACTTATTTGTGTGCACTCCTATAAAGAATCAGAACAGAGCTGGAAGGGACTGTTGTGTCTCGCCCGCTCCCCCTGCCGCAGCCGGGCCCCTCTTATCTCCTGCCAGACGCTGATAGTTTGGAAGAATGTCCTGGTATGCCACCAGGCCCCAGCCCTGGCACCATGCCCGGACAGGCCGAGCAAGACGAAGGGCCTGACGTGCCTTCAGCCCCCAGTCCTGGCACCATGCCCAGGCAAACGGAGCAACTAAACCCCTCCCTCACAGCATGTGAGCCTGAAGAATGTGAGGCCAGTCATGAGCTAGGATTGCCAACAGCTGGAGGCTGGAGAGATCCTCGCTTTCGGAGAGTTGAGAGGTGACGTCAGCAAAAGGAAGGGAGGGGCAGGCCTGGATAAGTGCTGAGTCATGGAGCCACACCCCATGGCCTATATAAAGGATCTGCTTTCTGGCATTCTCTGAGTCAGGCAAAGTCTAACTTGGATTGCTGAAGTCACTTCCTGGTCTCCTGCCTGCCTTGAGAACTCTGATAGGACTTTGGCAGAGCTGCAGAGGCACGCTTGATACGGACTTCCCCGACCCGGCCGTCAGCGGAGGAGTGGGACACGACAGGGACATTGGAGGTCTTCTAGTCCAACCACCTGCTCTAGCAGGAGATCCTATACCATTTCAGACAAGTGACAGTCCAGTCTCTTCTTAAAAACCTCCAGCAATGAAGCACCCACAACTTCTGGAGGGAAGCTGTTCCACTGGTTAAATGTCCTCACTGTTACGAAGTTACTCCTTAATTCTAGGTTGCTTCTCTCTTTGGTTAGTTTCCAACCATTGTTTTGTTTTTTGTCTTGCTTTCTGGTGCTTTGGAAAATAGATTGATTTTCTCTTCTTTGTGGCAGCCTCTCAAATACTGAGATACTGCTATCATGTCACCCCTAGTCCTTTTCTCTAAACTAGCCTCTCTCTCTCTCTCTCCCCCCTCTCTTTCTCTCTCCCTCCCTCCGTCCCTCCCTCCATCCCCCCTTTCTCTCCTCTTTCTTTGTTTCTCTCTCCCTCCCTCACTCTTTCTGTCTCTGTCTCTCCCTCCTCTCTCTCCTCTCTTTCTCTGTCTCTGTCTCCCTCCTCTCTCTCCTCTATCTCTCCCTCCTCTCTCTCCTCTCTCTGTCTCTCTCCTCTGTCTCTTTCTCTCCTCTCCCTTCTCTCTCTCTCCCTCTCTCTCTCCCCCTCCCTCTTTTCTCCCTCTTTCTCTCTCTTTCTCTCTCCTTTCTCTCTCTCTCCCTCCCTCTCTGCCTCTCTCCTCTCTGTCTCTTTCTCTCCCTCTCCCTTCTCTCTCTCTCCTTCTCTCCCTCCCTCTCCCTCCTCTCTCCCTCTTTTTCTATTTTTCTCTCCCCTCCCCCGTCTCTCTCTTGCATGTTCAAAGCTTTGACTGCATCATCGTAGCCATCTTCTTGGCTTTTTTTTCCTTTTTTCCGCCATATCCTGTAGAGACAGACCTCCCCTCTGCTTTCCTTTTGGTGTGTTTATCCTTTTCGATTCAAAAGCAATCTGAGAAGGCTGTGACAGAGCAGGACCCCAAGGAATTCCATTTGGCTTAAATAGGGGGGGGGGCAGCAAAGCTCCTTATCCAAACACCCAGGGCCACATATTTTCCACCCCAGGAACTACTGGAAGAGATTTCTCTTTTCCTGCGTTTATTCGGACTTAATGGGTCAACGTCTTCAAAAGGCAGCTGTTGACTCAAAGGCCCTGTCTAAATAGCCCCAGTCTTCGGGGCGGCCACGATCGCCCAATGTGGGCCTCTCCAAAGACAAGGAGGTCTCTGGAAATTTCGAGCTACACATTTCAGGCCTGCAACAACAAAGGCTAACAATTGGATTGTCGTGAAGCCAACCTTTTGTACTCCTGAAAGCGATTCTTTCTCGAGTAATGCACAATCCCATCAAAGTTAAACCGCCCTCGCCCATTGATTTCTTGCTCAGAAGGTGCAAAAAAAAAAAAGAAAGAAGTGATATATGGGCAGAAGCCGCTGTCTGATGTTGCTGGAGCAGCAGTTTAGTCTAATAGCAGAGCTGGACACACACACACACACACACACACACACACACACACACACACTAAGCTAATCCTGCCAGGTGGAAACTTTCTCATGCTTTTCAGTTGGATCATGGAAAAGGAGCTTCGAAAGGGAGAAATGCTGTTCTTACGCCTTAAATGTTGTTCTTGCATTTATTTATTGACAAGGGATATGCACAATTGTATTATCTTTTATTTCATCCCCGGGATCATTCTCCTACAATCCTAGAAAATCTCTAGAAAAAGTGCAGAGGAGAGCAACCAGGATGATTAAGGGACTGGAGGCTAAAACATACGATGAACGGTTGCAGGAACTGGCCATGGCTAGATTAGTGAAGAGAAGGACCAGGGGAGATAGGATAGCAGTGTCAAAAACAGTTTTTTCCCCGAACGCCATCACTCTGCTAAAAAAATAATTCCCTCAACACTGTCAAACTATTTACTAAATCTTCACTACTATTAATCTTCTCATCGTTCCCATCACCCATCTCCTTCCACTTATGACTGTAACTTTGTTGCTTGTTTCCTTATGATTTATACTGATATTGATTGTTTCCTGATTGCTTAATTGTACCCTATGACTATCTTTAAGTGTTGTACCTTGATGAAGGTATCTTTTCTTTTATGTACACTGAGAGCATATACACCAAGAAAAATTCCTTGTGTGTCCAATCACACCAATAAAAAGTCTATTCTATTCTATTCTATTCTATTCTATTCTATTCTATTCTATTCTATTCTATTCTATTCTATTCTATTCTAATGGATGGAAGCTGACCCATTGCTTCTTGTCTTGCATTCTACTGCTTTGGGAAATAAGTTGATTCCTTCCTCTCTGTGGCAGCCCTTCAAATATTGGAACAATGGCTATCATGTCTCCCCTGGTCCTTCTCTTCACTAGACTAGCCAGGCCCAGTTCCTGCAACCGTTCTTCATGTTTTAGACTCCAGGCCTCTAATCATCTTAGTTGCTCTTCCCTCCCCTCCCTTTCCCTTCCGCTCCCTATTTACACAATCTGTGACAAGCAAAGATCCCGAGTTCCAAGTCACAGCTTTTTAGAGTTTTGAAAATGGGCAATCAGGACTGACTGTGGGGAGGGCAGGCTGAGGATTGGAATTTGATCAATTGCTACTTCTGACACTCAAACAAACATGGCCAAACATCAAAAAGAAAACAGCCAAGGGAATTGTGGCTCCAAACAATGGACAGGCAAGGCAAGGGTGGGAGGAAAGGAGGGAAGTGGGCCAAAGGTTGTAGGTAGATGTTGTTGGCCTTGTGGCCCTTTAAAATATTAACCCTTTGCACCCCAAGAGAAGTCTGCTCTGACTCTATACCCTAAATCAGGGATGTCCAAACTTGGCCCCTTGAAGAGTGGTGGACTTCAACTCCCAGAATTCCCCAGCCAGCATGAGCTATAAATATGTGCAAGTAGCTGGTTGGGGAATTCTGGGAGTTGAAATCCACCACTCTTCAAGGGGCCAAGTTTGGACACCCCTGCCCTAAATCAATAGGATCAGGCAAAATATTAGAAACTCTAGATAGGAGCTGCACTTCGGAAAAATCTTTAAATCCAGTTCTGTTCTGGTGCAAATGGAGTCTTGAGAGAATATGTCATTGAGCGTTACAAATTACCTGACCGTGAGAACAATTAATCAGTGGAACGGCTTGCTTTTAGAAGCTGCGGCTGCTCCATCACCAGAGGCTTTTAAGAAGAGACCGGACAGCCGTTTGTCTGAAATGGTAGAGGATCTCCTGTTTGAGCAGAAGGGGGTGGACTAGAAGACCTCCAAGGTCCCTTCCAACTCTGTCATCCTGTTATTTATTTTATCTAGTTTGTGACAACCACCCATTCCAACAGACTCTGGGTGGTTCACAAAATCCAATATTTTATTTATTTATTTATTTATTTATTTATTTATTTATTTATTTATTTATTTATTTATTTATTTATTTAATTATTGTACGGCATACCATACACGGATCTGAGATGCATGTTCCCTTTTTGCCTAAATTTAAAAACCACAATAATATATAAATGTTAAAAAGATCTATATTCAAATACCAATGTCTAGGCCAGGGGTGTCAAACTCGTGGCATCACTGACCTATTGTGACTTTTTTTCCCTTTTGCTAAACTGGGGGTGGGCGTGGCCAACGCGTGACGCATCCAGTCCGCCGGCTGCAAGTTTGACACCCCTGGTCTAGGCCATCTAACTATTGAGGCACAGGATCATTATATTAAGGAAATCAGATACTGGACCAGCATATGCCCTCAGCTTAAAGCTGGGCATGATGTGATCTACATTTGATATGGGACCCTGCTGTCTGTTCAAAAACAGACAGATTTTATTAGAATAGCTGAGAATTAACTCATTCTCAACGTAGTCCAAACTAAATCAAAACAAATTCTTCATAACACAATTATTCAGTCTTATCACCAACCTTGGTCTAATTAGGCAAACTGCCAAAGGCTTTTCTTGGCAAAAGTTCAAAAGCAGAAGAAATAAATGCAGCAAGACAAGGAGCAATTCTATCAACGTTGTTTTCCTACAAAAGCCCAAGAACTGTTGCTGGTCTTTTAAGCCTTATGGGAGGGGCCAATCATCTCTTGGCCCTACTCCTGAGTCGTCCTCTTTGCTTGAGCTGCTCTTGCCTTCTGGCAGCTCTTCTCATGTGTGCACTAGGAACAGGCTCCTCCTGTTCCTCTGCCTCACTACTGTCAGCCTCTGGAGGCTCCGGAGTCCGCACATCACTCCCAGATGGCCCTGGCCCCACCTCTGCCTCCAACGCAGAGCCCTCATCCGGGCCTTCAGAACTGGCCCATGTTCTTCCTAAGCCTCATCACTGTCCGACTCCACTGCCAGCTCCACAGGCTGCTGGTGGACCACAACACCTGCAGTCACACTGAGGGGAGAATACTATAACCCATTTATACAGTGAGACTCTGCAGGTACCATGTGAGGTATGTAAAAAAAAGTAACTTTTTTTTTATCTACCGTATTTTTCAGAGTATAAGGCGCACCTTTTTCCCCCATAAAAGAGGGTGAAAATTTATGTGTGTCTGATACACCGAATGTAGCCCCGACCCCCCGCTGGCCCCCACCCTTTGCACTCTGCCTCCCAGCAATTTACCTCCTTGCAGCAGGCAGCAAGAAGAAACAGCCCATTTCAGCTTCAGCACAGCCTAATTAGCACAAGTTGATTGTCTGTTGGATCCGCCTCCCCGACTCTCAGCTGTATTGCGCAGGCCTCGACTGCTTGCTGCAAGGAGGTAAATTGCTGGGAGCAGATTTTTTTTCTTTTCTTCTGCTAATGAAGCTATGCTGAAAATGAAAATGAAAGTAAAGCAGGCTGTTTGCTGTTTGCTGCAACGAGGCAGAATTGCTGGGAGGCAGAGACAGAGGCAGATTTCTTTTTCTTGTTTTCATCACCAAAAGAAGGTAGGTGCATCTTATACTCCAGAGCGTCTTATACTCCGAAAAATATGGTACTTCTGACTTTAGGGAATACTTTAAGCCAGAAAGAAAAAAGAAGAAAAAGAAAAACCAATAGCGTTGAATGTTTGAAGTGGGGGGAAAAAATAATGGTTGTACCGGATGTTTGAGTCTAGAGTCATTTTATCCAGACGGTACAATCTGATTCATTTTCTATGGTTATCACTGGATGATTGTAGTATCAAGTAATTGCTTGTAGAGGGACAGTAGAAAATGAACTCTTCTCAATCAAGCATCTCAGATAAGAGCTTTGCCTTATCCCAAAGTGATAAATGCTTTTCACAGTCCGTGCGAGGCTGCCTAGAAGGCAGCTTTGAAGGCCTGAGTGACATTGCAGCTGAATATTGTTCTGCAGTGAAAATTAAATCTTTTTGCAAGCTCGAAGTTTAGGGAAACCGCAATCAATGCCTAGTAAGGAGGAGGAAAAGGTGGGGAAAGAGAAAATCATAACAAAGAAGGATGAGTAACTTTTGATTTTATTTTTTTTGTTTAAAGCAGGGGTATCCAACTTTGGCAACTTGAAGACCTATGGACGTCAACTCCCAGAATTCCCCAGCAAGCCAAGCTGGATGGGGAATTCCAAGAGTTGACGTCCATAGGTCTTCAAGTTGCCAAGGTTGGATGCCCCTGCTCTAAATAAAATAAAATCAAAAGTTACTCATTGCCAAGGTTGGAAACCCCTGATCTGGATATTCTCCGTACTGCAGGGCCTCCCTTGATAAGCAGAGTCAATCCCCTTTGACTTCACCTTGAGTTCGGACGACTTCAAGTCAGTGGCAAAATCCAATTTTTTTTACTAACGGTTCTGTGGGCATGGCTTGGTGGGCATGACAGGGGAAGGATACTGCAAAATCTCCATTCCCTCCCCACTCCTGGGGGAAGGATATTGCAAAATCTCCATTCCCATCCCACTCTGGGTCCAGCCAGAGGTTGTATTTGCCGGTTCTCTGACCTACTCAAAATTTCCGCTACCGGTTCTCCGAACTGCTCAAAATTTCCACTACTAGTTCTCCAAAACCTGTCAGAACCTGCTGGATTTCACCCCTGTTTCAAGTATACATTTATGTATTTTCAGAGCCAGAGTATAGAAATTGGTTTCTCAATGCTGTCTTCCAGAATTTAATTCAACTTCCAATCTACTCTACAGCCTTGGACCTTTCCAGATGATTCCTTATCCAAGTGCTAATGACAGCCAATTCTGTGTAGCATCAAGGATCAGCTAAGTCAAGTGACATGTTCTTCTAGCTGAATATGGACAATGCAAAGTCTCCATCCAGTGAAGAAAGAAAAGTTCACATAAAGTTCTTCTTTAGCCTATGGTTGATTTTTCACCCAGTAGGTTTTGTATTCTAACACACAACCCATCACAAAAGCTATTGTGCAGCGGACCGTTTTCCAGCCAGTCAAACTTCATGAATTGGAGATTAACCAATGGTCGTATCTGACCTCAGTGTTTGCTTTCCATCATTGCTGGAGAAGAAGTTGAACAGTAGACCTTTGCAGCTCAGCTTCAAATCATATACACTCATGTCTGGCAAGGTAACACAAGGAGTACTGAGACTGCCCCAGAGAGCATTAGAAGGTCGTTCATCATTTGTACCTGTCTGTTGCCTCTAATAAAAATTACCCGCATCAAACGGTTTTCCACAAAATCAAGACAAAAATCCCAACTTGGATGAGAAGCACCTGGTGCCAAGGGAGGAAAATAACCCGGCTTGGTTTGGAGACACTACCCAATACTGAGTGTTACATTTAGAACTGTTCGTGTGGACTGACTGCCCCTCTGTACGTTTTCAATTCATGGCGAAAGGTCCGAAGGTCAGGTAATTGACGCAAACCAGGGGGAAGTTCGTTCCAGAGGGTAGGTGCTCCAACAGAGAAGGCCCTTCCCCTGGGGGCCGCCAACCGACATTGCTTGGCGGACGGCACCCTGAGAAGACCCTCTCTGTGTGAGCGTACGGGTCGGTGGGAGGCATAAGGTAACAGCAGGTGGTCCCGTAAGTACCCGGGCCCTAAGCCATGGAGCGCTTTAAAGGTGGTAACCAACACCTTGAAGCGCACCCGAAAGACAGTGCAGACTGCACAGGAGCGGTGTTACCCAGGAGCAATGTGTGGCTCCCTCAATCACCCGCGCAGCTGCATTCTGGACTAACTGGAGCCTCCGAGTGCACTTCAGGGGTAGCCCCATGTAGAGAGCATTGCAATAATCCAGACGAGAAGTGACAAGAGAGTGAGTGACCGTGCATAAGGCATCCCGGTCAAGAAAGGGGCGCAACTGGCGAACCAGGCGGACCTGGTAAAAAGCTCTCCTGGAGACGGCCGCCAAATGATCTTCAAACGATAGCCGTCCATCCAGGAGAACGCCCAAGTTGCGCACCCTTTCTGTTGAGGTTGCATCTGACTGTACCGGGGTGCCGGCATCCACAGCCACTCTGTCTTGGATGGATTGAGCCTGGGTCTGTTTCTCCCCATCCAGACCCGTACGGCTTCCAGACACCGGGACAGCACTTCGACGACTTCGTTGGGGTGGCCCGGGGTGGAAAAGTACAGCTGAGTGTCATCAGCGTAGAGCTGGTAACTCACCCCAAAACCACTGATGACCTCGCCCAACGGCTTCATATAGATGTTGAACAGGAGAGGCGAGAGAATCAACCCCTGGGGCACCCCACAAGTAAGTAAGGCGCCTCGCGGTCCATGTTCGGTCCACTCAATAGAATAGAATAGAATAGAATAGAATAGAATAGAATAGAATAGAATAGAATAGAATAGAATAGAATTATTTATTGGCCAAGTGTGATTGGACACACAAGGAATTTGTCTTGGTGCATATGCTTTCAGTGTAAATAAAAGAAAAGATACCTTCATCAAGGTGCAACACTTACAACACTTAATGATAGTCATAGGCTACAAATAAGCAATCAGCAAACAATGAATATCAGTATAAATCATAAGGATACAAGCAACAAAGTATAAATGAATATCAGTATAAATCATAAGGATACAAGCAACAAAGTTAGTCATAAGTGGAAGGAGATGGGTGATGGGAACGATGAGAAGATTAATAGTGAAGATTTAGTAAATAGTTTGACAGTGTTAAGGGAATTATTTGTTTAGCAGAGTGATGGTGTTCGGGAAACAATAAAGCCCTAGCAAGACCACACCTAGAATACTGCATCCAGTTTTGGTCACCGCACTATAAAAAAAGATGTTGAGGCTCTAGAAAAAGTGCAGAGAAGAGCAACCAGGATGATTAGGGGACTGGAGGCTAAAACATATAAAGAACGGTTACAGGAAAGGGGCCTCTGTGGCTCAGACTGGTAAGACAGTCTGTTATTAACAGCAGCTGCTTGCAATTACTGCAGGTTCAAGCCCCACTAGGCCCAAGGTTGACTCAGCCTTCCATCCTTTATAAGGTAGGTAAAATGAGGACCCAGATTGTTAGGGGCAATAAGTTGACTTTGTATATAATATACAAATGGATGAAGATTATTGCTTGACATAGTGTAAGCTGCCCTGAGTCTTCGGAGAAGGGTGGGATATAAATGCAAATAAATAAAAAAAAACAGGAACTGGGCATGGCTAGTCTAGTGAAGAGAAGGACCGGGGAGACATGATAGCAGTGTTCCAATATTTGAGGGACTGCCATAGAGAAGAAGAGGTCAAGCTATTTTCCAAAGCACCTGAAGGCCAGACAAGGAA
Source organism: Ahaetulla prasina (assembly GCF_028640845.1). Classification (NCBI taxonomy): domain Eukaryota; kingdom Metazoa; phylum Chordata; class Lepidosauria; order Squamata; family Colubridae; genus Ahaetulla; species Ahaetulla prasina. Next base: position 16,305,446 of record NC_080541.1, read on the forward strand.
TAATGAATGGAAACTGATCAGGGAGAGATTCAACCTGGAAATAAGGAGAAATTTTCTGACAGTGAGAACAATCAACTAATGGAACAGAAGTTGCCTTCGGAAGTTATGGGAGCTTCATCACTGGAGGCTTTCAAGAAAAATTGGACTGCCATTTGTCAGAAATAGTGTAGGGTCTCCTGCTTGGGTGGGGGTTGGATTAGATGGCCTACAAGGTCTCTTCCAACTCTGTTAATCTGTATCTGTAACTAATTGTAATTCCAGGTTCTGATTGTTACCTTTAAAACTTTAAATGCTTCAGCATGTAGCAATAGCACTTGGGCTTATACACCGCTTCATAGCCCTCTCTAAGCAGTTTACAGAGACAGCCTATTGCCCCCAAAAATCTGAGTCTTCATTTTACTGACCTCAGAAGGTTGAAAGGCTGAGTCAACCTTGAGCCAGTCAGGATCAAATTGCAGGCTGTGGGCAGAGTTTGTCTACAATGCTGCATTTAACCACTGTGCCACCAGGGCTCCTAATATATACTAATAATGTCTTGTACCACATACCACTGTCCCACAGGGCTGCCTTGATCTGGGTGCAGCTTGGCACATCCTGAAAGAGATGCTAAGCTGGAGGACATAAAGAGGAAAATGAAATGAATAATATCTGGGGTATCCTACCAAATTAAATGCAGATGAAACAGTCAGTTATGGTGTTTGTTGCTTCTTCTCCATGCAACAAGGAGCGTGATTTTTCTAAAAAGGTAAGAAGACTGTTTCTATTGGAAGCATTCCATTGAGGTTTCCCTTAGCTACTAATTTTGCCAGTCTTCAATTTGTCTGTTTCACTGGTGCTATGAGTGTTGACATGTCTTGGACAAGATATCTTTTTGAGTTCCACCCATATTCTAGTTTTATTTTATCTTCCAATTCATGCCCTGCTTTCTTGTATTCTATTTCTCATACACATTCCCCATTTTCGTTTTTGTGTAGCCCTTTTCTTTCACTTCCTAAATGATGATGGGCACCAGATCTTCCTTCCTTCCTTCCTTCCTTCCTTCCTTCCTTCCTTCCTTTCTTCCTTCCTTCCTTCCTTCCTTCCTTCCTTCCCTCTTCCCCCCCTTCTCTTTCTCCATCCTTTCTCCCTATCCTTCTCTTCCTCCTTCCTTCCTTCCTTCCATTACTCCTTCAATCTTCCTTCCCTTCTCTTTCTCCATCCTTTCTCCCATCCTTATCTTCCTCCTTCCTTCCTTCCATTACTCCTTCACTCTTCCCTCCCTTCTCTTTCTCCATCCTTTCTCCCCTTCCTTCCTTCCTTCCTTCCTTCCTTCCTTCCTTCCTTCCTTCCTTCCTTCTTTCCTTCCTTTTGGAATTCTCAAAAGACATGAAATGAAGGAAAAAAGAAAGCAGACTACAGTTGGTTCTCTGGATGTTAATTTAGAGTTTCTGGACCCCTTTTAGAAAAATGTTAAATGTACAGAAACACGCAGCATTTTAGTTTTTCTAAGGAGCTAGCAATGAAATTTATTTATTTGTTGAGTACGTATTAGATAATATATATAAGCATGAATTGAATACATAAATGAATACAATTAAAGGGAACATTAGGACAGGGACGGTAGGCACACTGGTGCTCTTATGCACGCCTCCTTCTGAGGGACTTTTTCAGTATTTGCAAAATTACATAAACATGTACAGTTATCTTCCTGGTTTAAATATTGGGAAATGGGATCCATATACCCTTGTGGTTATAACACATTTATTTCATTTGTTTCAATGAATATTAGATCTTTTTGCCACACCCAGGACAATGAATTCAGCTCCCTGGACTAGAATGATGTGATCACCCATGATCCTTCCCATGGAAGACAGAGCGTTGGTGAGGTCCTCCAAAATGCTACAAAGAAGAATATTACTGCATCCTACAGTGGTCACATCATACTCTAACCCAGGGGTCTCCAACCTTGGCAACTTTAAGCCTGGTGGACCTCAACTCCCAGAATTCCACCAGGCTTAAAGAATTCCTCTGGGAGTTGAGGTCCACCAGGCTTAAAGTTGCCAAGGTTGGAGACCCCTGCTCTAACCTACCTAACCTCCACCTCGACTTCGACAAAAAAAAGCTTAGAAAAAACAAGACCATTGAGTTGTGGCAGAGGAGACAGAAGGTAAAAAGGAAGTGACCAGAACTGGGTTTTTCCTATATGCTATTCTGGAACCTGAGCTGTGAAAAAGCTGCTGCCGAGAATTTAAGAAGAATTTTGTGTGAAATAAGCCTGCAGCCTGTCTATTTCCAGCTAAACATTATTCTGTCAGGACGAAATGTTCTTTGAACCGCCCTCCCCTTCATTCTAATTCAATTATTTTCTCTCTCTCTCTCTCTCTCTCTCACACACACACACACACACACACACCACAGAGTCTCTATCTCTCTCTTTCTTGTGTAATTGATGATCTAATAAACAGGAATATGTGGGGGAATCCCAAAATATTGAAATACAAGTCTGGAATGTAGGTTAACATCTTCTTGTTCCCTTGAAAAAAATGTTTCAGTGCACCTCATTCTGATCTTTTTAAATAACAAAAATAACAGAGTTGGAAGGGACCTTGGAGGTCTTCTAGTCCAACCCCCTGCTCAAGCTGTCCGGTCTCTTCTTAAAAACCTCCAGTGTTGGAGCACCCGCAACTTCTGGAGGCAAACTGTTCCATTGACATTGTTCTCACTGACGGGAAATTTCTCCTTATTTCCAGATTGGTTCTCTCCTTGGTTAGTTTCCAACCATTGCTTCTTGTCTTGCCTTCTGGTGCTTTGGAGAATAGGCCGATCACACACACACACACACACACACACACACACAAACACACACCTTCTTTGGGGCAGCCCATCAAATATTGAAACATTGCTATCATGTCACCCCTAGTCCTTCTTTTCATTAGACTAGACATACCCAATTCCTGCAACTGTTCTTCATATGTTTTAGCCTCCAGTCCCCTAATCATCTTTGGAGCTCTTTTCTGCACTCTTTCCAAAATCTTTTTTTCCCCAAAAACTTTTAAAATACTAAAATATACAGGAGACCTTTCTCCCTCATTTTAAAAGCTCGACCTGCCCATATCTCTCACAGCTAGAGGGAAAAACGGAATTCCACTGGTTATTAGAGAATCCAGAGGGATGGGAACATCTACGGCCATGTGCTACAGCCTTCCTGGCTTCAAAATTCTCCATGGAAATTAGATAATGTTCCGATTTCCAGCAGTGTCCCCAGCCCTGCTGAAGACAGCAGAAATCCCTTGCTCATCATTCTAACAATTGACATTTCTGTTTTTATCCCTCAGCTTAATATTTTCCTTTAATGCGGGCACTATCTCAATGCTGACTCACCTACGATTGCTAATGTGCTAAAAATTCCTTCTCTTCAGCTATATTTTGTTCTGTTCGGCTCGAGCGTGGTTTTTTTTTTTTTTTCCATTTCCTCCTCCTCTTCTTCTCCTTTTAAAGCCGGGATTTATGACAATAATCTTCAGCCACATAACAAATCACCTTTTCTTGAATGTCTGAAAGGTAAAGATGAAACAAATCTCAACAGCCACATCAGCTCAACTCCCGAAGTGAGGTTTTTTTTCCCCTATACCTTAAGTTATTTATCTTCTCCACAAGAACTTTCAGAGAGTTTTAACAGTTTGCCTTTAATGACTTTGAATAGAATAGAATAGAATTTTATTGGCCAAGTGTGATTGGACACACAAGGAATTTGTCTTGGTGCATATGCTCTCAGTGTACACAAAAGAAAAGATACCTTCATCAAGGTACAACATTTACAACACAATTGATGGTCAATATATCAATATAAATCATAAGGATTGCCAGCAACAAGTTATAGTCATACAGTCATAAGTGGAAAGAGATTGGTGATGGGAACTATGAAACGATTAATAGTAGTGCAGATTCAGTAAATAGTCTGACAGTGTTGAGGGAATTATTTGTTTAGCAGAGTGATGGCCTTCGGGGAAAAACTGTTCTTGTGTCTAGTTGTTCTGGTGTGCAGTGCTCTATAGCATCGTTTTGAGGGTAGGAGTTGAAACAGTTTATGTCCAGGATGCGAGTGATCTGCAAATATTTTCACGGCCCTCTTCTTGATTCGTGCAGTATACAGGTCCTCAATGGAAGGCAGGTTGGTAGCAATTATTTTTTCTGCAGTTCTAATTATCCTCTGAAGTCTGTGTTTTTCTTGTTGGGTTGCAGAACCGAACCAGACAGTTATAGAGGTGCAAATGACAGACTCAATAATTCCTCTGTAGAATTGGATCAGCAGCTCCTTGGGCAGTTTGAGCTTACTGAGTTGGCAGAAAGAACATTCTTTGTTGTCCTTTTTAATGATGTTTTGATGTTAGCTGTCCATTTGAGATCTTGCGATATGATAGAACCTAGAAATTTGAAGGTTTCTACTGTTGATACTGTGTTGTCAAGTATTGTGAGAGGTGGAAGTATGGAAGGGTTTCTCCTAAAGTCTACCACCATTTCTACGGTTTTGAGTGTGTTCAGTTCCAGATTGTTTTGGTTGCACCACAAGGCTAGTCGTTCGACCTCTCGTCTATATGCGGATTCGTCATTGTCTCGAATGAGACCAATCACTGTTGTGTCATCTGCGAACTTCAGTAGCTTAACAGATGGATCATTGGAGATGCTATTCTATTCTAATGACTTTGTAGACTATCCAGTTGCTTTACCCATATAGTTGTTCTGGAATTCCCACTTCATGCGCCCACCCTTAACATAACAGAATAACAGAAGAGTTGGAAGGGACCCTGGTGGTCTTCTAGTCCAACCCCCTGCTCAAGCAGGAAACCCTATAACACGTCAGACAAATAGCTATCCAATCTCTTCTTTAAAATATCCAGTGTTTGACGCATTGGTGGTGCAGTGATTAGAATGCAATTTGTTGTTAGTTGCAAAGTCGTGTCGTTTTAGTGGTCCACAGGATTTAAAATTATGAACTTAGTGGTCCCATAGGAGGACCAAAAGGTTGATGACCCCTGTGATAGAGGATAGTCATTTTGTGATTGATGATGATATCAATTCATTTGTATCCGACTCTTGGCGATTCTATGGGCCAGATTCCCTCCATTTCTTCTGATCTTGCTCCACCTTTTTGAATTGTTCTGTGCTCAGGCTGGTGCCAGCTTTGATGGTATCCAGCCACTGTGTTCTTTGGTGGCCTGGTTTCTTTTTACCACTAACTCTTCCAAACAAAATTGCTTTCTCCAGTGAATTCCTCCACCTGGACAAGGCCAAAATAAGTGAGACACTGTTTTGTGATATCTATTTTTTTCCTTCCGGTGACATGTCTGGTGTTATTAGAGGTTCCCAATCTCCCGGAAATCCGACCTGCAACTGCGCATGCGCACCAGACGCCCAGAAATGGCGATCAGCCGGACCCAGCGGGCGCAGATATTCCGCGCGCCCATGGCGATATAGCTGCTCCTGGGAGCCGCGGCTCACAGTTTGGGAATCACTGTTCTAACCCACTGTAGAAGAGTAAGCAAGTTACTGTATTTTTCGGAGTATAAGACGCACCTTTTTCCCCCCAAAAAAGAGGGTGAAAATCTGGGTGCGTCTTATACTCCGAATGTAGCCCCGCCCATCTTCTCAAACGCAGGTTTCAGAGGCTCAAAAAAGCATCAGAAACGAAGCTCCAGAAAAGAAGCCCCCCAAACAGAGCTTCAGAAAAAAAGCCCCCAAACAGAGCTTCAGAGGCTTTTTTTCTAAAGCTGTTTCGGAGGCTTTCAGAAGCAGAAAAAAAAAAGCAAAAAACAAAAGCAAGGCACAGAGCTCACAACCAAGGAAAATTCACCTCTAGGAACAGCTGATTGGGGGTATTCCAGGAGGCCAATCCACCTGCCAATCAGCTTTTTTCTTATTTTCCTCCCCAAAAATTAAGGTGCGTCTTATACTCTTATACTCTTTTAAAAGCATTTTAAAATGCTTTTAAAAGAAAAGAAAAGCTTCTGACGATCAGGCAACTCAGCTGGGATTGCCAGAGCCTTTAAAAAACATTTTTAACAACCTCTTCAGCCGAAGAGGTTGTAGAAAAAATGCTTTTAAAAGTTTTTCTTTTTTAAAGTTGGCCACGCCCACCCAGTCACATTACCCACCACCACCAAGCCACACTCACAGAACCGGTAGTAAGAAATTTTACATTTCACCACTGGCTGCAGGAGGCCGTCACAGTCAAAAAGAAGAGCCCGGGAAGGCTACGTGCAGTGCTCATGAGCTCCGTTTTCACTGGCAGAGTGCTAACGAAACAAACTACTAGCAAAAGTGGCATTTGATCACACAAGTGACATCAATCTGGCCACGTCCACCCTGGCCACGGCCACCCCAGACCCCCAGGTCAAACACAAATCCTGATGCGGCCCCTCATTGAAATCGAGGTTGAAACCCCTGGGTTACATGGTGGGGATGATGATGATGGAGCAGCTTCCATGCTCCAGATTCAGAGCAGGCCGCCTGGAACCACAATTTTATTTCCCATAATGTTCAATTACAGGTAGTCCTCAACTTATGGCCACAATTGAGCCAGAGGCGGGTTTCAGCAAGTTCTGTCCAGTTCTGGAGAATCGGTAGCGGAAATTTTAAGTGGTTCGGAGAACCGGTAGTAAAAATTCTGACTGGCTCCACCCCCATCTATTCTCTGCCTCCCGAGTCCCAGCTGATCGGGAAGAAATGGGGATTTTGCACTAACCTTCCTCTGGATTGGGGAGGGAATGGGGATTTTGTAGCATCCTTACCCCCTGGAGTGGGGTGGTTTTACAGTATCCTTCCCCTGCAATGTCCACTAAGCCACGCCCACCAAGCCACACTCACAGAACCGGTAGTTAAAAAAAATTGAAACCCACCACTGAATTGAGCCCAAAATATATACTGCTAAGTGAGAAAATTTAAGTGAGTTTTTCCCCATTTACAACTTTTCTTGCCACGTTCGTTAAGTGAATCACTGCAGTTGTTAAATGAGTAACATGGTTGTTAAGTGAATCTGGTTTCCCCATTGGGGGGTCGCAAAAGGGGACAACATGATTCTGGGACGCAGTATCCGTCATAAATGTGAGTCACTTGTCAAGCATCCAAACGTAAATCACACAACCATGGTCGTAAGTGTGAAAATTGGTCATAAGTCGCTTTTTTTCAGTACCGTTGTAACTTTGAACAGCCACTAAATGAACTGTTGTAAGTCAAGGGCTACCTGTGTACTGTGGTTCCCCATCCCAATCACGTTTTTTAGAGAGTTATGGATAATCATCAGTGCTGGTTGCTTTCGAGCTACTGAGATATCAAAACGTTTCCAAGAATGTCACATTTATGCCAGGCTCTATAGCTGCCATATAGGGACACGGTAGCTTAGTGGCTAAGACGCTGAGCTTGTCGATCAAAAGGTCAGCAGTTCGGCGGTTCGAATCCCTAGTGCCACGTAACGGGGTGAGCTCCCGTTACTTGTCCCAGCTTCTGCCAACCTAGCAGTTTGAAAGCAGGTAAGTAATGCAAGTAGAAAAATAGGGACCACCTTTGGTGGGAAGGTAACAGCGTTCCACGTGCCTTTGGCATTTAGTCATGCTGGCTACATGACCACGGAGACGTCTTCAGACAGTACTGCCTCTTCGGCTTTGAAATGGAGATGAGCACCGCCCCCTAAAATTGGGAACGACTAGCACATATGTGCAAGGGGAACCTTTACCTTACCTTATAGCTACCATAATCCTACTCTGGCTTGGCCCTACTGACAATCCACATTGTTTAAGTTGTTACATTCAGTCCTTAAGTGACCCTGGAACCTCAGCTGTATTGGAGCCAGATTTTCCTTATCTTATCTTTAAACTAATAAATTTATAATTTTCAAATAAGTACATCTGGTCACCGCCAATTTTTTTTCTGGCAACTCCATCACTGAAGCCACAGATAAAAATACAACTTCAGGGTGTGGTAATGAAGCAGGTCCACTAGTTACCAGCTAGAATTTAGAGGCTCAAAATCTAAAAAAAAAAAACATCTTCAAGAAATAGGATTGTTAATTCTAAGACAAATTCTCCAAACCTGGCATCTTTAAGATTTGGGGACTTCACCTCCCAGAATTCCCCAGCCACCCATGCTGACTGGGGAAATCTGGGAGGTGAAGCTCAGAAGTTTTAAAGTTGCCAAGTTTAGAGACCCCTCATCTAAGACCTGATTGATAAAAGCAAGACAATTACATTGTCTGTATTGTCAGTTATGACCTGGGCAAAAGGTACTGCAGAACAACTTACTCTGACATCAATGAAAAATCTTCCAGTTATGCTGATCAACTCTGAAAATTTATCAACCAACTGGCCGTTACTGCAAATCTAAGCCGTTGAAGTCTACATATCTGGAGGACATCTAGGTTGGAGACTTCTGGTCTGGGCAATTCCAGCACAGTATAATGTTGTTCAGAATCACTAAAGGACCAGAATCATCATATTGACATCAGAATTGCCTGCCACAGAGGCCGTCCCAGGAATAACTATAATGACTCTGTTGTTGATGAGGGCTACTAATAGGACTCCAGCTTCTAAATTCTATGAGACAAATCGTATTGGAGTCTATAAAGTAATGTACACAGTTTAGGATATATCCATAATGGCATTGGCAACAATATGATAAGGCTGGAAAAATGCATTTTCCCAGCATCCCCTTTGTGGTCCCCAGTTGTTTCCCCAAAGCGGGTGGACCAAACATTTGAGGAGAAAAGCTGAAAGGTTTTGAAGATTGAGATAGCAATTGCAATAGCATTTAGACATATATACCATGTTGTAGTGCTTTACAGCCCTCTCTAAGCGGTTTATAGAGTCAGCATATTGCCGCCCAACAATCTGGGTCCTCATTCTATCAATCTTGGAAGGATGGAAGGCTGAGTCAACCCTGAGCTGGTGAGAATCGAACTCCTGAGAGTGGGCAGAGTTAGCCTGCAATACTGCATTCTAACCACTGCGCCACGAGGATTCTTGGATCGATATAGATGTCTTTAGCCCTACAGCTTTATCCCTTCAGAATTACTGCGTTCCCCTCCCAGAACTAGCCCTGGGCCTGCCCAATTGGTCAATCTTGATACATGATGCAAAACTTGGTGTGTCCTTCAAACCAACAGTACATCACTGCTTGAATGTTACGTGAAAAATAAATTGTTTATATTTCTTGCAGGCAGCTGGTCATTTGCATTCTTTTAGAGAGTCGCTGAGGCCATTTGAAGGTTTATCTGTGTTCTGGGGTGACCTGAATAGTACAAATGGCTGTGGGTCCCTCTTTACGCTACTCAGGTGACCTGAGGACACAGATAAACCTCCAATTGGCCTCAACAACTCTCTAAAAGAATGCAAATGACCAGCTTTCTGCAAGTACTATCAAACCTTCCATTCCCCACCATCCAGTCAAGGCTGAGGAAGCTTCTTGGATGAGAAGTGAAACATCTTCAAAGAAAAACAAGAAAGTCCAGTTGCCCCTTGGAAAAAAACACCTTTGGGATCTACTCCAGTACTTGCTTGTTAGTCACCTTTGCTGTCCAAGGAATAGGCAGAAGCCTTCTCCTACACTAGAGCTCAAACGATTCAATGTTCTTTCTGCTTTGCTTTTTTAAGTTCCAACTTTCACAACCATAGGGACCAGAGATGGGCTTCAGCAGGTTCTGACCAGTTCTGAAGAACCGGTAGCGGAAATTTTGAGTAGCTCGGAGAACTGGTAGTAAAAATTCTGACTGGTCCCACCCGCATCTATTCTCTGCCTCCCAAGTCCCAGCTGATTGTGATGAAATGGGGATTTTGCAGTATCCTTCCCCCTGGAATGGGGTGGGAATGCAGATTTTGCAGCATCCTTTCACCTGGAGTGGGGTGGGAATGCAGATTTTACAGTACCCTTCCCCTGCCACGCCCACCAAGCCAGGCCACACCCACAGAACCAGTAGTAAAAAAAATTGAAGCCCACCACTGACAGGTAGCAATGAGGAACACAATAGAAAGAACTAACCTACATTTGGTTGCCAGGTTCATGTCCTTGCTTGCAGTTATCTTTGGATGCTAACAGCTTTAGGGGAAACCATCGCTTTAACATATGTACAACTGAGGACAACCTATGTCTGCCACATTCAAGTTGAAGGCCACATCACGTGGTCGTGGCATTTATGAAAAAAAGAGGATGAACAGAGTAGTTTCTGCTTTCCCAAGGACACCCCGTTTTTGGTTGCTTGTTTACTCAAAAAAAAAATAACACCACAGGTTTATGAAGGGAACAAAACAAAGAACAATCCTTTTTCGTGGAAGGGAATGGAGGAAAGGTTAAGTCTTGTTTGCAAACTAATGACCTTATGAAGTTATGGTTTTTTATTTGTTGGGTTAACAAATGCAGATAGCCACAGAACATAGCCATGAGGCTGGGAGTATAATGTGTGTTTTGGCAATGCCATAGAGGACACAAGACCAGAAAAGTAATTCAGAAGATCAGTTAGGATAATCTCCGAATATATAAACAAACTAACCAGGTTCTAGCCTGGGAATCACGGCACCTGTGGGAAAAGAGTCATGTGCCAAGTTCAGAGTCCAGCATCAAGGAATATTAAGACAACTTCAAAGGTACCGCTATATAATGCGCTGGTGAGGCCACACTTGGAACACTGCATCCAATTTTGGTCACCACAATTACGAAAAAAGAGGCTGAGATTCTGGAAAAAGTGCAGAAAAGAGCAACAAAGATGATTAGAGCCAGGGATGGCTCTACTAGTTCGCAACGGGATCACGCGCGCACGCTTGCTTCACTCACGCATGCACTTCTGCGCATGTGCAGATCATCTATGACGACATCCGGGAAGGTAGGCAGAGCCTCCCGCCGGTTTTACTACTGGTTCGCAAGAACCAGACCAAACCGGGGGTAACCCACCACTGATTAGAGGGCTGGAGATTCAACCGTGTGATGAACACAGTTTAAGAAATTAGGTATGTCTAGTCTAGAAAAACTAGAGTGATGTGATAGCAGTCTTCTAGTACTTGAGGGGCTCTCCCAGAGAAAAGGGGGTTGATCTACACTCCAAAGCACCGGAGAGCAGGACAGGAAGTAATGGGTGGGAAATCATTAAGGAGAAATCTAACCTAGAATCTACATTTATATTAATGAGCATAGGATTTTGAAGAACCCCTGGATTTAAGAGAGAAACAAGAGACTGCACAGCCATTTATCCAAAATATTTCAAGGCCTCTTCCTTGAGCAAGGGATTGGACTAGAAGACCTTCAAGGTCTCTTCCAACTCTGTCATTCTCCGAAGCACCTGAAGGCAGAACAAGAAGCAACAGAGGGAAACTAATCGAGGAGAGAACTAACTTAGAAATAAGGAGAAATTTCCTGGCAGTGAGAACAATTAATCAGTGGAACAGCTTGCCTTCAGGAGTTGTTGGTGCTCCATCTCTGGAGGTCTTCAAGAAGAGATTAGACAGTCATTTACCCAGAATAGTATAGGTCTGGAATGGTATAGGGCCGTGATGGCAAACCTATGGCACACGTGCCAAGTGTGGCACGCGTAGCCATATCAGTGGACACGTGAGCTCAGCTCCAGCGCGCATGCCTCTAGGAGTCCCTGGAGGCTGGGGACAGCAAAAAAGTCACTTCCTGTCCAACCGGAAGTTGGGAAACGGGCTGTTTCTGGCCTCCAGAGGGCCTCCAGGGGGCATGGGGAAGGCCGTTTTTGCCCTCCCCAGACTCATAAAGAGGTTCTGGAGCAGGTGAGAGAGAAAAACGGGCCTACCGGGCCATCGTGTGCCAAGAGCAGGGGGGAAAGTAGGGGGCGGGTTTGCGCACGCATGCTCAGGGGGGTGCATAGAATTATGGGTGTGGGCACGCACACATGCACGACCCCCACCCCCACCTTCCTCCACCCCCTCCTGGCATGCAATGGCAAAAAGGTTAGCCATCACTGGTATAGGGTCTCTTGCTTGAGGAAGGGGCTAAACTAAAAGACCTCCAAGGTTCCTTCCAACCCTATTATTCTATGTTCTAAAATATAAACCTCTACAAAATCCTTTAGTAGTAGAATGATTCCCTTTCTTATTCTTATTCCAGCTTTTCTTGATTTGATGCTTTCTGATGGGCTTGAACTATAGATTCCCACATTTCCTTACTGGATGGTATTCCAATACTCTGTTGTCTCTTCCCAAAATCCCCAAAGCTTTAACCAAAAACTATCTACTATTGACCTCACCCCATTCCTAAGAGGTCTGTAAGGGGCGTGCATATGAGCACAAGGGTGCCTACCATTCCTGTCCTATTATTCCCTTTGATTGTATCCAATTCCATATAGTTATTACATACTTATGATTATATTTATGCTTATATATCGTATAGTTATTTCATGCTTATGCTTATATATACTGTTGTGACAAATAAATAAATACATAAAATAAACATAAACATAAATAAATCTATACACACTTCTGAATTTGCACTGCAAATGTGCACCACCAAGGGCCCCAGGCCACCAAATTCTTCCTCTGGTTCAATTCATTTACTGGAGACTCCAGAAGAGGTTTTGTCACTTTCAATATGGCAAAAAGGAATAATACTCAGCTCCTGAAAAATTACACAATCTCCAGGAGACTGCAAGTTCTACTCCCATCTTAGACCTGAAAACTGGCTGGGTGACCTTGGGACAATCACCAGGAGACTGTGAGTTCTAATTCAGCCTTAGACCTGAAAGCTGGCTGGGTGACCTTGGGATAATCACCAGGAGACTGTGAGTTCTTGTTTAGCCTTAGACCTGAAAGCTGGCTGGATGATCTTGGGCCAATCACTAGGAAGCTGTGAATTCTAATCCCATCTTAGACCTGAAAGCTGGCTTGGTGATCTTGGGCCAATCACTAGGAAGCTGTGAGTTCTAGTTCAGCCTTAGACCTGAAAGCTGGCTGGGTGATCTTGAGACAATCACCAGAAGACTGTGAGTTCTAGTTTAGCCTTAGACCTGAAAGCTGGCTGGGTGATCTTGAGCCAATCACTAGGAAGCTGTGAGTTCTAGTTCAGCTTTAGACCTGAAAGCTGGCTGGGTGATCTTGAGCCAATCACTAGGAAGCTGTGAGTTCTAGTACCACCTTAGACTTGAAAGCTGGCTGGGTGACCTTGAGCCAATCACCAGGAGACTGAGAATTTTAGTCCCATCTTAGACTTGAAAGCTGGCTGGGCGATCTTGGTCCAATCACTAGGAAGCGGTGAGTTCTAGTCCCACCTTAGACCTGAAGTCAGCTGGTGTCCTTGGGCCAATCACTCTCTCAGCCCAACCCACCTCACAGGGCTGTTTTTGTGGGGAAAGTAGCAGGAAGGAAGGTGCGTTAGATACGTTTGCCACCTTGAGTTATTAAAAACAATGAAGTGGGCTATAAATAAGCAGGTTAAAAATATAAATAAATTGCCAAGACCCTTCTCCAGATCGGCAGCATCTACTCAGGGATTTTACCCGTCAAACTGGTGAACCCACCTCAGCTGGGCCTCAAGAGATGCTTTCTGTGCTTTTCCCCTAAAACACCTTTTCATTTTGTGAGGAAAACCAGGACGGAGACGGGCCAATTAAGGGCCGGTACAGCCTGCCATTTATCATCGGGGGTGTGTGGGGGGGGGAGTGTTTACAAATTAACCTTCTCATACAACCAGCTTATTTAGGGAGATAAATTCAAACCACCCTCAGAGTGAACAGGGCCTTTCATTTCGAATCATTTGCTCTGCCAGGTGGAGGGAAAGTTGTGGGCAAAAGGGTGATAAAAATGTGTTGGAGAGGCAGCCTGGCAAGCAATCCCAGGTATGCCAGAGGAATGGGCAGCTCGCTGAAGCGGCGAGGGGGGGGGGAAACGCGCCATTCAGCTTTCTCCCTCTTGCTTCAGCCAAAACAGAAATTATGGATATTTTTTCCCCCCTCAAGCTCAACACTGAAAAGAAAGTCACATTTTGGGGAATGGCGGTGCTTGTTTCTTTCTCTTTCTTTTAACACTTTGCCTTCCATCTCTTCCAGACTGCCAGAAGAAAGATAAGATTTTTTTTATTTATTTTTTGCATTTATATCCCGCCCTTCTCCGAAGACTCAGGGCAGCTTACACTATGTTAGCAATAGTCTTCATCCTATTTGTATATTTATATATTTTTATTTATTTTTATTTTTTATTTTATATTATTTTGTCACAACAATATATGTAGGTATCATACAAAAAGATTATATAGTAAATAAACACATATATGGGTAAATATAAGGAGGTATAAGCATATATATAGGAAGAAGAAAAGAAAAACAATAGGACAGGAACTGTAGGCACGTTTGTGCGCTTATGCACGCCCCTTATGGTCCTCTTAGGAATGGGGTGAGGTCAATAGTAGAAAGTTTTTGGTTAAAACTTTTAGGATTATGGGAAGAGACCACAGAGTCAGGTAAAGTATTCCAAGCACTGATGATTCTGTTACAGAAGTCATATTTTCTGCAAATATACAAAGTCAACTTATTGCCCCCAACAATCTGGGTCCTCATTTTACCTACCTTATAAAGGATGGAAGGCTGAGTCAACCTTGGGCTGGTGGGACTCGAACCTGCAGTAATTGCAAGCAGCTGTGTTAATAACAGACTGTCTGAGCCACAGAGGCCGACCTGGGATTCCTAGCACATTTTCTGCAGCAGAAGCGCCTTTCAAAGCCACTGAGAATGATCACCTCATGGAGCCCTATAGAAAACGCTGACCGAACTGCAGCTTTCAATGTGAAAATTGTAATCGGTAATCGGCTGAAGTGTATTTCGTTCACTTCTCACTCGATTTAAATCGGATCAAATCTTGCTTTCTCCAGCCAGGTCTTCTGTTTGCTTCGTTTTAAAGGAACTCAAAGGTCCAAAAGGCAACTGGACTTTCTTAGGGTTTTTTTTCCCTTGAAAATGTTTTGCTCCTCATCCAAGAAGCTTCTTCAGTTCTGAAGAAAACGAACAAACCAAAAAGGTCCAGTTGTCTTTTGGGAAAGCACCTTTGGGCAACCATGACTTGGGAGATTGAGACTCTCCATAGACATTTTGAAGGGAGGTCTTCAGCTTTCCATTTGAGGATTGTATTTGTCACCCAGTACAGAAAAGGTTGTAGACAATCACATCAGAGGTGGGTTTCAGCAGGTTCTGACCAGTTCTGGAGAACCGGTAGCAGAAATTTTGAGTAGTTCAAAGCAGGGGTCTCCAACCTTGGTCCCTTTAAGACTTGTGGACTTCAACTCCCAGAGTCCCTCAGCCAGCAAAGCTGGCTGAGGAACTCTGGGAGTTGAAGTCCACAAGTCTTAAAGGGACCAAGGTTGGAGACCCCTGGTTCAGAGAATCGGTAGTAAAAATTCTGACTGGCCCCACCCCCATCTATTCTCTGCCTCCCAAGTCCCAGCTGATTGGGAGGAAATGGGGATTTTGCAGTAACCTTCCCCTGGAGTGGGGACGCAATGGAGATTTTACAGTATCCTTCACCTGGAGCAGGGTGGGAATGGAGATTTTACAGTATCCTCCCCCTGCCACGCCCACCAAGCCATGCCCGCCAAGCCAAGCCACACCCACCAAGCCACACCGACAGAACCGGTAGTAAAAAATTTTGAAACCCACCACTGAATCACATGCTGACCTACATAGGAACTATGTTTGCAGGATTTTTAAGCAAGGGGGAGGCCTTATTTTTGCAATCCATTTATCAGCCTTTTCTTTTGGACCCAATCTTCACCACCCCCAAAAGTAGGGACAGCCATAGCCTCTGTCTTAGACAAAGTGAAAAGTCTGTTTTCTTAAAGCAGGGGTCCATGGCAGGGATGACTGGACCCTACCTCCCTTCTGTTCTCACCTCTTGGTGCTGAAACTCCAAGAATGATCTTATTCTGATCTGGATTGGCTGACTGTTAACCTGATTGCCTTCTCTTAATACTTCCCAGAAAACACATTCAGGAAGACACATGACTGAGCAACCTGGAATGCATACCACTCTGATTAAGCCAGCATTGCTGCAGCAGTTACATTACAGAGAAGTCCTCTGCTTATAAACAGGTTATATTCTAAGAAATTGTTCATAAGTCCATTTTGTTTGTAACTCCAACTGTCAATCCAAAAAAAAACCAACAACAACAACAACAACCAAGAACAACGCATGGAGTTACTTCTGAGTATCTCGTTATTGTTGTTTGCCTGTAGACAGAATCTTGCCAGACTAAAGCAACTATCTGCATAACTTCTTTAAATACAGAATAACAGGGTTGGAAGTGGTCTTGAAGGTCTTTTAGTTCAACCCCCTGCCAGAGCAGGAGACATTCTGGATAAATGGCTGTCCAATCCCTTCTTTAAAAAACCCCAGTGATGGAGCATCTACAATTACAACTTCTGGAGGCAAGTTGCTCCATTGATTAATTGTTCTCGCTATCAGGAAACTCTTGCTCTAAACGAAGCCTTTCGCAGCATTCCCTGCCTTCAAGAACCATCCAGTTTGGATTCGTGGACAGATTTGTTCCCACCAATGAAAGTTCATCACTCAAAAAGTTGTAAGTAAACGGCTTTCTGTACTGCATTTGAGTGAATTGGAAAACTGTGCTGGGTGCAGCGATGGATAAGTAAGAGCTAGACATGAAACATGCTTGGTGAGGAAAATCTAAAGGGACTTTCTACGCAGGACCTCTAAACCATGAAACGGTCTGCCCAGAGAAATCAGGTTAATTGTCTAGTGGGTTTTCCTGTATAGGTTGAGACCTTCTTTATATAGAGAGGAATTTCTTTTATAGTTTCTATATTTTATCGAATATAACATCTCAGTTGTTTGCTTTTACTTCTACTAAATATTTTCTATGTCTTTTTTGTTGTTGTTGTTAACTAGGTTTTTTTTTCTTGTTTAGCTGTTGTTGGTTGCCAGAAGTAGTGAGCAAGTGAGATATGAAAATGAAATAAATAAACATATTTGTGTCAGCATCCTGTCCAATCCTTTTGTTCACTGCACTTGATATTTAGTGGAAGAGGTTCTAACATCGCTATTGAAGTGATAGTCAACCATCCGGTCAACTTTTATACAAGTGTCGGCCCCGGCTGTGGTGAGATTGGGCGAGACACAACAACAAGGCCAGGAGGAGCTGCTCTGTTGCTCTTTAGTTTACTACAGGATCTTCTCTCATATCTATCTAGCTGTAGTGGCAACAAAGTGCTATGAATAGAATAGAATAACAGAGTTGGAAAGGACCTTGGAGGTCTTCAACCCCCTGCTTAGGCAGTAAACCCTAAGCCATTTCAGACAAATGGTTATCCAATCTCTTCTTTAAAACTTCCAGCTTTGGAGCATTCACAACTTCTGGAGGCAAGTTGTTCCACTGATTAATTGTTCTAACTGTCAGGAAATTTCTCCTTAGTTCTAGGTTGCTTCTCTTCTTGATCAGTTTCCATCCATTGCTTCTTGTTCTACCCTCAGGTGCTTTGGAGACTAAGTTGACTCCCTCTTCTTTGTGGCAGCCCCTGAGATATTGGAACACTGCTATCATGTCTCCCCTAGTCCTTCTTTTCATCAGACTAGACCAGGGATCACCAACCTTTTGGACTTCAGGGACCACTAAATTCATAATTTTAAATCCTGCAGACTACTAATATGATCTACCTAATGACTGGCTGGGTGGGCATGGCTAGGTAATCATGTGACTGGATGGGCATGGCCAACTCGATGTCACTCATGTCAAGGGGCGCCTCACCAGCCTTTACTTGCCCCTCCCCTCCCAGCCACTCCTCGCCTCCCCGTCCAGGCTCCTTAGGGCCCCAACAGGAAGCAGTTGTTGGAGCTAAGCAGTCACCACGAAAAAGAGTTGGCAAAACAGCTCAGTTCAAATTGGATCTGACTGAGAAGGAGGCTCAGTAGAAGCACTTCACTGAGGACCACTAGCATAGGCTTTCCAAGCAGAGGGAAAACGAAAACCTGCGGAAGTGCAAGGCCAGGCACCGGCGCCTGGACGGTCAGTGGGCTGAGGAGGTCAGCCAGTTCCAAGCCATGATGCAGCCCCACTGGAACAAGATCCTCTGGCTCTTCGCCACCAGAGGCACTTCCCTTCAGCCTTTGTCCAAAGCCCTGCACCAGGAGGCTGAAATAGACACCAATATGGAATTTCTGCCCCCCTTTGACCCACACAAACAGATTCTGAAGGGGGAGACTCTCTGCAACACAAACATTCATTGCACGTATCCATCGCAGGGGCCATAGTTTGAGGACCCGTGATTTAGTACAATATAAAAAATGCAAATAATTTTTCTGGGGACCACCAAAATTTTCTCGTGGACCACCAGTGGTTCACGGACCACCAATTGGTGACTGCTGGACTAGACATACCCAGTCTAGTCCAGCCTATGTATTTTAGTCTAGTCCAGTCTATGTGTTTTAGCCTCCAGTCCCCTAATCATCTTGGTTGCCCTTCTCTGCACTCTTTCTAGAGTCTCAACATCTTTTTTACATCGTGGTGACCAAAACTGAATGCAATATTCCAAGTGTGGCCTTACCAAGGCATTATAAAGAGGTATTAACACTTCACGTGATCTTGATTCTATCCCTCCATTTATGCAGCCTAGAACTGTGTTGGCTTTTTTGGCAGCTATAGCACACAGCTGACTCATATTTAAATAATTGTCCAGTAGGACTCCAAGATTCGTCTCACAGTTATGACTATTAAAGAGAGGTACCGCACAGTTACGACTATTGAATGAGGTACCTGTGCATTTTGTTTTTCTTGCTTAAGTGTAGAACTTTACTTTTCTCACCATTGAATTTCATTTTGAGGAATGCATTTGTCAAATGTGTTACTGAAATCTAAGTATACTACGTTCACAGCATTTCGCTGGTCTACTAATTTAGTCAATTTGTCAAAGAATGAAATAAGAAAGGTTTGGCATGTTCTGTTTTAAACAAACCCATGCTTGCTTCTAGTTGTAACTTTATTTGTTTCTAGATGTTCACAGATCTGTTTTGTTTTTTTTTATTAAGTCCAAATAGCAATATAGTTAAAAGGAGTCTGAGACAAGGACAGTGAGCTGGCAAACATGATCCAAACACAGATGTGGTGAAAATACTCAGCTGAACAAAAAAGTTTCCAGGAACTAAAAGGTCACTAGATGACTAATGGTCATATCGCTTCTAACATTGACTTTCATACATTGATTGAGAACCAAGAAGCAATCTCCTTTGAACATCTGTCTTTAAATAAACCTACCCTAATCTCTCATTCTCCAAATAGAAGATAGAACATAAAATAATAAGGCTGGAAGGAAGATTGGAGAACTTCTAGACCAGCTCCCTGCTCAAGAAGGAAACCCAATATCATTCCAAACAAATGGATGTCCAGGCTCTTTTTGAAAATCTCCATGATGGAGCAATTTCTGGAGCCAAGCCATTCCACTAGTTAATTGTTCTCACCGACAGAAAGTTCTAAGTTGGTTCTCTCCTTGATTAGCTTCCATTTGTTCCTTCTTGTCCCGCCTTCATGTACTTTGGAGAATAGTTTGAGCCCCCCCCCTTCTCTGTGGCAGTCCTTCAAACATAGAATAGAATAGAAAGAATAGAATAGAATAGAATAGAATAGAATAGAATAGAATAGAATAGAATAGAATAGAATAGAATAGAATAGAATAGAATAGAATAGAATTTATTGGCCAAGTGTGATTGGATACACAAGGAATTTGTTTTGGTGCATATGCTCTCAGTGTACATAAAAGAAAAAGAAAAAAAATACCTTCATCAAGGTACAACATTTACAACACAAATGATGGTCATAGGGTACAATTTAACCCTTAATGCTAGCAACAAAAAGTTACAGTCATACAGTCATAAGTGGAAAGAGATTGGTGATGGAAACGATGAGAAGATTTATAGTAGTGTAGATTTGGTAAATAGTTTGACAGTGTTGAGGGAATTATTTGTTTAGCAGAGTGATGGCCTTCAGGAAAAAACTGTTCTTGTGTCTAGTTGTTCTGGTGTGCAGTGCTCTATAGTATCGTTTTGAGGGTAGGAGTTGAGACAGTTTATGTCCAGGATGTGAGAGGTCTGTAAATATTTTCACAGCCCTCTTTTTGACTCGTGCAGTATACAGATCCTCAATGGAAGGCACGTTGGTAGCCATTGTTTTTTCTGCAGTTCTAATTATCCTTTGAAGTCTGTGTCTGTCTTGTTGGGTTGCAGAACCAAATCAGAAAGTTATAGAGGTGCAGATGACAGACTCAACTGGAACACTGCTATCAAATCACCCCTTGTGCTTCTTTTCATTAGACTACACATGCCCAATTCTTCATATATTTTAGCCTCCAATCCGTTAATCATCTTTCGTTGCTCTTCTCTGCACTCTTTCTAGAGTTTCAACATCTTTTTTATATCATGGTGACCAAAACTGGATGCAATTTTCAAGTGTGGGCCAACCCCAGTGGTGGGTTTCAAATTTTTTTACTACTGGTTCTGTGGGCGTGGCTTGGTGGGCATGGCAGGGGAAGGATACTGTAAAATCTCCATTCCCACCCCACTTCAGGGGAAGGTTACTGCAAAATCCCCATTTCCTCCCAATCAGTTGGGACTTGGGAGGCAGAGGCTTGACCCCTTGTCATCTTTGTTGTTCTTCTTTGTGGTCTGTTGGACTGCAAAATCCCAGGATGTAATTCTTTAATTTTTGTCTCTCAATACATCTAGAGGGCTCCAGGTTGGGGAAGGATAGTTCTACTTGGGAATGCTGAAGGGATGCTGATCTTTTAGCCCTCAGATGGGAAAGGAGAAGGAGAAGGAGAAGGAGAAGGAGAAGGAGAAGGAGAAGGAGAAGGAGAAGGAGAAGGAGAAGGAGAAGGAGAAGGAGAAGGAGAAGGAGAAGGAGAAGGAGAAGGAGAAGGAGAAGGAGAAGGAGAAGGAGAAGGAGAAAGAAATAGAGCTGGAAAGGACCTTGGAGGTCTTCTAGTCCAGCACCCTGTTTGTTCTGTCCCCCCCAATCACAACCAAGAAGCTGACTATATCTGCCAGCAATTTATTCCTACGACAGATATCAGTTCTGGCAACGAACCTGCGATTGCCTGCCAAGTTCTCTTATCTCCTCAGAAGCCAGCGAAACTGCAGTTTGTTGCTGGAGCAACCAAGAGTTCAGAAATAAACAGAAATCCAGAAGCCAAAGTCTTAGTCTCGAGATATTGCAGCCAAAGTTTCCAAGAGTCAGTTTTTGTCCGTCACAAGAAGCTATAGAGCAGCTCCTCCTGCTTTTATACCCTGTGGGGTGTGGCTCCGTGACTCAGCACTCTCTAGGCCTGCCCCACCCTTCTTTTGTTGTTCCCGCCTCTCCTTTCTGCGATGCTTGGGATTTAACCAGGACTGATTGTCAGCACCTGAGTCTTGAGGCGTTGCCTGGGAGGGGGAATGTGCGGGAGACAGAGGCCTCATCATCTCCTCCACCTGGCCTGCCTCTGGAACCTGGAGCAGAGCCATAGAGGAAGGTCCTGCAGAGGGAATCCCTGTCAGCACTTCCCCCTCACTCCCTAAGTCATTTTCTTCCAGGAGGCCAGGCTCGGGAGCCGAAGACACAACACTGTTCAAGCTGGAGATCAGAGGTGGGTTTCAGCAGGTTCTCACCAGTTCTGGAGAACCGGTAGTGGAAATTTTGAGTAGTTTGGAGAACCAGTAGTAAAAATTCTGACTGGCTCCGCCCCCATCTATTCTCTGCCTCCCGAGTCGCAGCTGATCAGGAGGAAATTAGGATTTTGCAGTATCCTTCCTCTGCCATGGCAAGCCATGCCATGCTCACCAAGCCACACCCACAGAACCGGTAGTAAAAAAATTTGAAACCCACCACTGCAGGAGACCGTATACCATTTCAGACAAGTGGCTGTCCAGTCTCTTCTTAAAAACCTCCAGTGATGAAGCACCCATCACTGGGTGTTTCACAGGAATGCAAAGGTCCTTTTCCCCCCATTCTCCTTTCTCCAGGAGAAAAAAAAAAGAAATGATATTAATGATTTGAGCAATGTGTTACTTTTCTGGAAAGCGAAGAAAAAAGAAAAAAAATTAAGGAAAATGAATTTGCCGCAGTCTCTTATTGTAGGCAGTTACGCAACTGGCTTTCCACTAAACCCAAAATCTATGAATCACAGATGGGTCACCCACCACGTCTGGTTGTTTGTGATTCAGCAAACCCAAACAGAGGAAGGGATCACTAGATCAAGTCCCTCTGGAACGAGGATTGGCAAGACAGTCAGTTACTCAACAGTGGATGTGCCTCTTTACTCCAGCTATTAAAGTCCTTTCTCAAAGCATGTGGGCATTAACACACACAGAGGGCAAGGATTTTCATTATTTTTGCTTGTATTAGCTCTGAGAGAGAAGGCTGTCTGGTTCCAATATCAAATTCAGCAATTCTGAAGAAAAAGAATTTTTCTGTATTTTTTTTTAAGATAAGAATTTTCAGTAGAAGAGGACTCTGTGTCCTTCAGTTTGAAATTGTAAAGGAAGTAGGCCTTCCCATGCAACTGTAAGCCCAAATCCTGGTTAATTTTATTCTAGTACTTTAGGCTATACAACAGGACTGTCAGACTCCCGGCCCGCGGGCAGATAGAATAGAATAGAATGGAATGGAATGGAGTGGAGTGGAATGGAATGGAATGGAATAGAATAGAATAGAATAGAATAGAATAGAATAGAATAGAATAGAATAGAATAGAATAGAATAGAATAGAATAAGTAAAGGTGAGGAGAGGAGAGGAGAGGAGAGGAGAGGAGAGGAGAGAAGAGAAGAGAAGAGAAGAGAAGAGAAGAGAAGAGAAGAGAAGAGAAGAGAAGAGAAGAGAAGAGAAGAGAAGAGAAGAGAAGAGAATAAGCAGAGGAGAGTAGAGGAGAGCAGAGAAGAGAAGAGAATAAGCAGAGGAGAGGAGAGGAGAGAAGAGAAGAGAATAAGCAGAGAAGAGGAGAGGAGAGGAGAGAATAAGCAGAGGAGAGGAGAGGAGAGGAGAGGAGAGGAGAGGAGAGGAGAGGAGAGGAGAGGAGAGGAGAGGAGAACAGAACAGAACAGAACAGAACAGAACAGAACAGAATAGAATAGAATAGAATAGAATAGAACAGAATTCTTTATTGGCCAAGTGTGACTGGACACACAAGGAAAAAATTGTCTTGGTGCATTTGCTCTCAGTGCACATAAAAGAAAAGATACATTCATCAAGAATTCTAAGGTACAACACTTAATGATAGTCATAGGGTACAAATAAGCAATCAGGAAACAATCAATATCAATATCAATGTGTCATGCGCTGGCCATGCCCACACCCGGTTTAGCGAAGGAGGAAAAAGTCTCTATATGTCACGTGATGCCACTGTGACGATGTGAGTTTGATATCCCTGCTATACAAAGAGGAAAAGCCTTATGATGTCATGTTTGTGATACCCTATCATTCAGGATGTCACTTCCTCTCCATGGATGCACAGGTCTGTAAACATAGATATATATGCATATCTAGTCTTCTCTTGTCAGACATACCCTGTTTCTCCCCAAAATAAGACATCCCCTGACAATCAGCCCAATCGAGCTTTTGAGCGCATGGCAATAAGGCCAAGCACTTATTTCAGGGTTCAAGAAAATATAAGACAGGGTCTTATTTTGGGGAAACCACGGGTATTATAGAAGCAATATTGGATTAGGACTGTAATCATGGCTGTCCCAAAGGTGCTTTTTCCAAAAGACAACTAGACTTTCTTCATGTTTTCTTTGAAAATATTCAAAGAAAAATGTTCTTGGGAAATCCAAGAAGCAGCTTCTTGGATGAGAAACGAAATGTTTTCAAACATATAGAATAATACTATTGTTCTAATAATACCATAGAATATGTCAGTCCAGACAAGTGGCTGTCCAGTCTTTTTAAGAAGAGACTGGACAACCCAAAGATGCAACTGAACTTTCTGTTTTGTTTTGTTTTTTATTTGAAGATGTTGGGATGATGGGAATGGAAGAATTTATACTCCTTGCAGACAGCTGGTCATTTGCATTCTTTCAGCAAGTTGTTAAGGCCACCTGGAGGTTCATCTGTGTTCTCAGGGTCACCTGAGTGGAGCCTTCAACAGTGGAACTGTTGAAAGGACTGTGTTATAGACTGGAGGTAGATTATGTCGCATCCCTCCCCCTCTGTTGAGAAAGGGCTGTTCAGTTGTGACATAGATGGCCTCTTTGACCCCTCTTTCAAACCAGTGGTCCTCTCTGTCCAAATGTGAACTTTGCTGTTTTCAAAACAGTTGGCCTTTTGTCTTTTAAATGCAGATGGACTGCTGAATCTAGTCCATAGCAGTTGTTCTGCTATGTTGTGCCACGCATTTATGAAGTGGTTGTTTTGTTTCCCCCATGTACAAATCAGCATATGGCTCGCTGCATTGTACTGAATATTCCACATTGCTCAGTTTGTGCCTGGGTGTTTTATCCTTGGGGTAGTCAGTCACTTGTCTAGAATGGTATAGGGCAGCGGTTCTCAACCTGTGGGTCGGGACCCCGTTGGGGGTCGAATGACGATTTGCCAAGGGTCGCCTAAGACCATCGGAAATATGGGAAGTATACTTGCGAGTTGAAGAATCGCGCTCCAATGGTTGACTCCACAAGCCAGCTGCAGGCTCTTCAAATCGCTAGCCAAATTCGGCTTCAGGCGCGATCAATTAAAAAAGAGAGAAATTTTTGCTTTGATGTCTCCCTCTCAAGCCAGCTGCAATCACTCCCAATCGCTAGCCTAATCTGGCTTCAGGCACAATAAACTTAATAGGAGAGGAGTCTCCGCTTTAATGCCTCCGTCCTCAAGGCAATCACAAGCAGTTCAAATCACTAGCCAATATGACTTCAGGCACAATAAATTCAAAACGAAAATAATTTTACAGTTGGGGGTTGCCACATTGTATTAATTGTATCTAATTGTATTAAAGGGGTCGCCACATCATGGGGAATTGTATTAAAGGGGTCACAGCACTATAAAGGTTGAGAACCACTAGTATAGGGTCTCCTGCTTGAACAGGGGATTGGATCAGAAGACCTCCAAGGTCCCTTATTCTGAATTAATAGGGTTGGAAGGGAACTACTCTAACTAGATCACAAACACTTGTTCCCATGTGTGTCATCTGAAGCTTCTTCCTCCTGGCCCTGGATTGTCCTCGTGGAAGATCTAGTGCCAGCATCAGAAAGCAAACATTCCTTTCTTGCTGAAAAGTAAAACCATCATTGAGCAGCCTTGATGATGAGCTTGCAATGAGATGAGATGCCCCAACGTTGGGTATTTCAAGATGGTCGCTCAATGCTTCATTCTCAATTTTGGACAATAACACGGGCAAAGCATGTGAGTCAGAGATGGGGTTTCATTCATTTTTGCCTGTAGACATTTGCATTCCCCTTACTAGGGAACTCACCCAAGGCCTCGGAATCTAAAAATGAGAGCACCTACTAATTTTCAAAATGAAAATGTAATTATTAACCGTTGCCATTTTAGATGACAGTTTCAGGATGACTTGGGGGGTGGGTTTGATTTTTGAGATATTGACACGGAAATGTTGCCAACATTTCAGCCGAAAAGAGAAAACTAATTACAGTAATCATTCAACTCTCGCATGTCATAGTTTAAAAAGTAACTGATTCCAGAATGACACACTTACAAACACTCTTGGAAAAATTCTCTCCTAGGGAGGGAGGGAGGAAGGCATGCATACAAATCTTACTTAAAGATGCAAATTCACTAAACATACATCGTTATGAGTTTTCCCAATGCATGAATTTCTAAACTTAGAAGAGGTAGGTGCCTCTTGGTCTAGTTTGGCTGGGAAGTTCAGCACACCACAAAATCTTCAGAGGAGTAAGTCTGAAGCATCTTTTGATCTCTCCTCTACTACTGTGGTTAGAATAAAGCTGGCCAGTTTTGTTTTCAAATAGTTAATCAACCTTAGCGCACAAAGAACATTATGCTTTGCATCTCTCTCTCTCTCTCTTCCTCTCTCTCATCCTCATCCTCACCCTCTCCCTTCCCCCTTCTTTCTCTCTCCTATCTGTCAGTCCAGATCTATTTTTAGCTATCCATCCATCTGACTCACTCACGGGACTGCCTGCTGCCGCCAGTTACCTCCCATCGACCTGTGCGCTCTCACAGGGAGGGCCTCCTTAGGGTGCCGTCAGCCAACCAATGTTGGCTGGCGGCCCCCAGGGGAAGAGCGTTCTCTGTGGGGGCTCCGGCCTTGTGGAACGATCTACCTGTGGGACTGCGTTTTCTCCCTGATCTTCGGACATTTAAGCGCGAGCGCAAAACTTTCTTTTTTCACCAAGCGGGGCTGGCCTAATGACTAATTTTAATATTGAGGGGTTTTAGTGGGTTTTTAAGGGGTTTTAATTTATTTTGTAACTTTTTACTTAGTAATTTTAACATGCAGCCTATTGAATCAGATTTTTAACTAAATATT
Source organism: Ahaetulla prasina (assembly GCF_028640845.1). NCBI lineage: Eukaryota > Metazoa > Chordata > Lepidosauria > Squamata > Colubridae > Ahaetulla > Ahaetulla prasina. Next base: position 16,331,884 of record NC_080541.1, read on the forward strand.
GTATTTTAAAAATTTTTGGTTATCTGTGTTTTATTTATGCTGTACGCCGCCCTGAGTCCTCCGAGAAGGGCGTTATAAAAATATGAATAAATAAATAAATAAATAAATATCCATTCATACAATTCTCTCTGTCTGTCTGCCTGCCTGCCTGCCTGCCTGCCTGCCTATCTATCTATCTATCTATCTATTTATCTATCTATCTATATCTCTATCTATCTATCTATCTATCTGTCTGTCTGTCTGTCTATCTTCTATTTATCACTCTATCTATCAGTATCATTCTATCTATCTATCATCTATTTATCATGCTCTATCTATCTATCTATCTATCTATCTATCAATCACTCTGTCTATCTTTCTTTCTATCTATCATCATCTATTTATCACTCTATATCTATCATCTCTCTTCCTATCTCTCTCTCTATATATATATCTAACTTGTAGGTCTTGGCATATTCAGGTCTTTTCCCGTGTAAGGTTGGGAATATCTATCTATCTATCATCTAAATAGTGTGTCCTTCTTCCATTTATACCAACAACACTCACCATTGAGTTTAGTATTAGTGGCTAAGGATGGACTCAATTCAATTAAACTGGACACTTTCTGGGGTTGCATTGGCACTAGAGAGAACTCAGGCCTGACCCTTTCCGGTGACAGTCCAACACCAGATAGATAGCATTCAGTTTAATTCAGTTTGTGGCCTGTCTCATTCAAGACCCACCTAAACTTGACAGAGAAAGGCACGGATGCCCATAAACAATCACGCGTGCACACATACGAACACACGGGGAGGGAGGGGGAGGGAGCCACTAAGCCTGATGTGGACTTCCCTGGCATGACCTCAAACAAAGCCATATTCACTTGACACTTTGCTCAGGAATTCACTCTGTTCTAAGATACGTTTTAATGTGCCAAGAAGGAACAATACTTTTTAAGCTGCCACAAAAAAAGGGCTGCTCAGAACTAAAGGAAAGAAAATGTCAGGTGTGTTGTTGTTTCTTATCCCCCTCCCCCTCCTCCATTTTCAGTCAAGTGAAAGAAAATTAAGTGTGCCAAAGGTTGGTGTGTTCTTGGGCAGGTTGTCCCAGCTTTGAAGTGTAGAAAATTGCTAGCTGTGTATTGAAGATGAAAAGAAAGCGACTAGTAGCTGTTTCACCTGACAGGCTGCCCTCCGATAAGAACCAGCCTCAGCTGAGTTGGAAGAGGGCGGAGGGGTGCTACGACTTCCTTTGCACCTTGAAAACCACACTGGTTTTCTCCATCCTGTTTGGATCCTGCTGGGCCCTACAGCTGTATTCTTCCCTGGGTACATCTAAAATAGGGCTCTCCAACCTTGGCAACTTTACAACTTGTGGACTTCAACTTCCAGAATTCCTCTATGCGCATGCGCTGGCTGAGGAATTCTGGGAGCTGAAGTCCACAAGTCGTAAAGTTGCCAAGGTTGGAGACCTCCTGGTCTAGAAGAACCAACCAGAAACATAAAAAAGAAGTGTGTCTAGAAAAAGCAGCAAAAGAGCTCTTGCTTCATTTGCAAATGCAGGTAGTCCTTAACTTACGACCATCACTGAGCCCAAGATTTCTAAGCGAGACGGTTTCTAAGTGAGTTTTGCCCCATTTTACGACCTTTCTCCCCAGCGTTGCTCAGTGAATCACTGCCATTGTTATGACACAGTCTCTTCTTGAAAGCTTCCAGTGATGAAGCTCCCACAACCTCGGAAGGCAATTTCTGTTCCATTGGTTTTGATTGCTCTCACTGTCAGAAAATTTCTCCTTATTTCCAGGTGTGCATAGAAGTGGGCAGCGGCAGCTAAAAAAGCCAATGCAATCCTAAATTGCATTAACAGAGGGATACAATCAAGATCAAGTGAGGTACTAATACCACTCTATAAAGCCTTAGTAAGACCACACCTAGAGTACTGCATCCAGTTTTGGTCACCACACTGTAAAAAAAATGTTGAGGCTCTAGAAAGAGTGCAGAGAAGAGCAACCAGGATGATTAGGGGACTGGAGGCTAAAATATATCATGAATGGTTACAGGAACTGGGCCTGGCTAGTCTAGCGAAGAGAAGAGAAGGACCAGGGGAGACATGATAGCAGACTTCCAATATTTGAGGGGCCGCCACAGAGAGGAAGGGGTCAAGCTGTTTTCCAAAGCACCTGAAGGCCAGACAAGGAATAATGGATAGAAACTGATCAAGGAGAGATTCAACCTAGAAATGAGGAGGAATTTTCTGACAGTGAGAGGAATCAACCAATGGAACAGAAGTTGCCTTCGGAAGTTGTGGGAACTTCATCACTTGAGACCTTCAAGAAAAGATTGGACTGCTATTTGTCAGAAATGGTAAAGGGTCACCTGCTTGAGTGGGGGGTTGGACTAGATGACCTATAAGGTCTCTTCCAATTCTGTAAGGTTGGAATCTCTCCTTGATCAGTTTCCATCCATTATTCCTTGTCCGGCCTTCAGGTGCTTTGGAAAACAGCTTGACCCCCTCCTCTCTGTGGCAACCCCTCAAATATTGGAAGACTGCTATCATGTCTCCCCTGCTCCTTCTCTTCACTAGACTAGCCGTGCTCTTCCAGAAATAAATTATGTTTGGATTTGGAAGGCCGAAATGTGCGCGCAGAGGTCTAGCATATTCTCTTGGCTCAAGTCGCCAACTCTTACAGCTGAAGGCGCAGCCACCTCCTTGTTGCTTTTGCTGAGCAAAATAAATAAGGAACATGTGGTGTCCTTATTTGGACAAATACAGTACGCGCATGACCAGCTGTCATGTTCAAGAAGCCATTCATGAAAAAGTCTGCCTTCGCTTTGTCATGCAGCACAGCAGGAACTCCGAGTGACTAATTCAAGCTTTCTGCTGTTGACTGAGAATATCTTTAACAAGGCTCTTCGAAAATAGCCTGTGTGACAATCTAGAGGTGATGGTTGGGGTGGGGCGGAGGAGGGAGGAAGGAAGGAAGATTAAGAATTCTACAGATGCTTTACTGAAACTTCAGCTGGTCGGTCAGTTTCTTCTTCTGAGATGCTTAGCCTGACTTGATTGAGCCACGTTGTGTACAACCGTGGTATTCATGTACCTTTGCTACCAGTTCGCAAATGTGAGCGTGCACGCATATCCAGGGGGTCAAAAACTTGCATTAATGGGACGTGATGGCATCTGGGCAGGTGGGCGGAGCCTCCCACATCTGTCACTACAGGTTCGTCCGAACCGGATAGAACTGGCTGAAGACCACCACTGGTTGGGTAGTCAGCGACTTACAACAGTCTGTTTAGCGATCGTTCAAAGTTACAATGGCAGTGAAAAATGTGAGTTATGACTGTTTTTCAGAGTTACGAGCTTTGCAGCATCCCCACAACCGCGTGATCAAAATTCAAATGCTTGGCAACTGGCTCATATTTATGATGGTTGCAGAGTCCCAGGGTCACACGATCATCTTTTGCGACTATCTGGCAAACAAAGTCAATGGGGAAGCCAGATTCACTGAACAGCCAGGTTACCAACTTATCAACTGCAGTGATTCACTTAACAACCGTGACAAGAGAGGTCATAAAATGGGGGCAAACTCACAACTGTATTGCTTAGCGACAGAAATTTTGGGCTCAATTGTGGTCATAAGTCAAGGACCACCTATGTTATGTTCCTGGGGTTCATATTGTCTCCCTCAGTGGCATTTCACAACAACCAATTATAGCATTGATTGTTGTTGTTGTTAGTTGCGAAGTCATGTCCGACCCATCGCGACCCCATGGACAACGTTCCTTCAGACCTTCCTGTCCTCTACCATCCTTTGGAGTCCATTTAAGCTCACGCCGACTGCCTCAGTGATTCCATTCAGCCATCTCATTCTCTATTGTCCCCTTCTTCTTTTGCCCTCAATCTTTCCCAGCATTAGGCTCTTCTCCAGTGAGTCCTTCCTTCTCATTAGGTGGCCAAAGTATTTGAGTTTCATCTTCAGGATCTGGCCTTCTAAAGAGCAGTCAGGGTTGATCTCCTCTAGGACTGACCGGTTGGATCACCTTGCAGTCCAGGGTAGGCAGGAGTCTTCTCCAGCACTAGAGTTCAAAGGTCTCAATTCTTTGGTGTTCAGCCTTTCTTATGGTTCATCTTTCACAACCATACATTGCAACTGGGAAAACCATAGCCTTGACTATACACACTTTAGTTTTCAAGATGATGTCTCTGTAGCAACGATATATAAACACTATCCTCTCTGCTGTGGGATCATTTTCTCTACTGATTTTCTAAATTTATCTGTTCCTTGGGTTTATCCTTCTACTCAGAGCCATCTACAGTCCGTACCAAATGTATTTTGATTTTTGTTTCTATAACCACCAAGAGAGAACGGCATTGTTTTTGCTGTAACAAAACAAGGGAAGGCCACATCAAGTGATGCATACTCATATCAGTCTCATTCCCACCCCACCCCCCTCCTGCCCGGTTTGTTCTATTCCTGTCCTCAAAAACCAGCGTTAGAATGCAATTCAAGGTCTACTTGCACCACATTAAAGTACAAAAGATCAGCTTGGTTAGAAGCAACAAGATTTCAGCCCAAAGGAAAATATGTTTCTGTGACATCACAGGCAGATCTCAGATGCTCAATGGTACAAGGTCAGTGCTTCTTTCTAAAGCTGATGGGCCTTGTCATCCTTACAGGAAATATGTGTGACCACGTAGGCTTGCGGATAATATTTACCAATATCTCATGTAGGTCCTATCTGGGTTAGCTAACTGAATACGCACAAAGATACTGTTGGAAGAAATACCCATCTGGTTCAGTTCCAAACTGGGAGAAAGACACTGGAAACATGGAGGCTGATTGGAAAGATGGTTTAATGATGAACAGAACCACCAAGCATATGTGATTCTGGGTAGTTGACCACATGGAGTTGAGTGAGAGGCTTTTATACCTTCGCTTGGGCTTTGCACTTGAACTTCCCATTCCTGTGCAAGAACATGTATTCTATTGGCTGTTGTCAGACTCCCATGGGGCCATGTACAAATGCTAGGAGTTTGTCTGAGCTAGATTTGGTTGACGCTTGGACTGCTGGGGCTGGTGCAACTGAGATGATGCAATGAAGGGGCTTTGGGCAATTCCTATTGTGGTTGAGGGCTAATCCTACTTTTGTTGGATCTTGGGTGAGGGTATTTGCTTATGAATAGAGCTAGCTATCTCTTCATCTCTTAAGTGCTGACATCTGCTGAGGGCTATTAAGGAAGGTGGGGGCTGCTTTCCAAGAGCATGTTTCTCCATTTCTCATCCAGGGAAATATAATATTCTGCCTTTTTAATATTTCTCAAAATATTTCATTCTTCTAGGCGAGGGGCGGGTGCTAACTTTCTATAATACTTTAGATTCGAAGTCCCCACTTTGGATTCAGATGAACTTAATCAACTTTCATCTAGAGAAACCGTTCCTTTAAAAAGTGAAAAAACTGTTCTGTTTCATGCCGCAGTAGAGAGTCAACTTTGTTCTGTGGTTAGTGTAGCAGGCTAGCAACTGGGAGGCTGTGAGTTCTAGTCTCGCCTGAGGAACTCTCTCCTGCCCTAGGAAGCTGTCAATCCAAAACCACTCCTGAAATCTTGCCAAGAAAACTACAGAGAGTTTTCAGAGCGTCATCAGGAATCCACACACACACATGGTACAATAAAGTCAAGGCTAATGTGGATTTTAAAATCATTCCATTGGACCTGCCATATTGAGAATATGGAATAGAAACAAGCCCAGGTTGTGTCAGAATAGAACAGAATAACAGAGTTGGAAGGGGCCTTGGAGGTCTTCTAGTCCAACCCCCTGCTTAGGCAGGGAACCCTACACCTCTTCAGACAAATGATCATCCAACATCTTCTTTAAAACTTCCAGTGTTGGAGCATTCACAACTTCTGGAGGCAAGTTGTTCCACTGATTCATTGTTCTAACTGTCAGGAAATTTCTCCTTAGTTCTAAGTTGTTTCTCTCCTTGATTAGTTTCCACCTATTGCTTCTTATCTGGCCTTCAGATGCTCTGGAGAATAGCAAAGACTCCCTCTTCTTTGTGGCAGCCCTCTGAGATATCGGAACACTGCTATCATGTCTCCCCTAGTCCTTCTTTTCATCAAACTAGACATACCGAGTTCCTGCAACCGTTCTTCATATGTTTTAGCCTCCATTCCCCTAATCCTCTTTGTTGCTCTTCTCTGCACTCTTTCTAGAGTCACAGCATCTTTTTTACATCGTGGCGACCAAAACTGAATGCAGTATTCCAAGTGTGGCCTTAGCAAGGCATTATAAAATGGTAGTAACACTTTATGTGATATTGATTCTATCCCTCTATTTATGCAGCCTAGGACTGTGTTGGCTTTTTTGGCAGCTGCTGCACACTGCTGGCTCATATTTAAATGATTGTCCACTAGGACTCCAAGAGCCCTCTCACAGTCACCACTGTTGAGCAAGGTACCATGTATATTGTATCTGCACATTTGGTTTTTCTTGCCTAAATGTAGAACCTTACTTTTTTTTCACCACTGAATTTCATTTTCTTAGATAGCGCCCAATGTTCAAGTCTGTCTTTCTCGCTTTCTAATCCCTCAGATCCTGCAGAAGTTGTGCGTGTGAGTTTTTTAAAGTCTCTGCATGTGTGTGAAGGGATGCAAAGAGCATGAATTCAAAAGGACTCATTCAATCTTTGCCCCAATACTTTCAAAGTCTACTGTTTCCGTCTGTTAAAATGTTTCCGAGTAACATTTTGCGGATGCAAGCGTGCAATATATGAGCATTTGAAGAGGCTGATTTGGTTTTTAATCATGACTCACACTGATCCATTGGTTTTAATTATCTTAGTCAGCGCTAACATTAGCCGTAACAGACAAGAATGAAGAATTAGTTTTGCAACACATAGGCAGTTGAAATGAAGAGGGATAATTGGTTCTTACCTCTTTTTTACTTCAAAAACAGAAGAAATGGAGGGCGACTTGAATACAGAACCTGAAAATTAGCTCTTTCCAAGCAGAAAAAAATTAATGAAGAGAACAGGCCTTTGATGAGTTTTCACCTCCCTATGATTAGGGCATAATGTGTAGAAGCATTAAATGTACTAATTGATGACTGGGCAAATTGCCACATATTCCTTTTCTGTGCTTCTTCTAATTTCCCCCCCTTTAAATTCTCCCTGTTTTATTTCAATATTTAAGGGGAGGAAAAGGAAAATGGTGCTTCACGCATACAAAGTCTAATTCTACTATTTCCAAGTTCTGTTATGCTTTACCACTAGAAAAGTAGGAAAAATCATAACCAGGTAAGTAAGAAAAGAAGGGGAACCACAGGAACAGATTAAAAAAAAATCCCAAAAAACTAAAACACCCCTCGAAAATAAAGTGAAACCCAAATGAATTAAATTGCAAAAATGCCCAAAATAGCAACAAAGAAAAAAAAAGTTGGTTCTTAAGGAATAAATGCAATATCAAAGTCAGGTGTGAATAATAAACATGACTGGAATCATGAACTAGGTGGTGGTGCAGAATCTTCGGGCAGACAGGATGCTGGATTCGAATCCTGGGGGATCCATTTAAAAATTGGATTTTTGTTTGCAGTCTTTCCCCCACTTAGCATCACTGTGAATGGTTGGGAATTGCATCTTTGATTCCCAACGGCCTGGAAAACCACTTGGGAATTCTAGAAGATCTGGGGCCCCAAGATATTTGGATGGGGTGGGCTGCTGGGGGTTCACAGTGGTTTGGGAGAACCTCTAGCTAAGATTCTGTGCAGTTCAGAGAACCCCAAATCCCACTCTGGCTGGCCCCACCCACCCTGCCCCAGGTTCGGGGAGGGTGAAAATTGGGCCTACCGGAAGTTCAGGAAGGCCAGAAATGGGCCCATTTCCTGCCTCCAGAGGGCCTCTGGAGCCTGGGGAGGCTGTTTTCACCCTCCTGGAGGCTCAAGGAAAGCCTCCGGAGCCCGGGGAGGGCAAAAACAACCCCCCCCCACCGTGATACAGGAGGCCAACTGGCCACGCCCACCATGGCTACACCCACCCAGCAACTGGGCGGAGAACCCCTTGCTGAAATTTTTGAAACCCACCCCTGTATTTGGAGGATGCTGGATCAGGAAAATTTGGTATAAAGCAGGGGTCTCCAACCTTGGCAACTTTAAGCCTGGTGGACTTCAACTCCCAGAATTCCCCAGTCAGCTTTGCTTTGCTGGCTGGGGGATTCTGGGAGTTGAAGTCCACCAGGCTTAAAGTTGCCAAGGTTGGTGTTATGTATTCATGTTTGTGCCTTTAAATATTTGAGCGGGAAATCAGCACGTTGCTGATTGGACGAAGCCTCCAGTAGAACTGTATAAAAGGAGAGGTTTTTCTCCCAGCCAGTTGCTGGGTTCACCCTATATTAAAGAGCTGTTGTCACTACCCTGGTCTCCAGCCTCGTTACTTCCAGAACTTAACATTGGCGACGAAGGTGGGATCTCGAGGCTAAGGAGAACCAGAACCGAGCTGAAGCACGATGGGCCGAACCCAGCAAACTCAGGGCAGAAAAGCGGAGATGGCCAGTTACACTCCGCCCGCACCGTTTGACCCGGCCAAGGAGAAATGGGGAACGTATATGACCCGTTTCGAAAGCTTTCTAGAAGCCAACGAACTGCAAGGAGTTCCAGATAACCGAAAAAGGGCTTATTTCTTAAGCCACTGTGGTCCGGAGGTCATTGATATCGCGGAAGCCCTGGCAGAGCCAACGCCGTTGCAGTCGGTGTCATGGCCAACTCTACAGACTTTACTAAAAAACCACTTCGCACCAACGCCGTCCAAATACGTGCGGCGGTTTGAATTCGGAGGCGAAGGCAGATGGAGGCGAAACCATCGGTGACTACATGGCCGCCCTAAGAAAAGCGTCAAGGACTGCGGATACCGCGACCTGGGCGAGGTGCTCCTTGAGCAACTCATCCGGCGTCAAAGACATCCGTCTGCGGCGGCTGCTAGCAAAGAGCAACCTAACGCTGGCCACCGCTCTGGGCGAAGCCAGAGCACATGAAATGTCCACCCAAGCGGCGGAGACACTGCAGAAGCCTGTCCCACCAAAGGCGGCGCGAAGGCAACCCCAGTGCACCAGGAGGAGGTTCAGACCGAATCCGGCGGTGATGATGAGGAAGGGTCTGCCGAACCGAGAAACGCGACAAAGGGACAGAGATGAATGCGGAGCTGCGGTGGTCAACACCAGCGCAACGCTGCAAGTTTAAGGACGCGACCTGCGGCGGTGTGGGAAGAAAGGGCACCTAGCTCAAGTTTGTCGAGCGGCCCAACCTTCCGCGAAAATTCAAATCGGCCAATCAGGCGCGGAATCGGCAAGGCGACCGCGATTGGCTCAAACAAAAAGGCGCGGATTCCAATCAAACAACTGTGGTCATAGGCGCGCCTCGACCAGTGGAGAAGAAGATCTTCACCAAGCCAAAAATAGAGGGAGTACGGTGCCGGCTTGAAGTAGACACGGGATCAGCGATCACCATAATGTCCTGGGACACTTTGGCGAAGTCACTGTCGTCTGGCGCGGAGCGCCACCTGCAAGCCCAACGCTACGAGTCCACGACTACCAGGGAATCGCATCCCTGTTCGAGGGACCACCTCCGTCCGAGTCGAGTACGGTCCACACAAGAAGACCCTGCCCATCACGATCGTCGAAGGAACTCTGCCCAGTCTGTTGGGACTAGACTGGTTTCGTGCCCTGGGCATGGGAGTGACTGGCATCTACAGGAGTGACTGTAACCTGAAAGACATTCTCTTTAACGAGTTCGAAGATGTCTTCAAGGACTGCCTGGGCAAGTACAAGGGGACCCCTATTTCCTTCAACTTAGACCCCCAGGTAGCCCCCATTAGGCTGAAGGCGAGGAGAGTCCCTTTTGCCCTAAAACCAAAAATCGATAAGGAGCTGGACAAGCTCATAACTCAGGGAATTTTGGTGCCAGTCGATCACGCAAAGTGGGAGACGCCAATCGTCACCCCAATAAAGCCGGACGGGTCAATTAGAATTTGCGCTGACTACAAGGCGACGCTTAACAAAGCCTTACAGAAAAGCGCTTACCCGGTTCCCGTGGTGCAACACTTATTGCACTCTTTGGGGCAAGGGCAAGTCTTTGCAAAGTTAGACTTGGCCCAAGCCTACCAACAACTGCCGTGAGCGCCCGCTGGCGAAGCCCAAACGATTGTAACGCACAGGGGGCCTTCAAGTGCACCGATTGCAATTTGGGGTTAGGGTGCCACCAGGGCTGTTCCAAAACCTAATGGAACGACTACTGCAGGGGCTCCCAGGGGTAGTTCCCTACTTCGATGATGTCCTAATTTCAGGGGAAAACATGGAGGAATTGGGGGAGCGGTTAAGAAAGGTTTTGGGCATTTTCCGGACAGCCGGATTAAAAGTCAAGGCAAACAAATGCCAGATAGGGGTTGAATCCGTCGATTTCTTGGGTTACCGGATAGACAAGAAAGGAATTCACCCCACTGAGAGCAAGGTTAAGGCAATTAGGAAGGCTCCAGCGCCCAAAAACAAAGCAGAGCTGCAGGCATTCCTGGGATTGGTGAATTTTTACGCGGTCTTTTTAAAGAACAAAGCAACCGTTGCGGAACCGCTGCATAGGCTCTTAGGGAAAAATACTGTTTGGTCTTGGGGAAAGTCGGAAAATAGGGCTTTTGAAGCAGTAAAGAACCTGCTCTCAAGTGATAGCCTGCTCATCCAATATCACAATTCATTACCCCTAGTGCTGGTTTCGATGCCTCCCTTATGGGGTGGGGCTGTACTCAGCCATAGACTCCCAAACGGCACAGAAGCCCCTATAGCTTTTACTCTAGAACGATGTCCTCCCCAGAGAGAAACTACAGCCAGCTAGATAAAGAAGCACTAGCCATTGTGTCAGGGTTAAAAATTCCACAGTATGTCTTTGGGCGGAATTTTGAAATCGTGACTGACCACAGACCGCTACTAGGAATACTGGCTGGCGATCACCAACGCCTGTGGCACTTTCGCCACGACTGACCCGATGGACTATATTCCTAGCCGCTTATTCGTACAAGCTGCAGCATCGACCAGGAAAAGAAGTGGGGCATGCAGACGCGTTAAGCTGATGCCCACTACCAGGGGCAACCGACGACCCCACTCCGGGGACACCCATTCTACTTATTGACTCTTTGGACTCTGGCCCAGTCACATCTAAGGAAGTGGCTCGGGCATCATACCGGGACATTGTGTTAAGGACTGTACTCGGTTGGGTACAGAGGGTGGCCCGCTGCGCCGGGCGAGCAGTTCAAGAATTTGTTAAAAAACGAGATGAGCTCTCGGCTCAAGGGGGGTGCCTGTTATGGGGTGATCGTGTAATAATTCCTGATAAATTAAGGGGAAAGGTATTGGACCTCCTCCACGAGGGTCACCCAGGGATCGTAAGGATGAAGGGGTTGGCTAGAAGCTATGTGTGGTGGCCACTCATGGACGCAGAGATTGCTGAGAGGGTAGGGAAATGCCAGGCTTGCCAAGAGTCCAGACCTCTACCCCCAACGGCCCCAGTCAGGGAATGGGAAAAGCCCCAAGGGCCCTGGTCAAGAATCCACATTGATTTTGCTGGCCCCTTTCACGGCCAAACGTTCCTAGTGGTTGTTGATGCATTCTCTAAATGGTTGGAGATCATACGTAATAGCAGTCCTGCGCCACCTATTTGCAACTCACGGGTTGCCGGACACTCTGGTGTCCGACAATGGGCCTCAATTCACGGCAGCCCAGTTTGAAGAATACCTGGCAGAGGAGGGCATCCGACATGCCCTCTCTGCGCCTTTCCACCCTGCGTCGAATGGCCTTGCAGAGCGTTCCGTCCGGAGCGCTAAGGAGGCATTGTCCAGGCTCAAGCCAGGTGACTGGCAAACAAAGATAGACTTTTTCCTAGCCGTCCAGCACAGAACCCCAAGCACGGCCACCGGGAAAAGCCCAGCCGAATTACTAATGGGACGGAAACTCCGATGCCCACTTGACCGTTTGAATCCCCATTACACACCAGAGGGTTACAAGGGGGAACTAGAAAAGACAAGGGAAATGAGCATAGGCGACCGAGTGTGGGCCCGAAACTATGGGGACGGCCCTAGTTGGTTCGCAGGACAAATAATAAAGATAACCGGCCCAAAATCGTACGTGGTAGAGCTACCAGACAACCGAGTGTGGAGGCGCCACATAGATCAGATAAGGAAACGAATAACTGATCAAACCGAACCAAATGGAACAGATCATGACCAATACCAATTTGAATTCACAGCTGACAATGACCCGGGGGAGGCGCAAGACTTAGCTGAGGTCCCAGAGTTCCAGCGACGCCATCAGGTTCCCGAGGCAAACAGCAGGGACAGTTTCAAAAATAATCCAGGGCCGGATGGCCAAGAAAAAGAGTCGGCCAATAATCCGGAGCCCGTTGGCTCAGAGAAAGAGCTGGGAGGAGAAAACAGCCCCTCCGACCAGCTCAAAACACCACCCAGAACTGAACCGCGCAGGTCAGAAAGAACTAGGAGACGCCCAGGTTATTTGCGTGACTACGTCGAAAAATAACATGTAAATAAATATGTAAATAGAGGCAAGGTGTTTTCTGGGAGGGGAGGAGTGTTATGTATTCATGTTTGTGCCTTTAAATATTTGAGCGGGAAATCAGCACGTTGCTGATTGGACGAAGCCTCCAGTAGAACTGTATAAAAGGAGAGGTTTTTCTCCCAGCCAGTTGCTGGGTTCACCCTATATTAAAGAGCTGTTGTCACTACCCTGGTCTCCAGCCTCGTTACTTCCAGAACTTAACAGTTGGAGACCCCTGGTATAAAGTGAAAGGACACAGACCTATAATTGAAAGGTCTGGGCGAAAGGGAGAGCGATTTGAAGGAGAAAGACGCAGCAATTGGCAAAGCAGCAGCTAAAAATAGCAAACTCATCCTTGGCAAAGCACATTCGCGGTATGTTTGGAATGCCCATAACCAAGGAGCCTTTGAAGGAAAGCATGTAATCCAGACTTGGCTTTTTTTGTGGGTTTTCTCAGAAAGGGGACGATTTTCGTCCTCAGTGTCGTCTTTCAAACCTCTGCGTTTTGCCTATCAGTGGAACCTCAGAAATATTTTCCCCTGTAATGCCAAGCATGTCTTTACACTGAACTCCGTGGCTCTAGCTTTGCTGGTTGATATTTTTATTTTTATTTTGTCACAACAGTATACACAAACATCAACATAAAACAACCATCATATAAAAATATGTATAAGCAAAAGTATGCAGGAACGGTAGGCACTTTTGTGCGCCTATGCACGCCCCTTATAGTCCTCTTAGGAATGGGGTGAGGTCAATAGTAGACAGTTTTTGGTTGAAGTTTTTGGGATTTTGAGAAGAGACCACAGAGTCAGGTAGTGTGTTCCAAGCATTAATAACTCTGTTACAGAAGTCATATTTTCTGCAATCTAGATTGAAGCGGTTAACATTAAGTTTGAATCTATTGTTTGCTCTTGTATTATTGCGATTGAAGCTGAAGTAGTCTTTAACAGGAAGGACATTGCAATAGATGATTCTGTGTGTTAAACACAGGTCTTGACGGAGTCTGCGGAGTTCTAAATTTTCTAATCCCAGGATTTCAAGTCTGGTGGAATAAGGTATTTTGTTGTTTTCAGAGGAGCGGAGAACTCTTCTTGTAAAATATTTTCTCTTTTTTTTTTTGGACAAAGGATCTTTATTGAGGGGTCCTTCTATTTTATTTATTTATTTATTTTGTCACAACAGTATATATAAGCATAAGCATGAAATAATTATACAGTATATAAGCATATATATGAGTATGAGTATGTAATAACTATATTAATTGGCTATAACATAATTGGATTACGTCTACTTCCAGACCTTCGAACCTTCCGCCGCGAGCTTAAGACACATCTATTTATTTGTGCAGGGCTGGCCTACGGTTTAATTTTAAAATTAATTTTAAACGGGGTTTTACACTTTTAACTATAGTTTTAAATTTGGCCTAATGGAATAAGTTTTTTAAATGTTGTTTTAACATGTATTTATTTTATACTTTATGTTTTATAAGGCTGTAAACCGCCCTGAGTCCTTCGGGAGATAGGGCGGTATAGAAATTTGAATAATAAATAAATAAATAAATAAATAAAATAACGAAAGGAAACAATAGGACAGGAACGGTAGGCACGTTTGTGCTCTTAAGCACGCCCCTTATGCACGTACCAAGCACTCCTCGGTGCTCTCTGAGCTTGATTGTGCTCTTGCAGACCTCTCATTACCCAAACTAAGTAACTTCATCAGTAGGGAGTAGAGAGCAAACCCTATTCCCGTGATGGCGAACCTATGGCATGCCTGGCACAGGTGGCATGCGGAGCCCTCTCTGCGGGCAGGCAAGCCAACACCCAGCTCAGCTCCACCGCGCATGTGCTCTCACCTCCCACCTCCCAGCTGATTTTTGGGTCTCTGGCGCGGGGGTGGGGCGCATGCAGGAGACGTATGTGCATGTGTAGAGGTGTCTCGCATGCATACATGGGGGGCAGGGGGAATGCAGGGGGTGCCCTCCCCGTAGCCCATTTTTGGTCTCAGGAGGCTTCAGGGAGGCCTACTAGTCCCAAAAAGGGCTGTGGGGGAGGGGTCGTGTGCGCATGCACGGGGGGGGGTCGCACACACATGCATGGGGGGGAGGGTGTGCGGGGGGCATTGCATTATGGGTGTGGCCACGTGTGTGTATGACACACACACCTCTGCGCTCCCCCTGCTTTTGGCATACGATGGTAAAAAGGGTAGTCATCACTGCCCTATTCCCTATTAGCACTGATGATGTTACTCAGTTTGGGTAATGAAAGGTCTTGTTGTGATTCCAGCCCCAGAACCTGACCCTATGCCCGAAAGTGACTCCAAGAGTGAGGGGGAAGGGCCGGTAAGGCTTACCTCGGGAGCACCGATTCCTTTGGCTTGGCTCCAGGAGCCAGAACCAGACCAGTTGGAGGATGTAATGAGGCCGTCATCCCCTGATTCCTCCCTTCCCCAGGCTACGCCTTCAGACCCAGCTGATAATAATAATCAAGCTTGGCTTGACCCACGCTTCAGAAGATTAGAGAGGCGGTGTCATCAAAAGGAAGGGTCATCAAAAGGAAGGGTGGGGCAGGAGCCCCACCCCACAGGATATATAAGGAGCTTTGGGACTGCTCTCACTCCACGGGAAGCAAAAGTTTAGCTGAACCGTTTCAAAAAGAGCTGAAAGTCTTGCTACGTGAGTCATTTGTTTGAACTTTGGCAGGCAGCTGCAATTTCTCTGCCAGGACTGATAAGAGCCGTGAATCCACTGGCTGAAGGCCAGCTCGTGGGTCTGAAGTGGGGAAGGAGACAGAACAGGTCAAGGAAACACCCAAGCTCAGAGAGGACCCTGAGCTACAAATTTTCTCCCGTATGATAGTGAGAGATAGAAGTTCCTTGAAGATGGGCTCCAGCCTGAGTCTGAAAGCTTGGGAATCAAAACCTCTGGCCCCATTGACCGATCCAGATTGGATCCTACTACAAATATTCTCCTTTAAGGGTCTTTATTCTAAGCTGTGAAGATATAAAAAGGGTGTTGAGGGACTCCTGTGCCCTTCAGTCCCACGGAGGGACAAGTTTACCACGAGCGCAAGCCAACTTTAGTGTGGGTGCCTCATTGGACCTCATTGCTCTAGAAATCTTGACTTGCAAAACATAAAGAAAGACTGAGTTCCAGGCCCTTGTGTTTGATAATACCTTGTGAATTCTCAGGCATCAATGCCAATTTTCATTTCCCCTCCCCCCCCCCGAAAGGTAGATGTCAGATGCTTTAACCATCAGAGTGTTTTTCCTCTCATTCAGCTGGAATATTTCATTCTATAATTTAAGTCTTATTATTTAAACATTATATCCTTTTGATGGAAGTTACCCAGTGGTGAGTTTAAAATTTTTCTACTACCAGTTCTGTGGGCGTGGCTTGGCAGGGGTCATGTGACTGAGTGGGCATGGCCAACTTGATGTCACTTACAGCAAGGTGGGGCGTCACCGAGTTGGCCAAGCCCACTCAGTCACATGATCCCCCCCACCAAGCCATGTTCACCAAGCCACGCCCACAGAACCGGCAGTTCCTGCGGCCTGTCCCTTTATGGTTCCCACCTCCCCCCGTGTCAAAGTACCTTAAAGGGACACCACAGTCCGGCTGCTTTCCGAGCAGCTCTGCTGCAGCGCCATCCCTCCGGCACAGAAGGCCGTTCTCCTGGTGGGGTCTTGCAATGGGGTGTGGCCACATACGAGCACCAGCAGGCAATGGGGCAAAGAATAGGATGGCATTGGGGAGAGCGGGTGGGCGGGTGAGCGGTGACCAGGCGAGCAGAGGCGGTATTTGCCAATTAGGTGAACCAATTAAAATTTCTGCTACCGGTTCACCCGAATCGGTCCGAACTGACTGAATACCACCTCTGAAGTTACCCTATTGTCCTATAATCCTCAAGACTAAATACACCCAGGTTCTTCAATCTCTTTTCACGAGGCTGAGTCTTCTACTCCTCTGACGATCCTGGTTTTTATGGCTTTGTGAAAGCACAGTAGGGTCAAGTCAAAGAGATCTCATTCCAAAGAACTATGAAGGCATTGGGTGAAAATGTTTGACAGCTGGGATTTGGAGCATCCCAATTCTTCTAGATCATTATCCGTTGGATTGGAAAGAACAGGAAAAAGTCAGGGCCTGAGACATTATTCAGTTCAATGTGAAGTTACCATTTCATAGATGTATAGTATCTAGGCTCTAAGTATTCAGGAAAGAGCATAGCTGGGAAGCAAGTTGTAATTGGTAATAGGTACTTCTAGCCATTGGCCTCTAGCGTCATAGAGTTGAAAGGAACTATTAAAACGGCAAGCCCTGCCTAATTCAAATTATAGTGCTGGAGTCTAAATTAAAATGCAGGAATTCAGATTAAAGCATTCCAGACCGATGGCTGTCTAGCCTCTATTAGAAACCAACCAGCAAAGAAGGAGCCACCTTCTTCCCTTTGCAGAGTGACAGCGTTGATTCCCCAAATTACATGCCTATTCCTTGTAGGTGAAAATTTATTTATTTATTTATTTTTAAAAAAGGGGGAAGTTCCCTAATTCCTCCATTCACAGGCTCCCAATATTCTGAGCTGCAATTTATAGAACTTTAAGCAGAGGTAGCATTCAGCCGGTTCGTACTGGCTCAGGCGAATTGGTAGCGGCGAATGCGGGTGGGCCTGCCCACCCACCTGGACGTAATGGCCATCCTATTTAGCCAGGTTTGCGAGGGTGGGCGCATGCGCAGAAGGTGTGCATGCGAGCAAAGCACATGCGCAGAAAGCTAGTTGTATGCACAGAAAGGGCGCGCACCCGAAGGGAGCATGCGCGTGGCGAGCTGGTAGTAAGAATATGTGGAATCCACTGCTGACTTTAATAATAATAATAATAATAATAATAATAACAATAATAACAATAATAATAATAATAATTTAATTTCTATACCGCCCTTCTCCCGAAGGACTCAGGGCGGTTTACAGCCAAGTAAAACACAGTAAAAAGTACAATATACAATTAAAACCAATTTTAAAAAACCTATTCAATTTGGCCCAATTAATTAAAATACACAGTAAAATCATAAAAAACCCCATTAAAATTAATAGTGGATTTCCATTTTATGCCAGTCCTGCACGGAAGAATAAGTACGTCTTCAGCTCGCCTTTAAGGCTTCGTTCATTCGTTATTGGGTCCAGGCAACGGTTCATGTCTTGGATAGCATCCTCTGATCTAGATGTTTTGTTTTGTTTTTGCATTTATATCCCGCCCTTCTCCGAAGACTCAGGGCGGCTTACATTGTGTTAAGCAATAGTCTTCATCCATTTGTATACTATATACAAAGTCAACTTATTGCCCCCCAACAATCTGGGTCCTCATTTTACCTACCTTATAAAGGATGGAAGGCTGAGTCAACCTTGGGCCTGGTGGGACTTGAACCTGCAATATTGCAAGCAGTTGCTGTTAATAATAGGCTGCATTAGCCTGTTGCGCCACCAGAGGCCCATGTTGAGAAGAAATACTGTTTGGTAGCATCAGAACATTTAATTGGCATCTTGACTCGGCATTCTTGGTTGACCATTGACCACAGCTTCATAGTCGTATCAGAGAGCAGCAGGAGACACAATGATTTGTGGCATTCCACAGCATGAGCACCAGGGTGCTGAAGTTCACTCAACCCAACACTTATGTTTGAAACCATTTTTAGAAGGAGTGAAACCACCATAGCACGATACCTTAATTTTTACCAGTTGGAGGCAATTTAGAAAGCTGTCATGGTCAACAGTATCAAAAATGGCCAAGATCAAGGAGGAGCAAAAGAATTACAGTTAGTCCTTGACTTATGACCACAATTGAGCCCCACATTTCTGTTGTTAAGGGAAACATTTGTCAAGTGGGTTTTGCCCCATTTAATGACCTTTCTTCCCACAGTTGTTAAGTGAATCACTGCAGTTGATAAGTTAGTAACATGGTTGTTACATGAATCTGGCTTCCCCATTGATTTTGCTTGGCAGAAGGTCGCAAAAGGTCATCACTTGACCTTGGGACCCAGCAACGGTCATAAGTCAGTTGCCAAAGCGTCTGAATTTTGATCACATGATCATGGAGATGCTCCAAAGGTTTTAATTGTGACAAACGGTCGTAAGTCACTTTTTTCAGTTCCGTGGTTATAACTTTGAACGGTCACTAAATGAACTGCTGTTAAGTCAAGGACTACCTGTACATTTCTTCACATTCTTCTCTGTAGGACATACATCTAGGTGACAACATTGGTTTGGTTCCAAACATATTCTGAATGCAGATTGAACTAGAACAGGGGTGTCAAACTCAAGGCCCAGGGGCCAGATCACGCCCATAGGGTGATTAGATCTGGCCCATGGGGCCACCCTGGAAACAGTGAAGGACTGGCCCATAGTGCCTCTGCCAGTGAAAATGGAGCTTGCAAGGGCTGTGTGTGGCCCTCCATCCGTCTGTTTTTGCTGGAAAAGGGTTGTAGGAGGCCATCGCAGCTGGAAATGGAGCTCGGGAACCCTTTCTTGCTGACAGAGCGCTCGAGCCACCAAAGGCGCCCCCGACATGAGTGGTGTCTAGCTGGCCACACCCACTCTGGCCACGCCCCCCTCCCCAAGGTCAAACACAACCCTGATGCGGCCCTCAATGAACTCGAGTTTGATACCCAACAAGACAATCAATTTCATCCAGGAATGTCTATAGATAACTGAACCTAGATCTCGAATGACTTACGTCTGTGGAGATTCTCAGTCATCCAGGTCATGGTTGTCTCAAAGGTGCTTTTTCAAGAGGCAACTGGACTTTCTGGGGGGGTTTTTTTGAAGACATTTCGCTTCTCCTCCAAGAAGCTTCTTCAATTGCCTCTTGTGAAAATATTTGCAGATCCCTCGCATCCTGGACATAAACTGTTTCAACTCCTACCCTCAAAACGACGCTATAGAGCACTGCACACCAGAACAACTAGACACAAGAACAGTTTTTTCCCGAAGGCCATCACTCTGCTAAACAAATAATTCCCTCAACACTGTCAGACTATTTACTGAATCTGCACTACTATTAATCGTTGCATAGTTCCCATCACCAATCTCTTTCCACTTATGACTGTATGACTATAACTTGTTGCTGGCAATCCTTATGATTTATATTGATATATTGACCATCAATTGTGTTGTAAATGTTGTACCTTGATGAACGTATCTTTTCTTTTATGTACACTGAGAGCATATGCACCAAGACAAATTCCTTGTGTGTCCAATCACACTTGGCCAATAAAATTTCTAATTCTAATTCTAAAATTCTAATTCTAATTCTAATTGTAAAAGCACCTTTGGGTCTCCAATGCCTTATTATGCCCCAGAGACTACTTAGATGGTCGAGCAGTGATGATGATGTTGTTATCCATTCAGTCGTATCCAACTTTTAACAGTTATGTGAGGCAGGGTCTCTCCACATCTTATGATCTTGCTGTCAAGAGATCCCACAGCAGCTGTCCAGGTGAAGTCGGAGAAACTGACACAAACTTGCGGCCCTTAACGAAATCGATTTTGACAGCCCTGGTCTAGAGGCTAAACCATACAATGAATGATCCAGGGAGCTAGGTAGGTCTGGTCAGGAAGAGAAGGATTAGGGTGAGATGACAGCTGTCACGGTGGTGAAATCCAAATTTTTTTATTACCAGTTCTTGATGGGCGTGGTGTGGCTTGGTGGGCATGGCTTGGTGGTTCTGGCAGGGGAAGGATACTGCAAAATCTCCATTCCCACCCCACTCTAGAGGAAGGATACTGCAAAATCTCCATTCCCTCCCCACTCCTGGGGGAAGGATATTGCAAAATCTCCATTCCCACCCCACTCTACAGGAAGGATACTGCAAAATCCTCATTCCTTCCCCATTTCTGGGGGAAGGATATTGTAAA
This sequence comes from Ahaetulla prasina, assembly GCF_028640845.1. Lineage (NCBI taxonomy): Eukaryota > Metazoa > Chordata > Lepidosauria > Squamata > Colubridae > Ahaetulla > Ahaetulla prasina. The sequence goes on from NC_080541.1 coordinate 16,352,346, forward strand.
ATCTCCATTCCCACCCCACTCTAGAGGAAGGATATTGCAAAATCCTCATTCCCTCCCCACTCCTGGGGGAAGGAAGCCTCTGGTGGCTCAACAGGCTAATGCAGCCTGTTATTAACAGCAACTGCTTGCAATATTGCAGGTTGAAATCCCACCAGGCCCAAGGTTGACTCAGCCTTCCATCCTTTATAAGGTAGGTAAAATGAGGACCCAGATTGTTGGGGCCAATAAGTTGACTTTGTATATAATATACAAATGGATGAAGACTATTGCCTGACATAGTGTAAGCCACCCTGAGTCTTCGGAGAAGGGCGGGATATAAATGCAAATAAAAAAAAAATCTCCATTCCCACCCCACTTCTGGGAGAAGGATATTGCAAAATATCCATTCCCACCCCACTCTAGAGGAAGGATACTGCAAAATCTCCATTCCTAACCCACTCTGGGGCCAGCCAGAGGTGGTATTTGCCGGTTCTCCAAACTACTCAAAATTTCCGCTACCAGTTCTCCAGAACCTGTCAGGACCTGCTGGATTTTATCCCTGGGCTTTCAAAGAGAAGAGGGGGGGGGTCAGCCTATTCTCCAAAGCACCTGAGGACAGGATGAGAAAGTAACAGATGGAAGCTTATCAAAGACAGATCCAGTCTAGAACTAAGGAGCAAAGCTGGCTGAGGAACTCTGGGAGTTGCAGTCCACAAGTCTTAAAGTGGCCAAGGTTGGAGACCCTTGAACTAGAAGACCTCCAAGGTCCTGTCCAACTCTCTTATTCTGTAAAACCTTCCCCAGAAGTTTTGCAAGGCAAAAGCAAACATAGAATAGAAATTTTATTGGCCAAGTGTGATTGGACACACAAGGAATTTGTCTTGGTGCATATGCTCTCAGTGTACATAAAAGAAAAGATACGTTCATCAAGGTACAACATTTACAACACAATTGAATAAGACCATCCTATTTCTCATTCAAAAGCAAAGAACACTGAGATGCATATTCTGCCAAAAAGTCACCACGAGATGAACATCAATTCTAGGCATGATGTTAAAGCACTTTTGCGATTGTATGGAAGTCATATTTTTTTAAGGAGTTTTTTTTTTTCCCCTTCTCCAAGGATAAGGAGGATACGACTATTCAAGAAATGCTTTCAATTCTACGTTTATGTTCTATTCCTCCCTTGTGTAACAAAATCAGGAATCACAACAGGCTGCCCTCTTACACACCCAGTTTGACCCTCACAAAAAAAAAAAAACCCTGCGAGTAAATCAGGTGGAAAGTGCTGCCTTGTATTGTCCAGCTGAGTTTTTTGGCCAAGTCAAACGATGGATAGTCACCTGCCAGATCTCAGAAAGACCACAAGCAAGAAATGAAAGGAAGATGACTCCGAGAGTTATGCGTAACAACTGAGCTGAGCCAAGTAAGGTTGAATTGGGAAATGTGCTTCTTAGGACCTGACAAATCGATGTGCTTTGTTTTGTTTTGGTTTAACCACTCTGCAGATAGAAAACTCTCCCCACCCCCCACCCCCTTCGCTTTTTTTTGTTTTTTCAAGATTTTACACAAGGAAAACATTATTCAAAAATGAAACTTCCCAATTTTTTTTTCCAATTTGTTGAACTATCTTTTAGATTAGTATTTCTCAATCATGGCAACTGTAAGATGTCTGGACTTCAACACTCAGAATTCCCCGGCCAGATCTTCTTCCCCTCCTTCCTTCTCCTTTTTCCTTCTCTTTCTTCTCCTTCCTCCTCCTCCATCATTTCTCAGCCTTTGCAATTTTTTAGACATCTGGACTTCAACACCCAGAATTCCCCAGCCAGTCCATGCTTTTCCTCATTTTTTTTTCTTCTTCTTCTTCTTCTTCTTCTTCTTCTTCTTCTTCTTCTTCTTCTTCTTCTTCTTCTTCTTCTTCTTCTTCTTCTTCTTCTTCTTCTTCTTCTTCTTCTTCCTTTTCCTTTGCCTCTTCCTCTTCTTCTTCTTCTTCTTCTTCTTCTTCTCCTCCTCCTCCTCCTCCACCTCCTCCTCCTCTTCCTCCTCCTCCTCTTCTTCTTCTTCATCTCCTCCTCCTCTCCTCCTCCTCCTCCTCCCCCCCCTCCTCCCATACAAAGACAGATTGACATCCATGGTCCTAGGACATCAATGGATAATTTTAAGACAGAGTGTCTGCATTCTTATGTATACCTCAGTCCTAAGTCACTGTGATCCTTCAACTGGATCATGCAAACATTACTCTCAATTGTAAGCACCTTCAAACTCTCCATTTTGGTGGTGTTTTTTTTTTTAGAAGCTTTGTTCCTAATCCTCAAGAATGTGGAGATAAGTTTTAAAGTGTATGGGCAAAGCTTGATTAAATCTCTGACAGAAGCTTAATAGATTTTTCTAGCAGTCAAGGCTTCGGCGCCCCATTCCGAAGACAAACTTGAGTAAGAGAAGAACTTGTTAAAAAAAAGAGAGAGAGAAAAACCTGTGGGCATTTTTTCTTTTCTTTTAACTTCATGGAAAAAATCATCATCAAGGGCTGAGATTTCAGCTTTCCTTGAGGCAAAACCAGATATTTTATGCCCCAGACATGTAACATGCTGAATAGCTGTCCATCGGCTATGACCTCCAGCTCAAAGTATGAAAAACAAAACAACACATTTCTTAGAAAAACAACAACCAAAAAATGACCCCTGCAGATAGAAACAGGACTGATAAGGTCATGCCTTTTGTCTTTCCTCACCTGGAAATGCCACTGCTTCCTCGCAGTCGCCCACACTTCCTGGACTTATCAGCAAAAGTCAGACCAAAATAATTATAAAAACAGGGCCACTTAAGATGATTATCACTTTTGATCATCACTCCCTGCAATTAGTCATGAACAATCAAAAGGAAAATCCAGCCTGTTTCTTGGGGAGAGTTATTTGACTGTAACAATTAACAAATGACATTTTAAAAAAAAAAAGGGGGGGGGAGGGAGGGTTGTCTTATTTTAAAATAATAAGTGACCTCAGAGACGACTCATTTAAGCAACTCCATAAAAATATTTTGGCATCTTTATTTTAACTTTAGAAATTCTTCTGAATAAAATACGTGGTTCCGATCGAATAAAAGGAATTAGAGTTAAACATCAAGATTATAGATTAAAAGCTTTTGCAGATGACTTGGTTGTTACTGTATCCCAACCAATATATTCAGCTACTGGTTTAAAAGATATAATTGGTCAGTATGGTAAAGTATCTGGATTTAAGGTGAATCAGCAAAAGACAAAGATGATAACTAAAAATATGAATATACAACAAAAAGAAGAGTTAGAAAGAACTATGGGTTTTGAAATCGTTAAAAAGGTTAAATATTTAGGAATATATATTACAGCTTCAAATGTCAAATTATACAAAAATAATTATGAGGTATTGTGGCAGAAGGTATGGAAAGAAATGGAGAATTGGAAGAAGTTACAACTATCTTTGCTGGGAAGAATAGCGGCTATAAAAATGAATGTTTTGCCCAGGTTTCTATTTTTGTTTCAAATGATACCGGTACTTAAGAATGATATCAAATTACAGGAATGGCAAAAGGGGGTTAATAACTTTGTATGGATGGGCAAAAAACCAAGAATAAAATTAAAAATAATGCAGGACACAAGGGAAAGGGGGGTCTTAAAATGCCTAATTTAAAATTGTATTATGAAGCAGTTGTCTTATCATTAATTACTGATTGGATTAATTTAACTGAGGAAAGAGTTTTGAATATAGAAGGTTATGGTTTGTTATATGGGTGGCATGCCTATTTATTATATGATAAGAAAGTAGATAAAATATTTAAAAATAATATAATTAGAAATGCATTATTGAGGGTCTGGAGGAAATATCAATATAAATTAGATGGAAAGATTCCAATATGGGCAATCCCGAGACACATGATAGAAAATATAAATATATATCAAAAGATGGAGGTAGTTACCTATAAAGAACTTCTTTGTATGGAAAAGGGGGAATTACAATTAAAATCCAGAGAAAAGATGGGGGAAGAAGGGAAAAATTATACATGGTTCCAATATGGACAATTACAAGCTAGATGGAAATTAGATCAAAAAATAGGTGTTAAGCAAACTGAGGATAATTTGTTAAAACAAATGAGAGATCAAGGCCAACAGCATATTAAGAGGTTGTATAATGTATTAGTAGAAATAGACTCAGAGACTGAATTGGTTAAGGATTGTATGATTAAGTGGGCACAAAATTTTCAGCAACCAATAATGTTGGAAACTTGGGAAAGAATTTGGGTGAGGAATGTGACATTTACACAAGCGCAAAATATGAGAGAAAATTTTATAAGATGTTTTATAGATGGCATTTAGACCCCAAAAGTTGTCATGTATGTATCCTAATGTACAGGCTAAATGTTGGAGATGCGATTGTGAAGATGCCACTTATTACCATATATGGTGGACTTGTAAAAAGTTAAAGCATTTTGGATTAAAGTATGGTGGATCATGCAGAATATTTTGAAAAGAAGATTAAGTTTACTCCGCAGTTCTTTCTACTAGGAATAATTATGGATTGTACACTATAGAGACTAAATTGATTTTGAACTTAATAACAGCCGCAAGACTTTTGATTGCTCAATATTGGAAGAAAGAAGAATTACCTACAATTGAAGAATGGACACTCAAAGTATCAAATCTGGCAGAAATGGCAAAATTTCTGCTTACTTGAAAGACTATACACAAGAAAAATATATTTTAGAATGGAAAATGTGGATTGATTATATTCAAAATAAGTATCAGATAAAAAAATATCGAATAGCATATGAGTAAATTTAGGAAATATTTTGTATTAGATATATTTCTGAAGGAGAGGGGAATTGAGAGTGTGATTATGTGGAGTGACTAGAGATTATAATTTAGGAATTATTTTGGATTATGATTGTTAGTTTTGATACCCTGCATTTTGTTTTGGGAAGTCGGGGTGGGGGTGGGGGTAAGGGGAGGGAATTGGGGGGTTGAGGGTAGAGGATAGAGTGATGGTTAATGTACAGGGATTATTGAAGATGTATAAATATAATTAATGTAGGGTCGGGTCTGCCCAGTTACCATTTTAGAACGGTGGGGAGGGAGAAAAGAGGAGAGAGTAGGAGGTAGGAAAGAGGAGAAGAGGAAGGAAGAGGGGTAGAAGAGGGAGAAGGAAGGTGTAGGGTGGAGGGAGGAGAGGATGTAGATAAGAGAAGGAGAGGAAGGTCTGGAAAGTAGAAGAAGGTAGAAGAGGGAAGAGTGTTAAAAAGGGTGGTGGTGACTGGGCAAGCCCGACTAATTGTATATAACTGTACATTGGATGAGCTGTTTGATATGATTGTAAAAATAAAACTTTTTTATGAAAAAAAAAAATATTTTGGCATCACTGCCTCCCCATTGATCGAGAATAAAACAATGGCTTCTCACAAGTAGCTTTTAGGATTGCAGCTTTTACCCTGTGTGTACAGGTGGTCCTCGACTTAACGACCACAACTGCGTGCAACATTGATGTTGCTTTGCAAGATATCTGGGAAGTGAGTTATGCCCCATTTTTCAACTTTCTGCTTGCCACAGTTGTTGAGTGAATCATTGCAGTTGTTAAAAGTTAGTCACACGGTGGTTAACTGAATCTTGGCTTCCTCATTGACTTTGGTTGTCAGAAGGTCGCCAAGGGGCATGGCTTGGTGGGTATGGCTTGGTGGGCATGGCTTAGTAGACATGGCAGGGGAAGGATACTGTAAAATCTCCACTCCCATCCCACTCCAGGGGAAAGTTACTGCAAAATCCCCATTTCCTCCCCATCAGCTGGGACCCGGGAGGCAGAGATCAGATCAAGGCTGAGCCAGTCAGAGGTGGTATTTACTGGTTGTCCAAACTACTCAAAATTTCCATTACCGGTTCTCCAGAACTGGTTGGAACCTGCTGAATACCACCTCTGGTGAAGACTATCTCAGTTAGGTTTTTAGAAGATGTCATCATACCCACAGAAGCCTGAGAAGGCCAGCAGCTGGTCCTGATAAGTGAAAGTTTCATAACACTCTGGTCTGAGGCCTGCACCCAATTTTTGAATGTTGAATGTGCTGTACACCAAAAGGTAGATTGGATCAGAACAGAAGATTAATTAAATACAGTTAAGAGGAATACTCTCTGTATATTTAATTCTAGGGAAGAGACCCAGGTAAAGGTAAAGGTTCCCCTCGCACATACGTGCTAGCCGTTCCCGACTCTAGGGGGACAGTGCTCATCTCCATTTCAATGCCGAAGAGCCAGCGCTGTCCGAAGACATCCCCGTGGTCATGTGGCCGGTATGACTAAATGCCAAAGGTGCATGGAACGCTGTTACCTTCCCACCAAAGGTGGTCCCTATTTTTTCTACATGCATTTTTTACGTGCTTTTGAAGTGCTAGGTTGGCAGAAGCTGGGACAAGTAATGGGAACTCACCCCATTACGTGGCACTCGGGATTCGAACCGCTGAACTGCTGACCTTCCGATCGACAAGCTCAGCATCTTAACCACTAAGCCACCACATCCCTTTTCAGGTATTGTAGGTACGTGCTTTGATCTAAGGCTGTGGTAGGCATGCTGACTATAGATATATATTATTTTTGTATGGACTGCATGATGTAATTCAGGACAAGCCAATGTCTCAAATTCCTATACAGTTATTTTCCCTTTCTCAGAATCTGAACTGCTTGACAGCATCGTTTTAATTTATAGCTCATACGGAGGCGCTGGGATTGTCCTCTCTTGCCTCCAATTTCCTTAGCTGGATCCCCAGCAGAGAGTATCTCTCTTGCAGCACCTTTGTGGGAAGTAGAGATCAAGAAGGTTATTCAAAATACAAGGGATGCATCCTGTTCCATAATGAAAGATTCCCACTGATTTCTTGGCTCCTACACTGTGCCTTACATCAGAAGAGTTTGGCATGCTATCCAAAACTCTGTATGACGTTCATATAATCATCATCTCAAAACCAATGTTTGAGCTACTCTCCAATTACCTCCTTATGGTTGTTTTACTCCAATGACTTCAGGCAAGGACTGAAACCATCTGCACGAAGCTGGGTTTATCCAAGGGCAACGTGAAGCTGTGCAGAACAATTGTAAGAAAACTTGAGGAACTCATTCAACCCAAGTCTAAACTAGCTCTAGGGAGATATCTATGGATATCTCACCTGAATGACTGAAGTAGTCTCCATAGACATTTAGCTATGCACTTTGGGATGAACACTTTCCGAACGGTGCGGGAGTATGAACGGATTCCCCCACCCCCGAAAAAAAAATTTCAGACTACAGGAACCATTTGTGGCAGACAACACAAACTCATCCCCAACAGCCTGAACCTGTCTTCAACAGCGAAGGGACCCAGGGCATAAAACATCCTGCAGCCTACCTGCAATAGAAGAATGGATATTGAAAGTTGCTAATTTGGCTGAGACGGCTAAAATCTCAGCCTTTTTGAAAGACACAATGCAAGAAAAATATCTAACTGAATGGAAAAAATGGATCGAATATATGCAAAATAGATATCAGATTAAGAGATATCAGATTGCCTTTGAATGATTAGGATGTATTTATCTCTGATTTGTATGGGGCAAGTTAGGATTTGAGAAGAAGGGGAGGATTATAATTTGTTAGGGAAACTTTAGCGTATGATTGTTTTTTCTTTTGAACTATACCTTGTGTTTGTTCTGGGAAGTCGGGGGAGGGAGGAGGGGGTCTTGGAGGAGGGGGTCTTGGAGGAGGGGAGGGATGGAGGCGAGGGGGGAAAAGAGGGGTGAAAATTTTTGTAAAAACTTTTTCAATAAAAAAAAAACATCCTGCAGCCAAGAAAGCTCACTACTCAGGTGAGGACACAGATAAACCTCCAACTGGCCTTGACGACTCTCTAAGGATGCAAATGACCAATTGTCGGCAAGGAGTATCACTCCTTCCATTCCCCACCATCCAGTCAGAGCTGAAGAAGCTTCTTGGAGGAGAAGCGAAACATCTTCAAAGAAAAACAAGAAAGTCAGTTGCCTCTTGAAAAAGCACCTTTGGGACTCTGGTGATCAAAGATGATTGTTTGTTGAAGAAGCATTCAACTATCCTTTAGACTGGGTGTCTGCAACCCGTGGCTCCGGAGCCGCATGTGACTCTTTGGGCCCTCTGCTGTGGCTCCCTGTTGGATGATCCCACCACTGGCTGGCCCCACCCCTCACCCTCCCCTCCCAGTTACTCCTCGCCTGGCCTGAGAAGATAAGGGCGACGGTGGAGGATGGAGAAGCAGCCGGGGCAGAGATAGAAAGATACAGAGAGAGGAGGAGAGAGAGACATAGAGAGAAACAAAGAGAGAGGGGGAGAGAGAGGGAGTGGGGAGGGAGGGAAAGAGAGGGAGATGTCAAAAGGATTTTGTGGTTCCTGTTGTTTTTTAACAACCGGTTCTCTGCCCTAATGACCGGCTGGGTAGGCGTGGCTAGGGGGTGTCATGTGACTAATAAGACATCGAGTTGGCCACGCCCACCGAGGTTTTGTGGCTCCCGGTGTTTTCTTTTCTGTGGGAAACGGGTCCAAATGGTTCTTTCAGTGTTTAAGGTTGCAGACCCCTGGCATAAACATTTAACTTGGGTTTTCCTTCAGTTTTTGTATGCCGCTTTGTAAATTTTATTGTAACCCCAGCAAAAAATACTAGCAATACATCACTTATGGGGCATTCCTGAGCTGAACGGTAAGTCTTTCCCCTTGGTTGGCTTGTTATTGGGCCGAAGTTGTTAAACCCATTAACTTTGTTCTAGTTGCAAGCTTCTGGAAGGTCAACCTAGTCTTATGTCCCCAGGCTCTATCTGATGGTCAATACAGTTGGTTTGCTAGACAAATCAGCTATCAATAGGCACATAGAGATACAGAACATTTACATACCATACCATAAAAAAGACAATCAAAAAGTCAAAAGGGAAGCAAAAAGACCCAAACACCTCCTCACCAGCAATTAACCACCAGATAAACAGAGATTAGCACTAAGATTAACATCAGACCAACAATCCCGGAAGTAAACAATACCCCAATTGAAGAACTACAACTAAGACAAACAAGCTAACAATAGACAACAGCCTAATCAAAGGACTACCAAAAACACTCCCACCAACACTGACAGGGCAAGCCACTAGCACATATAAAGAAAGCTAGCTCCACTCTCACTAGCACTGATGTTACCTAATTGGGTAATGAAACAGCTGCAAGCTAAGTAAGTAGGTAAGTATATCTTTCAGAAATGATTCGTACAGTAACTGCCGGAAGCCAAGCTCCTCCATATTTGAATATGAAACCTAGAATCAACAAGCCGGGATAGCTCAGGCAATAGAGAAGCCTGTTATTAGAACACAGAGCCTGCAATTACTGCAGGTTCGAGCCCGGCCCAAGGTTGACTCAGCCTTCCACCCTTTATAAGGTAGGTAAAATGAGGACCCAGATTGTTGGGGGGGCAATAAGTTGACTTTGTAAAAAAATATACAAATAGAATGAGACTATTGCCTTATACATTGTAAGCCGCCCTGAGTCTTCGGAGAAGGGCGGGGTATAAATGTAAACAACAACAACAAAAAATTAACTTTTATTTGACTTCCATAAAAAATAATAGGTGTAGCTTAGTTGCCCTGCGCTGTGGAGTTCTCAGTGATATTACCGAGTTGGGTACCAAAACATCTGCAAGCAAATAACCAAGCTCAGAGACCACCAAGTACTTCATTGATTTGTTTATACAAGTCTAGGAGCCTAACAATTTATCGTCTTGCAAAGTAAATTACAAAGAGACCGTTATGTCCAAAGCAGTCATCGCTGATTCCTCAATCCCATGTCTCTTTTGTTTTTTCCGCTGTTTGCCTCATGTTGTTTTGCCATAAATATTGGACAACCTCCATCACCTACTCTGACCCGGAATGATAAAAACATATGTTTAGTCCATCTGGAGGGCACCAGATTAGGAAAACAACCTTCTAAATCATTAGGTCTTTATGTGCCATCCCGTGCCAGCTGCCGAGAAGGCTAGTGGCATCTTTTTTTTAGGTTTTGGGGGAGCAACTAAGATGCAGCAGTAATAAATGAATCTTCGGTCCAAAACGTTGTTTCTTAATTTTCTGAATAGTCCCATTTTACCTGGGATGCTAAAAGGTGTAAAGTGCCTCTTACGGCCACAACTGAGCTCAGAATTTGACGTTGCTAAATGAGAAATTTGTTTAGTGAGTCTTGCCCCATTTTACAACTTCTCTTGCCACGTTCGTAAAGTGAATCATTGCAGTTGTTAAATCAATAACACAGGTTGTTAAGTGAATCTGGCTTCCCTGTTCAAGGTCGCAAAAGGGGATCGCATGACCCCGGGACGCTGCAACCGTCATAAATATGAGCCAGTTGCCAAGAGTCTGAATTTTGCTCACGTAATACTGGAGATTCTGCATTGGGCCGTGGTGGCTCAAGGCTATAAGAAGCCTGTTATTAAAACCAGCTGCCTGCAATTACTGCAGGTTCAAGCCCCACCAGGTCCAAGGTTGACTCAGCCTTCCATCCTTTATAAGGTAGGTAAAATGAGGACCCAGATTGTTGGGGGGGCAATAAGTTGACTTTGTAAATATACAAATAGAATGAGACTATTGCCTTACACACTGTAAGCCGCCCTGAGTCTTCGGAGAAGGGCGGGATATAAATGTAAACAACAACAAAAAAAATTGTACAGCTATAGAGACTAAATTGATTTTGAACTTAATAACAGCCGCAAGACTTTTGATTGCTCAATATTGGAAGAAAGAAGAATTACCTACAATTGAAGAATGGACATTCAAAGTATCAAATCTGGCAGAAATGGCAAAAATCTCTGCTTACTTGAAAGACTATACACAAGAAAAATATATTTTAGAATGGAAAATGTGGATTGATTATATTCAAAATAAGTATCAGATAAAAAAATATCGAATAGCATATGAGTAAATTTAGGAAATATTTTGTATTAGATATATTTCTGAAGGAGAGGGGAATTGAGAGTGTGATTAAGTGTGGAGAGACTAGAGATTATAATTTAGGAATTATTTTAGATTATGATTGTTAGTTTTGATACCCTGCATTTTGTTCTGGGAAGTCGGGGTGGGGGGTTGGGGGTAAGGGGGAGGGGAACTTGGGGGGGATGAGGGTAGAGGATGGAGTGATGGTTATGTACAGGGATTATTGAAGATGTATAAATATAATTAATGTAGGGTCGGGTCTGCCCAGTTACCATTTTAGAACGGTGGGGAGGGAGAAAAGAGGAGAGAGTAGGAGGTAGGAAAGAGGAGAAGAGGAAGGAAGAGGGGTAGAAGAGGGAGAAGGAAGGTGTAGGGTGGAGGGAAGAGAGGATGTAGATAAGAGAAGGAGAGGAAGGTCAGGAAAGTAAAAGAAGGTAGAAGAGGGAAGAGTGTTAAAAAGGGGGGGGGTGACTGGGCAAGCCCGACTAAATGTATATAACTGTACATTGGATGAGTTGTTTGACATGATTGTAAAAATAAAACTTTTTTATGAAAAAAAATAAAATACTGGGGATGCTGCGAAGGTTGTAACTTTGAATAACATGTCAAGCATCCAAATGTAAACCATGTGACCACGGGCAGGCTGCCATGGCCGTTAAGTGTGAAAAATGGTCGTAAGTCCCCTTTTTTCAGTGCCGTCGTAATTTTGAACGGTGACTAAATGAACTGTTGACTACCTTTATTTCTGTGAAAAAGCCCAGGTCGGTTCAGTAGCTGTACAAAAGAGACCTGAATTGGTACCCACAATTTGCAAACTTGGAACAATGCCCAACAGTGCACCCATCCGCTAAGTTCAACACGGAGAAAATCAAAGAGGCACATTTTCTGATTTAGCCCCAGGCAGAGAGGGAGATTAAAAGCAGGGGAAACCCTCACGCGAGGCAGGATGACAAGTGGGAGCAGGAGGGAGAGGAAACCCAGCTTAATATCTACCAAGGAGAGCTTTAAAGGACAATCTCTTTATATTTGATAAAAGTAGGTCAATCTTTCTGCTTTGTTAAGTCTTTGGGCAGGACGGCACCGCTTTCCGCCAACATGTTCGAATTCTCTTTTACACTTCATGGTGGACGCGTCACACGAACACAGCTATGCCCGTACAATTGACTCGTACCTATTTTGAATTTACACGAATAACCCACCTATCTAGATTAATGCAGTACAGGCAGTCCTCGACGTACGACCACAGCCGAGCCCAACCTTATAAGCGAGAGAGGTCTTCAATGAATTTTGCCCCGTTTCTGCGATCTTTCTCGCCGCAGGTGTTACGCGAACCACTGCAGTTGCGAGTGACCCGGTTGTTAAGTGAACCCGGCTTTCCCATTGATTTGGCTCGATGGACAGTCACCAAAGGGGATCACGTGACCCCCGGACATTGCAACCATTAATAAATACGAGGCAGTCACTAAGCGGCCGAATTTTGATCACGTGATCACGAGGATACAGCAGTGGTTGAAAGTGTGAAAAATGGTCTTAAGTCACGTTTTTCAGTAGTCTTGTAACTTTGAACGGTCACTAAATGAACCATTGTAAATTGAAACCTATCTGTACCAATAATTGAACCAACCTTAGTAACCCTTCAAAACAGGCCCTGCCTCTCTTCATCCTTTACTCTGCTCTCTCCATGTCTCCCCAGTTGCAAAAAGAAAAATGGCGCCTTCCCCACGTCCTCCTCCCCTCCCCACCCCATCCTGCCCTTTGGTTCAGCATTCCATCCTCTGGTTAGATTGCCATCATTACTGGTCTCATTTCTCTCTGGGAAGAATGCAATAGACATGAGTGAGCTCACTGTTTTACAAACCTGAACTCTCCTCTGGCAATGCCCTTTTAGTGCTCTGGTAGGATTGGTTAACCATAGTTCAATCCCAGGCAAGGATCCTTTGACTTCTGAGTAGATGTTGGTCATGGCCTTCTCTTGACTAATACCATCCATTATCTCTCTTTCTCTCTCATCTATCTCATTATCTATCATCTATATATTTATCATTATCTATCTCATTATCTCTCTCTCTCTCTCATCTCTATCAGACAGATAATTTATCTACCTACCTACCTACCTACCAGGGGTATTCACTTACCTTTGCTACCAGTTCACAAATGTGAGTGTGCTCGCACGCACCACCTCCGTGCATGCATCAAAAATGGATGTGATTACATCCAGGAGGGTGGGTGGAGTCTCCCGCCACCACCGCTACTGGTTTGTGCGAAACGGATAGAACCAGCTGAATATCACCACTGCTACCTACCTACCTATCTATTACCTATCACACCTATCATCTCTACCTCTATCTATTTTTATCTATTACCTATCATCTATCTATCTATCTATCTATCATCTATCTATCTATCTATCTATCTATCTATCTATCTATCTATCTATCTATCTATCTATCTCTATCTATCTATCTATCTATCTATCTATCTATCTATCTATCTATCTATCTATCTATCTATCTATCTACCTACCTACCTACCTACCTACCTACCTACCTACCTACCTACCTGACATGATAGCTCAGTGGTTAAGAAGCTGAGCCTGTCAGCTGGAAGCCCAGGTTTGACACCTGAGCGTTGCACCATGGGGTCAGCTCCTGTTTTGCCCCAGTTCCTGCCCACCTAGCTGTTCGAAAAGCATGAAAATGCGAGTAGATAAATAGGTACCATTTTGGTAGAAAGGCAACAGCTTTCTGTGATTCGCCGCACGCTCTGTGCTGCAGCATGATGTCATGCTGGCCACACGACTGCAGAAACTTCCTCAGACAATGTGGGCTCCCTTGGCTAAGAAACAGAGATGAGCACTGGCCCTTAAGAGTCAAACACAACTGGATAGAGGAAACCTTTATTTTTACCTTATGTCTCTCTTCCTCTCATCTCTCTACCGTCTGTCTGTCTATCTATCTAATAATAATAACAACAAAGTTGGAAGGGACCTTGGAGGCCTTCTAGTCCAACCCCCTACCCAGGCAGGAAATCCTACACCATCTCAGACAGATAGTTATCCAACATTTTCTTAAAAATTTCCAGTGTTGGAGCATTCACAACTTCTGCAGGCAAGTCGTTCCACTTTAATTGTTCTGTCAGGAAATTTCTCCTTAGTTCTAAGTTGCTTCTCTCCTTGATTAATTTCCACCCATTGCTTCTTGTTCTGTCCTCAGGTGCTTTGGAGAACAGTCTGACTCCCTCTTCTTTGTGGCAACTCCTGAAATATTGGAACACTGCTATCATGTCTCCCCTAGTCTTTCTTTTCATTAAACTAGACATACCCAGTTCCTGCAACCGTTCTTCATGTTTTAGCTTCCAGTCCCCTAATCATCGTTGTTGCTCTTCTCTGCACTCTTTCTAGAGTCTCAGCATCTTTTTTATATCGTGACAACCAAAACTGAATGCAGTATTCCAAGTGTGGTCTTACGAAGGCATTATAAAGTGGTATTAACACTTCACATGATCTTGATTCTATCCCTCTGCTTATGCAGCCCAGAACTGTGTTGGCTTTTTTTAGCAGCTGCTGCACACTGCTGGCTCATATCTAAATGGTTGTCCACTAGGACTCCAAGATCCCTCTATATCATCTCTCTCTGTATCTATCTTCTATCTATCTATCTATCTATCTATCTATCTATCTATCTATCTATCTATCTATCTATCTATCTATCTATCTATCTATCTATCCATCCCTATCCATCATCTATCTATCTATCTATCTATCTATCTATCTATCTATCTATCTATCTATCTATCTATCTATCTATCTATCTATCCATCCATCCATCCATCCATCCATCTATCTATCTATCTCTTGAAGACCACCAACTAGTAACCCCCACTAATGGTATAGTGAGAATGACCTTCGGAGAACAACCTATAGAGCATCTCCCACTAATAGGATAGCAAAAACGACTCTGGGAGCCAGAGGAAGTGCTGCAGAGTGGACAAACCTTCATATAAGAGACATCTCAGCCCACAAAGAGAGAGAGAGAGAGAGAGAGAGAGAGAGAGAGAGAGAGAGAGAGAGAGAGAGAGAGAACGGGAAGCATTTCAGAAAGGACCCTCCCTTGTTTTCCAGACAGTAAAAGGAAGGAGGGGAGAAACACATTTGGTCTCGCAAGAGTCTCTTAATATAAGCTTGCCATGAAGACAAGAGCCAGTATTCATTGTTGTGCTTTGGGTCTGGACTATTTCAAAGGACTAACATAGCCAGTTTACAATACAGGAAGTCATTGCTTTAGAAATGCCTAATTCAGTCCCTCCTGCCTATTTATTACACTTTTCTATATGCATTCTTTCAGTGCTGCTTGGGGGGGCCGGGGTGGGGCGGGGGGAAGGGATTAGCAGTGACAGCGTTGAATACTTCTGCAATAGAAAACTAGCAGTAGGGAAATTAAATCCCCCCCCTTTTTTTTTTTGCAGCGTTTTTTTTTTTAATACGAGGAAATCATTATTCAGAAATGAAACTTCCCAATTCTATTTCAGCTTGTTGAACCAGCTTCTAGAACTGGTGAATCACAGCACTTTGAGAACCAGAAATGATTGTGTAAGTGGGGTGGGTGGGGGGAAACCCCTCCTGCCCATATATCATGCTTTGTCTTTTCTATTAAGCACTCTTTATGAGGTCCTGCTGCTTGAACGGTTGCCGCTTTGACAATCTAAGAAAATCTGAGTTACTAAAGAATACCTGAGTTGGCTGCCACCCCCAAAGGCATGACAAAAATTTTGTAGGTGGAAACTGCTAAGTTTTAATTTCCAGTTTCAGGAGGTTCATGGGATCATAGAGTTGGGAGGATCTCACCAGATGAAGAAGATTCCGAGATTACATGTCTATGGCGATTCTCAGTCATCCAGGTCAGAGTTGCCCCAAAGATGCTTTTTCAAAAGGCAATTGGTCTTTGTTTTTCTTTGAAGCCGTTTCCCTTCTCATCCGAGCAGCTTCTTCAATTCTGGGAACCAAAGAACAGAAGATGCTTCTTGGATGAGAAGCGAAACATCATCAAAGAAAAACAAAGTCTTGTTGCCTTTTGAAAAAGCACCTTTGAGACTACATTACAGCCAACCACTCAAATCACCCTGGAATCTCCATACCCACAAAGGGCTTCCAATCTCTCTCTCTACTTCGGATCTTGCAAAAAAATCAATGCTTTCCAGAGCAAACAGTATTTTGACAGTCTGACCTGCCGTAAAATGCTTTTTCTTCTTCTTTACTCAGTCCCATCCATCCTATCAGGTGCTGGGGGGCAGGGGAAGGAAACGAGAACATAACATTTAGACAGCCTTGGGCTGGCAAGATCTGCTTCAGAGTTTATTCTGATTCTCCCAAGCATGTGTCCTGACTATCGGCACTGCTACCAAGGTCACACATTCCTTTTGCTTATTTATCTGTTGCGGGTTTTCCTTCAAGCTTATTTTTTTTTCCCAGCGACCTAGTTACAGGGAGGAAGAAAACTTGTTGCTTCTGCTCAACAATATTGAAGTCCGAAAACTTTATTTTGCCAATCCTGCAAAATAAGACTTCAGTACATCTTTGGGCCCAGTGGTGAAATCCTGCCAATTCTGTCCTGCTCGCGCGAACTGGTAGCGGTGGGTGGTTTGGCAAACCGGTAGCAGCGGCAGCGCGAGGTTCCACCCATCTGCCTGGTATTTCCTGGTTTTAACCAGGAAGTAACCCGTTTTTGACCCTCTGTGCATGCGCAGAAGGCTTTGCGCATGTGCAGAGGGTCAAAAATTGGATGTGATGAACCGGTCCAGTAGGGAACCGGTAGGGAAGGTAAGTAGATTTCATTCCTGTTCTGGCCTGTTTATATGGTGTGCAGGAATGGGATTGAAGTCTCCAATTCTGACGATGACAGTCTGGAAGACTTCAGGTGCCCCTGTAATACTTTCAGATCTAGTAGAAAAGTGTTAGAAAAGATATAGCTTCCCTCTCCTACGATAGATCTCCTACTAAACAATCTGTGGTGTCTGCTCACCAAGGTTGCAGTCTCCAATTTCCATTAAAATCTCTCAGCTCCTATTTTTCAAAATCTCCTAGGTGCTACGGCTGTCTGAAGATTCTCCAAATCGGATGGATAATGCAGGTCTGAGTGCCAAATTGGTTCAATGTTCTGAACGGACAGATTCAAGCAGACATGATTCTCCCATCTCTATGAATATGCACGATCCATCCACCTCTGCAACTCTGAGCAAAGAGACGTTCACCTTCAAAAGAAAGAGCTACAGCGAAGTGTCATCTCCTCTAAGTAACAGGACATCTTTTTGGAAAAGAGGGGCAGGCAACTGTTGGGGGGTCAATGGTGATGCACCTGAAGCTCCGTGACCACATCACAGGTGTTATCCCAAAACGTTGCAATGCTGTTGGGCGTGGGAGAAATTCAGGAAGAGGTTACCGATCCAGTGTTCAATTTGACCAATCACGAGACACAGAAGACAAATGATGAAAATGATTTCCCGCACCATTTTTTACTTGAGATGTTCCCTACCATGCCGAAGAGCCTTTGCTATCGATGATTTCTCAGCGAGGGGACCACCTTTCAAAATATTTTGGAGAATGGTTGCAGGAATGGGGTATGTCTAGTTTAATCAAAATATGGACGAGGGGTGACATGACAGCAGCCTTCCTTTTTTTAAAAAAATACTTTTCACTTTTAAAAAAAAACAAGTTATAACAAACACTAACATAAAACATATATTCCTTCTTTACATCAGCTTCGTATCGGTATTCCTCTATTATTTACATTTCCCCCCTCTTGTTTTCTTTAATTATACTTATCTTTTTGTCCCATTATCCTTTATTTCTGTATATATTCCATCATACCTATCATTATAACAATTCATTTTCTTTCATGCACTACCTTTTTTTTGGGGTGACCTTTTCCCCTTCTTTGTCATTTGCCATTTTTAATTTCTATCCAATTATACAATTTATTCCATACTATTCCGTATCTGCCTTTTCTTTTATCTCCTTTGTTAATTTATCCATCTCAGCACAGTCCAGAATTTTCCTTATCACTTCCTCCTCCGATGACGGCAGCCTTCCAATATCTTCCACCAAGAAGAGGGGGGGATCAACCTATTCTCCAAAGCACCTGAGGGCAGGACAAGAAGCGATGGATGGGAACTAATCAAGGAGAGAAGCAACCTAGAACTAAGGAGGAATTTCCTAACACTGATAATAATTAACTAGTGGAATGGCAGCCAGAAGTTGTGGGTGCTCCAACACTGGAAGTTTTTAAGAAGATGTTGGATAATCGTTTGTCTGAAATGGTATAGGATCTCCTGCCTGAGCATGGGTTGTACTAGACGACTCCAAGGTCCCTTCCAACTCTATTACTCTGTTATTTTCAAAGTACTGGGCTGCTATTATCCATACAGTTGATTTTTTTTTTAGAATATGTCTGGGGCCCATTGACCTAGATCTGAGGGAACTCTAAACACTAAATCATACATGGAATCGAGAATGTGTTGGGCACTAAGAAAATTACCGCTTCCCACCATCTCCACCCCGTCATCCTATTCATTAGCTGTGAACCTATTCACGAACCTGGTTTTTGTTCGACAAATGAATAGTTAGGAAACACGCAACATTTGCATAAAAGGCACCAGAAGATTCAAGATTCTTTAATATGCTTTATTGTAGTAATTGTTACAATTAACGCGCTCACAAATCGCTTTGCATTCAGGAACCCAACAGCCATCCTTGGCACATGAATGTTGTTCCTTCCAGGTTCCTAGCATGTAGATTATCAGTTTGGATCTGGCTTGCGAAATGCTGATCTTCACTGCACTGCTAAATTCTGCCTGTTAAAAAGAAGAAAAGAAACAAAGACACCCCATTTAAAAGAAAATGGAACAGGAGGTTACCAAGGTCTTGTGACTTAAACTCCGATTCTAATTCTGTCTCTATATCTAATCGGCCATTGTGTCTCTGTTTTTTTTAAAAAACCCACTCATTTTCTAATGCTGCATATTTTATCATAAAGCAGAAATCACACTCAGAATAAACGTCCCATTTTGCCACCGGATAGGTCCACCAGAGATGACAGTATGTTCCATAGAGTAACTATGGAACATACTATCATCTCTGGTGGACCTGTCCGGTGGCAAAACAATTCTGGGCTAAAATCAAAAAATGGTTAGAGGGGATAATACAGGAATCAATAAAGGGAGAGCCGGAACAATTCTTATTAGGGATCCCAACAGAAAACTATACAAATGATACACAATACTTAATACTACACATATTAACAGCAGCACGTATAGCCTACGCACAAAATTGGAAGAAGGAGAACCCACCAACAGAAGAAGATTTAATTAAGAAAATCTTAGAATGTGCAGAGATGGATAAACTCACAAAAGAAATCAAAGTGAAAGAGGATACAGAATATTATAAGGACTGGTGTAGATGGTATGAATGGTTGGAAAATAGGAAAGATAATGAAAATTGAACAACAGGGTAAAATCTGTATGTAGATGAAATAAAGGAAGATAGATCATATAAAAGTAGAATAAGATAGAATTAAAATATGTATAAATAGTAAGAAAGGACTGCTTTGAATAGCTGATAAGAAACAGTGATATGTATATAAATGTTGTATGTTTGTCTTGTGTTTTAATGTGTTCAAAATAAAAACCTTTTTATATATAAAAAAAGAATAAATGTCCTGTTTCATAAAAAAGAACAAACAGTTAATATTTGATTGGCAAGAGTCAGAAACCAAACAGCCTGTCTTGTGAAGCCATTTAGCTCCAACATGGCTCTTGGTATCTCGTTCCTTTCTGTGAATTGTTGAAAATTATGTAATATTTAATTTACTGGTGCAAGAGCTCTCTTTTTTTCTGAGACACTCTTCCTTTTCTCCTTAAATTGGAAACCTATCAACACAGGCTGCCATTTTTTTTTAATTGACTGCATTGGAAGATTTTATGGCTGCAGCTGAGTTCAAAACACTTTAAATCCAATTGATCAATCAACAACTGATCTTAAAATGGATGGCACCGTGCTAGGGATTTTCAGAAAGTGGCTGCAGTGTGAAATTGCTGAATAAAAATATCAAGAGGTGTGAATTTATTAACTGGGGTTCCTTGAGAAAATAAAAGGAGGATTAGAGGAAAACATTGACGTTACAGAGAAACTCAGATGCTCTGAAATCTCCTGCCTTGACTCCAGAATCTGATATTCATCAGAAAAGGGAATCAGAAGAACTTAACAAGAGATAAAAGACCTCTTGTGATAAAGCAACCAGATATACTTAAGATATGACAAGCTTCAATCACTGGACGTGGTTGGCTGGAGATTAGAAGAGCTGTAGCTTAAAATATCTGGAGATGGCAGGTTTGTAATCCTGTCAATTTTATCAGATACGTGGAATATTATATTAACATTCAATTGAGAAGAGAGAGAACTGTAGAGTTGTGTCCCCAAACACCTGGAAGGCACCAAGCTGGCTCTAATCAATGATTATTGGTTTGGGTGCAGTCCAGAATACATACCTGTTCCTCGGAAAATCCAGTCAATATGTGTGAAAGGTCTTAAATCTAAAGCCTAGAAAAACTTACGATTATTCTCTTCATTTTTTCCCCAATGGGCTAAAGGTGTGGGAATACACGTCTTCCAGGAAACCTACAGTTTTTCTGATGGTTCTAAGCGGCCCTCCTAAAGACTAACTTTCATTGTAGACCTGCTGGGTCTCCAATCATGGCTGCTTGGAAGACTTGTGGACTTCAAGTCCCAGAATTCCCCAGCTAGCATAGCTGGCTGAGGAATTCTGGGAGTTGAAGTTGAAAAGTCATAAAGGTCCCAAGTTTGGAGATCTCAGTTTTGGATCACGGGAAGAATGTCTGAGTATACCTTTAGCAAGTAGCACAGATCATACAATGAAGAGTATACAGGTAGTCCTCAAACTACAACCACTATTGAGCCCAAAATTTATGTTGCTAGGCGAGACAGTTAAGCGAATTTTCTCCATTTTATGACCTTTCTTGCCATAGTTGTTAAGTGAATCACGGCAGTTGTTAAGTTAGTAACATAGCTTGTTAACTGTTAATGTGGCTTCCCTGTTGACTTTGCTTGTCAGGTCACAAAAGGTGGTCACATGACCCCAGGACACTGCAACGGTCATAAATAGGAGACAATGGCCAAGCCTCTTTGAACAATTTTGATCACGTGACCATGGGGAATGCTACAACGGTTGTTAAGTGTGAAAAATGGCCATAAATCACTTTTTTCAGTGTTGTTGTATTTTAGAACATTCGAAGGGGTTCAAAAATGTTGTAAGTGGAGGACTCCCTGTATCCTAATTTACTCTCCGCCTTTTGATTCTATCTTTTCATCCAACTGCTGAAACCGCAGGCCACAAAGATCTTTTGAAGACCAGGAGATGCAATCTTGCCTCCAACTTTTATAATCCTTCCAAACTCAAAAGTCTCGGAAGGAGAGAACTGGGTTGGATGACAAGAAAGAATCCAGTCAGGTTGGGAGGTGTGGGAATTGAAATTGATTACCTGAGGAGATTAAAATAAAAACTTGGGGGAGGGGAGGGAGGGTTTTCTTCACTTCTCAGAAACTAACCTGCCATGTTAATTGTGTCTTTTTTTTAAAAAAAAAAAGAAAATATATTTTTTTAAAAAAGCTTTCCCCTACTGCTTGAATGACTACTCGCAGTTCACAGTTTTAACCCACAAGGTATATATTTAAAGGCTAGCTTACTAAGAACAAACAATTTGGCTGGAAAGCCCCTTTCTTTGGCTGCCTGAAATTTGCAAAAAGGTGAACAGTCTAAGCTGCGTATTTGAATACTGACACTTCAGGGAGGGGAAGCACCAAAAGCAGGAGCCGCAAGGGAGATTGAAAAGAAGGGCTGGGTTTTCCGCTATTCATACTGAGAGTCCTTTCCAATGACTGAGTAGTTCTCATACATCGCATATATACCATTACTACTACTACTACTACTACTATTGCAATGATGTCAACCACAACCACTGGAAGGAATTAATGAATGTGTGGAAATGAAGGGACCAAAATAATGAAAATGAAGGGTCAGGGACTTTTGGTATGTTCCTTCAAGATATGAAGATATCCCAAGGAAGGACAAAGGCATACAGGATGCAAAAAAACCCAACCCTGTTTTAATTGTTCCTTCCATATATCGCTATAGAAATTTCACATTTAAAAAAAAAAAAAAAAAATCCTCTTGGTCGACTGTACAGGCAGGCTCGACTTACGAACAGCTCACTTAGTGACCATTCAAAGTTACATAACGGCCGCTGCTGTTGCACTACTGTGTTGTGCTGCAGTTACGTGATTTACATTTTCAACATTATCTGGCAGTTTGCAAATCAATCTTGCAATCCCTCACTCACTCATTTACCCAGCAGCAGCCACTTAACTGACAGCTGGAAAGGGGAGTGGGGAGGGGAGGCGAGGAGGTAGGAGAAGACAGGAGAGGAGAGATTCCCACAAAGGATCAGTGGGGAAGCCAGCAGGAAGTCGGAAGTCAGTTGCTTTGATCATTGTTTCTTGGTTTAGATAAGGAAACATCTCTGAAACAGGGGTGAAATCCAGCAGGTTCTGAAAGGTTCTGGAGAAGCGGTAGTGGAAATTTTGAGTACTTCGGAGAACTGGCAAATACCAGCTCTGGCTGGCCGCAGAGTGGGGAGGGAATGAGGATTTTGCAGTATCCTTCCCCTGGAGTGAGGTGGGAATGGAGATTTTGCAGTATCCTTTCCCTGCCACGGCCACCAAGCTACACCACACCCACCAAGCCACGTCCACAGAACCAGTAGTAAAAAATTTGGATTTCACCACTGCTCTGAAACCATGCACAGGTTATTATTGGGAAGAGTTACGACTCCATTACCTAAATGATTCATCAAGCTTTCAGTAAAGAGAACTCTATTTTCTTAGGATTGTTTTAACAAAAGCAGAGGAACAAGCAAACCTTTATCTAACTAGAAACAGCCACCGATTCATTTATCTTGGAACATCCTAAGGGGAGGAAAAAAACATGTTGCCAAAAACATGTTGCCAAGCCCAAATTTTTCATCACATGACTTTGGGGATGAGGCAGCAGTTTGGAGGAGCAATCATTAAGTACCTTATTTTTTTTAGTGCTGCTGTAACTTCCGATGGTCACTAAATGAATGAGTAAAGTCAAGGATCACCTGCATTATAGAAGTTTGCAGCCTGGAGTCAGTTATGAAATAATATGTAATTAAATAATCTCTCTGAGGAAGATGGACAGTTCAGAAATGTGAAAAGCAAATAAATACATAAATAAAAATCTAATAAATACATAAACACATAAACAATGCAAATGCTTACTGTACCTAAAGAGCTGGGGAATAGAAAGATTATGAAGACAAAAAGGCAATCTAAGCCGGCTCTCATGCTCACCTAAGCACTGTTCCATCTCTACATTGCTCTTTCTGATTCAATCATGTCATTTCCATCACTTATCAAATGGGATTTTCTCTGGCCATTGTGCACCGGCCCAAAATCTGCAAAAAGCAAGAGAAGAAAAAGAATGGAATGGAATAGAATAGAATAGAATTTTTTATTGGCCAAGTGTGACTGGACACACAAGGAATTTGTCTTGGTTCATACGCTCTCAAGTGTACATAAAAGAAAAGATCATCAAGAGTTCTAAAAACACTTAACTGATAGTCATAGGATACAAATAAGCAATCAGGAACCAATCAATATAAATCGTAAGGATACAAACAACAAAATTACAGTCATACAGTCATAAGTGGGAGGAGATGGGTGATGGGAACAATGAGAAAATTAATAGTAATGCAGACTTAGTAAATAGTTTGACAGTGTTGAGGGAATTATTTGTTTAGCAGAGTGATGGCCTTCGGGAAGAAACTGTTCTTGTGTCTAGTTGTTCTGGTGTGCAGTGCTCTATAGCGTCGTTTTGAGGGTAGGCATTGAAACAGTTTATGTCCTGGATGTGAGGGGATCGTAATTACAGATGAACCTCAAAGGTACCATTTAGAAAACATGGAGGTCTTTTTCAACATTATTGTTGTTTTTAGAACTATGTTTCACAACCTTCCACTTTTTCTGCACAATGATCCCGTGAGGTGGGTTGGGATGAGTGAAAATGACACCCCCCCTCCCAAATAATCCAAGGACTCAGGCTGGATTAACTGCGATCCTATGGAAAACCCTGGGGTGGGGGGTGGGGATCCACTATACAATCTAAGAGCCATTGCTCAACAATCTAGTTATTGAAAACAGCAAATTTTACTAGTCACTCAAAACATACAAAACGCAATGCAGTAAAATCTTGATGGAAGAATAACAAAATCCCCCAAACAGAGGAATAAACTATGCATATATCAGAATTATGAATATGTAGAATTCACAGAAATAACAAATTCTGTTGAACTATTAGGTCAGGAAAACCATCAAAAATGTTAAGACATTTTTGAAGACAGTCAAAAGAGCACAATTCGGCCCCAGATGTTCATCGTTAAGCATTGTTAGGTGAGTTTTGCCCCATTTTACAACTTTTTTGCCACAGTTCTTAAGCGAATCCTTGCAGCTATTTTTAAGCCAATCCAGCTTCCCAAAATCTTGACTTTGTTGCTTCTCAGAAGCCAGCTGGGAAGATTAAAAAATGGTGACCCAACTGTCATAAGTACATGCCAGTTTCCAAGTGCCTGAATTCTGATCACGTAAACATGGGGATGCTGCAATGGTCGTAAGTGTGAAAAACGGTCGTAAGTCACTTTTTTTCCAATCTTCTTGTAACTTTGAACTGTCCCTAAATCAACAGTTGCAAATCAAATAGCTGTTTTGAAACGAAATTTAACAGATTAAGTTGTATAATCATGAAAATTTAAAAATGAAGGAAGATGTGAATTCAGTAAAGAGGCTGAAAAGGCTTTTATAACATCAAACTGAGAGGGAGGACAGTAAGAGTGTAATTGTTGAAAAGAAGATTGGAAGTCCTTTATATACACCGTATTTTTCAGAGTATAAGTACAAGCATTTTTTGGAGTATAAGACTATAAGACGCACCTACTTTTTTGGGGGAGGAAAACAAGGGAAAAAAAATGCCTCTACCTCCCAGCATCCATCCGATATTCCGGACACCCATTCATCGCCGCCATGGCCCATTCACCGCCACCCATTCACCGCCACCCATTCACTACCACTGCAGCTTGTTTGCAGCCATCCATTTGCTGTCCTGGCCCACCACTGGCCCATTTGCCACCACTGTGCTGCCGTGGCCCATTTGCCACCATTGTTTGGCGCAGCCCATTTGGTGCCCCCCGTGGCCCGTTCAGTGTGGCCCATTTGCCACCACCCGTTTTAAAACAGCTGATCGGTGCCACACCAACCCTCCCTTGCTGCAACATTCGCTATATAAGATGCACCAAATTTCTCACCCACCATTAAGGGTGGGGGAAAGCGCGTCTGATACTCTGAAAAATACGGTACCTTCTTTTTCATCCCTTGCACTTTTTTTGTTTTAATTGTATATTGTACTGTTTTTTTATGACTTGGCTGTGCACCGCCCTGAGTCCTTCGGGAGAAGGGCGGTATAAAAATTTAAATAAATAAATAAATAAATAAATATAGAGTACAATACAAAAGGTTCAGCCATAATGGTTTACAAAAAGTCATAAAAACAAACACCACTGGAAGATCAATGGACAGAAACTCTCTAATACAGATGGATATATCCATTATCCTTACAGGGGCGTGCTGAGGATTTTGTACAGTATCTCTGATAAAATCGCTCAGATTCGGGACGGACTGGACACTGATTGGATAGATCCGGGTGGGTTGGCGGGGACGAGTCTTGAGAGTTTTATCTGGGCTGAGATCGATCCTGTGACTCCCGTTGACATGGACAGGTTGTTGGGTAGGCTGAATCCCACCACATGTTTATTAGACCCGTGTCCCTCCTGGATGGTACTGGCCACACGGGAGGTTACACGAGGCTGGCTCCTGGGAGTTACCAACGCTTCTTTGGTGGGGGGCATTTTCCCCACCGCCTTGAAAGAGGCGGTGGTGAGGCCCCTCCTTAAGAAGCCCTCCCTGGACCCAGCTATATTAGCGAACTACCGTCCAGTCTCCAACCTTCGTTTCTTGGCGAAGGTTGTTGAGAGTGTGGTGGCATATCAGCTTCCTCAGCACCTGGAGGAAACTGTTTATCTGGACCTGTTCCAGTCCGGTTTCAGACCCGGGTACAGCACCGAGACGGCTTTGGTCGCGTTGGTGGATGACCTCTGGAGGGCTCGGGACAGGGGATGTTCCTCTGTCCTGGTCCTGTTAGATCTCTCAGCGGCTTTTGATACCATCGACCATGGTATCCTGCTGTGGCGGTTGGAGGGATTGGGAGTGGGAGGTACCGTTTATCGGTGGTTCTCCTCCTATCTCTCTAACCGTTCGCAGACGGTGTTGGCAGGGGGGGCAGAGGTCGACCCCGAGGCGTCTCACTTGTGGGGTGCCGCAGGGGTCTGTTCTCTCGCCTCTCCTGTTCAACATCTACATGAAGCCGCTGGGTGAGGTTATCCGTGGTTTCGGGGTGGATTATCATCTGTACGCTGATGATACGCAGCTGTACATTTCCACCCCGAACCACCCCAACGAAGCCATCGAGGTGGTGGGCCAGTGTCTTGAGGCCATGCGGGTCTGGATGGGGAGGAACAGGCTCCAGCTCAACCCTTCCAAGACTGAGTGGCTGTGGGTTCCGGCGTCCGGGTACAGTCAGTTTACGCCATCGCTGACTGTGTGTGGGGGAAATATTGACCCCCAGGGGAAGGGTGCGCAACTTAGGCGTTCTCCTGGACGATCGGCTGTCCTTAGAAGAACACTTGATGGCCGTCGCCAGGGGAGCGTTTTATCAGGTTCATCTGATTCGACAGTTGCGCCCCTTCCTTGATTGGGACTCCTTACGCACGGTCACTCATGCCCTCGTCACTTCCCGCCTGGACTATTGCAATGCTCTCTACATGGGGCTCCCCTTGAACAGCACCAGGAGGCTCCAGCTAGTCCAGAATGCGGCCGCGCGGGTGATAGAGGGGGCACCACGTTGCTCCCATATAACACCCATCCTGCGCGGCCTGCACTGGCTGCCGGTAGCTTTCCGGGTGCAATTCAAGGTGCTGGTTACCACCTTTAAAGCGCTCCATGGCTTAGGACCGGGATATTTGCGAGACCGCCTTCTGCCACCGATTGCCTCCCAACGACCTGTGCGCTCCCACAGAGCGGGCCTCCTCAGGGTGCCGTCGACCAAACAATGTAGGTTGGCGGCCCCCAGGGGGAGGGCCTTCTCTGTGGCGGCACCAGCCCTATGGAACGAGTTACCTCCGGGGTTACGCCAACTCCCCGACCTCCGGGCCTTCAAGCGTGAACTAAAGACTTTATTATTTCACCGAGCGGGACTAGCCTAAGAATGTATTTTAGTGAAATTTAATGGGTTTTTAATCGGTCTTCGACTGTTTTAGTGATTCGGCCACTAAATATTTGTTTTTAAATTGTTTTTAAATAGTGTTTATTTATTATATTTATATCATAGTGTTATGTGTATTTTAATATTGGCTGTACACCGCCCTGAGTCCTTCGGGAGATGGTGCGGTATAAAAATGTAATTATAAATAAATAAATAAATATATTATTATAAATCTAGATATAGATACTATAGTACATGAAAACAAGCTTTGGTAAAGAGTAGGTAAGTGTAATGTAGTTTACATTTACACACAAGGAATTGCAGCATGACAATATAAAAGGAAAATTCCTTCCATTAGCAATAGCAGATGACAGCCAATTTGCTGTAGTGGTTAGCGCACCAGGCTAGAAACCTAGAGACTGTGAGTTCTAGTCCCGCTTTAAGCATGAAAGGCAGCTGCGTGATTCTGGGCCAATCACCAGGAGAGTGTGAGTTCTAGCCCCACTTTAAGCATGAAAAACAGCTGGCTGGTGACCTTGGGCCAATCACCAGGAGACTGTGAGTTCTAGTCCCACCTTAGGCATGAAGCCAGCTGGGTGACTTTGGGCCAGTTCCTCTCTCTCAGCCCTAGCAAGGAGGAGACAATGGCAAACGACTTCTGAAATTTTGCCAAGAAAATTGCAGGAACTATGCAGTTGCCAGGAATAAAAAAAAAATGACTTAAAGGCACCAAACAAACAAACCAAAACAAAGAAGAAGATATATTAGATGCTGGCAAAGACGACTCTCACAACTTTTGATTTAGCCTTGTGGGTAGTTCTCTGGTTGTGGGACCTTGATGGGGGCAGAAAGGAAACAAGGGGAGGGGGGGGGGCAGAAACACCGGTGTGCTTTGGTGGCCACAGGCTCACTCCTGGGAACTGCCAAGTTAACTCAGCTGGCTGGAGCGGCACTTATAACAAAAGAACAGCCCTTCATTTCTTCCCCTTTGGCAGGGGAAGTGCTTTTTCCAGTTTCTTTATAATGCCAAGCTGTTGTTTTAATGAAAATCACAGCCGTCCAGGTAGGGGTTGGCACAGGACGCCTGAAAGCAAACGGAAGCAAACAGTTCAAATGTTCGGAATGGGACAACCTGCCCCGGCCAAGTCACCATGGCCAACTCGCTGTAGAAAAACTCAACCACGGTCAACTCACCGTAGGACAATTTAACAGTTCTATTTAATTATTTAAAATAAACAAAAAAAAAATTGTTTAATTTTTGCCATTCGTTCTGTCCTTCCTTTTGCATTTTTTATTTAAGGATTCTATTCCACTATTTCAGGCGTCTGCAAACGTGGCTCCTTTAAGACTTGTGGACTTCAACTCCCAGAGTTCTGGGAGTTGAAGTCCACAAGTCTTAAAGGAGCCACGTTTGCAGACCCCTGCACTATTTCTTTGATATTAGTGTAACAGTTGTTCTGCACCAAGTTGTGCATAGCGAATTGTCATAGACCACAACATTGAGCCCCTGGAGACTACACAGCATCCACCACGCTGTGAATACAGGTAGTCCTCAAGTTACAACCCTTGGTTTAGTGACCATTCAGCGTTAACAACAGCACTGGAAAAAAGCGACTTACAGCCCATTTTCACGCTTACAACCGTTGCAGCTGCCTCATGGTCACATGATCGGATGCTTGGCAGCTGGTTCATATTTATGACCATGGCAGTGTCCCAGGGTCATGTGATCCCCATTTGCGACCTTCTGACAAGCAAAATCCATGGGGAAGCCAGATTCGCTTTAACAACCGTGTCATTAACAACTGGAGTGTTTCACTTAACAACTGTGGCAAAAAAGGTTTGTAAAAACGGGGCAAAACTCATTTATCAACTGTCCCGCTTATCAACAGAAATTTGGGGCTGAATTGTGGTCATAAGTCAAGGACTATCTGTACTTACCCAATTCCTCCAGAAGAAACAGGGCCATTTTTGATCCAAAAGCAGAATTCAGCACTAGATAGTAACTTAAGACTTATATACTGCTTTACCGGCCTCTCTAAGGGGTTTACAGGGTCAGCCTATTGCCTCCAACAATCTGGGTCCTCATTTTACCCACCTGGAAGAATGGAAGACTGAGTCAACCTTGAGCCTGGTGAGATTTGAAATGCCAAATTGCAGGCAGCCGGCAGTCAGCAAAAGAAGCCTGCAGTACTGCATTTTAACCACTGCGCCACCACGGTTCTTAGGCTAATATACCAACCCATAATGCTTTACAGCCCTCTCTAAGCTGTTTACAGAGTCAGTCTATTGCCCCCAACAATCTGGCTCCTCATTTTACCAACCTCAGAAGGATGGAAGTCTCAGTCAACCTGGAGCCCCCATCAAGATCTAACTTTTTTTGGGGGGGGGGACTTTTTCAACATTTGTGAGGCTGGAATTTTCATTGTTAATCAAGACAATTGTTAAGTGAGTCACGTCCAATTTTACAGCCTCTTTTTTGGCATAGCTGTTAAGTGAATCACTACAGTTGTTAAGTAAATTGTCTTTAAGTGAATCCAGACTCCTCCATTTATTTGCTCGTTGGAAGCTTGCTGGGAAGGTCACAAATGACAATCATGTGACCCTGAGATCCTCATAAACGCAGATCAGTTGCCAAGTACCTGAATTTTTGTCACACGATCATGGCAACATTATGATAGTTGTAAGTGTGAGGACCGGTCATTTTTTCGATGCCACAAAAGAATGCTAAAAGAATGTTTAAGTCAAGTACTAGCTTTATAATAAATCCTACTTAAAGTATTGTCCTCACTTACTTTTTGATCCTTTCCCACCTGTAACATAATACAGTTTCGGTATGACAGAGAGTTTCATCTTGGCCAAACAATACACAATCAACTTCCAAGGAAAACACACATGAAACCGGCCTATGTCATTTACTGCTTTTAAAAATCAAGAGTTATTTTAAGATTAACATTTGTTTGCGCCTTTCTGAAATTCCTTGAAGACGTTTCGACCTCCGGCCCCTAATAATAAAAGCAATTCTCTTCTTTTAATTAGCAACCTCTGCAGAACTTGGTGAACATTAGAGGGTGTCCCAACCACGGCGATTTTAAGAGCCATGGACTTCAATTCCCAGAATTCCCTAATGAGCAGTGCTGGCTAGGGAATGTTGGGACTTGAAGTCCACAAGTCTTAAAGTTGTCAAGGCTGGACATTCGTGGTGGAGACCACAAGTCTCCAACCTTTCTGACTTTGTGGGATGGAGGGGAGGGGGGAGGAGGAGACAGGATGGTTGTTCCATGTGAGTGTTGGGCGCACACAGTCCCATTTGCACAAGCAGTGAGCACGCACTCTCGTTGTTGTGGTCTGCCAGCAGCCTGCGGAGCTGGCAATGGAGTTGGACAGCGATGAGGCTGAGGAAGAGCGTGGGCCAGTCCTGGAGGCTAGGGAAGTCCCGGATGAGGACGCTGCGTTGGAGGCTGAGGTGGAGCCAGGGGCATCGGGGAGTGAGGTGCGGACTCCAGAGCCTCCAAAGAGTGACAGTAGTGAGGCAGAGGAACAGGAGGAGCCTGTTCCTAATGCACGCATGAGAAGAGCTGCCAGAAGACAAGAGCAGCTCAAGCAAAGAGGACAACTTAGGAGTAGAGCCAAGAAATGATTGGCCCCTCGCATAAGGCTTAAAAGACCAGCAATGGCATTTGAGCTTTGCCGGAAAACAACGCTGATAGCTTCATTTTCTTGTATTTATTTTGTAGCGGTGTCTTCTAAACTTTTGCCAAGAAAGGCCTTTGGCAGTTTGCCTAATTGGACCAAGGTTTGCGATAGGACTGAGGAATTTGTGTTGGGAGGAATTTATTTTAATTTGAGTTGAACTACGCTGGGAATTCATTCTCAGCTGTTCGAATAAAGTTTGTTTGTTTTTATACTGACTGAGTTTCCTACTACCTACTGGGGCCTGGGTCACAACACTCGTCTGCTGCATGACAAGTGTGAGTGGAGCTGCAGTGGAGCTGCACAAACACAGGGGCTGGCCTGCCACTTCTGCGGACCGGTTCTGAATGGGCCATGGTGCAGGGATTGAGGATCTCTAGTGTAGATTCTATGAATATTTTTTTTTGTAAAAGTATGACCTCTATGGAATATTCCCCCAGGTATTAAGAGTAAACCCCAGGAGATCCCCACCACAACACAATACTCAGTAAAATACAAGCCTCCTTTACAGTTCTCACAAGACTGTGTGACTTAGATTTCCACTCCCTTTTCTTGTCCGTATTCTATTTCTCTCATCCCAGGTTCTAAAAACAACAACAACAACAACAACAACAAAAACCTACAATACATTTCTCAAAGACTAAAGGCGCTGGGAGGTTAGATGTGAATGGTAACAATTGGACTTTCCCCCTGTTATTTACTGGACGTCTATTGGACTATTTCTTAAAAGTGATGTAAAATACAGACGATGTTTCGATGTGGTTGGCTGGGGGAATTCTGGGAATTGAAGTCCACAAGCTTTAAGGTTGCCAGAATTGCACACCCGTGGGTTGAGACGTTTTGGCCACAAACCTCATACTGGAAACTTGCAGACTAAATCCATTTATTCACGGTCCATGCGCGATTAACTTCCAGGGACAGAACGAAATAATGCAGTACTTCCCTACCCTGAGACAAAGGACTACTGTTTTTTTTTTTAATGTAAGGCTCTTTCGACGGACAAGCTGAGCGACTTTATCTTTAAAAGATTTGGTATCCCTTTTCTGCTTTTGAGGGAGATGATAGCAGTTTGTTTCCACAAAAAGAATTGATGCAGTCACCCTTGCTCACAGGTCTTGACAGGACCTGAAAGGAGTATACTTTTTGGAAAATTGTGTCAAGTCCCTTGAAGGTAAAACATATTAGGAGAATAAAAGACCCTGAGGCTGGGATTAACAGAATAACAGAGTTGGAAGGGACCTTGGTGGTCTTCTAGTCCAACCCCAGGCTCCGGGCAGGAAACCCTACACCATTTCAGACAAATGGTTGTCTTCTCTTAAAAACCACCATGGCTGGAGCGCCCACAACTTCTGAATGCCAGTCTTTTCACTGATTTACTGTTCTGTCAGGAAATTTCTCCTCAGTTCTAGGGTGCTTCCCTCCTTGATTAGTTTCCATCCATTGCTTCTTGTCCTGCCTTTAGGTGATTTGGAGAATCAGGCCCAACTCACTTAACAACCGTTATACGTAGCAATGTGCTGTGGTCCGTCAGCAGCCTACAGAGCTGGTAATGGAGTCGGACAGCGATGAGGCTGAGGTGAGGCCAGGGCCATAGGGAAGTGAGGTGCGGACTCCAGAGATTGATAGTAGTGAGGCAGAGGAACAGGAGGAGCCTGTTCCTAATGCATGCATGAGAAGAGCTGCCAGAAGGCAAGAGCAGCTCAAGCAAAAAGGACAACTCGGGAGTAGGGCCAAAAGATGATTGGCCCCTCCCATAAGGCTTAAAACAGACCAGCAACAGCATTTGGGCTTTGCCGGAAAACAACATTGGTAGCTTCGACTTCATCTTCTTCTTCGTCTATGTCTTGCATTTATTTTTGTGACTTCTGAACGTTTGCCAAGAAAGGCCTTTGGCAGTTTGCCTAATTGGGCCAAGGTTTGCGACTGGACTGAGGAATTTGTGTTGGGAGGAATTTGCTTTAATTTGAGTTGAACGACGCTGGGAATGAGGCAATTCTCAGCTGTTCGAATAGTTTGTTTGCTTTTATACTGATTGAGTTTCCTACTATCTACTTGGGCCTGGCTCACAACACAATGGTCCCAATTGTGGTCGTACATTGAGGACTACCGATTGGTTCTTCAGCTTCCATCTGGTAGAAAGAGAAAGACCCATGACTGGATCAAATCAAGATTAGTGTTTAGTACCGATTTATAAGGCCTTGCTAAGACCACACCTGGAATATTACATCCAGTTTTGGTTACCACGATATAAAAAAAGATGTTGCGATTCTAGAAAGGATGCAGAGAAGAGCAACAAAGATGATTAGGGGTCTGGAGGATAAAATATAGAAAGAACGGTTGCTGGGATTGGGTACGTCTAGTCTTATGAATAGAAGGACTAGGGGTGACACAACAGAAGTTGTGTTGAGGGGCTGCCACAAAGAAGAGGGAGTCAACCTATTTTACAACCTATTTTTTCTTTCTTTCTTTTTTTGCTACAGCTAAGTGATTCAATGTAGTTATTGAGTCATGCGGTTGTTAAAGGAATCCGAATGCCTCCCCACCACCACTTTCCTTGTCAGAAGCTGGCTAGGAAGCTCCCACATGGCCATTACATGAACCCAGTATGCTGTGTGCTGTAAATACATGCTGGTTACCAAGCCCCGGAATTTTGAACCCATGACCGCAGGGATGCTGCAGTGGTTGTATGTGTGAGGACCAGTTGTTAAAGTCACTTTCTCCAGGGCCACTGTAACTTCAACTGGTCACTAAATGATTTTGGTTGCAGTACAAATGGTTGTTAAGTCAAGGGCATGATCAATGCCCTCCCATCCAATGGCTTTCCTAAGACTAATAGATACCGATCCCCATGACTGTCATGAACTGGTCCATCTGTAAGCCAGCCAATCCGGTAACTCCATTTTCTTACGCATCATCTCGTAGGAAAAAAAAATATCTTCTCCAAATTGGTTGAACAATCACCAAGGTTACTTACTGAAGACAAGGAAGTCAAAGAACGGAGAGCTCAGGAAACCACAAAAATCTTGATTGAGCATTGAAATTATTACTATCAGATTCTGCAGAGAAATAAGGAAAAAAAATCTACCAGCGGCAGCCTGTATCAAAAATAAAAATCTATGCAAATCACAATTCTTAGGAAACAAGACGAGAGCAGGAAACTTTGATGACAACTTTGTAGAAAGGAGAGCAATAAACAATCCACCCTGGAGGTACTTTCTTGGCGCGGCTGTTCTGTTTCCTTTTCTACCCTATTCAAAACCAGCTACCTCTTTTTATATTAATTCAGGAGCAGGGGTGAAATGCTCCCGGATAGGATCGGATCGCGTGATCCAGTAGCGATTGTGGCCAGTAGTTTGGCGATCTGGTAGCATTGGCAGAGCAAAGCTCTGTCCTTACTTCCTAATTTTAACCAGAAAGTAATGTGTTTTTTTACCTTCTGCGCATGAGCAGAAGGTTTTGCGCATGCACAGGTCTGCGTGCTCATGTGAAATGCGCACAATGCGTGCAGTTCCGGACCAGTAAGGAAGGTAAGTAGATTTCAACCCTGCTCAGGAGCCCTCTTCAAAGCCCAAAGGCTTAATTAAACTGGATAGGTGGAAGGGCATGGACCCATATTATCAAAATACTGTATCACACCCGATTTTCCTAGCTTGCTTGCAGGGACTGAAATCTTGCGGTGCTTGTGTTCACGGAAACACAAAATCAGTTGTCCACACAACCAGGGACCTTTCTAATTAGGTAGCTGGGAAAGCTCTCGTCATGCAACACTCATTTAAAAAAAATGCCATATTTTATAGCAACAACACTTGAGACTTATATACCTTTTCATAGTGTTCTACAGCCCTCTAAGAGGTTATACAGTCTCAGCATACTGTCCCAACAATCTGGGAGCTCATTTTACCAACCTCTGAAGGATGGAAGGGTGGGAATCGAACTCTTAGCTGTGGGCAGAATTAGCCTGAGTTTTGGGCCCAATTGTGGTCAAAAGTTGAGGACTGCCTGGGGCTTAACCTTCTTATCAAGGAACTCATGCTTAAGCCTGCCTGTAGCATCATTATAACCTCCCAGGAAATGGTGCAAAAATTCCCCTTGGTTACAGGGGTCAAGGACCTTAAAAAGACTTAAGATCTGAAAACGCTGTCTTTGAAAACTTTCTGAAAACTTCAGCTGGAACGGAACACCACCAATCCTTTGACCACAGGTGCGAGCTGCCGAGAAGGCGTCACGATATTTCTAAAACATTCCTCTTTCAAACCAGTTTGTTTCCGAATCGGAGTTAGAGGACTGGTTGCGACCTTGCCTGACACAGAATCACGCTTCCCCAACTACTGTATTCCCTTTGACAAAGCTCAGATCCAACTTCCTTCCTTCTGGAAGCAACATCAGTGGCTTCCAAGTTAGTTCTGAATGGGTGGTGCCAGCCCTGTGAGTTAGTCTACTAACAGGAAGCATGCCCCGACGAACTAAATCTACTTTATTGTAAGGTTACGTTTACAAAATTTTAGACGTTTGAAGGAACATTTCTCCCCTGTCACTTTTGGAGCTTAAGAAAGTAGGGAGGGTCCCTTTTTGAGAAGTTTGGCATGTTTCCACTACTGTTGTGGACTAAGCTATCTTTAATCATCCTACTGTTCTCCTGGTTGTGACACTTCCTGCTGACTCTCAAGATTTTTCCCAGGTACCAATAGAGGTAACACTTCTCAGACAGTCGTAGTATTCAATTTTCAGGTCTTCCTGAACTCATCTCACTTGCTTGCTGAGATGCAAGTTTGACAAGGGTGTCAAACTCAAGGCCCGTGGGCCAAATCCGGCCCGCGGGCTGCTTAGATCTGGCCTGCGGGGCTGTCCTGAAAACAGTGAAGGACTGGCCCACGGTACCTTTGCCAGAGAAAATGGAGCTCAGGAGGGCTGAGCGTGGCTGTCTCAGGCTCCGTTTTCAGCTGCAACAGTCTCCTGCAGCCCTCTGCCAGCAAAAATGGAGCTCTGTTTTTTGCTGGCAGATTGTTGCAGGAGGCTGTCACAGCCAAAAACAGGACACAGGAGCCTGTTTTCACTGGCAGAGTGCTTGGGCCACCATAAGCGCCCCTAACACGAGTGACGTCATGCTGGCCACGGCCCCCAAGGTCAAACACAACCCTGATGCGGCCCTCAATGAAATTGAGTTTGACACCCCTGTTCTAGGGAGAATGCAGAGAAGAGTGACAAAGATGATTAGGGGACTGGAGGCTAAAACACACGAAAAACGGTTGCAGGAACTGAGTATTTTTAGTTTAATGAAAAGAAGGACTTGCAGGACAAGAAGCAATGGATGGAAACTAATCAAGGAGAGACCCAACCTAGAATTAAGGAGAAATTTCCTGACAGAACAATTAATCAATGGAATGGCTTGCCTCCAGAGGTTGTGGATGTTCCAAGACTTTGATGTTTTTAAGAAAAGATTGGACAACTGTTTGTCTGAAATGGTATAGAGTTTCCTGCTGGAGCAGGGGGTTCAAAAAATTAGAATAGAGCTGGAAGGGACTTTGGAGGTCTTCTAGTCCAGCCCCCCGCTCAAGCAGGAGATCCTATACCATTTCGGACAAGTGTCTGTTCAGTCTCTTCTTAAAAACCTCCAGTGATGAAGCACCCACAACTTCTGGAGGGAAGCTGTTCCATTGGCTAATTGTTCTCACTTTTAGGAAGTTTCTCCTAAATTCCAGGTTGCTGGTTCCAGGTTAATGAGACATATCCTCTCACCTTTCTAAGTCCATCTTATCAGAAGATAACGGGAACTAGGCCTTAAAAATTTCCTATGGAGCATCCTTCTTTTCTTCCCCACTGAGTAATAAGGATGGGGATGGTAATTCCAAACAACCCAGGGATGCCAGCTAGAGGAAGGTTGCTTAAAAAGACCAAGAACGTTGCATATGGGTCCTTCTCAACCACAAACTTTTTGGACTAGAAGATCTCCCAAGGTCCCTTCCAACTCTTATTCTGCTTGAAAATGACAGATCCGGCCAGGAGAGCCTTCGCATAGACTTGTCTTACATACCGATTCCTTGAGGTCCTTCCTTAACCATCTTGCAGATTGGGTTACTGCAAAATGGGATTCTCTTGATACTTACTTGAAAGCTACCACTGTGTTGTGACCCAGGCCCAAGTAGGTAGTAGGAAATTCAAGTCCGTGAAAAAACAAACAAACTTTATTCAAACAGCTGAGAATTACTTCATTCCCAGTGTAGTTCAACTAAACTAAAGCAAATTCCTCCCAACACAAATTCCTCAGTCCTATCGCAAACCTTGGTCCAATTAGGCAAACTGCCAAAGGCCTTTCTTGGCAAATGTTTAGAAGTCACTGATACAAAAATAAATGCAAGATGCAGAAGAAGACAACGACGAAACTGCCAACATTGTTTTCTGGCAAAGCTCAAACACCATTTCTGGTCTGTTTTAAGCCTTATGGGAAAGGCCAATCATCTCTTGCCTTACTCCTGAGTTGTCCTTTTTGCTTGAGCTGCTCTTGCCTTCTGGCAGCTCTTCTCATGCATGCATTAGGAACAGGCTCCTCCTGTTCCTCTGCCTCACTCCTATCAGTCTCTGGAGGCTCTGGAGTCCGAACCTCACTTCCCGATGGCCCTGGCCTCACCTCAGCCTCATCGCTGTCCGACTCCGTTGCCAGCTCCGCAGGCTGCTGGCGGACCACAACACTCTGGTCCAAATTGCAGTAGTGACAGTAACCACGGACACACCTCAGCATCCACATGGAATAGGACTACTTCAATTGCCCCAGCTATCAGTAGCTTTCTGGGTGCTTTGTGAAGTAACGGTAGCCATTTAGGAACTACTGTCATATCATGGATCAAGACATGTTTTCTCTGTAGGCCCAAGCAAACCTGATCTTTCAGAAATAAGACCTGGCTCTGGCAACAGGAAAAGGGCTGAGAGGGTATATGGCTTCCCTGACAGTGACGTGGCTGTCATGTAACCTTTTAACTATTTTATTTATTTGTATTTATGTCCTGCGTTTATTATTTTTATAAATAATTCAAGACAGAGAACATACCTAATGCTCCTTCCTCCTCCTCCTATTTTTCCCCAACAACAACCTTTCAAGGTGGATTGGGCTGAGAGTGACTGGCCCAACCGAATTGCATGCTTAAAGTGGGACTAGAACTCACAGGCTCCTAGTGATTGGCCCAAAGTCACCCAGCTGGTTTTCAGGCCTATGGTGGGACTAGAACTCACAGGCTCCTGGTGACTGGGCCAAAGTCACCCACCTGGCTTTCATGCTTAAAGTGGGACTAGAACTCACAGGCTCCTGGTGATTGGCCCAAAGTCACCCAGCTGGTTTTCAGGCCTATGGTGGGACTAGAACTCACAGGCTCCTGGTGACTGGGCCAAAGCCACCTGGCTTTCATGCTTAAAGTGGGACTAGAACTCACAGGCTCCTGGTGGTTGGCCCAAAGTCACCCAGCTGGTTTTCAGGCCTATGGTGGGACTAGAACTCACAGGCTCCTGGTGACTGGGCCAAAGTCACCCACCTGGCTTTCATGCTTAAAGTGGGACTAGAACTCACAGGCTCCTGGTGATTGGCCCAAAGTCACCCAGCTGGTTTTCAGGCCTATGGTGGGACTAGAACTCACAGGCTCCTGGTGATTGGCCCAAAGTCACCCAAAACCAGCTTTCACGCTTACGGCGAGACTAGAACTCAAAGCTCCAATTCGCATCCAATTTTCTTTACTGCATTGTTCCACGGTTCCTCCCATTTTTTTTTTAAATGTGGTATCCATATTTGGACAGAGTCCTAAAATAGTATGCTGATTATGCTATAATTAATTTAACGATTATGTGCCATAATTTAGAAATTACACTTCTGTTGATAAAACCTCAGTTGCCGTTGGGGCAGTGTTATCACACTGCTGACTCACATCTATCTAGAGTTTTAAAAACTGCATTCAGAAACTGATGATATAAATCAAGAAAGTTCAAGCATGTTTTCCAGAAAAAAATCCCACCAAGAGATTTCAAAAGTTGGCGGTTCACTCTATGTGCATATTCTTGCCTGCAAGTTCTCTTTAGACGTCTGGATAGCAAACTTCCAGCATGAAATTTATGGAAATTTTCTTTTGCACTCAATCCCCGAGGTACAACGAGTTTAGATGCTGGCATGTAAATATAGCTCTCAGACATTTGCAGCCCATTTATTAATTTCCGCCTTTGGTTAATGAGAGATGCTATCTTGCCGGCAGAAGTCTTGATTCATTGACAGTACCGAGTGAAACAGTCTGCACTTAGTTTCTTCGAAGGTCACCGAAGGAGCATCCCAGGAACCTCCCAGATCTTCAGTTATAACCCAAAGTGGACAAGAAATAGAAGGTGATAAACACAAGGTGCAAATGTGGCAAGAAAATCTCAAGTTCAATTTGTGTTAACTGTGAGCAAAGAACTCAGTCACACTTCCATGAACGAAGAAGCTCTTCAGTTTTGGGCTTTGACAAGTGAAATCTTTGCTTCCTCTTGGGAATCCCCAAGGAAGAAGGGAGGAACAAGGATAGAAGGAAACAAACATGGAAACAAAGCAATAAGGCAGGCAGGCAGGAAGGAACAATGAAAAAAGGAAACAAGGAGGGAAGGAAACAAGGAAGGAACAAGGAAAAAAGGAAGCAAGGACGGAAACAAACACACAAGGAAACAAACAAGGAAACAAGGACAGAAGGAAACAAGGAAGGAACAAGGAAAGAAGGAAACAAGCAAGGAAACAAACAAGGAAGAAGGAAAAATGGAAACAAACAAGGAAACAAGGAGGGAAGGAAACAAGGAAGGAAGAAGGAAAAAAGGAAACAAACAAGGAAACAAAAACAGAAAAAAAGGAAACAAGGAAGAAACAAGGAAAAAAGGAAGGAAGGAAACAAGCAAGGAAACAAACAAGGAGGGAAGGAAACAAGGAAGGAACAAGGAAAAATGGAAACAAACAAGGCAACAAACAAGGAAGAAGGAAAAAAGGAAACAAACAAGGAAGGAGGGAAGGAAATAAGAAAGGAACAAGGAAAAAAGGAAGGAGGGAAGAAAACAAGGAAGGAACAAGGAAAAAAGGAAACAAACAAGGAAACAAGGAGGGAAGGAAACAAGGAAGGAACAAGAAAAAAGGAAATGAACAAGGAAGGAAGGAAGGAAGGAGAAAGAGTAAAATGGGGAAGAAAGGAAGAAGAAAGAGAGAAGCAAGGAAGAAAGGAGGGAGAGAGGGAGGGAGGGAGGGGGTCTTCTCTGTGTTTTGGTGTGACTCCCCTACTACAAGGAACAAAGACTATGTATGAAGACTCAGCATGGAAATGGGAAACTTGTTTTCTGCTGAGCATTTCTGGTGTAAACTCTGAGTTCCTATTCTGCCTTAGCCATGAAAGCCAGCTGAATGACCTTGGACCAGTCACACTCTCTCTCAGCCCAACTCACCTCGCAGGGATGTTGTTATGGGGAAAATAGGAGGAGAAGGTGTATTGGGATACGGTCGCCACCTTCAGTATATCTGCAAACATAACAAAGGCTGGATATAAATATATAAATAAGCAAAAAATGTTCCAACCTATCCATTCAGGTTTCAGGATAACTCTAGCAGGTGAATTCAGGATGTGCGGCTGAAGAAGCAAGTCCATTTATCTGAGGCTGGAGTAGAATTAACCACACACCACCCCTGAGTCATGTTTTGAAGAATGAGTGATTGTAAAATGGTCACACGTGCCAGAAAAGCTGCATGGGTATTAAAACCAGAGTCAACGGAAAGGGAGGAAGTGGCCTTGCAGTGTCAGGGACCGAATTGTAAAGCAAGGAAGTCGTGGTTTCAGTAAACATCTGTGCATCTCTCTCTCTCTCTCTCTCTCTCTCTCCATCTCTCTCCCTCTCAAAAATAGCTTCTATGTACCTATGAATGGGTGACCGTATTTTTCAGAACATCTGGCTGGCTCAAATGCAAGAATGCTGCAAATGCCTACATATCTTTTAAATACAGAATAATGGAGTATAGAAGGGACTCTGGTGGTCTTCTAGTCCAGAGGTCTCCAACCTTGTCAACTTTAAGACTTGTGGACTTCAACTCCCAGAGTTCTGGGAGTTGAAGTCCACAAGTCTTAAAGTTGACAAGGTTGGAGACCACAGTTAGTTCAACCCACTGCTCAGGCAGGAGACCCTATACCAGTGATGGCTAACCTCTTCCAAACTGACTGCCCAAAGTGCACGTGCGCCCGAATCCCCCTAATGCTAGGTGTGCACAGCCCTCATAAATGCGCCCCGCCCCTGTGGATGCGCACACACCTTCACACACGCCCTGCCCCCTGGACATGCACAGCAGACACCTGAAGACCAGCTGGCCGGTGGGAGGTTCGTGCGCATGCGCAGCAGAGCTGAAATGGGATGATGGCTCGCGTGCCGTCAGAGAGGGCGCTGAGTCCCACCTCTGGCACGCATGCCATAGGATCACCATCATGGCCCTATACCATTTCAGATAAATGGCTGAAACCTCCAGTGTTAAGAGCACCCACAACTTCCGAAGGCAAGCCGCTCCACTGATTAATTGTTCTCACTGTCAGGAAATTTCTCCTTAGCTCTAGGTTGGTTCTCTCCTTGATTGTTTATTTTTTATTTTATTCAATTTTTATACCGCCCTTCTCCCGAAGGACTCAGGGCGGTGTACAGCCAAGTAAAATCACAGTATAAATATTAAAAAAAATTAAAACAAACATATTATAAAGTGGCCAAATTTAAAACAAATTAAAATATTAAAATATAAATAACCCAATAAAATTTTAACCCAATAAAATTTTAGGCCAGTCCTGCTTGAATAAATTAGTTTCCACCCATTGCTCCTTGTCCTGCCCTCAGGTGCTTTGAAGAATAGCTTGACTCCCTCTTCTTTGTGGCAGCCCCTGAGATATTGGAACACTGCTATCATGTCTCCCCTAGGCCTCCTTTTCATTAAACTAGCCATACCCAGTTCTTGCAGCTGTTCTTCGTATGTTTTAGCCTCCAGTCCCCTAAGAACAAGAAGCAATGGGTGGAAACTAATCAAGGAAAGAAGCAACTTAGAACTAAGGAGAAATTTCCTGACTGTTAGAACAATCAATAAGTGGAACAACTTGCCTGCAGAAGTTGTGAATGTTCCAACACTGGAAATTTTTAAGAAAATGTTGGATAACCATCTGTCTGAGATGGTAGGGTTTCCTGCCTGGGCAGGGGGTTGGACTAGAAGGCCTCCAAGGTCCCTTCCAACTTTGTTGTTGTTGTTGTTGTTGTTGGTGGT
The DNA here is from genome assembly GCF_028640845.1 of Ahaetulla prasina. Taxonomy (NCBI): domain Eukaryota; kingdom Metazoa; phylum Chordata; class Lepidosauria; order Squamata; family Colubridae; genus Ahaetulla; species Ahaetulla prasina. The sequence continues at coordinate 16,394,709 of NC_080541.1, forward strand.
GGTGGTCCCTTCCAACTCTGTTGTTGTTGTTGTTGTTGTTGTTGTTATTATTGTTATTATTATCTTTGTTGCTCTTCTCTGCACTCTTTCCAGAGTCTCAGCATCTTTTTGGCATTGTGGTGACCAAAACAGGACAGAGTATTCTAAGTGTGGTGACACCAGCATGGTGTAAAGCAGTACTATCACTTTTTGTTGTCTTGATACTATCCTTCTGTTGAAGCATTGGCTTTTTTGGCAGTTGCAACACACTGCTGGCTCATTTTTAAGTGATTGTCCACTAGGATTCCAAGATCTCTTTTACAGTTACTGCTATTGATTCAGGTACCATCTATTCTATACCTGTGCATTTGGTTTTTCCTGCCCAAGAGCAGGACCTTACTTTTCTCACCCTGGAACTGCATCTTGTTGGAATGGGCCCAACACAAGTAGTCTTTGACTTACAACCGTTCGTTTAGTTACCGTTCAAAGTGATAAAGGCACAGAAAAAAGTGACTCTTGGCCATTTTTCATAGTTGCCACCTTTGTAGCATGCGCACGATCATTTGATCAAAATTTAAATGCTTGGAAACTGCTTCATACTTATGACCGTTGCTGTGTCCCACAGTCATGTGCAACCTTTTGACAAGCGAAAGTCAATGGGGAAGCCAGATTCACTTAACAACCGGGTTACTAACTTATCAACTGCAGGGATTCACTTAACAACCATGGGGGAAAGGTCGTAAAAATGGGGCAAAAATCACTTAAACAGCAGAAATTTTGGGCTCAATTATGGTCATACGTTGAGGACTACCTGTACTCAATAGAATAGAATAGAATTTTTTATCGGCCAAGTGTGATTGGACACACAAGGAATTTGTCTTGGTGCATATGCTCTCAGTGTACATAAAAGAAAAGATACCTTCATCAAGAATCATAAGGTACAACACTTAATGATAGTCATAGGGTACAAATAAGAAATCAGAAACCATCAATATCAATATAAATCGTAAGGATACAAGCAACAAAGTTACAGTCATACAGTCATAAGTGGAAGGAGATGGGTGATGGGAACACTGAGAAGATTAATAGTAGTGCAGATTTAGTAAATAGTTTGACAGTGTTGAGGGAATTATTTGTTTAGCAGAGTGATGGCGTTCGGGAAAAAAACTTGTTCTTGTGTCTAGTTGTTCTGGTGTGCAGTGCTCTATAGTGTCGTTTTGAGGGTAGGAGTTGAAACGGTTTATGTCCAGGATGTGAGGGATCTGTAAATATTTTCACAGCCCTCTTTTTGACTCGTGCAGTATACAGGTCCTCAATGGAAGGCAGGTTGGTAGCCATTGTTTTTTTCTGCAGTTCTAATTATCCTCTAAAGTCTGTGTCTGTCTTGTTGGGTTGCAGAACCAAACCAGACAGTAATAGAGGTGCAGATGACAGACTCAATAATTCCTCTGTAGAACTGGATCAGCAGCTCCTGTCTTGACAAGTCTGTCAAGATCAAGAAAATTAAGGTCGGGGAAAAGAGAAACAGCCTTCCTTGAAAAGCTGTCCTGGCCATAATATCCTAGGATGATGGGCAGTGTAATTCAGGTTACTTGTAGGGGACACAATGTTGGGGATGGCTACCTACTTGGCAGTACTTTCTTGGTAGAGCTTACTTCCCTTCTGAAAGCCACCTTTATCCTCAGTTCACTTAAGAGAACATATGCAAATGATTTAAAAACAGCCCCAGCTGTCAATCAAGGAAACACAAACCAAGGTACAATGGAAATACTGATGCGGTAACAGTTCAATACGCAGAGTTAAAAACCAGCTATGAATTCTGTTTATCTTATTTCTAAGAAAATGAAGTGCGTTTGTGAGTGTGTGTGTGTGTGTGTGTGTGTGTGTGTTGAGAGGGAGAGAGAGAGGGAAGGGCAGAGAGGAAGTACGTATCAAGAAAAGCAGATGCCTATGAAATAATCAGAAAGCAGGACTCCAAGATTCATAAATAAAGTACAGTTAGATTTATGGTGCCGATCATATTAATTTTATTTTATTTTATTTTGCAGGGGGCAGGAAATCCAGAATAGGAGATGTACACTTAAAAGCTATATGCCTTAAAAGCTCCACGCTATGTGACTTTACTTGCTAAAAACAAACGAACAAAAACCCTTCAAATTTGGAGCATCTTCTATTCTTCTCTTGCTAGTCTGTCCCACGGGGAATATAGAATACTAACAGAGTTGGAAGGGACCTTGGAGATCTTCTAGACCAACCCCTTGCTCGAGCAGGAGACCCTATACTATTTTAGACAAATTGGTTGTCCAGTTTTCTCTTGAAAACCTCTAATGATGGAGAACTTCTGAAGGCAACCTAGTCCATTGGTTGCTTGTTTCCCCTTAGGGGAAATTGAAAATTTTCTATTTCTTATTAGTTCTAGGTTGCTTCTCTCCTTGGTTAGTTTCTCGTCTTGCCTTTTGGTGCTTTGGAGAATAGGTTGATCCCCTCTTCTTTGTAGGAACCCCTCAAATATTGGAAGACTGCTATTATGTCACCCTTAGTCCTTGCTTGCATTAAACTAGACATACCCAATTCCAGCAACCATTCTTCCTATGTTTTAGCCCCCAGGCCTCCCTACTCATTCTTGTTTCTCTTCTCTGCACTCTTTCCAGAGTCTCGACATCTTTTTTGTATTGTGGTGACCAAAATACGATATGCAGTTTTCTAAATGTGGTCTTATTAAGACTTTTTAAAGCAGTACTAGAATGTCATGTGATCTTGATTCTATCCTTTTATTAATGCAGTCTAAGGTTGCATTGGCTTCTTTGGTTGCTGCTGCTGCTGCACAAAATTAATCTGGGCACTGCCTGAATCAAAACCAGTTTCCCCTCCTAATGAAAATCAGAACATAGCTGGAAGGGACCTTGGAGGTCTCCTAGTCCAGCCCTCTGCTCAAGCAGGAGATCCTATACCATTTCAGACAGGTGGCAGTCCAGTCTCTTCTTAAAAACCTCCACTGATCAAAATCAAAATGAGAATAGAGCTGGAAGGGACCTTGGAGGTCTTCTAGTCCAGCCCTCTGCTCAAGCAGGAGATCCTATACCATTTCAGACAGGTGGCAGTCCAGTCTCTTCTTAAAAACCTCCAGTGATGAAGCACCCACAACCTCTGAAGACAAAGTCATTCCACTGATTAATTGTCCTCACTGTTAGGAAGTTTCTCCTCAATTCCAGGTTGCTGGTTCCAGGTTAATGAGGCATTATTCCAGGCTCCAGGTTAATGAGACACATCCTCTCACCTTTCTAAAGCCATCTCATCAGAAGATAACCTTAAAGATTTCCTATGGAGCATCCTTCTTTTCTTCCCCAATGAATAATAAGGATGGAGATGGTAATTCCAAACAACCCAGGTTGTTTAAAAAGACCAAGAACGTAGAGTATGGGTTCTTCTCGACCACAAACTTTTTCGACAGCCCCTGGAAACAAGAAAAAAGTTTTGTCTCGCAAAATTACAAAAATTTTTTTGTTTTTTGTCGTCAATGGTGGAAGCTGCACACTTGGGCTTTCCTGAGAGTTTCTGGCGGTACGGAAAGGTTAGCTGCTGATATTTTCCCCAACCGGTTGAATTTTTGCATACGCCCACAGGAAAGAGGGTTGGTTAATTCCTTCGTACACACCTGAGTACCCATTTCCCCAACTATTCGGCATCTACATAGTGTGAGGGAAAGATTTTAAAAAAGAAAATCTGACTCATTCACACACTATCATTTTTATTAAACACATTCAGTTATCTGAGAACCGGTTAGGAAATCTAAGGTACTAGAATAAACTGCTTGGTTTCTTTCTTTTTTTTTCAGAAAAAAAAGAGGGAGGACGAGAGATGACAAGACTGGGGACAGATTGTGGGAGAAAAAGGGAAAAACAAGGAAAACTTCATGTTTCCTCCTTCCATCAACCGGCACAAAAAGCCTCACTTGAGATTCCCTTTCCCAATTATGGAAATATGACAAATCTGGGCGTTTTATGGCCTCCCCCAAGTCACATCCGAACCCTTTGGCAGACTAGGTGGCTCAGTGGCTAAGACACCGAGCTTGTCAATCCGAAAGGTCAACTCCCTACCACAGCTCTCCTGCGTGTGCAGGGGGTTGGACTAGACGACCTCCAAGGCCCCTTCCAACTCTGCTACTGTTACTGTAATTGTGACAATTAGTACGGCTATTATTAGTACGGCCTACCTGAAATCAATCAGAAATTAGAAAACAAATGTAAATAAATGAATAAATAAGCATATGGCATGGACAGAATGCAACAGCATCGTCTATGGAGATTCTCAATCGTCATCAGGTCATGGTTGTCCCAAAAGTGCTTTTTCAGAAGGCATCTGAACTTCCTTGTTGTTGTTGTTTTTTTCTTTTGAAGATGTTTCGCTTCTCATCCAAGAAGCTTCTTCAGCTCTGACAGGACAGTGGGGGAACGGAAGGATTTATATTCCTTGCAGACAGCTGGTCATTTGCATCCTTTTAGAGCAGGGGTCTCCAACCTTGGTCCCTTTAAGACTTGTGGACTTCAACTCCCAGAGTCCCTCAGCCTGCAAAGCTGAGGTCTAGAGCAGGGGTCTCCAACCTTGGTCCCTTTAAGACTTGTGGACTTCAACTCCCAGAGTCCCTCAGCCAGCAAAGCTGGCTGAGGAACTCTGGGAGTTGAAGTCCACAAGTCTTAAAGGGACCAAGGTTGGAGACCTCTGTTTTAGAGGGTCATTGAAGCACTTGGAGGTTTATCTGTCTCCTCAGGGTCACCTGAGTAGTGCAAATGGTTCCTGTAGTCTGCAATTTTCCCCCCTGGAAATCCATTGCTAATTGTCCACACCATTCCAAGGGTGTTCATCCCAAATCGTATTTCTAAAAGTCTGTGGAGATTCTCAGTCACCCAGGTCATGGTTGTCCCAAAGGAGCTTTTTCAGGAGGCAACTGGCCTTCCTTGTTTTTTTTTTTTCTTTTGAAGACGTTTCGCTTCTCATCCAAGAAGCTTCTTCAGCTCTGACAGGAGAGTGGGGGAATGGAAGGATTTATACTCCCTTGCAGACAGCTTGGTCATCTGCATTATTTTAAGAGAGTCGTTGAGGCTACTTGGAGATTTATCTGCGTCCTCAGGGTTACCTGAGAAGTGCAACGGATGCATGAATGGATTTTCAGAAAAAACTGCAGACTACAGGAACCATTTGCACTGCAGTTTGAGATGCAGACAACGGAGACTCATCCCCAACAGCTTGCAGTGAAGGCACCCCGGGTAGAAAAACATCCTGCAGCCAAGAAAGCTCCACATCCATTTGCAGGACTCGGGTGACCCCGAGGACACAGATAAACCAGCAATCAAGTAGTTGACTAAGAGCCGTGGTGGCGCAGTGGTTAGAATGCAGTATTGCAGGCTAATTCTGCCGGCTGCCGACTGCCTGCAGTTCGATTTTCACCGGCTCACGGTTGACTCAAGCCTTCCATCCTTCCGAGGTCTGTAAAATGAGTACCCAGATTGTTGTGGGGGGCACGATGCATACTTGTTTACAGAGGGCTGTAAAGCACTATGAAGCGGTATGTAAGTCTAAATGCTATTGCTATCAATGTCGTTCCCAAGGCTCTCCATGAGTCCACCTCTCCCCCACCCCCAGAAACTTGGCACGAGCACCCTTTTTCCCCATCTACCCCTTAGCTTTTTCTGATTCAGCAAAGGCCGGGCTAAGAAATGTCATCTCTCACGGGGTAATTTTAGCCCCTCCATCAGACAAGTATCTCTATTGGGCTCGGACAGATGGTGAGATACCTGTAAGGAAAGGAGAGCAAAAAGAACAGACCAAGTCAGAGGATGGCCTGCGTTGAAAATAATTAGGCAATTTGATGCACGAGAAGCGTGCCAAATCGCACACTGTTTCTTGGACAGCACTGAGCACACAGACTGTGTCTGCACCTTTCACACTTAAGCCCAAGGACTGCTCAAATTTAAGCAGCTGGAAAAAAGCCAGCTAAGAATAGAATAGAATAGAATTTTATTGGCCAAGTGTGATTGGACACACAAGGAATTTGTCTTGGTGCATAGGCTCTCAGTGTACATAAAAGAAAAGATACGTTCATCAAGGTACAACATTTACGAGACGACTTCCGGTGTCCGGTGGCAACGGACGTCTGGAAGGCTTCTCTTGCCTCCAGTGTCCGAATCCGGCCGCCGCCGAGGCCCTTAGGGGCCAGGTGTTCCGAAAAGGACACCTGCCGCACGGACGGCTCGCCAGGGGTCTCCCAGCCGATATACAGGACTGGGGGGACCGATGCTGGCGCGTCCTAGGCTCGGCGGGGTTCGGAGGCTACAGGCCGCGGCCATTACTTTGGTCGTCGCCTGGGCCGCTGTGCCCGGTGACACCGGGGCTTTGGATTTATAATTGCAGCAGCCTGGTGGTGAACAGGGAACGGAGAAGAATTGAGGAATGAAGAAGGGAAGGGAATATCGGCAAACGTGAGTGGAGTATTCCGGAGTGCGGGGGGGTTTTTTCTCCCCTGCGACTGGAAGGAGTACGAATCACTTTGGAGAGAGGAGAACTAAAATAACAAGATTACCGGTTTTGTGGAGCTCTGGAGAGAAGAGGTGATGGAGAAATTTAGGAGGGAGGGTTTGAGGCCCCCCCTCCCTCTGGGGAACAATGGTGGCGTCCAGCTTCCGCCTTCACTATGAGAATCTTGATGACATCACTTCCTTGACTTCCTGGTTGATTAACTGTACTCTGGACTCGTTGCTCCTGTGAGTGCCCCTGGTGGATCCGGAGGAAATTATAAGGATACTGTGCTTGCCTGAGGATTTTGAAAATTTTTTTTTTAAATGGCAAAAGGTCAGAGACCAACTGCTGGAGAAATGGAGAGAATTCTGGAAAAGTTATCTAATATGGACAAGAAACTGGATGAAATAAGAGCAGAAATTGTGACTATCCAAAAGGATTTAAAGGATACTCAACAAGTCTCAGCAGAAAATAAGCAGAAAGTGGAAGGTCTGAGGGTGAGATGCGGCAGTGCAGAAAAGAGGGGAGACGACAAGCAATGCTGTGCTTGGACTACAGATGGATAAAATGTCTTATTTCCTTAGGTTTCAAAATTTGGAAGAAGTGGACCAAGAAGACTTGAGAGATGTTGTGACTAAACTGTTGGGAGAATTTCTTGGGAGAGGTGTTGATTTTATGAATTGGGATGTGGATCGAGTTTATAGAGTTAATTCACAATATGCACGCATGCAGTTCCTAGAGAGGTTCATGTCAAATTTGTGAAAAGAGAGACGAGAGATGAAATTCTTAGAAAACATAGGAGTGGGGCACTGACTTATAGGGGCAGGGAGATAGCCATTCTGAGGCAGATTCCCAGACAGGTACGTGAAATGAGAAAGAAATATTACTTTTTATCAAGCAAATTGTACCAGAAGGGAGTGGGCTTCAGATGGCTGATGCCAGAGGGATTGATGATTTTCCGGGAGGGCATTACGAAAAAAATTAGTACAATTGCGGAGGCTGCGGCCTACGTGGAGGAACACAAAGCCCTCCTGGATTTAGATGACCCAGGAATTGAAGAAGGGGAGGTTATAGACCATGGGGCGGAGGCGGCTGCCGCTGTTGCGGCCCTGGAATTGGGTCAGGCTGAGCCCAGAGTTCTGAGATCCAAAACTAGGAAGTGACAAAGATATTTGGTATTGTGTTGGTTTTCCTTATTCTCTTTCGTATGATATTCTGATTATTCTTGACCCTTCCTTATTGTGTATGTAAGATTGAAACTTAGCTACTTCGTATCACCTGCTTGCCATATGGCTGTTGTATGTGTTTAAAATTTTGAGTAAAATTCTTATCATGTATAAGAAAAATGAAAATTTACCATACCTGATATGTATTTGCATAAATCTTTTTTGACCAATAAAAACTTTTTATATATAAAAAAAAAAGGTACAACATTTACAACACAATTGATGATCAATATATCAATATAAATCATAAGGATTGCCAGCAACAAGTTATAGTCATACAGTCATAAGTGGAAAGAGATTGGTGATGGGAACTATGAAACGATTAATAGTAGTGCAGATTCAGTAAATAGTCTGACAGTGTTGAGGGAATTATTTGTTTAGTAGAGTGATGGCCTTCGGGAAAAAACTGTTCTTGTGTCTAGTTGTTCTGGTGTGCAGTGCTCTATAGCGTCGTTTTGAGGGTAGGAGTTGAAACAGTTTATGTCCAGGATGCGAGGGATCTGCAAATATTTTCACGGCCCTCTTCTTGATTCGTGCAGTATACAGGTCCTCAATGGAAGGCAAGTTGGTAGCAATTATTTTTTCTGCAGTTCTAATTATCCTCTGAAGTCTGTGTTTTTTTTGTTGGGTTGCAGAACCGAACCAGACAGTTATAGAGGTGCAAATGACAGACTCAATAATCTGTCATAAGCTGATTAAGTATCCTGTTAAAAGGAAAATAGCGCACAAGGGCAACGTAAGATCTCCCAGATAGGTTCAGCGATCGCTTATCATTCATCCTGGATATTCAGGACAGTTGAAGCCAGGGTCTTTTAAATGGTTCTCTCCCTGTGATCAGGATTGGAATTCGGGGCTTCCAACCACCCACTATTTCATTCCCATGATTCAGTCCAAATATAGAACATTAGTAGGACAGTAGGCCTTCAAAACACACATCAGAGGATCTTCTCTAATGGCAAAGCCAAGGAATATTAATATCCCTGTGAGATGGTGCATGCTGGGAGCAAGTAGTCCTCAAGCTACGACCGCAACTGTGCCCCAAATTTCTGTCGCTAAGTGAGACAGTGGTTCTAAGTGAGTTTTGCCCTGTTTTACCACCTTTCTTGCCAGAGTTGCTAAGTGAATCCCTGCAGTTGTTATGTTAGTAATACCGTTGCTAAGTGAATCCGGCTTCCCCATCAACTTTGCTTGTCAAAAGCTCGCAAAAGGTGATCCACGTGACTCCGGGACGCTGCAACCGTCATAAGTATGAGTCGGTTGCCAAGCGTCTGAAATCAGTAGTGGGTTTCAATTTTTTTTTACTACCGGTTCTGTGGGCGTGGCTTGGTGGGTGTAGCAGGGGAAGGATACTGCAAAATCTCCATTTTCTCCATACTCCAGGGGAATGATACTATAAAATCTCCATTCCCACCCCACTCCAGGGGAAGGGTGCTGCAAAATCCCCATTTCCTCCCGATCAGCTGGGACTTGGGAGGCAGAGAATAGATGGGGGAGGGGCCAGTCAGAATTTTTACTACTGGTTCTCCGAACTACTCAAAATTTATTTATTTATTTATTTATTTATTTGTTAAATACATATATATATAAGCATAAATTGAAAACATAAAATGAATACAATTAAAAGGATATGATAAGAAATTTCCGCTACCGGTTCTCCAGAACTGGTCAGAACCTGCTGAAACCCAGCTCTGGTCTGAATTTTGATCACATGACCCTGGGGATGTTGCAACGGTCAGAAGTGTGAAAAACTTCCCCTTTCCCCCATTAAGTCATTCTTTTTAACAGTCACTAAATGAAATATAAGTCAAGAATTATCCGTACCAGACCCAAAAAGGGCTAGGATACAAAATTCAAAGGCACTCAGCCCTCTAAGGCAGGGGTCTCCAACCTTGGCAACTTTAAGACCTGTGGGCTTCAACTCCCGGAATTCCTCAGCCAGCTTTGCTTTGCTGGCTGAGGAACTCTGGGAGTTGAAGTCCACAAGTCTTAAAGTTGCCAAGGTTGGAGACCCCTGCTCTAAGGTCACATTATGAATGACAGCAGCACAATTAGAAAATCCGTATGAAAACTAAACAGCCACTGTATAAGTGTGGCCCAGGCAGAATGCAATCCTAAAATTTCTCCCATGCAGGTGACAGTGAGTGAGTTTTGCTCCCCATTTTACGACCTATTTTGCCACTGTTGTTAAGTGAATCGCTGCAGCTGCCAAATTAGTAACACGGTTGCTAAGTGACTCCGGCTTCCTCATTGACTTTGCTAGTCAGAAGGCCGCAACAAGTGATCACCTGACCCCGGGACAATTGCCAAGTGTCCTAAATACAGGACAGCTGCCAAGCATCCGGATTTTGGTCACGAGACCATGGAGATGCTTACAACGGCCATAAAAGTGTGAAAACCGGTCATAAGTCCCTTTTTTCAGGACCGTTGTAACTTCAAATGATCATTAAACCAGGACCACTGAGAACAACCTGTATTTTCCACCTGAACGCTTGAGAACAAGGCTGATACAACACCTCAACACCGAAGAATTGGGGTGTAGGTGAAATTGTTTCCTCTCTCCCAAACGGAGGGCTCCCCATACCCTTCCCCTTCCCCGCCCTGTGCTCCATGCAGCTTTGCTTATGTCTGAACACACGTTTCAGGCATTCCCAGAAACCTATTAATGGAGTAATGGCTTCAGCACCAAACCATTTGCTAGCATCAGCTGTGACAAGTTGCTTGATGGACAACAAGCAGACTGATTAACCTTTGAGCAGCGTAACTCAGGTTTAAACAGGGGAGTGGGGGGGGGTGTTGTCTTTTCATTGCAACGTGTCTGTGCAGAGCTGGCAACCTGATCTTAAATGTTCTTAACACCACCATAATTGCAATGGCAACCTGGGCTAAGAAAACCCTGGCTGTTTCTATCTGAGATCCATGCTTTTTTCCAAGGCCTTTAATTCAATTTTGTTTCAGCTTGACCTGTGCCACATTTGGCAAAGTCTTCCATAGCTGAATGAACTCCAAGAACCTAGTGAGGTTCTGGATGCACTCAGTAGGCATATCTCTATTGGAAAGCCAGAATAACAGAGTTGGAGGGGACCTTGGAGGTCTTCTAGTCCAACCCCTTGCTCAAGCATGAGACCCAATACAACTTCAGACAACTGGTTGTCCAATCTCTTCTTAAAAACCTCCTGTGTTGGAGTACCCACAACTTCTAGAGTCAAGTCGTTCCACTGACTGATTGTTCTAACCGTCGGGAAATTTCACCTTAGTTCTAGGTTCTCTCCTTAAATTAGTTTCCATCCATTGCTTGTTGTCCTGCCTTCAGGTGCTTTGGAGAATAGCTTGACTCCCTCTTCTTTGTGGCAGCCTCTGAGATATTGGACATGACTGCTATCATGTCACCCCTAGTCCTTCTTCTCATTAAACTAGATACCCAATTCCTGCAACTGTTCTTGATATGTTTCAGCCTCCAGCCCCCTAATCATTGGTTGCTCTTCTCTGCATTCTTCCTAGAGTCTCAACATCTGTTTATTCCGTGGCAACCAAAACTGAATGCCGTATTCCAAGTGTGGCCTTACCAAGGCATTATAAAGTGGTAACAACACTTCACGTGATATTGATTCTATCCCTCTGTTAATGGAGCCTTGAACTGGGTTGGCTGCAGCACTAATGGATAAGGATAAGAACTGCAGCAGGATTCAGGTCTATAGAGATTCTCAATCATCCAAGATCAGAGTTGTCCCAAATGTGCTTTTTTTTTCAAAATGTATTTTCTTCTTATTGTTGTTTTTTCCTTCGAAAACATCTTGCTTCTCATCCAAGTAGCTCCTTCATCGGAAGTGAAATGTTTTCAAAGGAAAAAAAAACACCAACCAACTAGAAAGCCCAGTTCCCATTTGCAAAAAAGCACCTTTGGTGCAGCTGGATACCTACAGCTAGGGAAGCGCAGGTTAGGCTAAAACGGGGTTGGCTAAATTGCCTTTCACCATATATGGTGGGAACCCAGCCATCCCCTTTGTATTTTGGGCAAATCCACACTTGCCTTAGCCCAGGGGTCGGCAACCTTAAACACTCAAAAGAGCCACAAAGGTCCTAACCAGAAGACCCCCCTCCCCCGGTTCAATTCTGGAGCCAACCGGAAGTCCAGTTCCCCCACCATAGTGTGCGTCTCCTCCTAGCACAGCGTCCTTTTTCCTCTACCTGTCCTAACTGAAAGCCCTATAAATTGTGCAGCCGGCCAGAAAACCCACCCCTTGCCATAAAGTTTCCTCCTGGTGTGCCCAGCTTTCCCCCCTAACTCAGCGGTTCTCAACCTGTGGGTCGGGACCCCGTTGGGGGTCGAACGACGATTTGCCAGGGGTCGCCTAAGACCATCGGAAATATGGGAAGTATACTTGCGAGTCGAAGAATCGCGCTCCAATGGTTGACTCCACAAGCCAGCTGCAGGCTCTTCAAATCGCTAGCCGAATTCGACTTCAGGCGCAATGAATTAAAAAAGAGAGAAATCTTTGCTCTCACGTCTCCCTCTCAAGCCAGCTGCAATCACTCCCAATCGCTAGCCTAATCTGGCTTCAGGCGCGATAAACTTAATAGGGGAGGAGTCTCCGCTTTAATGCCTCCGTCCTCAAGGCAATCGCAAGCAGTTCAGATCGCTAGCCAATACGGCATCAGGCGCGATAAATTCAAAACGAAAATAATTTTATGGTTGGGGGTCGCCACATCGTGGGGAATTGTATTAAAGGGGTCGCAGCACTATAAAGGTTGAGAACCACTGCCCTAACTGGAAGCTCTTCTCAAAATTGTGGCGACGACAGGGAGCCGCAGCAGAGGGATGAAAGAGCCACATGCGGCTCCAGAGCTGCAGGTTGCTGCCATCTCCTGCCTTACCTGATCGCATTGGTGGTTTGGGCACTGCAGATTTTACAAAAGCAGCTTTTTTTCAGAAAACTGGTCCAGTCACATCATTATGCTAATCTCCCTTCCAAAGTCATTCTTAGAAGTACCTCCTTGCTGCTTTTTAGCTCCTTAAGAGAAACAGAGATTATCTCCTTAAGAGATGCATCTGAATCTCCCTCAGGTAAAGCTAATGAAGTGATAAACAAGGATGGGTGATCAATAAAGAAGAGCTTGAATTAGTTACCTTGTGTTCCTGTTTCCTGCTCTCCTCCAAAACATTTGCATCACAATTCGCAGGTGCTCCATTTTGCTTCTCCTTTTTATGTCAATCACTCTGTGGCTAATTTCCATTTTCCTTGGCTTCAGAATCAAATCCTTTCTTTCTTCCTTCGGCTTCTTGCTTCTCTCCAAAGGTGTTACGGTTGCTGGTCCACTCCATCCTTATGAAGGATCGTTTTGAAAAGGCCGACACAACCATCCATTCAAAGTTCTTCTCATTTTCACTTTAAAAAAACCCCAAATATATCCTAGGAATACTATCCAAAATGTAGCCTCATGAGTTTGCTCTTCTTAGATGTCTGGGGGAAAGGAGAAGAGAATAGCTGACAAACACAAATCACAACTTCTAACATAAGATCAGTTTATTTTAAGAAATCATCACTTTCGCTAATGAGAAATTAGCAGTCTTCATCTTTAAAAGGTTTTCTTTTACTGTAGGGGTGTCCAACCTTGGCAGCTGTAAGACCTGTGGAAAACTCCCAGCATTACCCAGCCACGTATGAATTCTGGGAGTTGAAGTCCACAAGTCTTATTGGCTGGGGGATTCTGGGAGTTGAAGTCCACAAATCTTATTGGCTGGGGGATTCTGGGAGTTGAAGTCCACAAGTTTTATTGGCTGGGGGATTCTGGGAGTTGAAGTCCACAAGTCTTACTGGCTGGGGGATTCTGGGAATTGAAATCCACAAGTCTTACTGGTTGGGGGATTCTGGGAGTTGAAATCCACAAGTCTTATTGGCTGCGGGATTCTGGGAGTTGAATTCCACAAGTCTTACTGGCTGGGGAATTCTGGGAGTTGACGTACACAATTTGGGGGATTCTGGGAATTAAAGTCCACAAGTCTTAAAGTAGCCAAAGTTGTACACTCGCTTTAGAGAAAAGGTGAGAAATAAGACCCAATTAGAAAATCAACAGGGCCCAGTGCAAACCAAGTCAGTAACAATCTTCTACATCTTCACTGTAAGGAAATTCATTTTATATCTTTCTATTGGTAGCTAAGTTTATGTGTTGTTTCCAGCCAGCTCCCGACAAGCAAAGCGAATGGGGGAAGCTGGATCTGCTTAGCAACCTGATTCACTGAATGAATACAATGATGTATTTAACAACCGTGGCAAAAAAAAAGGACAGGTGCGATTCACTTAACAATCATCTTGCTTAGCAATGGAAATTCTGGTACCAATTATGGTTGTAAATTGAGAACCACCTGTGTACAAGTAGAGCAAGTTAGTTTATGGTTTCAAAATCCTATGTTTGGTAGCACCTTTTCCAGCTAAGCTATTTTATTAAAAGGCACAAGCCTTTGGGAGCTGCAGCTCACTTCACTGAATGCATAGAAGTGGTTGGATTGATAGCAATAGTAATAGCACTTAATACTTATATACCGCTTCATAGTGTTGTACAGTCCTTTCCAAATGGTTTACAAATGTCAGCATATTGCCCCAAGCAACAATTTGGGTCCTCATTTTACCGACCTGGTAAAGATGGAAGGCTGAGTCAACCTTGAGCCGGTCAGGCTTGAACTGTTGGCAGTGAGCAGTGAGTTTGCCTGCAATACGCACTCTAACCACTGCACCACCACGGCTCCTGGTGTTGCAAGATACTTTTAAATGTAAGGGCCCTGTATTTCAATATATATCACTCCAGTTGGGTTTCTCAACCTTGGCAGCTTGAAGTTGTGTCAATTCCCAGCATGCGGGTTGAGGAATTCTGGGAATTTTAAGTCCAGAGATCTTAAAAAGTTGTGAAGATTGAGAAACTCTAGGTCTAGATACTCTACATGTTGAATGAAGTGAGAAAAAATTATGCCAAGGTTGTCAAACTCAAGACCCAGGCAGCGGATTATAATATATATAATATTGGTTGGCTCAGGGGTCTGCAAACTTGGCTCTTTTAAGACTTGTGGACTTCAACTCTGGGAGTTGAAGTCCACAAGTCTTAAAAGAGCCAAGTTTGCAGACCCCTGGGTTAGCTGGAAAAGGGGCTACCGGGCTACTTTGATTCCAGTTATCGCTGAGATGGAGAGAAAATCAAAAGCAAATAAGACAACTGGAAAGGGTGTGTGTGTGTGTGTGTGTGTTGTGTGTAACCACGTGTTGGGGAATTTGCACTTTATCCTGAGAATCTTTTAAATTCAAGGACTGTTTACATAACAAAAGTCAAGTTTGTAGGTGTGTGGAAGGCGAATCAGTTAGATCTGCTGATCCTTGGTATCCACGCCTGACTGCAGGCATTTATTACTATCGTCGTTCTCTCTCTATCACTTCAATGCACCCAATGCACCCAGAGCGGGGTGATTATGATTAAAGATTAAATGACGTTTTAAACGAGGCTTTCATTTGAAGGAGAGAGAAAAAGCTTGCCAGCTAAAACACGGCAATTTTAGTGGCGAAGTCCTGTATCTACGAAAAGGAAGTCCTACAGCGAGAGTACGTTTACAATGAGAAGGGAAAAAAAAGAAACTGCTCTCTCGTTTGCATACAGGGGGTCCTCGACTTACAAGAGTTTATTTAGTGACCATTCAAAGATACAATGTCGTAGGGGGGAAAAAAAGGGACAAGATCGTTTTTCACACTTACGACCACTGCAGCATCCCCCATGGTCACGTGATTTATAGGTTCAGATGCTTGACCACTGATTCATATTTATGACGGTCGCAGTGTCCCAGGGTCATGTGATCTCCTTCTGCGACCTCCTGACAAGCAAAGTCAATGAGGAAACCAGGTTCACTTAACAACCATGTTACTAACTTAACGACTGCAGTGATCCACTGAACAACTGTGGCAAGAATCATCGTAAAATGGGACAAAACAAGTTTCTCTCTTAGCAACATAAATTTTGGCGCGCAGTTCTGGTCGTAAGTTGAGGACTTCCTATAGTTCCAGTGCAGAGACGGCAGCTTGTAGAAACTTCTGCCTTTTTATAAAACTGGTTAAAAGATGCTACTAGACATTTTTTTTGTTTGTTTGTTTATATGCGACTTCTCCAATGACGCACTGGTGTTTGCAATGCACAAACATTTCTGCCCATTACATTCTGTTTAAAATTAGCTACTTGATTCACATTTAACAAATGTGCTTCAAAAGGCTTATTTCATTAGCCTTATTATGACCATTTATCATTCAGGGCTAATAGGAAACCTTTGATTATTATTATTTTTTTTTTAAAAAAGAGTTAGCCCAAGTTAGAAAAAGAGAAACCTTCAGTAGAATATATGAAACTAGGTTACGGTTTAATGCACTGGGTGATTTAAGGTAAATAAAACAGGTAGTCCTCGACTTATGACCGATCACTTAGTGACCAGTTGAAGTTACAACAGAAGCTACTTATGACGCAAATTCAAAGTTACGACACTCTGCAGTCACAGCTGTCTTTTGGGCACTGGGAATCCTGCAGTTTACATGACTCTGGTTTTCAAAATTTCTTTTGTTTTCTGACATGTTTCTGGAGAAAAAAAAACACCCACTGGATAAAATTGATTCACTTAACAACTGCTGCAAATGAAAGTCATAAAATAAAAAGAGTCAGGTTATATGGTGGCCTGTTTAACCGGTGCAAAGCAGGTTCTGACAAGTTCTGGAGAACCGGTAGTGGACATTTTGAGCCGTTTGGCGAACCGGTAGCAGAAATGTTGAGTAGTTCAGAGAACCGGCAAATGCCACCTCTGGCTGGCCCGAGTGGGTTGGGAATGGAGATTTTGCAATACCCTTCCCCCAGGAGTGGTTTGGGAATGGGGATTTGCAATATCCTTCCCCTGAAGTGGAGTGGGAATAGAGTTTTTACAGTATCCTTTCCCTGCCATGCCCACCAAGCCACGCCCACCAAGGCACACCCACAGAACCGGTAGTAAAAAAAATGTGGATTTCACCACTGCTGCGAAGAGTTGCAATTGTAATTCTGTAATTATGGTCGTATGTTGAGGATTGCATGTAGGGTGGAAGGGGCTTCCAAGCAGAAGGAAAAGCGCCAAATGTCTTGCAGCAACTCAGAGGCACGCAAAATTTACGACAACATAAGCCAGCGTAGACCCAGGCATCTGAGTAATGGTAATTATTTGGAATTGAAGGATACAATGAATAATGTATTTGTTTTTTCCTCTGGCCATTCTCTCTTCAGAGCTATCTCTGTGCAAATAAGCCAGCCAAGACTTCAATTACACTTTGCTGATTTTGCTAAGAACAGAAGCGCAAGGCCCGAGTTAAAGGAACGGAGAAGGCACTGGGGTGGGGGAGGGGAGGGAACTCACATCCTAATCCACACCAGCAACCGTTTTGCGCCAAGTGAATACGTACCAAACAGACCGAACATGTTTGTGTGTGTGTTTGTGTTTGTGTAAGGATGTGGGGGCGGGAAGGATCGGAGGTCCGTTAAGGTAGAGTGAAACAACCTGGACTTTGAGTTTACTGGGTTGCTTCCAACCTAACCAAGGGGCAAAAATAACAATTGGAAAGGTGACCTGAGGACAGGAAACCTCAGCAAAACAGTCCCAAAGGTACTTTTTTCTTGGGGCTGCTGTTGTTGTTCTTTTTGAAGAAGTTTCGCTTCTCATCCAAGAAGCTTCTTCAAGGGGGGTAGGAATTTATTTATTTATTTATTTTTTGTTTACATTTATATCCCGCCCTTCTCCGAAGACTCAGGGCGGCTTACAGTGTGTAAGGCAATAGTCTCATTCTATTTGTATATTTACAAAGTCAACTTATTGCCCCCCCAACAATCTGGGTCCTCATTTTACCTACCTTAATAAAGGATGGAAGGCTGAGTCAACCTTGGACCTGGTGGGACTAGAACCTGCAGTAATTGCAGGCAGCTGTGTTTTAATAACAGGCTTCTTACAACCTGAGCCACACCGCGGCCCTATTTCCAGAGGGGGGAAAAAAAGCAGACTAAGGAACCATTAGCACCACTCAGGTGATCCTGAGGACACAGATAAACCTCCAAGTGCTTCAACAACCCTCTAAAACAGGGGATGTCCAACCTTGGTCAATTTAAGACTTGTGGACTTCAACTCCCAAAGTCCCTCAACTAGCAAAGCTGGCTGAGGAACTCTGTGAGTTGAAGTCCACAAGTCTTAAAGTGACCAAGGTTGGAGACCCCTGCTCTAAAGGATGCAAATGACCAGCTGTCTGCAAGGAATACAAATCCTTCCATTCCCCACTATCCTGTCAGAGCTGAAGAAGCTTCTTGGATGAGAAGCAAAACGTCTTCAAAAGAAAAAAAACAAGGAAGTCCAGTTGCCTCCTGAAAAAAAGCACATTTGGGACAACCATGAACTGGATGACTGAGAATCCCTTACAGCAGAACAGGTAGAAATGAAGAAATCTGAAGAAAGGTCTTTTTGAAGTGGGGCTTCCAAGGAAAATGAACCCTTTCCACCCCGTGTGCTAATTTAATATTGGGATGATGATGCTTGGCCAACGCAGCCTCTGCCCTGACTAGAGAATATTTCAAATATTAAAATTATTAAGCCTTCTAATCTTGCTGGTCAACAAAACAGTAATTTTTCACCGTGTACTTCTCAAGCCCAGCCTACGATCAGCTTGGGATCTAGACAGGGGTGCTATTCAGCAGGTTCTGGAGAACCGGTAGGGGAAATTTTGAGCAGTTCGGAGACATGGCAAATACCGCCTCTGGCTGGCCCCGGAGGGTGGTGAGAATGGAGATTTCAGAATATCCTTTCCCCAGGAGGGGGGAGGGAATGGGGAATTTGCAGTATCCTTCCCCCAGGAGTGGGGAGGGAATGGAGATATTTCAGTATCCTTCCCCTGGAGTGGGGTGGGAATGGAGATTTTGCAATATCCTTCCCCCAGAAGTGGGGAGGGAATAGGGATTTTGCATATCCTTGTTAAGGGTAATCTGGGTTCACAACCAAGGTTGTGGACTGTTGAGCAGAGTACCCTATGCATGAAAACGACTGAGACTGGTTTTATACAATAACAGTTATTACACAGACAAACTGGGGTTTGATATTCCTTTACTTTTAGGGAAAAGGCAAAGACATAGTCCAAAAACAATTCCAGGTCATACACATATAAAGCCAGTCTTCTTACCAACGTAGACTTGTACAACAAACAAGGTCTTCTTTCAGTTCGGCAAAACACAGTTCAATTCACAACAGTCAGTATCCTGAGGAATCAGTAACTAGCCATGATCAAGCAACGATCATAAAGCTCAAATACAGTTGCAGCATGTCATCAGGTTACAATGCTGTAGCGTCTCTGTAGATTCCCCACAAGCCATAATTTAGTAGTCCTTTTATACATTGGCTACAGAGCTCAACCAATCAGGATGCTTGCATGATGCAGCACAGCCTTAAAGCAATATCATGCCTTTATACTGCAAACATACGTAGTTAGTTTATATATTGCCCGGCCAACTAGTTATGCAAATAACAATTTCCTGACAATCCTTCCTCAGGAGTGGGGAGGGAATGGGGATTTTGCAGTATCCTTCCCCCAGGAGTGGGGTGGGAATAGAGATTTTGCAATATCCTTCCCCTGGAGTGGGGTAGGAATGGAGATTTTGCAAGTTCTGAGTCTCAGCATTCTGAAATGGCGTTGCTAGCATTTGCCTGCCCCAGCCCTGAAGCACACCCGTACGGCTGCTTTACGACCCTAATGGGCAGAGTTTAGATGGCAGTCGTTGAGCAAGGTGGTCACACAGGTGCCTCGTTTAACAACCAGAACGACTTGCGACCTAAAACTCAGGGCTCCATAGTGATCTTAAGTCAAGGACTGGTATATCTGGCCTCCTCTGTATTTTCAGCTTTGACAGCTGCTAGCAATGTTTTATGGCTCCCTCTAATGAAATTGTTCCGTGGTAGGTTTTAGTACTGGGTTTTAGTACTACCTCGTACTCTATAAAATGGAATGGGCTCTGGATTGAAGGTTACACCTTCCTAGTTAATTTCAGCCAGAGCTGTGTACAACTTCGGTGATGGGAGAACTGGGATATGGATTAAAACGTCCAGACCAGGGGTGAAATGCTCCCGGTTCGGACCGGGTAGCCCGATCTGGTAGCGATGACGGCGGGTGATTCGGAGAATAGGTAGCAAAAATCCCTGCCCCCCACACCCAATGCCCAGCTGAGCCGCGCAATCATCAGAGGGTTTTTTTTTCTCCTTTTAAAAGCATTTTTTCTTAGGCCGAAAAAATGCTTTAAAAAGTAAAAAAAAAAAGAGCCTCTGATGATCGCGCGGCTCAGCTGGGATCGTCAGAGCCTTTTAAAAGCATTTTTTCTACAACCTCTTCAGCCGAAGAGGTTGTAGAAAAAATGCTTTTAAAAGTAAAAAAAAAAAGTTGGCCACGCCCACCCAGTCACATTACACCCCCCCCCACCAAGCCACGCCCACAGAACCAGTACTAACAAATTTTACATTTTATCCCTGGTCTAGACTATGGCTAGAGAATTAAGTTCAAACCAATGCTGGTTTCCATCTGAGAAACCTTTTCCATGTTTGTTTCTGAGCATCCCTGACCTCCACATTTTTCAATCTTGTCCTCTTCAGCACCGTGGACTTTTAAGAACAATTCCTTGGCCAGTATGGCCATTGCTGAAAGCCTCAAAGTTCACCTATCTGAAAGCTGCCCAGCTGAGAAAGGCTGATTTTCAATTTAGCTTTCCCCATAGCTAAAGAGCTACAATTAAAGGGGATTAGGTAGATAGCATCGTATGGGATTCCCAGCACTGTGCTAACATATAGAGCCCTGGTGGCGCAGTGGTTAGAATGCAGTACTGCTGGCTACTTCTGCTGACTGCCGGCTGTCAGCAGTTCGAAAGTTTGATTTTCACCGGCTCAAAGTTGACTCAGCCTTCCATCCTGCCTTGTCTGAAATGGTATAGGGCCGTAATGGCGAACCTACGGCACGCGTGCCAGAGGTGGCATGCAGCGCCCTCTGATGGCAGGTGAGCCGTTGCCCCAGTTCACGTCTGCTGCGCATGCGCCTCCCACCAGCAGCTGGTGCTCGGGTCTCTGCCGTTCATGTGCAGGGGTGGGGCGCATGCAGGGGGCCGCATGGGGGTGGGGCGCATGCTCAGAGCCGTGCACGCATTGCATTTTGGAGGTTTGGGCACGCTTTGGCCACTCGGCCCGGAAAAGGTTAGCCATCACTGGTATAGGGTTTCCTGCCGAATCTGGGGGTAGGACTAGAACAGGGGTCTCCAACCTTGGCAACTTTAAGACTTGTGGACTTCAACTCCCAGAGTTCCTCAGCCAGCAAAACTAAGCAAAGCTGGCTGAGGAACTCTGGGAGTTGAAGTCCACAAGTCTTAAAGTTGCCAAGGTTGGAAACCCCTGGATTAGAAGACTTCCAAGGTCCCTTCCCAATTCCATTCCATTCTGTTAGTTCCTTCAATATCTGTATTTCTAAGGCTGGAAATTGGAACATGGAAAAAAAAATGCAGCTGCTACTATCCTAAATCCTTCCATTCTTATAACTTCAAGATTAAAGAGACCTAAGCCGATGTTTGCTTTTCTAATAATAAGATTGGTGATCATTAGCTGCCAAAAAACTGCCGAGAACCCTGCCCCAAACTGCCATCCACTGTCCTAGGCTTCCCTGAATCCACCTTTGCCAAAACGCAACACGCTGGAGGCCAGACTACCTACATAAAAACCAAGCGCCGAAGAGGCGGGCCAGCCTGAACCAAAGACTTTTCCCAGCAATCAATCTTGGAAATTCTGGAATGCCGATTCTCTAAGACGGCGGCGGCGTTTCCTGCCAAGAATAAAAGGTATGGGCCGCGGCTTTAATTAGCATTCCAGAGCTGCAGGGCGCCAGCCGGCGGGAAAATCCTGGAAGAGCATGACGATGCTTATAATTTTCCTGTGAATCGGTGCACCTGTAACTACATGACAAGCAGTCATCAGAAAGGAATTCGGCGTGGGGGGGGAAAAATAAGGGTTTGCTGTACTCCACGGTTCTGCTCCGTGGGATCAAAGAGTTAAAACAAGCATTGGGTTTGCACACCCTGCTTAGTTAGCCTGGAGGAGGAGAAGGAAGGTGTGTCACAATCACTTCCATATCTACGTTTTTCCAGCCAAGATCCACTTCCATTTTCCTTGGTTTGCAAAGCACATCTGAGCAGGCAAACATGAATGACTTCAGAAGAATCTTACAATAGTTTACTGCTATGTAGCGGGTGACCAAGTTCATTTGGGAGAATGTCTAGAATAAGGGGGTCATATTCAAGGCCCGGGGGCCAGATCCGGCCCGTGGGGTGCTTAGATCTGGCCCCCAGCCCCACCCTGGAAACAGCAAAGCACAGGCCAGCGGTGCCTCTGTCAGCGAAAACGGACCTCGGGAGGGCCACGTGCTGCCTGCCCGGGCTCCGTTTTCGGCTATGACAGTCTCCTGCAACTCTCTGCCAACAAAAATGGAGCTCGGGGAGGCCGCACATGAACTGCCCGGGCTCCATTTTCAGCCATGACATTCTCCTGTACTCCTCTGCCAGTGTAAATGGGGGCTGGCCGAGCCACGCGTGGCCTCCCTGAGCTCCATTTTCACTGGCAGAGGGCTACAAGAGGCCGTCGCAGCCCAAAATGGAACCTTGATGAGTGATGAGTGTATGGGAATGGTGGTATAAACGGATACAGATTAAAAATAGTGAATTATTAAATATAAGCAAAAGATAAAAGAAGAATGTAAAGACACACAATTTGATTTTTGTAAATAATGCACGGAGTATTGTTATAAGAAAAACACCACAAATAGCTGTTAAGTGATATAATTTTTTCTGTTTTTAATGTAATAAAAGTTCAATAAAGTATATTGAAAAAAAAATTACAAATTCAATGGTATATAGAAAGCATTCAATATGAGGTAGTCCTCGATTTACGACAATTTTGATTGTAAAACTGTGATTGTCGTAAAGCAGATTACCATGAGACCAGACTGAATTTTGCAGCGGGTTGTTAAGTGAACTCCAAGAATCAATAAACGAACCCATGATTCTCCATAGGGTGGCTTTTGCTGGAAGTAGAACATCTGTTTCTGGCAAAAATGTTG
Source organism: Ahaetulla prasina (assembly GCF_028640845.1). Classification (NCBI taxonomy): domain Eukaryota; kingdom Metazoa; phylum Chordata; class Lepidosauria; order Squamata; family Colubridae; genus Ahaetulla; species Ahaetulla prasina. The sequence continues at coordinate 16,417,585 of NC_080541.1, forward strand.
TGAATCGTGGTCACATGGGCCATGGGAAATGGCTGTAAATGTGAGCCGGTTGCCAGGTGCCCAAATTGTGATCATGTGACCATGGGGGGGGGGGCCAGACTTCATAACGGGAACAGGACAAATCATTGTGGCCAACTCGCTCCGGCCAACTCGCTGGGAGGCAATTGAACAATTCTATTTAATTATTTAAAATAAATTTAAAAAAAAATATTTTAATTTTTGTCATTCGCATTTCATTTTGCCCTTCCTTTTGCATCTTTTCTTTAATGATTCTATTCCACCATTTCTTTGATGTTAGTGTAACTCTTGCCCCGCAGTAAATTGTCCCATGGCGAGTTGGCCGTGGCGAATTGTCAAAGACCCTTCAGAATTTCCAATCTGGGTCGTAAGTAGCTTTTGGGGAGTCTGTTGTAACTTTGACCTATCACTAAACAACCAATCATAAATCAAGGATTAAAGAGAGGAGACAGACATAGAAATATGACAGCTTCTAGAATTACGATTTTTAACCCTCCACCCTTCCTGACAGGGCTTAACTTTTCATCTGAAATTTTACTTGACTACACCGAAGGGCACGAACAGATAAATAGGTACATGATGCTTTGCATCTTTTAAAGCCACTCAAGTCCTCTTCTCCAAGCAGCAACTCCTATATCTCAGTGACATCTAGGTTTTTTGGGGAGCAAGACAGGGGGCCTGGCCACAATAAAGTTGCCCAGCTCTCATTTAAAATAAATGAAAGCAGCCTGAGATAATTATAAGGTCCATGTCTTCTGGATTGCCTTCTCTACAATCCCTAAACCCTCAAGTTTATTTATAAGCCACAGTCCCAAACTATGGAGAAATGCAGTTACACTTACGTCAAACACATTTCCTAATATTGCATTCGCTGCATGTAAATGAATGTGCCAATAACAGCTCCTAAACACCAAAACTTTCCTTTTGTAAACATTTTCCCACTGATCCCAAATACAGGATCTTCATTTAGCTAAGAAGCATGCCACAAATTAATGGAAATTTACAACAACTTCATCAGGAGGATAAAATGGATCAAAAGGTTACAATTTCCAGTCATTAAACTTAATGCCTGTCAAACTCTGTCTGGGGTGACAGGAAGGAAGGAAGGAAGGAAGGAAGGAAGGAAGGAAGGAAGGAAGGAAGGAAGGAAGGAAGGAAGGAAGGAAGGAAAGAAAGAAAGAAAGAAAGAAAGAAAGGAGGGAGGGAGGAAGGGACAGTGAAATGGAGGGAGAAAGGAAGGAAGGAAGGAGGAAGGAAGAAAGAGGGAGGGAGGGAGGAGGGAAAAAAAGAAAGAAAGAAAGAACGAGAAAGAAAGAAAGAAAGAAAGAAGGAAGGAGGAAGGGAGGGAGGGAGGAAGGGACGAAGGAAGGAGGGAGAGAGGAAGAACGAAAGAGAAAAAGAAAAAAAGAAAGAAAGAGGGAGGGAAGGAAGGAAGGAAGGAAGGAAGGAAGGAAGGAAGGAAGGAAGGAAGGAAGGAAGAAAGAAAAGAGGAAAAAAATAAATAAAATCCTCAACCTGGAAATATTTATATCAGCGTCCCCAGGATATTGTTCTGTTTCTTTAAAATAGGTGTTTTATTTTTGTTTGTTTTAGGTTTTCCAGCAAATTTCAGTATGTTTGCAAAAAGGAGGAGTTGTACTGACTAACAGAACTGGAAATCAACATTCACAAGTTTTGCTTCAAATAAAAAAAAAAAAAACCCCAAACAAGCAAATTTTAGCAAGCAAATTGTCACACGAGGGAACAGCTTTTTCACAAGCCTTGGTTTCCATTATTGGGGCACCTGAAAATCTTGTGCATCAGCAATGAGCATCTACTGCTCAACCTCTTATTCTTCTTTTCCTTCTCTTCTTGTTTGGTGTTAAGTGGAACAGCCAAAACTGATTATTTGGGAGGTTTTTTTTAACAACACTTATAGAGGCTTGAAACAGCCCATTTGCCTTTAAAACATCAGCAAAGGAGAAACTGTCAATTTCCAGAGGTTAAAATAGGTGGGACGGGTAAAAGGGAGGCCTTAAGCCTCTGTAACTCTTCAAATCTTTTGACCCTTGGAGTTCTCCCATCCAAAAAATCCAAAGTAGGATGACAACATTGGCTCCCCCACTGAGGAAATAGGGGAGACAGACACCCACAAACTGCGGGGCAATTTTGCTCATCCCTATTCTACATTTCATTTAGGAGCTTTCAAGAAACATAAAGCAAACACAGCTTTTTACGGAGAACAGGGGATTGACTTACAGATAGTCCTCAAACAGTCGCTAAACAAACTTGTAAATCAGGACTACCTGTATCGGGGTGAAATGCTATCGGTTCACACCTGTTTGGGCGAACCGGTAGTAAAAAAATGCTAACAGTTCGTCTGAGCGGTATTTCCGACGGTCAGCTGTATTGCGCAATTTATATTCGAATCTATCAATTTAGCGAATCTAAATCACGCGGCACAGCTGTTTCCCCTCCCCCCCCCACTGTTCTACTTACCTTCTTAAGCCTCCTTTTTTCACGCTGCGCGGTAGCAACTGAGCGCAAAGCAGTCATTTGGGTGCACTGTGCATGCGTGCGCAGCGACCCAGTGGCAAACCTCGGAGGATTTCACAACTGATCTATATCCTCTAGAGTAGAGGTACCCAACCTGTGTACCAGGCCATGTAAGACTAACCTTTTCCATTTTTCTGCAACAACTTTAGGAGGGATGTTAGTTTGAGACACTCGGCAAACTACACAGAAGAATGAAAACATATAACAGGCCTCGCTGCAGATCAAACCCAACTGGTACATCCATTCAATAGAATAGGAATAGGAATAGGAATAAATAGAATAGAATTTTTTATTGGCCAAGTGTGATTGGACACACAAGGAATTTGTCTTGGTGCATATGCTCTCAGTGTGCATAAAAGACAAGATACGTTTATCAAGAATCATAAGGTACAACACTTAATGATAGTCATCGGGTACAAATAAGCAATCAGGAAACAATATCAATATAAATCATAAGGATACAAGCAACAAAGTTACAGTCATACAGTCATAAGTGGAAGGAGACTGGTGATGGGAACGATGAGAAGATTAATAATAGTGCAGTCTTAGTAAATAGTTTGACAGTGTTGAGGGAATTATTTGTTTAGCACTATGTACAGGTAATCCTCAAGTTACAACATTGTCTAGTGACCATTCAAAGTTACAACGTTGTTGAAAAAAGTGAGTTATGACCGTTTTTCAGACTTATGACCGTTGCGGCATCCCCAAGGTCATGTGATCAAAATTCAGAGGCTTGGCAAGTGACTCATACTTATGACAGTTGCAGAGTCCCACGGTCATTGGATCGTCTTTTGCGACGCTCTGACCAGCAAAGTCAATGAGGAAAGCCAGATTCACTTAGTGACGTGTTATGAATTTAACAGATGCAGTGATTCACTTAACAACTCTGACAAGAAAAGTCATAAAATGGGACACAGTTCACTTAACAACTGTCTTGCTTGACATACAACAGTTCATTTAGTGACCATTCAAAGTTACAACAGCACTGAAAACAGTGACTTATGACCATTTTGAGAATAGAATAACAGAGCTGGAAGGGACCTTGGAGGTCTTCTAGTCCATCCCCCTGCTTAGGTAGGAAACTAACTTTTCATAGTTAATTTGTAGTATCCCCATGATCATTTGATCAAAATTTAGATGCTTGGAAACTGCTTCATACTTATGACCATTGCTGTGTCCCAAAGTCATGTGACCCATTTTGCAATCTTTTGACAAGCAAAAGTCAATGGGGAAGCCAGATTTATTTAACAACCGGGTTAGTAACTTATCAACTGCAGATTCACAGTTAACAACCGTGGCAAGTAAGGTCGTAAAAATGGGGCAAAACTCACTTAACAGCAGAAATTCTGGGCTCAATTACGGTCGTATGTAGAGGACTACCTGTACACATATCCTCCTTGGGTGCAAAGTCACAAGTCTCAAGTTCCTGGCTCTTTCTTAATCCTGATTCCACAGCATTGGCAAGGCAGGTAAAGGTAAAAGTTACCCTCGCACATATGTGCTAGTCGTTCCCAACTCTAGGGGGCGGTGCTCATCTCCATTTCAAAGCCGAAGAGGCAGCGCTGTCCGAAGACGTCTCCGTGGTCATGTGGCTGGCATAACTAAACGCCAAAGGCATACGGAACGCTGTTACCTTCCCACCAAAGGCGGTCCCTATTTTTCTACTTGCATTTTTTACATGCTTTCAAACTGCTAGGTTGGCAGAAGCTGGGACAAGTCACGGGAGCTCACCCCGTTACACGGCACTAGGGATTCGAACCACTGAACTGCCTCCCTTTCGATTGACAAGCTCAATGTCTTAGCCACTGAGCCACCACTAACTCATCAGCCCTAACGGGGTAAAAAGACTTCTATAAAGCCAAAGAATAGTTACAAAAGGCCAGCCTAAACTTCCAAATTATGGCCTTGTTTTTTTGCGTAGGCCAGCCCAGAGCGAGACTCATTATGCTTTTAATAAGTAAACGAGCAACTCTTCCCATAAAACCGTCCCAGTCCATAAGTGCCTATGCTGATAAAAGTCATTTCGGGTGAAGATGCCAGGCGAGGGTAGCAGAAGGTCGAGAGACGTCACTTGCTTTGAAATATTCCCAAGGCTAATTGCTCAGGTGAGGCAGCCGATTCAAGGACACACTTCAAGCAAAGCCAAGTCTGGCTGAACAGGATTTTGAAAGGAGAATATAAATGTAGACTTGGGAGGCAGCCCCATTATTACACACGTGTCCTTCCATCCATCCGTTATGGTTCTTCCCTCGTTCGGAACTGCTTTCATCGTTTTTGAATGTGTTGTTGTTGTTTTTAAATCGCTATTTATAGTGGCTTTAAGGAAGAACTCTTTTATATTTATTGTTTTACTGGATGGGGAGAAATGCTGCCCTAAATCACTTTCCAGGCAATAGAAAGGCATAACCATTTCATGGATAAATACCGTATTTTTCGGAGTATAAGATGCACCGGAGTATAAGACGCACCTTAGTTTTTGGGGAGGAAAATCAGAAAAAAAGCTGATTGGCAGGTGGATTGGCCTCCTGGAATACCCCCAATCAGCTGTTCCCAGATGTGAATTTTAGCAACAGGTTCCTTGCTTGTGAGCTCTGTGCCTTGCTTTTTTTTTTTTTTTTGCTTTTTTTTTCTGCCTCTGAAAGTCCGTTTCAGAAAAAACCTTTTTCTGCCACTGAAAGCCTCCGAAACAGAGCTTCAGAAAAAAAAGCCTGTGAAGCTCTGTTTGGGGGCTTCTTTTCTGAAGCTCTGCTTGGGGGCTTTTTTTCTGAAGCTCTGTTTGGGGGCTTCGTTTCTGAAGCTCTGTTTGGGGGCTTCGTTTCTGAAGCTTCGTTTCTGATGCTTTTTTCAGTCTCTGAAACCTCCGTTTGAGAAGCTGGCCGGGGCTACATTCGTAGTATAAGACACATCCAGATTTTCACCCTCTTTTTTTGGGGGGGAAAAGGTGCCTCTTTTACTCCGAAAAATACGGTAAATGAAACCAGGCAACTGCTTTCAAAGACAGGGACAAGATATCAGGGGGACCGGGTGCTACGTGTTGTGGGGGGTCTTAGCAAGTTATTTAATAATTGTCAGGTTTTGCAAAGAAGGGATAAGGACACGTGGAGTTCCACCTGAGTAGTCTGTTTATTGTTGTTCGCCTACAGACAGAATCTTGCCAAACTAAAGCAATTAGCTGCAATAACTGTAGATATGCTCTGTGAATTGCTAGGGAAGGGCCGTCCTTGCCCTCTTCCTACACACCAGACATTCACAGTTAGGCTGTCTCTTTGCCCTCGCTGACACAGCCCCTCCCTTCTGCAACTACATTCCACTCCCAACAACCTTCCTTTATTTTGCACAACTCAACAGTGAAGTCTGGGATGCTCCCACTGCTTATTTTCCCCATCGCAACTACACAGTGAGGTAGTCTGGACTGAGAGAGAGGCACCAGCCCACAATCACCCAGCTGGCTTTCATCTCTAAGGGAAGACTGGAACTCATATTCCCCTGGTTTCAGTTCTAGAACCTTCACCATTACACCATAGCGCTTATCTAGAATGGTAGCATCACTACTCTTGTCTATCTGATGCTATCCAGATGTGCTGGTAATGTAACTACCAAGACTCCAGCTGGCAACTTTGCTCTGCTTTAATCTCGGCATAAGCCAGGCAAGCTTTTTTTTTTCCATGTGAAATGGCAAAGAAAACCTTAGCCTATCAAATACTTCCATGGCCAGTCACCTAAAAATTATACACTCTTGTCTTTGTCAAAGGGGAACCTCCCGTTGCTTAGAGGCTGAGCGCCACAGACAATCTTTCGATGTAGCAATTGTGACATGAGATCTCTGCCCAACCCTAAGGATTTTTGAAGCCTTACCTTGAGCGTGGGATCTCTTTCATTTTTGAGCCAGATTCCTCTATAACAGTGATGGCGAACCTATGGCACATAGGTGCCAGAGGGGCCATGCAGCGTTGCCCCAGCTCAACTCCTCCATGCTTGCATGCCTCCTGCTAGCCAGCTGGTCTTTGGGTCTCTGCAGCACATATGCGGGGGACGGGGCGAATGCAGGGGGCTGGGTGCATGCAATGGGGGTGCATGGGGGGGGGCGCTTGCGCGAGCTGTATGCAGGGGCAGGGCGTATGCAGGGGCATGTGTATGCATGCACGGGGGGCTAGTGCCTGCAGGGGGTGTGCGCATGCGCAGAGCGGGGCATACGGCAGTCCACGCGCATTGCACTTTGGGGGTTCGCACGCGGGCATTGGGCACTCGGTCTGGAAAAGATTAGGCATCACTGATCTACCGGGCTTCCCTGAAAATAAGCCCTCCCCTGAAAATATTTTTTTTTTAATTTGCATTTATATACCGCCCTTCTCCGAAGACTCAGGGCGGCTTACACTATATCAGCAATAGTCTTCATCCTATTTGTATATTTATATACAAAGTCAGCTTATTGCCCCCAACAATCTGGGTCCTCATTTTACCTACCTTATAAAGGATGGAAGACTGAGTCAACCTTGGGCCTGGTGGGACTAGAACCTGCAGTAATTGCAAGCAGCTGTGTTAATAACAGACTGCATTAGCAGTCTGAGCCTGGGACTGAGTCTGGCTGTGCATTTTAAACAAATGCGCAGCCAGTCCCTGCCATTTCCTCTGGAGGCAGAGCTAGAAATCAGGTAAGATGGCAAGAGGATCCCTGTCTTGCTCCACGCGGCCCAAAATAATAAGACCTCCCTAAAAATAAGGCCAAGCGCTTATTTCGGGGTTCAAAAAAATATAAGACAGGGTCTTATTTTTGGGGAAACACAGTATAATATTACACGTGCCAGATGGAGAAAATTCAGATGCTTTCAATTGTCCCATTTAGCTTCTTCATTTTACAAAACGTTCAATCCACATGAGATGCCCCTCCCTCTAAACTAGTAGCTTCCACAAGATACAGGTACAAGCAGTTCTCGACTTACAGCAGTTCATTTAGTGACCATTCAAAGTTACAATGGCACTGAAAGAAAGTGACTTATGACCATTTTTCACACTTATGGCAGTTGCAGAAGCCATGGTGGCGCAGTGGTTAGAATGCAGTACTGCAGGGCTAACTCACTGCTCACTGCCAGAAGTTCAATTCTGACCAGCTCAAAGTTGACTCAGGGTGAGTAAAATGAAGGCCCAGATTGTTGAGGGGCAATAGGCTGACTCTGTAAACCGCTTAGGGAGGGCTGTAAAGGACTGTGAAATGGAATATAAGTCTAAGTGCTATTGCTATTGCAATATCCCCATAGTCAGGTAATCAAGAGTACAGAGATAAGAAGGAGAGAGATGGAAAGGGAGAAGGAGGGAGAGAGAAAGAAAGAAGAAAGGGAAGAGGAGAGGAGAGGAGAGGAGGAAAGGTAGGGGAAATAAGAGTAGGAGAGAAGGTCAGAGAAGGAGGAAGAATGGAAGAGGGGGAGAAAGGAAGGGGAAGTAGAGAAGGAGTAGGAGAGGAGAGAAGAAAGGAGGTAGGATGAAAGGAGGAAGGGAAAGGAGTGAGAAGGAGAAGAAAGGATTGCTGTGAAAAGGAAAAGATAAAATGGAAGAAAGGCAACCCCGAACATATTTCAATATATTAGGATAAAAATTGAAATAGCTTTTTAAAAAAAGAATGAAAGAGAATAAACACTAATAATAATGGAGAAATTAGAACTTGAGGGGGAGAGATGTGATTTAATAAAATGAGCAAGTAAATATTAGGAAATGAATAAAAATTATGAAAAAAGAGCATATTGGCAAAAATTGTAACTAAGTAAAATATATTTGAATATATTGAATTGTATAAGATATGATATGGCCAATACTCTGTTCATAAATCATGTATGTGTGTAGGGGGGGAAACTAAAAAATCAATAAAAACTTGTTCTAAAAAAAAAGAAAGAGTTCAGAGGCTTGGCAACTAATTCGTACTTATGACGGCTGCAGTGTCCTGGGATCAGGTGACCATTTTTTGTGACCTGACAAGCAAAGTCCAGATTCATTTAACAAGCATGTTGCTAACTTGTGATTCGCTCAACCACCCTGGCACAAAAGGTCATAAAATGGGGCAAAACTCACTTACCAAATGTTCCACTTAGCAACGAAAATTTTGAGCTCGATTGTAGTCATCGTCTTCAACTTGTAACTGTTCACTAGTGACTGTTCAAATTGCAAACTACTTGGATAAAGTCCCAGCAGTCCTTCCCTCCCCACCCCACGCACAACTAATACAACGGCACTCAACAAACCCGGCCATATTTCTAGCAATTCGCTGTATCCTGCAGTCACATGACTTCCCGTTTCCAGCAAAATGACACCACTGCGAATAATGGGTTTGCTTAACGAGTGCGCCATTTGTTTAATGACCGCCACAAAAATGGTCATAACTCTGGGATCATGACCGACCAGAATTATAATTGTCACAATATACGACCTTAGTTGGCAGACTCCAAACGGTCATATGTTGAGGATATTTGTAATCACTCCTTTTTATTAATAATAATAAAAAAAACCATATTTCCTTGCTCTTTGGAGAAAGGAGCCACCAGGCATTTAGAGTTATGCATGTACGATTGTGCTAGTTGTTACAAGGGAATTTGGTAATAACATCTGTTGCAAGAAGGGTAGCGACGTCCCAGGAGGGGAAAGGAATTTGAAGAATTGGGAACTCTTCCGTAAAATAGACATTGTCAATCCTCTCGGAAGCATGACATGTTTATTTACTTATTTGTGGAAGCAAGAAAAATTATGCCTGCAGAATCGGACAGTGTCCTTTAAAACATCTGCACTGCAATCTTGCGAAAGCGAGACTGGGAGGCCCTTTCGGAGGCAGGAACATGGGACTTTTTTTAGCAAGACGAGAGAAGTCGATCGGTGTTATAAGGTAAAGATAAAGGTTCCCATCACATGTATGTCCTAGTTGTTCCCGACTCTAGAGGGCGGTGCTCATCTCCGTTTCAAAGCCGAAGAGCCAGCGCTGTCCGAAGACGTCTCCGTGGTCATGTGACTGGCATGACTAAACGCCAAAGGTGCACGGAACGCTGTTCCCTTCCCACCAAAGGTGACCCCTATTTTTCTACTTGCATTTTTTTACGTGCTTTCGAACTGCTAGGTTGGCAGAAGCTGGGATAAATAACGGGAGTTCACCCCATTACGCGGCACTAGGGATTCAAACCGCCGAACTGCCACCCTTTCGATCGACAAGCTCAGCGTCTTAGCCACTAAGCTACCACATCCCTTAGATTGGTGTTAACACTGGGTCAAAAACAGAGGAATGGCATTTTTTATTTTTATTTTCTTAACCGTTTGATAAGGGACAGTACAAAGCGGCGATTAGCTGAAAATGTTATCAAACCAAAGGGGCCGACACTGAAGGACGCAGAGGATATAAAAAGAGCACAGCAGCCGATAGCGACACAGCCTCACCACGGATCATACAAACAGCCCTGAAAGTGGCAAAGAGCTTTACAACATGGGGTGAGGCTGGTTGCAACCACCAGCCGATCGACTCGAGGCTTCGCCCTTGCAGAAGTGAAGTCCAATAGGACTTGAAAAAGCCCCAGAGCCGATGCCGAAGAGACCCGAATGGGAATGTGAAAAGAGAACCTGGTGGTGGGAAGGGAAAGGGCTTCCTTGCCAGCAATCGCTCACCATTTATTTATTCATTCATTCATTCATTCATTCATTCATTCGTCAACAAGTACAAGAAAACAAGTAACAGAATAGACATAGACATGGACACATGAAAAAATTGGCACACACAAAAAAGGATATAAATTGGCAAAACATAGCCATAAACACCTAGAATGATTACATATAATTGGGAACAGTAGGACAGGGATGGTAGGCATGCTGGTGCGCTAATGCACGCCCTCTTAGGGACCTCTTAAGAAACATGAACTAATAGATTTAAACTTAATGTCAACCGCTTTAATCTAGATTGCAGAAAATATGACTTCTGTAACAGAATCATCAGTGCTTGGAATACTTTACCTGACTCTGTGGTCTCTTCCCATAATCCCAAAAGTTTTATCCAAAAACTTTCTACTATTGATCTCACCCCATTCCTAAGAGGACCATAAGGGGCGTGCATAAGCGCACAAACGTGCCTACCGTTCCTGTCCTATTGTCTTTTTTTTTTAAAATATATATATATATATATATATGTTTATTTACTATATAATCTTTTTGTATGATACCTACATATATTGTTGTGACAAAATAAATAAATAAATAAAAATAAATAAATGAAAGGTCCACGGTAAATAGTTTACGGTGAAAGGTATGGGGATTAGAGAGACTAACACTAGGATCAGATAGAGTGTTCCAGACATTTACTACTCTATTGCAGAAGTCGTATTTCCTACAATTAAGATTAGAGCGAATTACATTGAGTTTAAATCTATTGATAGATACCATCTGTACACCGATCTTGGCTCTCGGGATCTTGGCCACAGCTGGTAGCTTTGATAGCGGCAACCCTTGAAGGTTGATCTGGGAGTAAAGCTTACCTAATAATGGAGACAACTGAGCCATGCTGCTTTCAAGGCAACTAACTCGGGGTTAAATCTTTAGGGAAGGGACCGACTTCCCAATATTGTTACAGGGGTTCCTGCTAGTCTCCAGGTTTATTAGTATGATTATTAGGTTGGTAAAGTGGTTATGGCACCAGATGTGGGAGACGGTAAGTTCTAGTCCCGCCTTAGCTATGAAAGCCAGCTGGGTGACTTTGGGCCAATCATCAGGAGACTGTGAGTTCTAGTCCCACCCTAGGCATGAAAGCCAACCGGGTGACTTTGGGCCAATCACCAGGAGACTGTGAGTTCTAGTCCCACCCTAGGCATGAAAGTCAACTGGGTGACTTTGGGTCAATCACCAGTAGACTATGAGTTCTAGTCCCACCCTAGGCATGAAAGTCAACTGGGCGACTTTGGGCCAATCACCAGGAGAGTGTGAGTTCTAATCCCACACTAGGCATGAAAGTCAACTGGGTGACTTTGGGCCAATCACCAGGAGAGTGTGAGTTCTAATCCCACACTAGGCATGAAAGTCAACTGGGTGAATTTGTGCTAATCACCAGGAAAGAGTGAGTTCTAGTTCCACTTTAGGCATAAAAGCCAGCTGGATGACTTTGGGCCAATCACCAGGAGACTGTGAATTTTAGTCCAGCCTTAAACATGAAAATTGGTTGGGTGACCTTGGGTCAGTCCCTCTTTCTCCTAACCCAACCCACCTCATAGGGTTGTTGTTGTGGGGGAAATGAGAGGAGGAAGATGTGTTGGATATGTTCGCCACCTTGAGTTATTAGTAAAAATAATAAAGGGGGAGATACAAATAGACAAACCAAATCAAAAATCAAATATAACCTGTCTTTATTTGGACAACTCAAAGCAGAGTACAGTGCTCCTACCTACATCCCCACAACAACAACAACCCTGTGAGGTGGACTGGGTGGAAAGAGAGAGAGATGGACTGGCCCAAATAACTTAGACAGCTTTCATACCCATGGCAGGACTAGAACTTATAACCTCCCAGTTTCTACTCTAGCACCCTTAACCACCGCACCCAACTACCTATATATAGATAGTCCTTTGGTTATGATGGCAACCGAGCCCAGGATTGCTAGCAGATAATAAAAGTCATAAAATGAAATTGCATTGCTTACAATGGTAATTCCAACAATCCTGGTTGTTGGGACTCCCATGGGTCATTAAGCAGGAATTGGTGGGAATCCCAGGTAAGGAATGGGGTGGGATCTATGGGTGGGGAGGGGAGACCGAAGAGTTTGCGGGAGGGCTAACACAGGCCATGTACAGGCGGGGGGGAGGGGGAGGGAGGGTCCAGAAAGTGGAAGAAAAAGGAGGAATGACTCACCATATCAACTTGTGACCTTCCCTGCCAACTTCCCCATTGACTTTGCTTGTGCAAGGAAGATCACAAATGGTGCCCACATGACCACAGTTTGCTTTGATGTTATAATGGCAAGCTAGGCATCCCAGGGCCGATGCTGCAATAGCCAGAATTTCCAAAGACCGGTCATAAATTGATTTTTTTTCCCCCAGCACTGTTGTAACTCTGAATGACTGCTGAATGAATGGACATAAGACGAGGATCACCTGAAAGCCAAACCACACTAACCATCCATCTATGTATCTAATCAACCTATCGCATCTAATCTATTGTATATAGTGTATTAATCCTATCTACCCTACTCATGTAATCCTGCGTTTCTCAACCTTGACAACTGTTAAGATATGTGGCCTTCAGCTGGTTGGGGAATTCTGGGAGTTGAAGTCCACACATTTTGTGTTTTAAAGGTTGGGCAACATTGATCCTATCGATCTATCTATCTATCTATCTATCTATCTATCTATCTATCTATCTATCTATCTATCTATCCATCCATCCATCCATCCATCCATCCATCCATCCATCCCACCAACCAACCAACCAACCAACCAATGAACTTTTTATAGCTGTGATGGTGAATCTATGGCATGCGTGCCACAGGTGGCACGTGGAGCCATTTCTGCGGGCACATGAGCCATCACCCTAGGTCAGCTCCACCGTGCATGTACATGTGTCTTCCGCCAACCAGCTGGTTTTTTGGGTCTCTGCCGCGCATGTGAGAGACACGTGTGCATTCCCACGCTGCCCCTCTCCTCTCAGGAGTCTCCACACAGCCCATTTTGGATGCCTGTTAAGTTACAGGGCTTGCGCAGAGGCTCTAGGAGGGCAAAAAATGGGCCTACCGGAAGTCTGGAAATGGCCCGTTTCCAGCCTCCGGAGGCTTCAGAGAGACTTGCTAGGCCCAAAACCGGGCGTGGGGGGGTGTCACGCACGCAAGTGCAGGAGGGTGGGGGAACACAGGGGGGTCGCACACGCCTGCGCAGGGGGGCAGGGCAGCACGGGGCGGTTTGCGCGCACATGCGCAGGAGGCAGGGTATGCATTGCATTATGGGAGTGCGCACACGCACAGTTTTGGCACCCGAGGAAAAAAAAATGTTAGCCATCACTGTTCTATAGGGACTTCCAAATTCCTTGTGCAATTTATTTCCTAACCAGCTGCCTTGCAGATGTGATGCCCTACAACTGTCATCTCCCCAGGCAGCTGTAACAAGGACAACCGATGTGTATATTAGCACACTCCCAACAACTGTGCAGGTAAATTATGGACCTCTGTTGTCCCTAGAGAGCTTCAACAGCTCTTCTGATAATTCTGCTATTCTAAAAGGTGACTATTACTGGGGGGAAATGATGAACCCATTTAAAAATGAATTAAGTGGTTTAACAGTACAGTAAAATCTAAATTTAATGGGCTGTTTGTGAGAAATGGGTGCTTTTTCATCCCAATGTCCATTATTACACTTCAATTGATATAATTTGAGCCAGTTATCTTATTTTGCGTAATTGATGTAAATAGCAATATTTTGCAGTTAAATCTACATTTAATGAGCAAAGCCTTGATATAACAGACATTAAATGAGAGCGGACCCTCAAGGAAAAAAAATGTAGCCCACTGTATCCGATTTCCATTTAAGTGATTTGTGTTAAAGTGAAAGTTAACTACAATTTTTTCCCCCTCCCTGCCCTGAAGGATCTGCAGAACTGTACTTCCGTTAAGGGGCTGAGTTCCTTCAACAGAAAATTCTTAGCATTCCAGGAAAGATAAGTTTTTTTTTTTCACATACCAAACAAAGGTTTAGTTGTGAATCAGAGGCAAGAGCTGAAGGTAACCTTAAAGATCATCCAACCTGACCCCAATCCCTGCACTGAAATCCATTACTATAAACAAGCCAAATGTCTGTCAGCCAGCTGTAACAACTCCAGCAAAAGAAAATCCACTATTTCCTGGGACAGGTTGTTAAATTGTATGCTCAGGGGTGAAATGCTCCCGGTTCGGACCGGATCGTCCAATCCGGTAGTGATTGCGGCAGGTGGTTCGGAGAACCGGTAGCAAAAATCCCTGCCCAACCCACTCCACCCATGCCCAGCTGAGCCGTGCGATCATCAGAGGGTTTTTTTTTTTACTTTTAAAAACATTTTTTCTTCGGCTGAAAAAATGCTTTTAAAAGTAAAAAAAAGCCTCTGATGATTGCGCGGCTCAGCTGGGATCGTCAGAACCCTTTAAAAGCATTTTTTAACAACCTCTTCGGCCAAAGAGGTCGTACAAAAAATGCTTTTAAAAGTTAAAAAAAAAAAGTTGGCCACACCCACCCAGTCACATTTACCACCACCACTAAGCCACACCCACAGAACCGGTAGAAATGTATTTTACATTTCACTCCTGTGTATGCTCCTATTTTTTAATATTTTTTTTAAAGAATAGAATAGAATTTTTTATTGGCCAAGTGTGATTGAACACATGTGCAACCTTTTGACAAGCGAAAGTCAATGGAGAAGCCAGATTCACTTAACAACCGGGTTACTAACTTATCAGCTGCAGGGATTCATTTAACAACCATGGGGGAAAGGTCGTAAATATGGGGCAAAAATCACTTAAACAGCAGAAATTTTGGGCTCAACTGTGGTCGTAAGTTGAGGACTACCTGTTCTCAATAGAATAGAATAGAATTTTTTATTGGCCAAGTGTGATTGGTTACACAGGAATTTGTCTTGGTGCATATGCTCTCAGTGTACATAAAAAGATAAGATACATTCATCAAGAATCATAAGGTACAACACTTAATGATAGTCATAGGGTTCAAATAAGCAACCAGGAAACAATCAATATAAATATAAATCGTAAGGATATCAGCAACAAGGTTAGAGTCATACAGATATAAGTGGAAGGAGATGGGTGATGGGAACAATGAGAAGATTAATAGTAGTGCAGATTTAGTAAAATAGTTTGTAAAATAGTTTGACAATGTTGAGGGAATTATTTGTTTAGCAGAGTGATGGTGTTTGGGGAAAAAACTGTTCTTGTGTCTAGTTGTTCGGGTGTGCAGTGCTCTATAGCATCATTTTGAGAGTAGGAATTGAAACAGTTTATGTCCAGGATGTGAGGGGTCTGTAAATATTTTCACAGCCCTCTTTTTGATTCGTGCAGTATATGGGTCCTTAATGGAAGGCAGGTTGGTAGCCATTGTTTTTTCTGCAGTTCTAATTATCCTCTGAAGTCTGTGTCTGTCTTGTTGGGTTGCAGAACCAACAAGTTCTGCAACCCAACAGTTATAGAGGGGAAATTTTAAATTTTATAAAACATTTTATGACCTAGGTGCGAGTCTATTTTTTTTAATACAAACAATCCGTCTTCCGTTAAACAGTGTGTCGTCTGGGTACAAATATTTTGTGCAATAACAGTTAAAGTTTACAACCATATTCATTCTTTAATCTAATTCCTAGCTTAATACCATTACATTAAATATCAAATACTATAACAATCCTCTTCTTAATTTATTTAACTCTACTAATGCATTTTCTATATTTCACTCATCTATTTTTATTTCTGATTTTTATATTTATTCTCGAACCATCGATAAAATGACTCCCATTTAGTATAATATTCAGTTTGTTCTTTCTCTTTAATTGCCGGTGTTAACCTATTCATTTCTGCACATTCTAATATTTTCTTAATCACCTTCTCTTCAATGGGAATCTCTTCACTTTCTCAATTTTGTGCAAATACAATTCTACCTGCGCTCATTACACGGATAATCAAATATACATTTTCTTTGCTACAAGTTTCTGGTAAAATCCCCAACAGGAATATTTCAGGTTTCAAGTCAATACGTTGTTATCTCAACTTGTTGTGACTTTGGCCCTCGAGCCTGTTCTCATGGAGGAAAGTGACTTGGAAAATGAGGGAGAGGAGCCATCAAGGCCTCCATCGCCAGGACCCTCCTCGCTGGCATTGCCCCAAGTTCCAGCTGCAGGCCAGGAGGAGGAGCTGACAAGGCCTCCCTCTCCTGCACCCTCCTCCTCCTTGGCAACGCCTCAAGTCCCAGATTGCTGAGTCACTGAGCCACACCCCACAGGGTATAAAAGTGGGTGGAGCTGCCATGTGGTCCTTGTGACAGACAAAAAAGCTACCAAGGGTGCACTACAGCTCGGTTGTTGGAGGGTTAACAGACTTTGTCAGTGAGTTTTGGCAACGGATCTTGGACACGAGATAACGGACTCAGAACTTGGCAGGCCTTTGTACGATCACTGCCAAGTATTTCCTCAACTGAAGAAAATCAGGTCTGTAGCAAATAAAAAGACTGGGAGACACGCATCTTGTGTTTACTCTGTGAAGTGGGGAGGGGGACATAACACAACTTTCCAACCACTTATGTATTTTTGTCGGATATTTTTTGGCTTCTACGCATGTCCGCCACATATGATAATACGAGCCAGGTGTCTGATGGCATTTCCAACATTTGATTTTAAAAGGGTTTATGACAGAGGCGAAAATGTCATAAAATACTTCCTGCGCTGGTAGGTGATTGTGCTATTACAGTTCGATATGGGCAGCTTTCAAGGCAGGTACATCTGAGTGCATCCCAGTTTTAGCCACGAAGGCAGTAAATTAGAAATCCTACCACTGTTAAAAACATTGAGGAATCTGGTAAAGGAAATACCTTTAAAACAATGACTCAGCGGGGCACCGGTTGTCTAATATATATATTTTAAAAATACCTAGTAGTCTCGACATTCACGCAGAGATGCCATATTTAGGCTAACTCACCAAAAGGCAGAGCGCCGGATCTGCTGCTAAATTCCAGGAACATTCGAAACTGCTTCTTCCAGACTCCGGAATGCAGGAAACCAACACGGGTGACCAAAGTGTTGCCCTGCAATTCAGTTTTAAGTTTTAAGCAAACACATTGTTGATGTACACGTAATTAGATGTAATTGTTAGCTGTGCCCTGTATTTAATCCTTTCATCTGAAATGATACAAGATGAAGAGGCATTTTCAAAAGCCATCATGGAAATAATTATCAAGCCAATCCAACTCTAGTTTTCATAACGTTCTGATGGGTTTATCTTTTTTTTCTCTTCCTTCTTTCCTTTCTTCCCTCCCTCACTTCCTTTCTTCCTTTTTCCTTCCCATTCCCATCACCTCCTTCCTTCCTCCCTCACTTTCTTCCTCCCCTCTTACTTCCTTTCCTTCCTCCCTCCCTCCCGCCCTCCCTATCTCATTTTCCTTCCTTCCTCCTTCCTTCCCTCCTTCCTTTCTCCCTCTTCCTTCCTTCTTTCCTTCCTCCTTCCTTTCTCCATTCTCCTTTCCTTACTTCCTTCCTTCCTCCTTCCTTTCTCCATTCTCCTTTCCTTACTTCCTTCCTTCCTCCTTCCTTTCTCCATTCTCCTTTCCTCACTTCCTTCTCATTTTCCTTCCTTCCTCTCTCCCTCTCTTCCTTCCTCTATTTTTCTCATTTTTCTTCCTTTTCTTCCTCACTTCCCTTCTCATTTTCCTTCTTCCCGTCTCCCCTCTCTTCCTTCCTCTATTTTTTCTTTTTCCTTCTTTCCTTCCCTCCCTTCCTTTCTCCATTCTCCTTTCCTCACTTCCCTTCTCATTTTCCTTCCTTCCTCTCTCCCCTCTCTTCCTTCCTCTATTTTTTCTCATTTTTCTTCCTTCCTTCTTTCCTTCCTTCCTTCCCTCCCTTCCTTTCTCCACTCTCCTTTCCTTACTTCCCTTCTCATTTTACTCCCTCCCCCATCCACAACATATGATGCCATTCTTACAGTATAAACTCTCAAAAACTATTCAGGAAGTAGAGCAACCTCAGGCCTCATTCTCAAACGTTTAACCCAAATTTATAAAAGTTTAAATCTGGGTTAATTTCTTGGGGGGAAGGGATTTAAATGAGGGGCACAAGACCCGTCCCGTCCAGGGATGCCTCCAAATCCCTGTTCTGCTCCTGCAATAGAAACATTTAAAAAAAAACAAAAAACGGGAGATTTCTGACTGCAAAAAGGCATTGCCTGTGCCCTGGAGGTAGGAAAGGAACATTTTGCCAATTTTAGCATCTTTCTGCTAAAAGTCCACAAACAGTCCCCACTGATGTACTTTTGTCTAATTTTGTTGCTACTGTTGTTCAGATTTCCTGGCAGGGATGAGTAGAATTCAGGTAGTCTTCAACAAGTTACAACAGCATTAAAAAAGAATATTGTAGCCCATTTCAATAAAAACAGTTTTTAGTCTTCCTGGGAAGTTGATTTCCTGGCCTGCTCTACCAAGTGAGGCTACTCCAACACCAACCCTGTGCAATGTGTAGGAAAGCTAACTTAAGCATCCATAAGACCTCCAGGAATGGACAACCCACAAACCTTCATAACTGGACTGCCGCACTGTTCCCCAGCCCCTATTTTTGAATTTTTTTTCTTCCCTGGAGCAGAGCTTCTGCTTCACATGCAAAATATCAGGATCCAAAACCCGTTATCCTCTAAAAGGGCCAGCACATAACTTTTTCTAGGATCGCAGATCACTCAAAACGGTGAATGACACGTGAGATTTGCACTGGGTCACACAGCAATGAGGAACATGAGCTGGATAGGGTAGTGATGGCAAACCTTTTCAGCACCAAGTGCCAAAACTATGTATGTGCGTATGTGCATGCGCGCATGCGCTGATGCACTGGAGTCCCAGAAACTCGAAGACAAATTGGCTGGTGCACATGCGTGCGCTGGCCCCTTAATCCAGGGGTGAAATGCTCCTGGTTTGGACCGGATTGCCCGATCTGGTAGCAATGGCAGCAAGTGGTTTGGAGAACTGGTAGCAAAAATCCCTCCGCCCCCCGCATGCCCAGCTGAGCCTTGCGATCATCAGGTGTGTTTTGGTTTTTTTTACTTTTAAAAGCATTTTTTCTTTGGCTGAAAAAATGCTTTTAAAAGTAAAAAAAAAAGCCTCTGATGATCGCACGGCTCACCTCTTCAGCCAAAGAGGCTGTAAAAAAATGCTTTTAAAAGGCTCCTCTGGCGATCCCAGCTGAGTTGCTTGATCAACAGAGGCTTTTAAAAGTATTTTTTTTTCAGCAGAAGAGGTTGTAGAAAAAATGCTTTTAAAAGGCTCCTCTGGCGATCCCAGCTGAGTTGCTTGATCAACAGAGGCTTTTAAAAGTATTTTTTTTTCAGCAGAAGAGGTTGTAGAAAAAATGCTTTTAAAAGTAAAAAAAAAATTTGGCCACACTCACCCAGCCACATTAAACCCCCCCCCCCACCAAGCTACGCCCACAGAACTGGTAGTAACAAATTTTACATTTCACCCCTGCCCTAATCTCTTGGTTTCTGGCACGTGCATGCACGCTGGCCAGCTGGTCTTTGCGTGCGCCGGAGCCCCGGAAAACCGAAGACCATCTAGCCAGTGTGCATGTGAGCGACAGCAACCCAGTTTTTGTGTTTCCAGCGCGCGCATGCGCACCATCAGCTGGTCTTTGCACATGCCAGAGGGCTGGAAACCTGAAGCCCAGATGGCTGGTGCATATGCAGGACAAGAAGAAAATCAACTCATTTGAGCTGTGGGGCTGGAGAAGGCTCCTACATGTTCCTTGGACAGCAAAGGGAACTAATAGACAAGTGCTGGAGAGCACACCACCAGACATGTCACTGGAAGGCAAGAATCACAAAACTGCATCTCACTTAATTTGGCTATGACATGTGGGGGAATTCACCAAAGAAAGCAATGATATTTGGAAGAGTTAAGAGGTCAAAGGAAACCAGGCCTTCGGAGAACAGCTGGGCACCATCGAAGCTGACACCAGCCAGAGCACAGAACAACTCAAAGAAGTAGTTAAGATTGGAAAATGTGGAGAGACCTGGCCTATAGAATCGACAAGAGTCGGACACCACTAAACTGATAACATCATCATCATCATCATCATCATCATCATCATCATCATCATGGAGATTCTCAGTCATCCAGGTCACGGTTGTCCCAAAGGTGTTTTTTTGCAAAAGCCAACTGGGTTTTCTTTGTTTTTCCTTGAAGACATTTCGCTGAACTGAAGAAGCTTCTTGGGTGAGAAGCGAAATGTCTTCAAGGAAAAACAAAAGGAAGCCCAGTCGCCTTTTTGAAAACGCACCTTTGGGATGAGCATCGTCATAAATTTTGAGGATGACCATCCATCAACCTCGTGTTTTTTTTTTTCTTCCAGGAGTTGAGGATCCATCACTCCTCCCATCTACAACCCAGGTCCCTTGCACCTGGATGAAACTGTCTATCTAGACCCGTTCCAGTCCGGTTTCCGACCCGGTTACAGCACGGAGACGGCTTTGGTCGCGTTGGTGGATGATCTCTGGAGGGCCAGGATAGGGGTTGTTCCTCTGCCCTGGTCCTATTAGACCTCTCAGCGGCTTTCGATACCATCGACCATGGTATCCTGCTGCGCCGGTTGGAGGGATTGGGAGTGGGAGGCACCGTTTATCGGTGGTTCTCCTCCTATCTCTCCGACCGGTCGCAGTCGGTGTTGACAGGGGGCAGAGGTCGGCCCCGAGGCGCCTCACTTGTGGGTGCCGAGGGTCGATTCTCTCGCCTTCTGTTTAACATCTACATGAAGCCGCTGGGTGAGATCATCAGTGGTTTCGTGTGAAGTACCAGCTGTATGCGGATGACACCCAGCTGTACTTTTCACACCGGACCACCCCAACGGTTATCAAGTGCTGTCCCGTGTCTGGAGGCCGACGGGTCTGGATGGGGAGAAACAGGCTCAAGCTCAATCCTCCAAGACAGAGTGGCTGTGGATGCCGCATCCCGCACAGTCAGCTAACCGCGGCTGACCATCGGTGGCGAGTCACTGGCCCCGATGGAGAGGGTGCGCAACTTAGCGCCCTCCTGGATGAACGGCTGTCTCTAGAAGATCATTTGACGGCCGCTCCAGGAGAGCGTTCTACCAGGTTCGCCTGGTGCGCCAGCTGCGCCCCTTTCTGGACCGGGAGGCCCTATGCACGGTCACTCACGCTCTCGTGACGTCTCGCCTGGATTACTGCAACGCTCTCTACATGGGGCTTCCCTTGAAGGGCATCCGGAGGCTACAGTTAGTCCAGAATGCAGCTGCGCGGGTGATAGATGGAGCCCCTCGTGGCTCCCGTGATAACACCCATCCTGCAGGCTGCACTGGCTACCTGTGGCCTTCCGGTGCGCTTCAAGGTTTTGGTGACCACCTTTAAAGCGCCCATGGCATAGGGCCGGGTTATCTACGGGACCGCCTACTGCGACCAGATACCTCTCACCGACCTGCGCCTCACAGGAGGGACTCTCAGGGTGCCGCCAGCTAGGCAGTGTTGCCTGGCGACGCCCAGGAAGGGCCTTCTGTGGGGCTCCCGCCTCTGGAACGAGCTCCCCAGGACTCCGTCAACTTCCGGACCTTCGAACCTTCCGTCGCGAGCTCAAGACACATTTATTCATCTGTGCAGGACTGGCTTAGATTTTAAATTTTACAGGGGTTTTAAATTGATTTTAATATTTATATTTCCATTTTTAATAATAGGGCATTGGAATAAGTTTTTTAAAGATTATTTTAATTTTGTATATTGATGTTTTATATGCCTGTGAACCGCCCTGAGTCCTTTGGGAGATAGGGCGGTATATAAATTTAAATAATAAATAAAATAAAATAAATAAATAAATAAATAAACCACGACTAAACTAAGAGGAGAGAAAAAAGAGAGAGAGAGAGAGAGAGAACGTATGGCTCACACGCCTGCCCAGGTAGACATAATCCTTAACACACAGGTGTTCTGTGCCAAGACTCATCAAGCAACTCCAGAAAGTTGTCTCAACCCAACAGGTGGGAAAGCACCTACTCATCACCGTCTTCCACCCATGACGCATTCGTTCATGGCCAACTCAAGCCAACAAGAAGGGTCAAGAGGGAAAACCCTACTGCCTTCTCTGGGAGAACTGGAGCGTCTGGGAACGAGGCGGCTGTCTTATTTATTTATTTATACCTCCCTAGCATCTCAACCCCCTAAGGGCAGTGACAGCGTGAGAACCTGAGAACCGGGGTGTGTCTCTCCTGGCTTTCCAAGAAAGGGGGGGGGGGAAGAGTTCCCCTTCTTAATTGCTTCGCTTGTCTCCATCACACCTGCTCCTTCCCTTCTTTGGTAAGGCAACTGAGGGCAAGCATCCAAGGCAAATGAGTGTGTCTGTCTGGAGATGCAATTTCCATGCGAGCAAAACAGGCTGGAACCGGGAAAGGTAAAGGTAAAGGTTCCCTTCGCACATATGTGTTAGTCGTTCCTGACTCTAGGGGGCGGTGCTCATCGTTTCAAACCCGAAGAGCCAGCGCTGTCCAAAGATGCTTCCGTGGTCATGTGGCCAGCATGACACACAGAACGCTGTTCCCTTCCCACCAAAGGTGGTCCCTATTTTTCTACTTGCATTTTTTACCTGCTTTCGAACTGCTAGGTTGGCAGAAGCTGGGACAAGTCACGGGAGCTCACCCCCCGTTACGCGGCACTAGGGATTCGAACCGCCGACCTTTCAATCAACAAGCTCAACATCTTAGCCACTGAGCCACCATGCTCCTGGCTCAGTGTCCTGAAACCTGAAAAGTCCTGGAACCAGGAAAAGGGACACGGTAACAGGCGAGGAGATTCCCTACAAATACCAGATAGCAATTTTTTTTATTATTATTTTTAAAATCAAAGCAGGATTGGCTGTCGGGAAATTTAAAAAAAAAGAACTTTGTCGCAGCTTAGTCCAAGGTGGTATTTTAGGGGTATAAGTAGTCCTCGACTTACAACCACACTTTATGTTGCTAAGTGAGACCCTTGTTAAGTGAGTTTAGCCCCAGCGTATGACCTTTCTTGCCACAGTTGTTAAATGAACCACTGCCGCTGTTAAGTGAATTAAGTGAATGTGGCTTGCCCCAAGACTTTGCTCGTCAGGTCGCAAAAGGGGATCAAGTGCCTCCGGGACGGAGTTCTGTTCATTTAGTGACCGTTCAAAGTTATGACGGCCCTGAAAAAAGTAACTTATGACCATCTTTCACACTTACGACCGTTGCAGCATCCCCATAGTCACGTGATCAAAATCCAGACACTTGGCAACTAACTCGTATTTATGACAATTGCAGTGTCCGGGGTCATGTAATCTCCCCTTTTGCAGACTTCTGACGAGCAAAGTCAATGGGGAACCCAGATTCACTTAACAACCGCGTTACTAATTTAACAAGCGATTCACTTAACGACTGTGGCAAGAAAGGTCTTAATACGAGGTAAATTCACTTAAATGTTTCACTCAGCAACAGAAATTTTGGGCTCCGCAGTGGTCGTAAGTCGAGAATTGCCTGTAAACCCGAACCGATTGCCAAGCATCTGAACTTGGATCACGTGACCATGAAGCAGCTACCATGGTTGTACGTACGAATAATAAACCTTAAGTCACTTTTTTCAGTGACGCGGTCACTAAACGAACGGTTGTTAAGTCAAGGACTCCCTGTATTTCTCCCTTTTGGACTGCAAGACGTAAGAAGCCACTGGTGTCCTCTTTGGTTCTGTTAGTTAGCTCTTCTCCATCAGCCTCTGGTCTCCAAATGCAAATACACCCATACATCCTTTTAAATCAGGGGTCTCCAACCTTGGCAACTTTAAGACTTGTGGACTTCAACTCTGGCTGAGGAATTCTGGGAGTTGAAGTCCATAAGTCTTAAAGTTGCCAAGGTTGGAGACCCCTGATTTAAATCCTCCTTTGAATTTGAGTGGAGATACGTATTAATTCTAAGGTTTAAAAGACAGCAATCTGCCCGGTTGCACTGCACGGCACCGAATGCTGGGCAGCAACAGCAGGGACCGAAAACTATCTCCACGCCACGGAAATGCGAAGGCTCCGTTGGATATCGGGCATCTCCCTTCTTGACCACATCGCAAATGACCCCACTTGACAAACATTTTGGTGTGGCACCAATTATAGAGAAGATGAGAGAAGGCCGACTCCACTGGTACAGACAGGTCCAGAGAGCAGCACCTTCCACCGTGCTAAGCCTGACTACCAACTAGAAGCCAATGGCCGGAGACCTCGCGGGCACCCAAAACAGAGATGGCAAGACACCACCAACATAGATATGCAAGTCTGCGCTCTGGAGACGCAGCTGACTATGCAAAGTGGTGCTCTATGATCCAAAAAGTGGACCCTGCACCCGGAGGAACAGGAGGAGGAGGAGGAGGAAGAAGAAGAAGAAGAGAAGGAGGAGGAACAGGAGAAGGAGGAGGATGGGGGAAAGGGAAGAAGAGGAAGAGGAGGAGGAGGAGGAGGGGAAAGGGAAGAAGAGGAGGAGGAGGAGGAGGAGGGGAAGGGAAGAAGAGGAAGAGGAGGAGGGGAGGGGAGGGAAGAAGAGGAGGAGGAGGAGGAGGAGGGGGAAGGGAAGAAGAGGAAGAGGAGGAGGAGGAGGAGGGGAAAGGGAAGAAGAGGAGGAGGAGGAGGAGGAGGGGGAAGGGAAGAAGAGGAAGAGGAGGAGGAGGAGGGGAAGGAAGAAGAGGAGGAGGAGGAGGAGGAGGGGAAGGGAAGAAGAGGAAGAGGAGGAGGAGGGGAGGGGAAGGGAAGAAGAGGAGGAGGAGGGAAGAAGAGGAAGAGGAGGAGGAGGCGGGAGGGGAAGAAGAGGAAGAGAGGAGGAGGAGGGGAGGGGAGGAAGAAGAGGAGGAGGAGGAGGAGGG
The DNA here is from genome assembly GCF_028640845.1 of Ahaetulla prasina. Taxonomy (NCBI): domain Eukaryota; kingdom Metazoa; phylum Chordata; class Lepidosauria; order Squamata; family Colubridae; genus Ahaetulla; species Ahaetulla prasina. The sequence continues at coordinate 16,442,696 of NC_080541.1, forward strand.
AGGAAGAAGAGGAAGAGGAGGAGGAGGAGGAGGAAGAAGAGGAGGAGGAGGAGGAAGAAGAGGAAGAGGAGGAGGAGGGGAAGGGAAGAAGAGGAGGAGGGGAAGGGAAGAAGAGGAGGAGGAGGAGGGGAAGGGAAGAAGAGGAAGAGGAGGGGGAGGAGGAGGAGGAGGAGGAGGAGGAGAAATCTATGGACTGTATAGTCAGGGACAAGCCCTTTTACAGCTGGAAAAAATTAAAGAAACTCCTTGGATGTGAAGCCAAACATTTTCACAGAAAAAACAAAACAAAACTAGAAAGTCCAGTTGCCTTTTTTTTGGGGGGGGGAAGCACCTTTGAAGCAACACTTTGTTTTGGAGGGGCTGTAATAATACTTAGCAGCATAAAGAAGGAATGTCCTTTGAACCTTTATTTAAACAAAGCAAGGTTTGCACAGCCTCCTACAACTGATCTCCTCAAGCAAGCCAATCGATCCCCCCCACCCCTTGTCCCCTCGGCCTTAATCTCCACTCCATTCCTTTTGTTTACTACTCAAGCATGCATGTGACCGGGATGATTGTTACTGGGGTAAGGATTCTCTCCAAATTAGAGGCAGGTGCGTGGGAACAATAGGTGTTCTCCCTCCTTTGCTAAAATTTGCATTATGCACATCAGGTGAAGAGCTAAAACAGCCGCTCCTGTTATTCCTTGCTCAAGTTTAATCAAGCGGCTGCTAATGTTTGAAAAGATGCCAAAACTGCAGAATTGTCAAATCTACCCCGGTTTAAAGACAAAGGATGAAGCAAGTTCCTCTCTTGGAGAATCCACGCTAGGATAAATCTGATTCCGTGCCAAGTTTGATTACGTCATCCAAAACACTTCAAACTGCCTTCCTTGAACTGGATTAGAAGGCTTCCCCGTAGGAAATACATGGATCGGCTGATTAATCCGGGTTGCTCAGAATTGTCTTTTTTATTTATATAACAACAACAACAATTACAACAACAACAACAACAACAAAGCTGGAAGGGACCTTGGAGGTCTTCTAGAGTCCAACCCTCTGCCCAGGCAGGAAACCCTACACCACTTCAGACAAATGGTTATCCAACATTTTCTTAAAAATTTCCAGTATTGGAGCATTCATAACTTATACAGGCAAGTTGTTCCACTGGTTAATTGTTCTCACTGTCAGGAAATTTCTCCTTAGTTCTAGGCTGCTTCCCTCCTTGATCAGTTTTCACCCATTGCTTCTTGTTCTACCCTCAGGTGCTTTGGAGCAGTGGTCACCAACCTTTTGGACTTCAGGGACCACTAAATTCATAATTTTAAATCCTGTGGATCACTAATATAATCTGCCTAATGACCGGCTGGGTGGGTGTGGCCAGGTGGTCATGTGACTGGGTGGGCGTGGCCAGCTTGATGTCACTCATGTCAAGGGGCACCTCGCCGGCCTCAACACACCCCTCCCCTCCTTGCCTGCCCACCTGGCCTCCTTAGGGTCTCAAAAGGAAGCAGTTGTTGGAGCTAAGCAGTCACCATGAGAAGAAAGAGTTGGCAAACCAGCTCAGTTCAGACTGGATCTGACCAAGAAGGAGACTCAGCAGAAGCACCTCACTGAGGACTACAAGCATAGGCTTTCCAAGCTGAGGGAAGACCTGTGGGAATGCAAGGCCAGGTACCAGCACCTGGAGGCTCAGCGGGCTGAAATGGTCAACCAGTTCCAGGCCATGATACAGTCCCACTGGAACAAGGCCCTCCGGCTCTTCGCTCCTATCGGCGCTTCTCCCCAGCCTTCGCCCAAAGCCCCTCCCCAAGAGGTTGAAGCAGACCCCAAATAGGAATTTCTGCCCCCCTCTGACCCGCACAAAAAGATCCTGAAGGAGGAGACTCTATGCAATAACACAAGAGCTCATTGCACGTATCTGGCCCGGGGGCATAGTCTGAAGACCCGATTCAGTGCAATATAAAAAATGCAAATAATTTTTCTGCGGACCACCAGTGGTCCACGGACCACCAGTTGGTGACCGCTCCTTTGGAGAATAGTTTGACTCCCTCTTCTTTGTGGCAACCCCCGAGATATTGGAAGACTGCTATCATGTCTCCCCTAGTCCTTCTTTTCATTAAACTAGACATACCCCGTTCCTGCAACCGTTCTTCAGGTGCTGAAGATCTAGCTGTGGAGCAGGTGATCCATCACTGAATTACGTTCTGCTCTGTTTTGTACTTGCACATCCTTAGAGAGCAAGGCAAAGCAAGGCAACCAAATAATGGAAAGGGACAACTTGGGTTTGGAAGAGACCATCTTTGTTGGTTAAACCATTTTGCTTCCAGCGTAAAAGAAGAATCAAGAGGGAAAAAGAACTTACTTATCTCTCCGAGGGAGAATTTTGCTCTCAGTTATGTAATAAGTGAGATTTGTCTGTCATCAGAACTGTTTGGCTCTTCCACAGAATGTGACTTCTGACGGAGGTAGAGCCAGCATTTAGCTTTGCAAAAGAGCAGGGGGGTTCAAAGGAGGAAGATAGACTATAAGGAAGAAAAAGAGGAGAAAAAGGAGAAGACAGACAATGAGAAGGGGAAGGAGGAGAAGATAGACAAGAAGAGGAGGAAATAAACAATGAGAAGGAGAAGAGGAAGGAGGAGGAGATAGACAATCAAGAAGAAGAGAAGAAAATCATTGAAGAGAAGACAGATAATGAAAAGGAGGCGAAGAAGATAGACAATGAAGAGGAGAAGGAGGAGAAGGAGATAGATAATCAAGAAGAGGAAAAGATAAGACGATCAAGAGAAGAAGACAAATAATGAAGACGAGAAGGAGAATAAAATAGACAATCAAGGAGAAGATAGACAATGAAGAGGAGAAGAGGAAGGAGGAGAAGATAGACAAGAAGAGAAAATTGACAATCAAGAGAAGAAGACAGATAATGAAGAGGAGGAGGAGAACAAGATAGACAATCAAGAAGAGGAGAAGATAAACAATGAAGAGGAGGAGGAGATAAACAATGAAAAGGAGAAGACAGATGACGGAGGAGGAGAAGAAGGAAGAGAAGATAGACAATGAAGAAGAGGAGGAGATAGACAATCAAAAAGAGAATGAGGAGATAGACAATGAAGAGAAGATAAGCAAGAGCAGGAGAAGTTAAGACAATGAGAAGAGGAAGGAAGAGGAGATAAACAATAAAGACAAGAAGACAAAGAGAAGAAAAAGAAGGAGAAAGTTTGGTTTCCTCACATCAGATTGTAGGAATTTAGCACCCACCCCCCTCCTAGAAGAATGAAATATTCTAGGAAATATTTTAAAAAGCAGAATATTATACCTTCCTGGATGAGAAATGGAGAAACATATTTTAAAGACAAAGGAGCTCCCTGCAACTTCCTGACTCCCCCCCACCTTTGTCAATGGGCCATTAAAAGCCTCAGCTAAGCTCACTCATTCTCCCCACCTTTGTCAATGGGCAATTAAGGCTTCAACCAAGCTCACTCAATCCCCCCATGATTTGCAACACAATACAACTGAAACTCACCACATGGCAAGGCTCAAGCAAGCTTGAGAGACAGCCAGCAAGGCTAGCTAAGACCCCCACCCCCTGGGAGTCTGACAACCAATCAGGATACTCTTCCTGTGCCCCAGAAAGGTCAAAGCTCAGAAAAATCATAAAACCAGGGAGCACACAGGATCTCGGGCCCTTTTCTGTTCAGGAACTCAAGCCATGTGATCCTGACCACCATTAAACCATCTTTCCAAGCAGCCTCCATGTTTCCAGTGTCTTTGTCCCCACTTGGAACTGAACCCAGATGGATATTTCTTCCAACAAGATAAGATAAATTTATTTATTAATAATATTTTATGGCCATTCATCTTAACTCTGAGAGGTTTACAACAAACCGTAAGGCTTGCAACCATAAAACAACCGTAAAATTTTAAAAAAGTAAAATGATCAAGCAATATTTATTCATTTAAAAGATTTATGCAGCTGCCCATCTTATATCACAAGAGAGACTTTTCCCCAATTTGGATACAAGTTTTCTTCCGCCGGCTCAAATCTTTGCAAGAGCAACCAGAGAAATATTCTGGAGTTGGGAACTTTCTTCCCCTGAAGATAGATCGATGAGGATATGGGTTTTCGATGCAACTCAGGGTGCCTCAGAAACATTTTGAAAGGTCCAGCGCAATTGCTGGGTGCATGAGGGAAATGCCAGGTGTTGAAGATATAAATTACTTATTGTATCAATAATTAGATAAAGGAACGGCTAAAGACCAGAGGAAGCAAAGTGCATTTTTCAAGGAAACGAGAAGAGAGAAAATATTAGCAGTAATAAATGCCAGGACTTTTATCCTGCTGAATGCTATCGTTTCATCTGAATGCTGTTGGAGATTCTGACTGATTCCATGCTGATAGCTATTTATTAAAGATGTGGAGACTCTAGAAAGAGTGCAGAGAAGAGCAACGAAGATGATTAGGGGACTGGAGGCTAGAACATACAAAGAACAGTTGCTGGAATTGGGTATGTCTAGTTTAATGAAAAGAAGGACCAGGGGAGACATGATAGCAGTGTTCCAATATCTCAGGGGCTGCCACAAAGAAGAGGGAGTCAAACTATTCTCCAAAGCACCTGAGGGCAGGACAAGAAGCAATGGGTGGAAACTAATCAAGGAGAGAACCAACCTAGAATTAAGGAGAAATTTCCTGACAGTTAGAACAATTAATCAGTGGAACAACTTGCCTCCAGAAGTTGTGAATGCTCCAACACTGCAAGTTTTTAAGAAGATGTTGGATAACCATTTGTCTGAAGTGATGTAGGGTTTCCTGCCTAAGCAGGGGGTTGGACTAGAAGACCTCCAAGGTCCCTTCCAACTCTGTTATTCTATTCTATTCTATTCTATTCTATTCTATTCTATTCTATTCTATTCTATTCTATTCTATTCTTATTCCTATTCCTATTCCTATTCCTATTCCTTATTCTATTCTATTCTATTCTATTCTATTCTATTCTATTCTATTCTATTCCATTCCATTCCATTCCATTCCATTCCCATTCCATTCCATTCTTTGTAAAATATGCAAAAATGTACGTGAATAACTTTACAAGCTACGCAGAAAGCACAAAATTCACCCTCCCCCAGGCACACACACACACACATTTCTACATACAAATATCGCATCATTTCCTATACTGAATTCAATGTTTTATCGCCCCTTAAGGTCACACCTTTATTATCAAACAACTATGTGTTATATTGACAGGATAAAGGAGGGGGGGAAAGATACGCAGGACTAAAGTGCAGTTTTCAAGGAAACCAGAAAAGAAAAATGATTTGCGGTAATCGTGTCAGGAATTTATATTGCTGAATGCTATCACTTCATCTGAATGCGGTTAAAAGAGATTCTGTATATGCCTTTACAACTTCTCCGTTATGGTGGAGACAGCAGTCAGAATGGGTGGAGCTCCTCTGTTCAGATTGGATAACTGAGTCTGTTGAAGCTGAAAGTCCCGCCCCTTGCTGCTGGGAACCCCAGATTTTGACTCAGTTGTTCAGCCTGGACGTTTGCGTTATGGATTTCTCCCTGCCTGACTTGCAGGATACATACTTGTGAGTAACATTTTTCTTATTTTTTCTCCGCTGGCTGCAGAAGTGATTATTACTTCTGCTTCAATCCTGTTGAGCTGCAGGCGTTCCAGGATATTTTTGGTGGGGTTTTTAGCGCCCCCGAAGCCAGCAGGGATTGGATGAGTGGAGTTATTCACTCCCAGTATCGTTGGGGCAGCTTCTAGCACTGCCGAGGGTTTGCTGGGCGGTTTAGAAATTGTTTGGATTAGTTTGCTGCCCGGCTTTAATTATGATCGCTGAGGAGTTTGGTTTCCGCTCCCACAGGGTAGCCTGCAATTTACCCAGCCCTCCGTCTCCTATTTCGCGCGATCTGATTTTTCCCGCCCAAAACAGTTTAAATGGATCGCTTATTGCAGCTGCGGAAGGAGACGCTTAGAGCTCACTCCGCCCCTCCCCTATCCAAACTCCGGCGGCCATTTTGAGCACATTTGGAGTGAGTCTTCAGAAGATTAGTCCTGAAGTTTACATTAGGCGGAGTTAGGGGCTAATTTGGGCGTGGAGCTTTGTGCTCTCATTATTTCAGCTGCAGTTCTCCTCCAGTTCGGACTTTAATAGTCAGTTTCTCCCTCTCTCTATTGGTGGCCGCCATTTTGAATTTTTTAAAAAAAAGGAGAAGTGATTCTTTGGCCTTATTGAGGTCTAGAAACTTAATATTTCATCATGCCTAAGGCCTTGGCAAAATCCAACGAACGCCAGGGGTCTCCATTGCCGGAGGAGCAAGGTCCATCAGGAGGGGTCTCTCCCAAGGCCCCTATTGCAAAGTGCAGCCGTGTTTCCAAGCAGAAAACCAAGGCCCCACCTACTTCAGGCCGCAGTAAGTCGTCTAAAGCATCTCTGAGGGATGAGCAGAGAAGAGATGAAGCAATACAGAGAATATGTAGTAGGGCAGTCTCTAATTTACCCTCTTCTTCAATGGCCAATCCAGAACCCAGTACTTCTGCTGGGTCTCTTATTCGAGAGGGTATTATTTCTACCTCTCCTGGTCAAGCTTCCTTACAATGTTGCCCAGTGGATATTCCCTTCCTCCAGTTTCTCAGACAGTTGATGCACCAGTTATTGAGTCTCCTGAGGAGTTTTCTCAGATAGTTCCTTCTACTGCAACCCACGTTGTTGGTCAGGGGGCAGAGCCTCTTTTGCCTGTTTCGCCACATATTCAGGCAATCATTGAACAGACGATTCAAAGGACCCTTTTATCGGGCATGCAGATATCTGAGAGGGCTTCCTTGTCCCATTCAAGGCTATCAGTGAGGGAGGAGGATCCTGAAGAGGAGGAAATGCAGTCACAGCTGGGTACAGTCTCGCCTACCCACTCAGTAACTAGCCATCCCTCTCTTTTGGAGGGATTAGAAAGGGGAGATCCTGACCTGTCTGAAGATGAAGGGTTATTACCTGACCAGCCGGCATTTACTGGTCTTTTTCCTCCTAGTCTTTTTAAGTCCTTGCTTTTCAAGGCAAAGAATGTGGCTCAATTGAGTTCTTCCTCGGATCAACCTGTGGCATCATCCTCCAAGGGTGCATCTGACATTCTTTTTTCTGAACCTGACCGAGTTCCGGATTCTATTCCAGCACCCCCACTTTTCATGGACGTAATCAAACGCCAGTGGACAGCCCCTGGTTCTTCTACGGTTCCTTCCTCAGCAGACAAAGCGTTTCTTCAATGTGGACCCCAAATTAGCTTCAGCTCTACAGACACCCACTGTAGATGGTCCAGTTGCAGCTCTGGCATCTTCCTCATCCATTCCGGGCCAGCCTGAAGAGAACCTTCGTCCAGAGGATAGACGGGCGGAGCAAGTCCTGCAGAGAGCTCATCTAGGTGCAGCTTGGGCAATCCGGTCGGCTTCTTCAGCATCTTTCTTTAATAGGTCCACCTTGTTGTGGCTCAGACAATTACAGGATAAACTTCCAGCAGAGGATACTCGTATCCACCAGGACCTGAATAAGATAATTGCAGCTGTTCAATTTTCGGCGGATGCCACTTTACATGCCATACGTTTTGTTTCCAAATCCATGGCTTCAGCTTTGACGGCTCGACGCTTACTCTGGCTTAGACATTGGCAGGCGGATGCCCGCCACAAATGGAGGCTGGCATCGGCTCCCTTCGCAGGGGAGCTACCTTTTGGTGCTGCGTTGGACCCTCTATTGGTCGAGACTAAAGACAAAAGAAAGATATTACCTTCAGTCTATCGCAGAGGGGAAGCCAGATTTACTCCCTTTTCTCGTCAATCTTCCTTTCGAGGTTCTGAATGGGGGGCTGGTTCTTCCAAGTTCCAGGGCTCCTGGGCTCCTAGACAAAGAGGAGGTCATGATAGAGTTTCACGGGGTAGGCCCTTTCCTTCCAAGCAGCCCTTTCATGGAGGAGGAAGTCGTCCATTCCGGCGTCATCGATAGGTGCATTGCTAGTCCTCCCATAGGGGGCAGGTTAGCCCATTTTGCGGATCAATGGGAGTTCACTACTTCTGAAAATTGGGTTAAGAATACAATTCGATACGTTTGTCTCTGGAATTTGTTTCCTTTCCAAAAGATTTTTTCATTCGCTGTCTGGTATCTACGAACAGGGATAAACGGGTCCATATGGCGGCAGCAGTTAAGCATTTAATGGAGATTAGGGCTATTCAACCAGTTCCCGTAAGGCAAAGGGGACATGGGTTTTATTCTCTTTTGTTCCTAGTTCCCAAATCTTCGGGGGGCTGGAGGCCCATTTTAGACCTCAAGAGACTAAATCGTTTTATTGTTTATCGTAAGTTTAAAATGCACTCTCTTCGTTAGATTCTAGATGGCGTTCGGAAGGGCGACTTCCTCACTTCCATAGACCTCACTGAAGCTTATCTTCATATCCCTATTTTCCCGGATCATAGGAAGTTTCTCCGGTTTTGTTATAAGGGGGTTCACTATCAATATAGGGCACTGCCCTTTGGGTCGTCTTCTGCCCCGAGGGTTTTCACCAAGATCTTGGCTGCTATGGCAGCTCATCTTAGGTCCATACCTATTCGACTTTATTGTTATTTGGCTGATATTTTAATTTTATCATCGTCAGAGTCAATGGCCAGAAGGGATTTACAGATTGTAGTTCAGACTCTTTCTTTACATGGCTTCTCTATTAATATAGAGAAATGTCATTTGACCCCCTCAACCTGTTTACTTCACTTAGGAGCAAATATTGATTCCATATTAGGTAGAGTCTCTTTATCTCAGGAGAGACAGAGTAGTTTAAGATCTTTAGCTGGTTCTTTAATAAAGGAAAGCAGAGTTTCCTTGCTGTCATTATCCCAACTCCTGGGAAAGATGATTTCAACCATTTCCATCATTCCATGGGTGAGATTTCATACTAGAGACCTCCAGTGGTTCCTGTTGCCATTCCAAAGAGCGGGCACAGGCAATTCCACTTCCAAAGTCCTACTGCCCAAGGAGGTTGGCAAGTCCTTCTTCTGGTGGTTGTCATCGGCGATTTCCAAGGGATCTCCTTTGCACGAGCCTCATCATTTGGTGGTAACTACGGATGCCAGTCTTTTCGGTTGGGGTGCACACCTCAAATCGCTGCTGGCTCAAGGGAGCTGGTCCATCACTGAACACTGTTTTCCTATCAACCGGCTAGAGCTACGGGCTATTTATCTAGCTCTTTGTTTTTTCCAGAACCATCTATCAGGCAAGCATGTACTGGTGCTCACGGACAATATCACAGCCAAGGCTCATGTCAACCGACAAGGGGGCACCAGATCCAAGTCCTTGATGAAGGAAGCAAGGACCCTATTCCTGTGGGCAGAACGGAATCTTCTGTCCTTGACTGCAGAACACATCTCAGGGGTGTCCAATATTCAGGCAGACTGGCTCAGTCGTCAAGTCATCGACCAGGCGGAGTGGCGTCTGCATCCAGATCTGTTCAACGACCTCTCACGTCGATTTGGCACTCCAGTGGTGGACATGTTCGCAACACGGCAGAACACGCAGCTTCCTCGTTTCTTTGCCAGGTTTCCAGATCATCTAGCAGAGGGAGTCGATGCTCTTCGCAGTCCATGGCCAGAGGCGTTACTCACGCTGCTCCGCCTCTCTCAATCATCCCGAGAGTGGTCCGTCGGATTCTGGAGGAACAGGCAGAGGTCATCTTAATCGCCCCTCACTGGCCTCGGAGGTCTTGGTTCGCAGATCTCAAGTCGCTGTCAGTGGCTCCCCCCTGGAGGATTCCTCCCAGCAGAGTGTCGTTATCTCAAGGGGCTCTGGTTCATCCAGATCCTCTATGGCTCCAGTTGACCGCCTGGCGCTTGAGCGGGGCGCCATGAGAAGAGACAATATGTCTGCCAGGCTTATCCGGACTATGTTAGCGTCCCGGAGGCCTTCCACTGAGCGCATTTACTCAGCCTCTTGGCGGGCTTTTTGTTCCTGGTGTCAAAGGCGGGGTTTCTCCACTCCGGGTTTCCATTTTGCATATATTGGAATTTTGCAGGAAGGGTTAGACAAGGGTTAGCTCCCAACACACTTCGTAGACAGGTAGCAGCTATTTCCACGGTTTTATCCTGTGATCCACTGACTTCCTTGTCTCAACATCCTTCCATCAGGAGGTTTTCAAAGGGCCAAAATTTATGTCCTCCGTGGTCCACAGATATCCCACTTGGGATCTTTCGCTGGTCCTAAATTCCCTAACAGGGCCTCCTTATGAGCCATTGAGGTCTACCTCTGAGGCTATTAACTTGTAAGGTTGCCTTTTGGTGGCTATCACCTCTGCCAGAAGGATTTCAGAATTAGCTGCCCTCTCTGTCCGCAGTGATCTTTGTGTTTTCCATCCGGATCGAGTAGTGCTCCGTTTGGATCCTTCATTCATTCCTAAAGTAAATTCAGTTTTCCATCACATGCAGGAACTTAATTTGCCTAATTTTGCCCTCACCCAGTTCACGGGTTAGAGCGCCGTTGGCATACTTTAGATGTTCAAGAGCTTTGAGAATTTACATTAAGAGAACAGCAGAGTTAAGGAGAACAGAGTCCTTGTTTGTGTCTTTCCTTCCTGTTTCTTTAGGGCGAAAGTGACATCGCCCACTATAGGCAGATGGATTAGGCATACGATAGCTAAGGCTTACGAGATGAGATCCCTGCCTAGGCCCCGCGTTTAACAGCGCATTCCACTGCAGTGCAGCTACCTCAGCAGCCTGGTCTACTCAGGCATCCTTGCCAGAGATATGCAGGGCAGCCACCTGGTCGCCGCCTCTCCGTTTATTAGACACTACAGAGTGGACAAGTATGCTTCGGCTGAAGCTGCTTTTGGCCGTAGGGTGCTGCAGCAGGTACTTGTATCTGAGGTTGAATCTGTCCAGACCGATCCCTCCCGTAGTTAGGGACACTAGGCTTTGGTATGTCCCACTCTGACTGCTGTCTCCACCATAACGGAGAAGGGGCGTTGGTACTTACCTGAGACGCACCTTCTAGTTCAGTGGAGACAGCAGTCAGCCCCTCCCTATTTCGGTCTGGATCCTCTTTTGTTTGTTTGTTTTGGATAATAAAATTTGTTTCTCTATTTTCCACGACGCATTGAGTCTGGTTTTTCTCGCCTTCATCAAAATCTGGGGTTCCCAGCAGCAAGGGGCAGGACTTTCAGCTTCAACAGACTCAGTTATCCAATCTGAACAGAGGAGCTCCACCCACTCTGACTGCTGTCTCCACTGAACTAGAAGGTGCGTCTCAGGTAAGTACCAACGCGCCCCTTCTGTACAGAACGAATTAACAAATGCGGAGCTCAGTATGTCCATTTGTTGGTGTGTGTTTTTACAACCATGTTTCTAGCCCTCGTGAAGTACATGCCCAATTAGGTGACAGTATATATAATACGAAAAGGCACTGCAACATTTCAAAAGCTTGGTCACAATTCACTGTGATTAGGAAAGTATTCCCCGCCCCTCAAATTTCTTCACAGGGCCCTCAACGTAACGTTAATGATTATCGATTTGCAAAATATACAAACATGTATGTTAAATTGTACGCTCGGCCCAACCCACAGAAATTTATTTACCTCACCCAGGAAGTAAGTCAGATCAAAACAGGGCTTCCTGCAGAAACACTCTGGGCAGCCTCACGTGAAAAAAAAGCAGTGCTATTCTATTAGGAATAATACAGTCCCCATCTAATCAAACCTGATACCAAGATTATTTCTAATTGAGGCTGATCCATGCATGGCTAGTCCCGACTTCCAGGATTTAATCTCCTTGCCTCGTGAGGTAAAACTCAGAATTGCAAGTTCAAACTTCTTGAAATAAACCTCTGGCTTTGCATTGACTTTTCCATATTCCAAATTCTTACTTGTTCCTTCAGCCTGGCTCAGCCCTATCTCCAGTTCTTATCCCCAGGATCTGGTATACTCCTTATCCTTAACCCTCGCTTTTAACCCTTGCCTCTTACTTCCCTGCTGCTAGCTCCTTCCTCACATCACATTGCCATATCGCAATCCTGGGACACACAGAGACACAAGAGATCAACTCATGAATGTTCATAAACAGTCTTCCTTAAATGGATACTTGACAGGTAAGATGGGCCATAACATGCCAAGATCTCTAGCCCGGCTGGCTTTTTCCAAAGGTGTTGTTTTCATTCCGGAGTGTTGAATCTCAGTTTGGGCAGCCTGTGAAAAATCCCCAATCCAGATGTGACACAACTTCCCTTCCTGCCTTTCTCTCTTTTCAACCTTATATAATAATAATAATAATAATAATAATAATAATAATAATAATAATAATAATAATAATAATAATAATAATAATAATAATAATAATAATAATATCAGAGTTGGAAGGGACCTTGGAGGTCTTCTAGTCCAACCCCCTGCCCAGGCAGGAAACCCTACACCATTTCAGACAAATGGCTATCCAACATTTTCTTAAAAATTTCCAATGTTGGAGCATTTACAACTTCTGCAGGCAAGTTGTTCCACTCATGAATTGTTCTGTCAGGAAATTTCTCCTTAGTTCTAGGTTGCTTCTCTCCTTGATTAGTTTCCACCCATTGCTTCTTGTTCTACCTTCAGGTGCTTTGGAGAATAGTTTGACTCCCTCTTCTTTGTGGCAACTCCTGAGATATTGGAACACTGCTATCATATCTCCCCTAGTCCTTCTTTTCATTAAACTAGGCATACCGAGTTCCTGCAACGGTTCTTCATATGTTTTAGCCTCCAGTCCCCTAATCATCTTCGTTGCTCTTCTCTGCACTCTTTCTAGAGTCTCAGCATCTTTTTTACATTGTGGCGACCAAAACTGAATGCAATATTCGAAGTGTGGCCTTACCAAGGCATTATAAAGTGGCATTAACACTTCACGTGATCTTGATTCTGTCCCTCTGTTTATGCAGCCCAGAACTGTGTTGGCTTTTTTGGCAGCTGCTGCACACTGCTGGCTCATATCTAAATGGTTGTCCACTAGGACTCCAAGTTCCCTCTCACAGTCACTACTATTGAGCAAGGTACCACATATCCGGTACCTGTGCATTTTGTTTTTTTGGCCTAAAGCTTTGCTGGCTGAGTGACTCTGGGAGTTGAAGCCCACAAGTCTTAAAGGGATCAAGGTTGGAGACCCCTGCTCTAGACCACTCACACATGACCTAGCTGAAGAAGTTGTTGGATGAGAAGCGAAACATCTTCAAGAAGAAAAACAAGGAAGTCCAGTTGCCTCCAGAAAACGTACCTTTGGGACAACCATGACCTGGATGATTGAGAATTTCTACTGACTTCGAGCTATGCAATTTGGGACAAACACTCTTTGAATGGTGTGGGAGTAGAAATGGATTTCCAGAGAAAAATTGCAGACTACAGGAACCAGGAGGTGACCCAGAGGACATAGATAAACCTCCTAGTGCTTCAACCGCCCTCTAAGAGGATGCAAATAACAGCCGTCTGCAAGGAATATAAATCCTTCCCTTCCCCACCATCCAGTCATAGCTGAAGAAGCTTCTTGGATGAGAAGCGAAGCGTCTTCAAAAAGAAAAACAAGGAAGTCCAGTTGCCTCCTGAAAAAGCACTTTTGGGACAACCATGACTTGGATGACTGAGAAGCTCTACAGACACGACCTATCAGTTCTCCATCCCTGACCCATGTCCGCAGAGTGAGCTGCCTGCTAAACAGCTTTCACCACCAGCCCCTAATCTCTGGATCATCGCTAGGGCTGGGCGTTCACCCCTCTCTGCCGCTGCACATCCAATGCACACAACCTCTTGTGTACCTTCCTGGGCAGGAGCCAGAGTTTATCACAGGGAGTTGAGTCAGGCAGGCCTCAGGTAACCTTCCGCCGATCCCTTTGATCGCGGGCCTTCTGAAGGGCGAAAGGAAGGCGCCAGGCCTATCAGGTTGATAAGGGAGACTCCACTTCATTTAATAAACACAAAAACTTTGCTTTCTCTGAAATGACTGGGCTCTTTGACGGCCTGTGCACGCGCTGCACCGCTCTCGCAGAAGGCCGGGAACAGAAAGATCTCGGCCAATAAATCCAGTCACAAAATGACATTTTGGAAATGCCAAGTTGCCAAAGAACAATGTGCTTCCACTTTGATCAGCCAATGAAGTCGCCTTTGTCTGCCTTGACACAGGCTGGGTTCGCACACTGCAGAAAGCCACGAGTATCGTCAACTGTGGTTTGCTGGCCGGTTCCACCCAGCTGGTTCACAATGGGGCAAAGCTGCAAGTCGCAGTTGGCAAAAAACCCAGATGATGCGTTCATGCAACGCACCATGTGGGAGCCGCTTTGGTGTAGTGGTGAAGGTGCTGGCCTGGAAACCAGGAGACTGTGAGTTCTAGTCCTGCCTTAGGTATGAAAGCCAAATACGTGACTTTGGGCCAATCACCAGGAGACTGTGAGTTCTAGTCCCACCTTGGTCATGACAGCCAGGTGGTGACTTGGGACCAATTACCAGGAGACTATGAGATCTAGTTCTGCCTTAGACGAGAAAGTCATCTGTGATGCCTTTGGGCCAATCACCAGGAGACTGTGAGTTGTAGTCCCATCCTAGACAAGAAAGTCGGCTGGGTGACTTTGGGCCAATTACCAGGAGACTAGTGTTGTTCTGTCCCCGAACCTGGGACAGAACAACTAGGGTCAAATTCCAATGACCCTGTGCATTGTACAAAAAACTTCCTTGGGCCCCCTTAAACTTTCCCATGCTTCAGCTTCAATGCAGATAGCATGGTGGCATTTCATAGGCTTGACAACCTGGTATATAACTTTTACATATTGAAATTATGCAGAAGGAGAAAGATTCAAAGAATTTATGGTACTCGGCCGGCTCAAGGTTGATTCAGCCTTCCATCCTTCTGAGGTCGGTAAAATGAGGACCCAAATTGTTGAGTCTGTAAACTGCTTAGAGAGGGCTGTAAAGCACGGTGAAGCGGTATATAAGTCTAAGTGCTATTGATACTTTTTTTGTATCCCCTTGAAGAGCACCCGGAGACTTCAGCTAGTTCAGAACGCGGCTGCGCGGGTTATTGAGGGAGCGTCTCGGAGCTCCCATATAACACCTATCCTGCGCAGACTGCACTGGCTACCTGTTGTTTTCCGGGTGCACTTCAAGGTATTGGTTACCACCTTTAAAGCGCTCCATGGCTTAGGACCGGGCTATCTACGGGACCGTCTACTGCCGGCTTCTATCTCCCATCGTCCGGTACGTTCCCACAGAGAGGGACTCCTCAGGGTGCCGTCAGCCAAACAGTGTCGACTGGCGGCCCCAGGAGGGCCTTCTCTGTGGGGCTCACCCTGTGGAACGAACTTCCCCTCGGACTTCGACAATTACCTGACCTTAGGACCTTTCGCCGCGAACTTAAAACTTATTTATTCCGTATGGCTGGACTAGCCTGATTCTTATTTTTATTGGATGGGTTTTTAAAATTCTGTGATTTTATGGGGAAGTACGTTTTTTAATATTTTGGGCATTTAAATTAGTTTTTTAAGGGATGTTTTTAATTATTGTATGTATGTATATTTTATCTGCCTGTTCACCGCCCTGAGTCCTTCGGGAGAAGGGCGGTATACAAATTAAAATATTATTATTATTATTATTATTTGCCACCTGCCCCAAAATGATGAGGCTTGCACTACCAACGGTACAGCATGTGTGAATTTGCAAAGAAAATAAGCAAATTCAAAGCAAAGCAAACTTTAGACTTCTGTTTAAAAGCAGGATTGAGAAGGAACTGATTAATTGGACAGAGTGGCCAATCCAATACAAACTGATTTAAATTTGCACTTCCTAGAAGTATTCATCCACCCATAGTCACCTCTACTCTAAATTTGCTGCACCCTTTATAAATAAAAAGTGCTTACCAAAATGCATACATTGGTAAAAATATTGATATAGACTTCTTAAAGATGCTGATGTGGAAGGTGGCCAGAATAAACTTAAGGCTGTAAAAAGCAACCCTGAGGAAAAAAAACAAGATTTGACACATCCACTTCAATCACAATATGGATAGCTAAAAACAAACCTTCCCAAATTGTACTTATTTGCTTGGCTGCCAGATATATACACTGGTTTTTCTCCAAGAGCTCAAAGGAGATTACATAACACTGATTCTGTTTTGATCCCCAACTATCCTGTGTAAGGTAGTCTGAACTGAAGCAAAATGGCTGGTCCAATTTTTAGGGATAAGGATGGATTTGTTGGTTGATGTCTCCAGTCCTCATTCAACATCTTCACTCTCTACCACGTTGGCTCTAGAGGCGTTGGATTACAACTCCCAGAATTCCTATCTACTGGCTATGCTTCCTGGGACTCTGACTTTGAGCATACTGGAGACCAGAAATGTCATCGTAAGACATTACAGTCCTACGTCGAGACATCCACGTGACAAAACACAATTTTGCAATTGTTTTTACGGTGGTCACAAAGTAAACAACACTGTCATTAAGCGCATGTGGTGGCCATTAAAGAAATTAGTGTATAAAAATATGGGCGTTTTTGCAGGAAATGACCAAAACAATGCAAATTGTCACATGACTGCAGAACGCTGCAACCAGCTATAAAATGGGAGCCAGTTTCCAAAAGCCCAAAATGGGTCACGTGACCATGGCGTGTACGTGTGTGTGTAGCCCTAAGAACCAGGGGTGAAATCCAGCAGGTATTGAAGAACTTGTTGAGTTCAATAAACACGGAGACGCGTTGAATCAACAACTATTCTGTTGTGCCTTGTCCGCATATTCTTTTAATCTTGGAACACTCTCTAACAGGCAACGAACTAACCAACAAGGAAACTCTGACAGGAATGAATCTTTCCTCTCAGCAGAACGCCTACTTAGAACAACTTTGCAAACTGTCAGATGGGGAGCCAATCACAACGCTCCCGGCTTCCCGCTTCTCCTGTTGCTTGCGTCTCAACCAATCAAACTGAGCGGTGCTCGGATTGGCTGAGACGCAGGACACAACAGAACCTGTTATGTATCTTTAAATATTTAGGCGGGAAACAAGCACGTTGCTGATTGGTTGAAGCCGCCGGTTAAACAGTATATAAAGGGTTGTTTTTCCCCAGCCAGGTTGCTGGGTTCACCATATATTAAAGAGCTGTTGTCACTACCCTGGTCTCCAGCCTCGTTACTTCCCGAACTTAACACTGGCGACGAAGGTGGGATCTCGAGGCTAAGGAGCACCAGAACCGAGCTGAAGCACGAAAGAACCGAACCCAGCAAACACAGGGCAGAAAAGCGGAGATGGCCAGTTACACTCCGCCCGCACCGTTTGACCCGGCTAAAGAGAAATGGGGAACGTATATGACCCGTTTCGAAAGCTTTCTAGAAGCCAACGAACTGCAAGGAGTTCCAGACAACCGCAAAAGGGCATACTTCTTGAGCCACTGCGGTCCCGAGGTCATCGACATCGCGGAAGCCCTGGCAGAGCCAACGCCGATACAATCGGTATCGTGGCAAACTCTGCAAACCTTGCTAAAAACCATTTCGCGCCAACGCCGTCCAAATCGTCGGCGTTTTGAATTTGGAGGCGCCGACAGCTGAGGCGAATCCATCGGCGACTACATGGCCGCCCTGCGGAAAGCCTCCAAAGACTGTGGGTACCGAGACCTGGGCGAGGTGCTGCTGGAGCAACTCATCAGGGGTCCGAGACATGCGTTTGCGGGCGGCTGCTATCGAAAAGCAATCTGGCGCTGGCAAACGCCTGGACGAAGCCAGAGCGCATGAAATGTCCACCCAAGCGGCGGAGACACTGCAAAGCCTCTCACACCAAAGGCGAGCACAAAGTCAACCCCGGTGCACCAAGAAGAGATCCAAACCGAATCTGGCGGTGAGGATGAGGAAGGGTTTGCCGAACTGAGAAACGGGGCCAAGAGAACCGGGACGAATGCGGAAGTTGCGGGGGTCAACACCAGCGCCAACGCTGCAAGTTCAAGGACGCAACATGTCGGCGGTGCGAGAAGAAGGGGCACCTAGCTCAAGTCTGTCGAGCTCCCCAACCTTCCCGCCGAAAATTCAAATCGGCCAATCAGAGCACGGGATCGGCAAGGCGACCCGCGATTGGCTCAAACAAAAAAGGCGCGGATTCAAACCAAACGACGGTGGTCATAGGCCGCGCCTCAACCCGGGTAGAGAAGAAGATCTTCACCAAACCCAAAATAGAAGGAGTACGGTGCCGACTCGAAGTGGACACCGGGTCAGCGATCACCATCATGTCCTGGGACACTTTGGCGAAGTCACTGCCATCAGTCGCGAAGCGCCACCTGCAAACACAACGGCTACGAGTCCACGACTACCAAGGGAATCGCATCCCTGTTCGAGGGACCACCTCCGTCCAAGTCGAGTACGGACCACACAAGAAGACCCTGCCCATCACGATCGTCGAAGGGACCCTGCCTAGTTTGTTGGGACTAGACTGGTTTCGTGCACTGGGCATGGGAGTGACGGGCATCTACAGAAGTGACTGTAACCTGAAAGACATACTCATGAACGAGTTCGAAGATGTCTTCAAGGACTGCCTGGGCAAGTACAAGGGGACCCCTATTTCCTTCAACTTAGACCCCCAGGTAGCTCCCATTAGGTTAAAGGCAAGGAGAGTCCCTTTTGCCCTTAAACCTAAAATTGACAAGGAGCTAGATAAGCTCATAAACCAGGGGATTTTGGTGCCAGTCGATCACGCAAAGTGGGAGACGCCAATCGTCACCCCAGTAAAACCAGATGGGTCAATTAGAATCTGCGCTGACTACAAGGCGACGCTAAACAAAGCCTTACAGAAAAGCGCTTACCGGTTCCGTGGTGCAACACTTGCTGCACTCTTTGGGGCAAGGGCAAGTCTTTGCAAAGTTAGACTTGGCTCAAGCCTACCAACAACTGCCCGTGAGCGCCAACACAGCCGAAGCCCAAACGATTGTAACTCACAGGGGGCCTTCAAGTGTACCCGATTACAATTTGGGGTGAGTGTGGCACCGGGCTGTTCAAAATTTGATGGAACGACTTCTGCAAGGGCTCCCAGGGTAGTTCCTACTGATGATGTATTGATATCAGCAGAAAACGTAGAGGAATTGGGGGAGCGTTTGAGAAAAGTTCTGGGCATTTTCCGGTCAGCCGGACTAAAGGTTAAAGTGAACAAATGCCAGATAGGGGTAGAATCCGTCGAATTCTTGGGCTACCGAATAGACAAGAAAGGAATTCACCCCACTGAGAGCAAGGTCAAGGCAATCAGAAAGGCTCCAGCGCCCAAAAACAAAACAGAGCTACAGGCATTCCTAGGGTTAGTGAATTTTTACGCGGTTTTTTTAAAAAACAAAGCGACCATTGCTGAACCGCTGCATAAGCTTCTAGGGAAAAATACTGCTTGGTCTTGGGAAAAGTCAGAAAGTAGGGCTTTCGAAGCAGTAAAAAACCTGCTCTCGAGCGACAGCCTGCTCATCCAGTATCATAGCTCATTGCCATTAGTGCTGGTTTGCGATGCCTCCCCTTACGGGGTGGGGGCTGTGCTCAGCCACAGACTGCCAAACGGCACAGAAGCCCCTATAGCCTTCTACTCCAGAACGATGTCCTCCCCAGAGAGGAACTATAGCCAGTTAGATAAGGAAGCGCTAGCAATTGTGTCAGGGGTAAAAAAATTTCACGAATATGTTTTTTGGGCGAGACTTTGAAATTGTGACTGACCACAGACCGCTGTTAGGAATACTGGCTGGCGACCGCCCAACGCCTGTGGCACTTTCACCACGATTGACTCGATGGACTATTTTCTTAGCCGCTTATTCTTACAAGCTACAGCATCGACCAGGAAAAGAAGTGGGGCATGCGGACGCGTTAAGCAGATGCCCACTACCAGGGGCGATCGAAGATCCCACTCCGGGGACGCCCATCCTGCTTATTGACTCTTTGGACTCTGGCCCAGTTACATCTAAGGAAGTGGCTCGGGCATCATACCGGGACATTATGTTAAGGACTGTACTCGGTTGGGTACAAGAGGGTGGCCGCTGCGCCGGGCGAACGGTTTAAGGAATTTGTAAAAAAACGTGATGAGCTCTCGGCTCAAGGGGGGTGCCTGTTATGGGGTGATCGAGTGGTAATCCCGGAGAAATTGAGGGGAAGGGTATTGGACCTCCTCCACGAGGGTCACCCAGGGATCGTAAGGATGAAGGGGTTAGCAAGAAGCTATGTGTGGTGGCCACTCATGGACTCAGAGATTGCTGAGAGGGTAGGGAAATGCCAGGCTTGCCAAGAGTCCAGACCTCTACCCCCAACGGCCCCAGTCAGGGAATGGGAAAAACCCCAAGGGCCCTGGTCAAGAATCCACATTGATTTTGCTGGCCCTTTCCACGGCCAAACCTTCCTAGTGGTTGTCGACGCTTTCTCTAAATGGTTGGAGATCATACTCATGAAATCCACGACAGCCGAGGCAGTAATCGCAGCCCTGCGCCACCTATTCGCAACCCACGGGTTGCCTGACACTCTGGTGTCCGACAACGGCCCGCAATTCACGGCAGCCCAGTTTGAGGAATACTTGGCAGAGGAGGGCATCCGACATGCCCTCTCTGCGCCTTTCCACCCTGCGTCGAATGGCCTTGCAGAGCGTTCCGTCCGGAGCGCTAAGGAGGCATTGTCCAGGCTCAAGCCAGGTGACTGGCAAACAAAGATAGATTTCTTTCTGGCCGTTCAGCATAGAACCCCAAGCACTGCTACAGGCAGAAGCCCAGCCGAATTATTGATGGGACGGAAGCTCCGGTGCCCACTTGACCGTTTGAATCCCCATTACACACCAGAGGGTTACAAGGGGGAACTAGAAAAAACGAGAGAAATGGGCATAGGCGACCGAGTGTGGGCCCGCAACTATGGGGACGGCCCAAGTTGGCTCGCAGGGCAAATCATAAAAGCAACCGGTCCAAAGTCATACTTGGTCGAGTTACAAGACAACCGAGTATGGAGGCGCCACATAGATCAGATAAGGAAACGAATAGCTGAACAACCCGAGCTAAATGAGACAGATCATGACCACTCCTTATTTGAACCCACAGCTGACCATAACCCGGGGGAGGCGCAAGACTTAGCTGAGGTCCCGGAGGTCCAGCGACGCCATCAGGTTCCCGATGGAAACAGCAGGGAAAACTCTAAAAGTAATCCAAGGCCGGAGGGCCAAGAAAAAGAAACTGCCAGTAATCCAGGGCCCGATGGCCTAGAGAAAGAGCTGGGAGGAGAAAAAAGCCCCTCCGACCAGCTCAAAACACCACCCAGGACTGAACCGCGCAGGTCCGAAAGAATTAGGAGACGCCCAGGTTATTTGCGTGACTACGTCGAAAAATAACATGTAAATAATATGTAAATAGTGGTAAAGTGTTTTCTGGGAGGGGAGGAGTGTTATGTATCTTTCAATATTTAGGCGGGAAACAAGCACGTTGCTGATTGGTTGAAGCCGCCGGTTAAACAGTATATAAAGGGTTGTTTTTCCCCAGCCAGGTTGCTGGGTTCACCATATATTAAAGAGCTGTTGTCACTACCCTGGTCTCCAGCCTCGTTACTTCCCGAACTTAACAGAACCGGTAGTGGAAATTCAGTGAACCGGCAAACACCACCTCTGGCTGGCCCCAGAGTGCGGTGGGAATGGAGATTTTGCAATATCCTTCCCCTGGAGTGTGGAGGGAATGGGGATTTTGCAGTATCTTTACCCCTGGAGTGTGGTGGGAATGGAGATTTTGCAGTATTCTTCCCCTGCTACGCCCACCAAGCCACGCCACGCCCACAAAGCACCGCCCACAGAACCAGTAGTAATAAAATTTGAATTTCACCCACTGCTCAGAATTCCAGAATCGGATTGTAAGTAGCTTTTGGGGGAGCCACCATAACTTTTAACAGTTGCTAAGCAACTAGTTGTTAAGGCGAGGATTACCCATCCTAAACTGCCATCTGCACTGTTTGTGAAAACTGAATGTGAGCTTGTAGCTGAAAACCGTTATTTTCCCTAACATCGTGTAACACGATTGTGGGGTGAGATGGCACCCAAATCAGATTGGGGGGGGTCAGATCTGCTTTCTGGTTTTCTTGCCCTTTTCTTATTCTCCTCCTGGATATTAAAAAAAAAGCTCCATTCAAAATCCTTTTTCCATGTCTTCCCCCAATCTGAAAGCCTAAATTTTATTTATTTATTTTGTCAAATACATATTAAATAATATATATAAGTATAAGCATGAATTGAATACATAAAATGAATACAACTAAAGGGAACATTAGGACAGGGACGGTAGGCACGCTGGTGCTCTTATGCACGCCCCTTAGTTCTACTCTCACAGTTCCTAATGTGAAGAAATAACTCCACTGCAGGTAGTCCTCAACCTACGTACATTTAGTGACTACTCGAAGTTACAACAGCCCTGAAAAAAGTGACTTATGACCATTTTTCACATTTGCAACCTAGCACAGGGGTCTCCAACCTTGGCAACTTTAAGACTTGTGAACTTGTGGCTTTGCTGGCTGAGGAATTCTGGGAGTTGAAGTCTACAAGTCTTAAAGTTGCCAAGGTTGGAGACCCCTGACCTAGCACCCCCATGACTGTGTGATCAGAACTGAGATACTAAGCAACTGGTTCATAGTTATGACCGCAGCTATGTCCCAAGGTCATGTGATCCCCCCCTCTTTTGCAACCTTTGGACAAGCAAAATCAATGGGGAAGCCACTTAACAAACTCACTTTAACAAATGTCTCACTTAACAACAGAAACGTTGGACTCAATTATGGTCCTAAATTCAAGAACTGCCTGTATTCTGACCATCATTTAATATGACTGGTGAAAGGCTGGGTTTGCATAGCGAACTTCAGGGTTTTAACTGAAATTCTAACCTCTCTCACTCCGCAAAGAAACACTGATACACAAGGAACCTCCATTCTCACATGTGGACTAGCCTGAGTCAACTACAACTCTATTCACACATTCTTTGAAGGCTGACAGTTGTAAGATTCGGCTAGAACAGTAAAGTTCAAAAGCTGTTGAAAAAAATTAGGGAGAACAAAGGCCCTTGGAAGTTGGAAACTGATCCAGGACAGAAACAACCTGGAATTAAGGAGAAATTTCCTAAAACGATGAGGACAATTAACTGGTGGAAGTTGTAGGTGCTTCATCACTGGAGGTTTTAAAGAAGAGACTGGACAGCCATTTGTCTAAAATGGTATAGGGTAGTGATAGCTAACCTTTTTGCGTGCTAAAAGTGGGGGGAATGCAAGGGATCGCCCACGCACGTGCCCACACCCATAATTCAATGTGCCGCCCCCCACATGTGCATGTGACCACCCCCACCCCCATGCTCCCTCTGCTTTTGCCACACGATGGCCCGGTGGGCCCGGTAGGGCCATTTTTTGTCCTCCCCAGGCTCCAGACATTTTCTAGGAGCCTGGGGAGGGTGAAAAGGGCCTTCCTCACCCCCCACCCAGAGGCTGGAAATAGTCCGTTTCCTGACTTCCGGTGGGACCGGAAGGCCTAAAAATCAGCTGGCCAGCGCGCACATGCACGCTGCAGCTGAGCTAGTGTGCCTACAGATATGGCTCTGCGTACCACTTGTGCCATACGTTCATCATCACGGGTATAGGACCGTGATGGCAAAGCTATGAAACGCGTGCCACAAATGGCACGCAGAGCCATCTCTCCAGGCACATGAGATGTCGCCTGTTGCTCTTCTGGGTTCCGGCACGCCGGCCAGCTGGTCTTCACACGCGCAGAACCACTGGAAATCAGAAGAGCAGCTCTCTGTGCACATATGCACCAGGCAGCCGCCCTTCCGGTTTCCGGCATATGCATGTGCACCGGCCACTTGGTGTTCTGCTTTCTGGCGCAGATGCATGCACGGAGATCAGCTGGTCGGTGAGCATGTGCACGCCGGAAACCAAAAGAGTGGCCACAGGGTGCGCATGCACACAGGGTGGCTGTTCTTCAAGTTTCCGGCGTTCCCGCACGTGAAGACCAGCTGGCTGGCATGCCAAAACAGGCCTTCTGGCACACATGCATGCGCGAAGACCAGCTGATTGGTGAGCATGCATGAGCCGGAAACCGGAAAGGCAGACGCCCAGCATGCACACACGCACCAGGCGGCTGCTCTTCCGGTTTCCGGCACATGCACGCACACGCTCCTGTTTTGGCGTTCGGTGCCGAAAAGGTTGACCAGCATTGGTATAGGGTCTCCTGTTTGAGCAGGGGGTTAATCAGTGGTGAAATCCAATTTTTTTTACTATCGGTTCTATGGGCGTGGAGTGGCTTGGTGGGCGCGGCAGGGGAAAGATACTGCAAAATCTCCATTCCCACCCCACTCCTGGGGGAAAGATATTGCAAAATCTCCATTCCTACCCCACTCTGGGGCCAGCCAGAGGTGGTATTTGCCAGCTCTCTGAACTACTCAAAATTTCTGCTACAGGTTCTCCAGAACCTGTTGGATTTTACCCCTGGGGTTGATCATGGGGATGCTGCAATGGTCATAAGTTTGAAAAATGATTGTAAGTTATTTTTTACAGTGCAGCCCTAACTTTGAACGGTTCCCAAATGATTTTTTGTAAGTCAAGGCCTACCTGTATTTTGTTGCCTAAGGTTTGACTTTGGAGGGAGGAAAAGTGTGACAAACCTAGATTAATAAATTACTTATCAATAAATAAAAGCCAGCTACAATCACAACATTAAAAAGGTACATTAAAAAAGACATTTTTTCCTTCTTTTTTTGAGATTGAATAAAATCCCCAAAAAATCCCCCTTTTTTTTGTTTTGAATAAAATAAAAACAGGGGGGGGGGGTTGCTTTTTTTTTTTTAAAAAAAGCCCAATTACAAAAACAGCTTAGCACTGCAACAGGTGAGATGCCTCCTGTTTCTCCAGTTTGCAATCAGAATAAAAAGGACATTCCAAGGTAAAATGGATAGAGCTGCAGCTTTTGCATTTGTAAAATGAGGAAACCATAAAAATCAAGAGGGAAAGAGAGATAATTTCCTACTGCCGCAGCGGGAAAATAAAGAAGGAAACCTCCTTATTTTTCCCACGGGCTGTATCCCAAAACTCCTGAATTCATTATTCCGCCCCTTCTCTTCTCTTGCAAATCATCTGAAGGCAGGCAGCCAGCCAGCCTTCCATCCTTGTCTTGACCCCAAGTCTCTTCAAAATCTTTATTCATCTCCTAAATCACTTCCTGTCTGGACTGTGATTTCTGCTTTTTTTTTTAAAAAAAAAAGATTCCAGAGTGTTAAAACATCATCAGGGGGTCCTGTCAGCTGTATGAGAAACTTCCTTCCTCCAAGGAGAAGGAAAAAAAAAAGGAAGGGGGGAGGGAGAGAAGTCTTTCTCTGACTGCAAGCATCTTTGCCAAACTTCCCACTTGAAAAATGAATGCTGTTTTTCTTCCCTTTTCAAACTGCCATCTTTACCTCCGCAGCTGCTTCTGGGACAACTGGGGTGCCACGAATGATGTTCCTTCCCCAGTTTTATCCAGCTGTTACCCCAGGGACCTCACTCCCAGGAGACTGGAGATGGCTTAAAGCAGGGGTCTCCAACCTTGGTCCCTTTAAGACTTGTGGACTTCAACTCCCAGAGTCCCTCAGCCAGCCACAAGTCGTAAAGGGACCAAGGTTGGAGACCTCTGGCTTAAAGGTTTTGCATACAATAGATGGGGTAACATCTATAAATGAAGTACAGGTAGTCCTTGACTTACGACACCAATTTGAAATTCTGACAGTCGTCCCCCACACCCGGTCAGATGACCACACTTCCAAGTGCTGAGCAACACATCTGTATCCATCTTTGTCTGTCTGTCTAATCTATCTAGAGTTATCTTGGGATAAGATGGGTGGCCAAGAAATTTTTTTATCTACCTACCTACCTACCTATCTATCAATCATCTCTCTCTCCCTCTCTCCTATCTATCTATCTATCTATCTATCTATCTATCTATCTATCATTTCTACCATCTACCTAACACATCCATTCACCCACTCTAACTTTGTCTGTCTTATCTATTTATCTATCCATCCATCCAGTTATCTTGAGGTAAAATGGGCGGCCTACAAATTTTATGTATATATGTATGTATGGGTGTATGTCTGTCTATCTAGCTGTTTATCTCTATCATCTATCTATGAATCTGTGTCTGTGTGTCTGTCTGTCTTATCTATCTTGATATATTATATTAATTATATTATATAATTATATTATATTATATTAGATTAGATTATATTATATATATATATATACTATATATAATATAATATATATATTATATATGTAATATATTATATTATATTGATGAAAGTATATTTTCTTTTATGTAAACTGAGAGCATATGCACCAAGACAAATTCCTTGTGTGTCCAATCACACTTGGCCAATAAAAAATTCTATTCTATTCTATTCTATTCTATTCTATTCTATTCTATTCTATTCTATTCTATTCTATTCTATTCATCCATCTATCTATCTATCTATCTATCTATCTATCTACCTACCTACCTACCTACCTACCTACCTACCTACCTACCTACCTACCTACCTACCTACCTACCTATCTCAATTTAAAATTGCCTATCTCCCTCCCTTAAAGAGTTCATGGCGCTTTACGGCAACAGTGTGGTTTTGCCAAAAACCTCCAGTTCTTCTGTTTTCGGCAAAACCGTATCATAGTGAACAATGGATTCGGCTTAACGACTATCACTAAAAAAATATATATCATAAAATCGGGTGGGTTACATGACAGACCCATTTTCCAACTTACAGCTGCCACAGTCAAGCCCCATTACTGTTGCAACTTGGGGATTACCTACAGCTGGATTTACAACACTTTTAAGTTGGTAAGAGCGGTCTTAATTCTGCAGCCACTCAAGTACTCACTAGCCCAATGGGTTCAACCCGGGCCCAATAGCTTTCATCCACAAGCTGTCAATTATGTCTGTACAAATTATGGTTTACAGCAAGGCTGCCCAAACCTTGGAGCTGATAAGCACAGATGGAATTCTGGATGTGTGTGACTTGGACACTCTCCCAAAATAGTGGTGTGGCAAGTGACCTGGCTTCCAACTATAGGTAGTCCTCAATGTATGACCGTAATGGAGCATAATAGAACTGAATGTCATAATGGTTGTAAAACGGGACATTAACTTACCTGAGCAACTCTTCTCATCAGAGCGCTGCGGGAGAACGGGTTGCGTCCCCTCTTTGCGGTGGCCACAAAACAAATGCCCACAGTCATTCAGTGAATCCATAGTTAGCCATGGGTGGAGTTTTGCCAAACAGCGGAAGTGCAAAACCGTCGCAAAAATGAGGTCAGGGTGACAACTGCAAATGGCTGTAAAATGTGGAGGAGGGCCCAACCATCAGAAATTCAGGGTTGGAAGTCCCCCTTTTTTTCGGTCGGTCGTAACTTTGAATGGTCACTAAGCGACCAGTCGTAAGTCGAGGAATACCTGTACAGAATCCAAGGGGGAGACAGCTGTTCACTATCCCACCAACCCTCTAAAGATGCTTCCGGCTGCCTCAGCTTAACATTTTGATCTTTGTGCATTGTGTGTGTGTGTGTGTTATTGTAAGACAAGAGGCTGTATTTCTAGTAGCTTGTTTATCAGCTCCGTTTCCTTAAAATGCTACCGGATTTCGTGCAAATTCGTGAAAACAACCATCAGGAAAGCCTGCTGAGCATGGAATTCCTCAGGAATGCTTCCCAATTCCTTTAGCAGCAGCCACACGAGGAAAAATCCCATCTTCTTTTCTGTAATGAAGTCACAGTAGTGGGTTTCACTTACCTTCACTACCGATTCGGAACTGTGAGTGCTCGCGCCGCCACCAGTTCGCCCGAATCTGTGTGAACTGGTAGAAACCCAACACTGCACGAGTTGTATAAAAACATGTGTGTTTCTGCTTCCCTCCTGTATTGCATCTGTCCGTGTGTGTGTGTGTGTGTGTGTGTGTGTGTGTGTGTGTGTGGGCGCGCCATGGGAAGACCAGACAGGTTGCATACGCTACACCTCGTGTCTATTTTTCACACTTAGGACCGTCAGTGTGGTCAGGTCATCGTTTGGATGTTTGGCATACGATCCCCTTTTGCCTTCTGCACGAATCAAGAAGAGGGCCGTGAAAATATTTGCAGATCCCTCGCATCCTGGACATAAACTGTTTCAACTCCTACCCTCAAAACGACGCTATAGAGCACTGCACACCAGAACAACTAGACACAAGAACAGTTTTTTCCCGAAGGCCATCACTCTGCTAAACAAATTCCCTCAACACTGTCAGACTATTTACTGAATCTGCACTACTATTAATCGTTTCATAGTTCCCATCACCAATCTCTTTCCACTTATGACTGTATGACTATAACTTGTTGCTGGCAATCCTTATAATTTATATTGATATATTGACCATCAATTGTGTTGTAAATGTTGTACCTTGATGAACGTATCTTTTCTTTTATGTACACTGAGAGCCTATGCACCAAGACAAATTCCTTGTGTGTCCAATCACACTTGGCCAATAAAATTCTATTCTATTCTATTCTATTCTAAAAGCAAATTCAAGGGGGGGGGAGGCAGATTCACTTAACAACCGTGTTACCAACTTAACAACTGCACTGATTCAATTAACAACCGAGGGAAGAAAGGTTGTACCATGAGGCAAAACTCAGTTAAAAACTGTCTCACTTAGCAACAGAAACTTTGGGCTCAGCTGTGGTTATAAGTCGAGGATTGCCTGTAGTTTACAATGGGCTTAGTTTAGGCAACTTAATGGTCCTCGAGTTACAACCACAATTGAGCCCAAAATTTATGCTGCTAAGTGAAACGTTTGTTAAGCGAGTTTGTCC
This sequence comes from Ahaetulla prasina, assembly GCF_028640845.1. Taxonomy (NCBI): domain Eukaryota; kingdom Metazoa; phylum Chordata; class Lepidosauria; order Squamata; family Colubridae; genus Ahaetulla; species Ahaetulla prasina. The sequence continues at coordinate 16,471,513 of NC_080541.1, forward strand.
CATTTTACGACTTTTCTTGCCACCTGTGTTACCGTAAGTGAACCTCTGCAGTTGTTAAAGTAGTAACACGGTTGTTAAGTGAATCTGGTTTCCCCATTGACTTTACTTGTCAAGGTCACAAAAGGGGATCACATGACCCCAGGACACTGCAACCGTCGCAAAAGTGAATCAGTTGTCAAACATCCGAATGTAAATCATGTGACCCCAGGGATGCTGCAACGGTCATAAGTGTGAAAAATGGTCATAAGTAACTTTTTTCAGTGCTGTTGTTAACTTCGAACGGTCACTAAGTGAACTGTTGTATCTCAAGGACTCCCTGTATTAATGAAAATAAAAAGGTACCCTGTTCTAATAGTATCTACTTGGATCCCGTGCTGATAGGAAATTCCAGGGATAGTATTCCTACAAACCTACGAAACATCTGGCTAGAAAAACCTACTCCAGAGGGCATTAAACCTTCAACCTCTTGATTCCATTGGCATTTTCTGTTGATACGGGCTTGAGATTTGTCCTATCATTCCAAACATTTATGTGGAATCATAAGGACTAGCAACTTCTAAAAGAAGTTAGCATCCTACCCAGTTCCAATTTTGCATTCTGCACTACACACAATTTTCCTGAGCTCCTCCTAAATTACTACTAACACATACCACTGAGTATTACAGGCGTAGGAATTAGGCAGACTTCTGACTGTTGAGGTATAATTTAGAAAACCAAATTCCCAGGTCACCGTTGCTGGAAATATTTAAGAAGCTGCCAAATGCAGGAATGCAAAAGGAAACCAACCCACGCGCGCACACACACACATATATATTTGAGCTGAATTTTGTGATATGCCAAAACGAACGAGCGCTATGTATGATTCATAGAGTCTTTTAGCAACGGCTTCAAAAGAACACATTAGGCAACGCAAAACTGCATTGGGAGAAATTACATAGAAAAATGCAAGCAACAGGGAAAGCCGCATTTTAAAAAAGTAGTATATATCTGAAAAAAGTTATACATGGCAGTAATCGTAGAGCAGCGACTTTAAAAAAACAAAACACTGAAAATTTAAAAGGGCACAGAAGTTGTGTGCATTAATGCATTCACATGAACCAAAACCAGTCTTGATCAAGGTTGCTATAATTATCTTGTGAGTTATAGTTCCCCCTGGTTTACGCCAAATACCTGACCTTCGGACCTTTCGCCGCGAATTGAAAACATTCAATTCAATATTCAATAAAACGTTTATTCGCGCGGGGCTAGCTTAAGCTTTTTAAACTGTTTAGTTTTTAAATTTTTAATTCTATTTATGTTTTAAATTGGGGTTTTTAGATTTTAAATATTTTAATTTCTCGGCCAATTGTGTAATAAGTTTCTTAATTTAGTTTTTAAATTGTATATTGTGTATGTTTTTTAGCCTGGCTGTACACCGCCCTGAGTCCTTCGGGAGAAGGGCGGTCTAGAAATTCAATAAATAATAATAATAGATTCTATTTTGTAATGCCTGCAAGCCCTTTTACTTGGCTAATATATTCTAACAGAGGTAGTCCTTGACTTACAAACACCACTGTGTCCAGAACCTCTGTTATTAAGCGAGACAGTTGTTAAGTGAAAAACAAATTTTTGTTTTTTAACCACGGTTGCTAAACGAATCAAATAAGTTTTAAATTAATCTGAGTTGCCCCATTGACTTTGCTTGTCAAAGCTGGCTGGGAAGGTCACATGTGACCCTGGGATGCCATGACGGCCAAAAATACATGCTGGTTGCCAGGCACCCCAATTCTGATCATGTGACCATGAGGAGGTAGTGATGGTTGTTAAGTACGAAGACTAGTCGTAAATCACTATTTCCGAAAGGTGTCTAAATGAATGGTTGTAAGCCAAGAACTACCTGTACCCATCTCCTTCGCCCCTCAATATCCATGTTCACACGGCGTGTTTGACCTGATAGCTAAATAATCCCATTCTGAGAAGCGCATGATTCACTGAACATAAACAGACTGGGTTGACCTGTTACACTGAATCATAAAAACCCTTAAAAACATTAACACCAATGAGATTTTGCAAGCTGTGTGAATGTAGTCTTTTAATGGCCTGGTTGCAGAGTTGGTATGTGTGCATCTTCAAATGGAGGGGGAAATGTGATCCGCTCTTGCGAACTTCTGACAAGCAAAGTCAATAGGGAAGCCAGATTCATTTAACAACCGGGTTGCTAGCTTAACAGCTGCAGTGATTCACTTAACAACTGCAGCAAGGAAGGCTGTAAAACGGGGGGCAAAACTCACTTACGGAATGTTTTGCTTAGCCTACCAACAGACATTTTGGGCTCGGCTGTGGTCGTAAGTCGAGGACTACCTGTATAGCGACTACCTAGGTTGATTGAGCCTCTGGTGGCTCAACAGACTAATGCGGTCTGTTATTAACACAGCTGCTTGCAATTACTGCAAGTTCAAGTCCCACCAGGCCCAAGGTTGACTCAGCCTTCCATCCTTTATAAGGTAGGTAAAATGAGGACCCAGATTGTTGGGGGCAATAAAATTTGACTTTGTATACAATATACAAATGGATGAGACTATTGCTTAACACAATGTAAGCCGCCCTGAGTCTTCGGAGAAGGGCGGGATATAAATTCAAATAAATAAATAAAAAATATTAGAGCTTTTTAAATTATTAGTATTTATTAATCCTAAATTGTATTAACAGAGGGATACAATCAAGATCAAGTGAGGTACTAATACCACTCTATAAAGCCCTAGTAAGACCACACCTAGTATACTGCATCCAATTTTGGTCACCACACTGTAAAAAAAGATGCTGAGACTCTAGAAAAAGTGCAGAGAACAACAACCAGAATGATTAGGGGACTGGAGGCTAAAACATATGAAGAACGGTTGCAGGAACTGGGCATGGCTAGTCTAGTGAAGAGAAGGACCAGGGGACACATGATAGCCATCTTCCAATACTTGAGGGGCTGCCACAGATAGGAGGGGTCAAGCTGTTTTCCAAAGCACCTGAAGGCCACACAAGGAATAATGGATGGAAACTGAACACGGAGAGATTCAACCTAGAAATGAGGAGGAACTTTCTGACAGTGAGAACAATCAAGTTGCCTTCGGAAGTTGTGGGAGCTTCATCACTGGAAGCTTTCAAGAAAAGATTGGACCACCATTTGTCAGAAATGGTATAGGGTCTCCTGCTTGAGCTTGGACTAGATCATCTATAAGGTCCCTTCCAACTCTGTTAATCTGTTACTGTCTGTCTCTCTCCAGGACAACAGAATAGCTTAATCCTTGCCTGCTCTCCATGGCAAGAGGCCTTTGATTGACAGCTTTCAATTACAATTATGGAAACAGGAAGCTTTCTGAAGTCCCAGAACTCCAAAAAAGAGGGAAAGGGAGTCTGCGGAAAGAAGAATGAAACGAAACAAACCAGGATAGAAGGAAGGTGCTGTTCTGCCAGCGTCCTGAAGACCCAACATGGTATAATGCCCTGGGTGGCTTGTCACAACTTTAACATTAACAGAAGGGACAATCTGCAAAGGCACCTTGATCTTGTGCCAAATTTGCACAAAGGGAAATGTTGTACTAGTTTCGGTGCTCTATCCGGATGGCTCCCAGTGCCAAATTCAGTTTGTCTCTTGAATCCTTATCTATTATATAAGTTATATATTAAATAATAAGGTATATCATTAAATTGTTGCTGCCGTTTCCTGATTTTCCTGTAACATTTTTTTTCCTCCACTAAGCAAACTGTTATTTCCATACAGTTTGGTTTGCTCTCTAGATAAATCAAATAGACACAATAAATTATTTCTCAATAGAAAGAGGAGACCGGAAATGGATTTCAAAATATTTTTAATTGTTATGTATTTGATATCTTGAAATTAAAACCTGAGTCTTACAGCAAAAGCATGTGTGAACCCATTCAGGAACACAAGTGTCACCTTTATGATGGGGAACTTTTTGATTTTTGAGATGTTTTATTCCACTGATGGGTCATTAAAATCCAGTCTTGTATTTAAATAAATAGGCAAGTCGAATTAAGCAAACCAGAAGCTAGCTACAGTGAATGAAATGACCAGCCATCACTCAGAAAGTGAGTGCAGGTAATACTCGACTTACAATAGCTCGTTTAGTGACCATTCAAAGTTACAACCTTTGCAGCATCCCCAGGATCATGTGATCAAAATTCAAATGCTTGGCAACTGGTTCATATTTATGACCATTGCTGTGTCCCAAGGTCACATGATCTCCTTTTGTGACCTTCACACAAGCAGTCAATGGGGAAGCCAGATTCACTTAACAACCAGGTTACTAACTTGTCAACTTGCGGTGATTCACATAACAACTGCGGCAAGGAAGGTCGTAAAACGGGGCAAGATTCACTCAACAAATCTCTCTCTTAACGACAGAAATTCTGGGCTGGATTGTAGTCGTAAGTCGAGGACTGCCTGCATTCATTCCTTATGGCAGGTCTGACTCAGCCTAATATTTTCTTACACCATCTAGGTTCAAATTATGAGATTAGCCTGCAAATAAGCCTTTTGCTCTGCTCCCTTCGAAAGCGATCGGTATTTTGTAAGCTTCTCTTGAATACCTACAGCCAAGGACGGTGACTCCAAAAGCTGAAACATCTTCCGATTATTAAATGACAAAATTATACTGAAAGTATAAACAGCAGCTGGTAAATTTATCCCATAGAGTACTCTAAAAGTATTGGAATTGTCCCTTTGGACCAGACCAGTTTCCTCTGGGCACCACAAGATGGTTTGTACTTTTTCATCTACAAACCCCGATTCTGGGTTCTCAGTTGTTCCGATGCACATCTGTCTCCTTTCCATCCTGAATCCTGACTGGCAACTAAACTGGCAACCACAACTTAAACTCAAAATTTCTGTTGCTAAGTCAGATGGGCTGTTAAGTGAATTAGTAACACTTAACACGGTTAAGTGTTACTAACACAGTTAGTAACACGGTTGTAAAGCGAATTTGGCCTCCCCATGGACTTTGCTGGTCAGACGGTCACAAGAGGGGATCACATGATCCCTGGGAACCAGGGTTGAAATGCTCCTGGTTCGGACCGGATCGCCTGATGGCAGCAGGTGGTTCGGAAAACCGGTATCAAAAATCTCTGCCACCACCACCCACCATGGCCAGGTGAGCCGCACGATCATCAGACCGTTTTTTTTTACTTTTAAAAGCATTTTTTCTTCGGCTGAAAAAATGCTTTTAAAAGTAAAAACAAAAAGCCTCTGACGATCAGGAAACTCAGCGGGATTGTCAGAGGAGCCTTTTAAAATCATATTTTTACAACCTCTTCCGCCGAAGAGTTCTGGAAAAAATGCTTTTAAAAGTAAAAACAAAAAGCCTCTGACGATCAAACAACTCAGCTGGGATTGTCAGAGGAGCCTTTTAAAAGCATATTTTTACAACCTCTTTGGCAGAAGAGGTTGTAGAAAAAATGCTTTTAAAAGTAAAAAAAAAAAGTTGGCCACACCCACCCAGTCACATTAATCCCCACCACAAGCCACGCCCACAGAATCGGTACTAATAAAATTTTACATTTCACCACTGCAACGGTCATAAATATGAATCAGTTGCCAAGTTATCTAAATTTTGATCAGGTGACCGCGGAGATGATGCAACGGTCGTAAGTGTGAAAAATGGTCGTGAAGTCATTTTATCAGTGCCTCTGTAACTCTGAACAGCCACTAAATAAAAGGGTTGTAAGTCAAGGGCCACCTGTATTTTTAAACTACTCCGCCATCCTCAAAATAATGCTTCTCCCTACTTAAGAAACAAGCTAGCATTTTTGAGTGGCCAAGCAGATTTTTCAAGTTGATTACATTCAACTTCTTAGCAGCTGAGAGAGAGCAGGTGTCCTGCCGGAACGGGAGCAAACCTATAAAGGGAAAAGGCACTTACCAGGAGATTAAAGGAGATTACTAGATGATCTCACCTGCCCTGTGCAGGCTTCCTTTCTCGGCTACCTACTGCCAATTTGCAACTTGTAGAATTAATCGCTGGCTGGCTAGTTCACCAGCTGGGGAAAACCCCGAGCGTGTTACGGATGCTTTAATTTATAGAACTTGGGTGAGCCTCTGAAACTGAATCTCAGATACGAGCAGGTGGAAGCCAGAGACTGCAAATACACACACACACACAGCCTCTTTCAGGTTTCCCCATCCACAGAAGACTGAAAAGCTAAATAACAGGGAGGAGAGGGATACGGGAGACAAAAGGCAGGCCCTATAGAGATGGTCCTTCCTTCAAATCTAAAAGATGCATACACACATGATAGATAGATAGATAGATAGATAGATAGATTAGATAGATTAGATAGATTAGATAGATAGATAGATAGATAGATAGATAGATAGATAGATAGATAGATAGATAGATAGAGAAATACAAGGGTGAAAAGTTTGCTTCGGTTCGGGCGAACCTGTAGTAAAAAAAATGCTTTAAAAAAGTTTTTAAAAAAGGTTCCGTCGATTGTGCGGCACAGCTGTGATCGTTGGAACCTTTTTTTTTTACTTTTTTAAAGCAGTTTTTTAATACCGGTTCAGGCGAAAAGGTAGTAAAAAATGCTTTTAAAAAGTAAAAAAAAAAAAAGTTAGCCATGCCCACCCAATCACATGACACACACCCCACCAAGCCATGCCCACCAAGCCACGCCCACAGAACCCGTAGCAACAAATTTTTCATTTCACCCCTGGGGGAAGTGAGGGAGGGAGGGAGAGAGAGAGAGAGGGAGAGGGAGAGGGAGGGGCATATCCCCAATAGTATTTATCAGAGAAATCCAATCTAAGCACAGATTTAAATGTTATAAACATCTGGAGTGCTACTAAACCAGTTTCTCCAGCGCTGATGTCCCTTCCATCCTCTTACCATAAGAACAGATGCACGGGGCATGTATATACAGGTAATCCTCGACTTACAACAGCTTGCTTAGTCACCATTTGAATTACAACAGCATTGAAAGAAGTGACTTTTGATTGTTTTTTCACACTTACAACCATTGCAGCATCCCCATGGTCAAGTGATCAAAATTCAGACGCCTGGCAACTGGCTCATATTTATGACCGTTCCAGTATCCTAGGGTCATGTGATTCTCTTTTGTGACCTTCTGACAAGCAAAGTCAGTGGTGAAACCAGATTCGCTTAACAACCGTGTTACTAAGCTATCGAATGCAGTGATTCGCTTAACTGGCAAGAAAGGTCGTAAAATGGGCCAACAGTCACCCAACAATTGTCTTGGTTAGCAACAGAAATTGTGGTCGTAATTCAAGGACTAATCAGTGGAAAGACTTGCTTCCGGAAGCTGTGGATGCTCCAACCCTGGAAGTTTTTAAGAAGAGATTGGATAACCATTTGTCTGAAATGGTATAGGGCTGGCGAACCTATGGCACACGGGCCGCAGGTGGCATGCGCAGCCGTATCTGTGGGCACGCGAGCTTTGCCCTAGATCAGCTCCAGAGTGCATGCGCACACCGGCCAGCTGATTTTCGGGCCTTCTGGGCCCACCGGAATTTGGGAAACGGGCTGTTTCTAGCCTTCAAAGGGCCTCCGGGGTTCTGGAGAGCTTCTGGAGCCTGGGGAGGACGAAAAACAGGCAACTGGGCCCACCATGCCATCGCGTGCCAAAAGCGGGAAGAGCGCATGGGGGGGTCGTGTACATGTGCGCGGGGGGTGGGGGACATTGAATTATGGGTGTGGCCACATGTGGCCACGTGTACCCACAATCCCCACGCGCTCCCCCCACTCTTGGCAGGCGACAGCAAAAAGGTTAGCCATCACTGGCACAGGGTTTCCTGCCTGAGCAGGGGGTTGGACTAGAAGACCTCCAAGGTCCCTTCCAACTCTGTAATTCTGTCTACCTGTAGTAGATTTCAGTGATGCCACTGCAAAGTATGTCCCGTGATAATGCTGGGGGAGGGGGAAGAAAGAAGAGAGAAGAAGGGAAGAGGAATCTATCCACACACATTTTGTTTTCAATTCTACATCTGCTCCTGTTTAATTATTTTCACCGTGTCAGATCTGATTCCAAACTCAGGCTGCAGGTTCACTAAGGACACGGAACAAAAACTTCTCAACACTTCAGAAGTTTTTGGGATCGCCTCTCAACAAAAGCTGGCACAGGTGTTCTGCCTGATCATTACTGTAAAAAGGGGATTAAGGCAGAGCTTTGGCCAAGCTTCTCAATGCAGATCAACCATCAGTTGCTGATCAAGACTTAAGATTCAGACAAGCCTGGCTGATTTTGGCAGAAAAGAAACAACAGTCCTTCTAATATTTGTTTTTGGTCTCATTTACCTAGAACAGAAGCAGGGGTGAAATCCAGCAGGTTCTGACAGGTTCTGGAGAACCGGTAGTGGAAATTGTTGAGTAGTTTGGAGAACCAGTAGCGGAAATGGTGAGTAGTTCGGAGAACCAGCAAATGCTACCTCTGGCTGGCTCCAGCGTTGGGTGGGAATGGAGATTTTGCAATATCCTTCCCCCAAGAGTAGGGAGGGAATGGGGATTTTGCAGTATCCTTTCCCTGGAGTGGGGTGGGAATGGAGATTTTGCAGTATCCTTCCCCTGCCACGCCCACCAAGCCACGCCCACCAAGCCATGCCACGCCCACCAAGCCATGCCCATAGAACCGGTAATAAAAATATTTGGATTTCACCACTGGACAGAAGCATCTCTTTTTCATGCATCCTGCAACTCCCCCAGAGTTTAGTGCTTAATGGAGATCCCATTAATTAATTGGCTGATTTGTTTAGATCCACTTTTTGGACTAGAAGGATTTTAGTCCTTGCACACACAATTGTATTAATTGTTACTTTATACAGGTAGACCTCAATTTACGACCGGATTTGGGTCGAGAATTATGCTGTGAGCTTCCTTTTTTTAAAAAAAAAATTGGTTTCAATTATAAATTCCAATTAGAGCCAGTTTGATCTGATAGTTAAGGCATCAGGCTAGAAACCTAGGAGACTGAATTCTAGTCCTGCCTTAGGCATGAAAGCCAGCTGGGTGACCTGGCCAATCATCAGGAGACTGAGAATTCTAGTCCTGCTTTAGGCATCAAAGCTAGAAGGATGACTTTAGGCCAAACACTAGTTGACAGTGAGTTCTAATCCTGCCTTAGGCATAAACGTGGTCTTAAGTCAGGTTTGTAGTTCAGCAGAAGGCAAACCCCATATAGCAATAGAGCTTAGAACTTATATACCGCTTTACAGTGCTTTTACAGCCCTCTCTAAGCCATTTACAGAGTCAGCATATTGCCCCAAACAATTCTGGGTCCTCATTTTACCCACCTCGGAAGGATGGAAGGTTGAGTCAACCTTGAGCCTGGTGAGATTTGAACTCCCAAATTGCAGTCAGCTGGCAGTCAGCAGAAGTGGCTAACAGTAGTACACTCCTACCGCTGCGGCTCATATAAGCCACCTGTTTGCTACGAAGTGAATCACAGAAGCCAGTGAGGTAGGAAGGAAAGAAAAGGAAACAAGTAAATCTTGGAAGCGGGCTGGAAGTATCTTTTTCTTTTTTTTTTAATTGCAAAGGCAACTTTGCCTAGGGCAAAGTTTCCAAAACAATCCACTTGTTCAGATGTTGCAATAGTGTACCGGCTCAAAACCAACAGCGTCAACATATATTTCTCCTTGCCAAAATCTAATCTGGAGAATTTGGGATTTCCAGTCCAAAAAGAACATCAGACTGAGGAAGATTCATTGAGCCCAAGCAGACATAATTAGGGTTTTGGGAAATGCCACAATACTTCCCCAGTCAGTTAGGATCCTGAAGAGCATCAGGTTGGAGAAAGCTGGAGTAGAGGAACACAGTTAAAAGAGAGCCTTCTTCCCGTTAACTTCCCATTAGCAGAACCAGCTAATTATCAAAAGTTAATAGACAGGACTCTCACCAGTATAGTTAGCCCGGAAGAAGAGTAAAATAAGCTGCCAGTGAAATTTACCATTTACATTAGAAAAAGGAAACACTCCTATTTAGATAGATAAATAGATAGATAGATAGATAGATAGATGGATGGATGGATGGATGGATGGATGGATGGATGGATGGATGGATGGATGGATAGACAGACAGATGACATAGATATGATAATAGATATGACAAAGTAGATAGATGATAGATGATAGATAGATAGATAGATAGATAGATAGATAGAATCCTACCATGATTTTTCAGGATGCTCGTAATATAAACTCTACCCCCAAAATAAGCCCCGGTTCAGATTGTTAGCCAGATAGATGCATTTAGTACTGTATTTTCCCCAAGATAAGACCTAACCAGAAAATAAGCCCTTTTGGTGCAAAAATTAATATAAGACCCGGTCTTATTTTCAGGGAAACACCGTAGATAGATCTTATTTATCTAGAAATCTACGAGAAATCTCATAAGGATGAGAGCAATCAACCAATGCCTCCAGATGTTGTGGTTGGTTGGTCCATCACTAGAAGGTTTCTAGAGAGCTAAAGAGACTGGACAACCATATGGCTAGGATGGTATAGGGCAGTGGTTCTCAACCTTCATAGTGCTGCAACCCCTTTAATACAATTCCCCACGATGTGGCAACCCCAACCGTAAAATTATTTTCGTTTTGAATTTATCGTGCCTGAAGCCGTATTGGCTAGCGATCTGAACTGCTTGTGATTGCCTTGAGGACGGAGGCATTAAAGTGGAGACTCCTCCCCTATTAAGTTTATCGCGCCTGAAGCCAGATTAGGCTAGCGATTGGGAGTGATTGCAGCTGGCTTGAGAGGGAGACATCAGAGCAAAGATTTCTCTTTTTAATTCATCGCACCTGAAGCCGAATTCGGCTAGTGATTTGAAGAGCCTGCAGCTGGCTTGTGGAGTCAACCATTGGAGCGGGATTCTTCGACTCGCAAGTATACTTCCCATATTTCCGATGGTCTTAGGCAACCCCTGGCAAATCGTCATTCGACCCCCAACGGGATCGCGACCCACAGGTTGAGAACCACTGGTATAGGGTCTCCTGCCTGAGCAGTGGGTTGGACTAGAAGATCTCCAAGATCCCTTCCAACTCTATTATTCTATGTTCTATTAATATGCCAACAACCAGAAACTGTTATTATTGACACACAGAAGGGAAAAAAATATTTTCCGCTCCGTCATCTTTCTCCATGACGTCTGCCTGGCCACTCACACCCACCAAGTAGCAAATGCATTTGGGATAATAATTGGCAAAGGGGCAAATAAAAAATATCAGGAAATGAAGCCAGCCACAAGATACAGAGAGTTACTGACTCATCCATGGTTGATACACCATTGAGCTTCCTATTGAACAAGTCAAGAGGCTCTTTACAAGTTCAGAGAGTGGCCGAGAATTGCTTGCGGAACATCTAAGTAACAGATACGTGGCATATGAGTGTTGCAAACTAAACACCGCTTTGCATAACACCTGAGCTGTTCTCATCACACTATATATTTACAAAGCCTAGGATTTTTTAAAAAAATCTTCAGCTTAATTAAATATGTCAAATCCACCTTTGCACTCGAAAGCATGGGAACAGTGAGTCAGGCGCCTACTTAATATAGTTCCTATTAAGATTTTCACCCCGTATTTCTTCCGTAGCTACCATATTTTTTGGAGTGTAAGACACACTTTTTCCCTCCTGAAAGAGGCTGAAAATTTGGCTGTGTCTTAAACTCCGAATGTAACCCTACGTGGTGACCAAAATGGCTACCCAGAACAGCTGCTGCCTTCTCTTACCCCTTCCGTGCTTTGCCTGCTTTAGTCACTGGAGCTATCTCCGAGGACCAGCTGTGCTTTTGAAGCTGTTTTTCAGCCCCAACACAAGGGAAGTGATCTTCCATGCTTTGCCTGCTTTTTTAATTGCTGCTCCCTCTGACGATCACCTGTGCTTTTGAAACTGTTTTTAGCCCCAACCAGCCCTAACCTCAAAACCAGTGAGCGAACTAATGTGCTGAAGCTGACCAGGCTAAGGACTAGCTACATGAATACCTGGTAGGCAGAATTTTTTTCCCTATTTTCCTCCCAAAAAACTAAGGTGTGTTTTATACTCCGAAAAATACAGTATGTTAGCATGCACAGTCCTTCTTTCTTCTGTTTTCCCGCAGAGAAGTTGGGCAAGCACAGAAAAAGTGCAACTGTTCTGAAGGGCAGAGGATGGACCTGCATCTGCCCAGTTTTAACCCAACATCTTAACTGGGATGCTACAACAACTGGCTTGGCCTTAAATGTGTAAACCTTACAGAATCTACAGTGGTTGCTATCCCTCTAGTCCAGGGGTCCCCAACCTTTTGGACCTCAGGGACCACTAAATTCATAATTTTAAATCCCAGGGACCACTAATTACAAACTGCCTAATGACTGGCTAGGTGGGAGTGGCTAGGTGGTCATGTGACTAGGTGGGCGTGACCAACTCGATGTCACTCACATCACAGGGTGCCTCGCTGGCCTCTACTCGCCCCTCCCCTCCCAGACACTCCTCACCTGCCTGCCCGGGCTCCTTAGGGCCACAACGGGAAACAGCTGTTGGAGCTAAGCAGCCAATATGAGAATGAGTTGGCAAAAAGCTCAGTTCAAATTGGATCTGACCAAGGAGGCTCAGTAGATGCACTTCACTGAGGACTACAAGCATAGGCTTTCCAAGCAGAGGGAAGACCTGTGGGAATGCAAGGCCAGGTACTGGCGCCTGGAGGCTCAGCAGGTTGAGATGGTCAGCCAATTCCAGGTCATGATGCAGTCCCACTGGACCAGCGGCCCTTCCCTCTTCGCCCAAAACCCCACACCAGGAGGCTGAAGCAGACCCCAAGTTGGAATTTCTGTCCCACTCAAACCTGCACAAAAAAACCCCAAAGAGGGAGAGTCTCTGTAGCAACACCAATGTTCATTGCACGTATCTGGCCCAGAGGGCGTAGTTTGAGGACCCCTGATTTAGTGCAATATAAAAAATGCAAATATTTTTTTCTGTAGACCACCAAAATTTTCTCGCAGACCACCGGTTGGTGACAGCTGCTCTAATCCAGATGATATTATCCGGATATCTTTGGGTCTGATTTCCCTCACTCTTTAACTAAGATGGCAATGATCATGGATTATATGAGTTAAAATCTGAGGGCACAAGGTTGGGCACATCTGTATATTCTTCCATATTGCACTGTTCTAGGATTTGGGCATTGTACATTCACATTTTTGTCTGAGGTTTTCAACTGCAGTCCCAAGTTGCTTTTTCAAGTGGCAACTAGGCTTTGTTTTTCCTAGATGTTTTGTTTCTCATCCAAGAAGCTTCTCATTCTCTCTCTTTTTTTTTATACACAAACAAACATTTAATTTAGGAGTAATTCCTTCCATGTGACATCTCGGTGTTTTCTCCATGACTTCGTCTGTTTGTTGTTTCTTCTGTCTTCATTTTCACTTAATCTATTACAACATTTCTACAAAAATACAATATTCTAATTATACTATTCTTTTACCTAACTATTAATTTGTTTATCTATATCTCTTTTCTAGGCAATGTTAAAATTGGTCCCATATCTTAAAATATTCTGAATCCTCTCTTTCTTTAATTGTCAAAGTTAATCTATTCATTTCTATACAGTCTAATTTTTTTTAATTGCTTGTCCTTCCAGAGTTATTTTCTCTGCTTTCCAATTTTGTGCAAAAACAATCCTTGCAGCTGTCATTACATGTATAATCAAACAAACATTTTGTTTATTAATTTTCTCTGGAAGGATACCCAATAGGAACAGCTCCAGTTTTAAAACTGCCACCAGTTACCAGGATCTTATTATCATGTGGTAGACATGCCCTAAAGCTAAAAACTATTGGAATAAAATTAAGATTTGGCTAGAAGAAATGATACAACGAATCTTCTCATTCTCAAGAAGCATAGAATAGAGTAGAGTAGAGTAGAGTAGAGTAGAGTAGAGTAGAGTAGAGTAGAGTAGAGTAGAGTAGAGTAGAGTAGAGTAGAATAGGGTTTTTTTTATTGGCCAAGTGTGATTGGACACATAAGGAATTTGTCTTGGTGCAATGTTCTTGGTGTACATAAAAGAAAAGATACCTTCATCAAGGTACAACACTTACAACACTTAATGATAGTCATAGGCTACAAATAAGCAATCAGGAAACAATCAACTTCTTGGATGAAAAGCAAAATATCTTCTAGGAAAAACAAAGAAAGTCCAGTTGCCTCTTGAAAAAGCCCCCTTTGGGACAACCATGTCCTGGATGGCTGAGAATCTCCATAGACTTTCAATTGCAGTGTTTCACCTTCTATGTTTTGAAGAACGTGAAAATTCAAGAGAGCATGAGGTTCATGAAGCTATGCTTTCACTGACAGTTCTTACAATAGATTAGATAAACTGACATCTAACACTAAGACATTAAAGAAACATCAAAATCCCGGACATAAACCTGTTTTAGAAGACACACATTCTCAGTCTGGAACATATTCAAAATCACGAGTATTCAAACATGATCAGCAAGCAGGCCTGCAAGCTAACTTCTAGGTCAAACCAACTCCCCTCAAAACTAATCAATTAAATCTTGAAAAGTCACAAAGACAGATGTTATGGGCTAGAGCTGAGCGACTGTCTTGGTTTTCCTTTGGTTAGACCTGCATAAGATTTGCTGGAGGAGCTGAACTCAGCTTTGCTAGAGGCAATCTGCAAAGGATTTTTTTTTTTAAAAAATGACAAAACTGGGTTTCTGTACTTTGGTTCCAGATTAAACCATTGCAAAAGGTCTCTCATCAGAATCAGATATTTCTGAGCAGGGCCTGTGAGATGCCCCAAATGTTTGCATTCCCTCAATGAGAAAACCAGCGTAATCTAGTGGATAAAAGTAAAGACAAAAAGCAGTGGATGGAAACTCATCAAGGAGAGAAGCAACCTAGAACTAAGGAGAAATTTCTTGAAAGTTGGAACAATTAATCAGTGGAAGGACTTGCCTCCAGAAGTTGTGAATTCTCCAACACTGGAAAGTTTTTAAGAAGAGATTGGACAACCACTTGTCCAGAATGGTATAGGCAGTAGTGGGATTGCAGTAATTTAACAACCAGTTCTCTGACCTAATGATTTCTTCCACCAGTTTGCTAAACTGCTCAGAAAGTTAACAACAGGTTCTCCCGAAGTGGTGTGAACTGGCTGAATCCCACCACTGCGTATAGGGTTTCCTGCTTGAACGGGGTGGGTGGGGGGGGTGGGGGGTTGGACTAGAAGACCTCTAAGGTCCCTTCCAACTCTGTTATTCCCTTTAAATTAGTCAATCGGAAGCTCGGAGACTCAGGTTCAGGGCCGTCCTCAGGTTCAAAGCTTACCAAGTGATCTAAGGGCAACTATTCCCTCTCTTGGCCCCCCATCTACCTCAAAGAATAGCTGGAATTTAAAATGAACTGCTACATATGCAATCCGAAGGGAAAAACAGGACAGAAGACTAACAATCAATTAATCAATAAACAACTCCCCTCTTTCAAAACCAGGCAAAAGACAAAGAAAGGCATTCGATTGCACAACCGACATTTCGGGACAAACACAGCTACTCAATATACGCAAATTCTTTAGCTCATAGATTTCCTCAGGGCCTAGCAGAAGAGTTGAGACTTCCTAATTCCACAGCCTGTCCTGCTGTAAGGAAATTACGGTAATAAGCAAATCAAATGTTGCTTGTCTTCTAGTAGAAGGTCCAAATTTCCAGGAAAGGCTTTTTTTTTTTTTGAGGGGGGTGGGAATCAACTGAAATGCCAATACCACCATAGAAATGGGAACAACCATTATCACTTCATGATAAAACACAGACGTGAAGGAGGAGAGAGATGAGATCTGATCAACAGTCGCCCTGATTAAATCCAGGCTGGCTGCTTTTTGGAATGGCTGATAGACTGATAGTCCAAGTTGATCAGTTTTTGGAGGGAGGGAAATGTAAAGATATTGGGGTGGGGTGTGTGTTGAACAATGAAATCTAAATATCCTATTGAAAAGATGCAAGATTGTTATCTAGAACAGGGGTCTCCAACCTTGGTCCCTTTAAGACTTGTGGACTTCAACTCCCAGAGTTCCTCAGCCAGCTTTGCTGGCTGAGGGACTCTGGGAGTTGAATCCTAATCTTAAAGGGACCAAGTTGGAGACCCCAATTTAGAAGAAAAGGGGCACACATTTTTCAGATCCATTTACAACAGAGGTGGGGAACAATGGCCCCTTTATGACTCATGGACTTCAACTCCCAGAATTCCTGAGTCAGCATGGCTGGTTCAGGAATTCTGGAAGTTGAAGTCCACAAGTCATAAAATGGCCATCGGTTGCCACCCCTGGTTTAATTAAACAAAAGTAAGTTTAATTTCACTCCTATTGCCTTCCACAACTTCCTGTGTCTTAAAACCCTCTGATTATGGTTCAAAAAGCTGCAGGACAGAAGCTTCAGTTGGGTCCCCTGCAAACCGAACTGATTCAATCAAACTGATTACATTATTTAAGAAATGAGGAAAACCATTCACACTCATCTCCATCCTGTGCTAAGTTGACTTAAATGCAACACTTAGTACAGGAAGATCTGTCAAGGCCTCCTTGATTAATCCTACCTGTGAAGAACTAACTCCAAAGTCTGTCACACACAAGTGGGATCAATCACTGGAGGCAGGAATTTTCTAACAGAGATAGGTTGGTATCTCAAGTGATCTTGGAAGCTTACACAGGTATCCAAAGATGCTTCCAAGCTCAGTGTATCCGTTTTGGAATCTACCTCTGAAGTTGCTTCAAAGGATGCAGCACGGCCAACGCTACCCATCACCCTGATTAGAATGGGACCAGAGGTGGGTTTCAGCAGGTTCTGACCAGTTCTGGAGAACCGGTAGTGGAAATTTTGAGTAGTTCGGAGAACTGGTAGTAAAAATTCTGACTGCCGAGGAGACGACTTCTGGTGTCCAGCGGCAACGGACGTCTGGAAGGCTTCTCCTGCCTCCAGCGCCCGAATCCGGCCGCCGCCGAGGCCCTCAGGGGCCAGGTGTTCCGAAAAGGACACCTGCCGCACGGACGGCTCGCCAGGGGTCTCCCAGCCGACATACAGGACTGTGGGGACCGATGCTGGCGCGTCCTAGGCTTGGCGGGGTTTGGAGGCCACAGGCCGCGGCCATTATTTTGGTCGTCGCCTGGGCCGCTGTGCCCGTGACACGGGGCATTGGATTATAACTGCAGCAGCCTGGTGGTGAACAGGAGCGGAGAAGAATTGAGGAGGAGAAGGAAGGGAATATCGGTGGCGTGGTGGAGTGCTCCGAGTGCGGGGGTTTTCTCCCCTGCGGTTGGAAGGAGCACGAGTTACTCTGGAGAGAGGAGAACTTAAAATAAGAAGATTACGGTTTTGTGGAGCTCTGGAGAGAAGAGGTGATGGAGAAATTTAGGAGGGAAGGTTTGAGGCCCCCTCCTTCTGGGGAACAGTGGTGGCGTCCAGCTTCCGCCTTCACTATGAGAATTTTGATGACATCACTTCCTTGACTTCCTGGTTGACTAACTGTACTCTGGACTCGTTGCTCCTGTGAGTGCCCCTGGTGGATCCGGAGGAAATTACAAGGATACTGTGCCTGCCTGAGGATTTTGTATTTTTTTTTTCCTTAATGGCAAAGGTCAGAGACCAACTGCTGGAGAGATGGAGAATTTTGGAAAAGTTATCTAATATGGACAAGAAATTGGATGAAATAAGAGCAGAAATTGTGACTATCCAAAAGGATTTAAAGGATACTCAACAAGTTTCAGCAGAAAACAAGCAGAAAGTGGAAGGTTTGGAGGGTGAGATACGGGCAGTGCAGAAAAGAGAGAGGCGACAGGCAATGCTGTGCTTGGACTACAGATGGATAAAATGTCTTATTTCCTTAGGTTTCAAAATTTGGAAGAAGTGGACCAAGAAGACTTGAGAGATGTTGTGACTAAATTGTTGGGAGAATTTCTTGGG